>NW_024080783.1:1891399-2542176 GCF_003009895.1 Hyaena hyaena
GAGGAGGAGGAGGAGGAGGAGGAGGACGAGGAGGAGGAGGAGGAGGAGAAAAAGGAGGAGGAGCAGAGTGGGAGGAGGAGCCGCCGGCCGCGGGCCCAGCCGCGCGCAACGCTCTCCAAGAGCGCGCCGAGCCCAGCCCTGGCTCTGCAGTCCGCGCCAGCCAAGCGTCCGCGCCTTTTCTACAGCCGCGCCTTACATCACGTCCTGCCGCCGCGCCATTGGCCGCCCAGCACCCCGGGCCCTGGCAGCGCGTGCTCCGGGAAGGCGGGAGACCCGAGAGGGAGGGGAGAAGCAGGAGGAGGAGAGGAGCGACGAGATGGTGGGAGCTGGTGGGCAAGGCTGGAGGAGGGGGGGGAAGGGAGGGAGGAGGGAGAGCGCGGGGTTTGGAGTTTTTAAGCTACGAACAGTTTCCTGCGATTTCTTCGGGATGGAAAATTAAACCCTCTCTCCCCGCCGTCTCCATCCTAAGAAGGCGCAGCCAGAGGATGCTGGAGGAGCTCTCACTACGGTCTCCCCTCGGCCCAGAGCCGCCGCCTCGGCACCGGCTGGGGAGGCTTGGGAAGGCAAGCCTGGGACGGGGCTGCGGGAGCCTCCAGCTGCTTCCCGCGGAGCTCGGCCTTCGGCCCAGGCTCCGCGCTGCGGGTCGCGGGTGGCCGCGCGGGCCTCCTGAGGACCCGGCTGAGCCAGAGAGGCAAGAGTGAGCGGGAGCTGCAAGACCCTGGGGCAGGAGGGCCAGCCGGCAAAGCCTCGCTCCAAGCAAGCTAGGGCCCACTTTGTGGGAGCGTGTAGCTCATTCTTGCACTTCTCTGTCCCTCTAAAGCCTGGAAGAGTGGATGGGAGCCTGGGTTTAGGGACTAGGAAAGGAATAGGTTCGAATCCCAGTTCTGCCATTTACGCGCATTGTAACCTCAGGCAAGTGACTTAACTTCTTTTAGCCTGTTTCTGATCTTTCCACCGAGGGCCAAGACGGCACCCTCCACGCAGATGTAATGAACAAAAGAGGTCATGGATTTAAAGTACCTAGACCATAGGAGGCACTAACCAAACTTTCATCGCTCCTTCTTTTCTTTCTCCATCTCCTCCTATTAAAAACTTTCTCACCGCAACATACATTCGGCCTTAGTGAGGTTCTTAAAGACCACAGGCCCATCCTCTGCTGGCTAGTTGCATCATGCCACAGACCCAGCTGTTGACAGTTGTCCACCCTGCCGCCCGACTGCACCACTTCTCCAAGATCAACAACCGGGCCTGTGGGTCAATCCCAACTGCCACCCCAGCCCCCAGACTTCAGGCTCGACCTAGAGTCTCTCAGGGACTCGAGGATGACACCTAGGTGTGTGGTGAAGCTGGGTTTAGGAAATAAAAGGTGACCATGGAGAAAAACTGAATGAGCATGCCAGTAACAGTCCCATTTTCTGTGTCTGTTTTGGAGGCAGGTCAGTATGGAGTGACTTGCTTGCCAAAAGAAGGTAAGGGGCTAGCCAGGATGTGTGCAGTTCATCTTACAGGGCAGAGTTGCGGCGGCACAAAATCATACCTTCTCCCTACCGGGCATAACTTTCAAACATAAATATACGTGTGCTTGTACTGTCCAAGCACACACATTCGTGTTCGTGTGTGCAAACACACAGCTTCATCTCTGTTGGCAAAAAATACGACCAGCAGCGATGTAGAGCTAGGGTCAACACAGACATCAAGTGCAAGTGTCCAGTGCCGGGTGGGAGGATGCATTTGTAAAAGGGTAAATTGCATGTTATACATACAAGTTCACGTTCAGACAATACTACCTAAATCCCTGCGTGCTCTTCTCCGGGGCCATGTTTTGCATAATTGAAAAAACTCCTGAAGTCACAAGTTTGTGTGTACACTTTGAACATGCACAGATGCCCCAATGCGAGGGAAGGACCATAAACCCAAAGACGCGCGCGTGCGCGAGTGTTCATACGGACGTGTGCTTTGGCGCCTGCACACGGCCAGCGCGCCCGGGCATGCGGACGCCTACACGTATACACGGGCATGTTTTACCGACGCATCTGGGCCACTTTCTTTCAAAGAAAGTAAGGAATGAAAATCTAATCTGGGAGTCACCGGGGTTCATCTGGAGGTCGCCCAAAGAGTAGAAAAAATTGTAACAACGCTGGAGAGCATGTCCTTGGTGCAGCTCCGCGCCCAGGCTAGATGGATACAATACACTTTCGAGAATTCGAGGGGCTGCTTTGGGAGGAGGGGGGCGGGTGGGGGAGGAGGAGCACTCCGGCAACTCTTGCCATGGGCTTCTCAAGATACAGGGAAACACACCCTGCGGCTCTTCACTCCCCCCACAAATGTAAGTACACGATTTCGTCGCCTCTCCGACCTGCCGCCCAAACCCACCACTGACCGACCCCAAATTCCCTGGCAGTCAAGATTCCCGCCGGGTGCGCCCGCCTAGGCATCCCTCGGTGTCAGGCTGGGACGCGCCCGGTCCGCTAGAGGCTCAAAAGCATCTCCTGCCGCGGGGCGGTATCTGGGTGCCCTAGCCCTGGGCTCAGAGGCAGGTAACTTTGCGAATCTCCCCCCGGCGGCGGCGGCGGGGGCGGGGGGGGGGCGGGAGAGGGGGAACGTCGCACAACCACTGAGCCCGGTCCGCAAGGACTAAACAAGGAAAGGAACAGGCTGTAAACACACATCCTGACACGTGAGTGACATTTACACGGCGCGAGAAGCCGAAGCCTAGGGGAAGGCAAGGAGTCGGGGGAGCAGGTAAAAGTAATATTCCGAGGCGTCGGAAACGGCGGCCCCTCGACGCCCCTCCCCCAGACAGGGAAAAAGAATCCCTAAGTCCCTAGAACCTGCCTTTTGTGGGAGGTGACAGGTGAACGGGATTCAGGTCTGGCTACTCACGCCGCTGCCTACCTCCCCACCATCTGCTTCCTCGCAGACAAGCAGACCCGGCGCATAATGAGGTAGCAGCCTCCAGCCGGCCACCGTGACTAACTCAGAACAAAAGCGCTCCCTCCACGCCTCTTGCAACAAAGGGGCCACCAGCCCCGGCGCTCCCCGAAGGCTGCGGGGCTCCCGGCTGCCGGCTGCGGAGCTGCCGCGCGCAAACTTCCCGGGGCTCCCGGGGCTGCCGGCGCCACGGAGCCGGGGCCGCGGAGGGAGGAAGCACATGCGGCCCAGAGAAAGTGAGGCCGGGCGGGGCGGGGGACGAGGGGGCGGGAGACGGGGAGCCGCGGAAGGAGGGTGATTGATCAGTGCGCTGTTCCCGGCGCTCTGTTCCGTTATTAGAGGCGGCCAAAGCAGGGCCACGCAATAACCTCCGAATCGCCAACTAATTGACGCTGCAGGCAGCTACTTCATTGTGCGCGCTGGTTTTATGTCTTCATAGCCGGTGATTGACAAGGTGTAATTAGTCATCTCACTCGGTGATAAACATGGGCACCCTCCTCCCGCGGCATCAGGCCGTGTGTACCAGCAGAGGAAGCGATAGTTGACGCTGATATACCATTAAATCAAAATGAAGACGTTCAGAAGTGTGTGTTTGCTATGACGCTCTGATGGTTTATTTCTCAAATACGGCACCAACAGATTTACTTGATTTGCAAGTTAACTACAACATTAACTGGTTTTATTTATTTTGCCTCTTCCTTCCTCTTCCTAGGCAGGGATGTTGCTCTTGGAGAATGTGAAGACAGTTTGCTTCTTGACAAGCGAGCGAGCGGGCGCCCAGATTTTTGCAGCCTCTCCGAGTCTACCCCGAGGGAAAGGCGGGCAGAGAAAACGCCGGATTTGGGAGTCACTAGGGAAGGATTCCGCGCAGAGGGAGCCGCCCTCCTTGGCCCCAGACCGGCTGCCTAGGGTCTCCCCCTCCCCTTGGGCACTGCCAATGGATGACCTGAAACTCTGAGGATGGTCTTGGGGATTGGGGTTGGGGAAGCCTCTCGGATAATAACTGCAAATAGGAAAAGAGGCAAAAACAATTTCTTCTCTGCCTTGAAGCAGAAAGGACTGTGTTCTTAAAGCCGCTGGTAGCACTCTGGAGGCCAGTCGCCTGCCTACGGTGCCTGCGAAAAGTGTAATGTCTCCGGTTCTTCAGTAGCAAATTATATTCCTTGCTCCCCAGTGTGGGTCCTGCTTAGGGGAGTGTGTGTTTGTGTGTGTGTGTGTGTGTGTTTGTGTGTGTGTGTGTGTGTGTGTGTGTGTCCCTCTACAGTGAGGCTGCTACTAGAAGTACTGGTTACTCATTCTAGAAACCTGAAGGTTTAAATTTTAAAAGAAGAGGGGACATTGCTCCCTGGGATTGCTACAGCCTGTCTTGACCCTCATTCTGGTTAGAGAATGGCAGAGACTGAACAAAGCCACCAACATCTGAAAGTCCACTTGGAGGGTATTACACTGGCTCCCAGGAGCCCCCGCCCCACCAAAGTGGGGTAGGCTTCCTGCACTTTCCCCTTCTTTCTAACCTCTGTCTCCTGTTTATATAGCAGAGGAATTAATGGTGGTTCCTTGCCCCTGCGCAGGAATGTGGGGTTGTGGACATCTTCAAGAAATGATGGGGTGAGGCCAAGCCACAGAGGTGGCAGAAAAGCCCAGTATCTTCAACAGGGATCCCCCTTCTTCCCAGGCCTGTGGGCCTCCTTCAGCAAAGAGGGGGAGTGTTTTATATTGATGTGAGAGGCTGTCAGTCAGCAGCAAATCAGCTCAAGCATGGCTACCTCTTTATGAAATCAGCTCATTGCCTTGGTCACACCTTACAGAAAATCTGGTGGTCACGCTATCGATAATAAAAATTAGTGGGGCCTTAGTTGTTTCTAAGAAGAAACAGATAAATGCCCATCTCAGGCAGAGAAAGCCCAATTCTTCCTCCCCTTCTGCCTGCAGCGATCTGAACAATTCCGAAACCGCCTCCCTGGGCGTCAGCTGAGCAGGTTGGGGAACTAACCAGGGCCCTCTCTCTAGGGCCCTGTTAAATGCACAGAACTTAAAATGAAACACGAAGTGTGAATTTCAGGTTTGAACATGATGCATCAGGATACGTGGAGGTTGGCAGCCCTTTCCTCCCTCCTTCATTTCGGTAGCAGGTATTAATATTGTATTAAATGTTATGAGGAAGTAAGGGCTGTGGAGAGGAATATGCTCAGATGCAATTTTGTCAAGGTTTTTATCTGTGATTATGATTCCAGATGTAGAAACTCCCGGAGGAGGGAAATGAGGGGCTGCTGGCGTGTGACATGTGTTTTAAGGTGTTTGGCAGTGTTTCTCAAAGTGGTGACAAAATGTTCAATTTTATTACAGTGAATCGGTAAAAGAAATATGAATTCTAGGTCAGAGACTGTTCACCTCAGCAAAAGGATTTACCATTATTGATTTGGGTGGGGAAAGTTTGTATCTGGATCCTGCTTAAATCACATTGTCGACAATGTAAATCTGTCATATCAGATTATTCTTAAAGAACAATTGTAACAAATACACAATAGCTGATTGTATCTCCCCCACCCACTAATTTCCATACAAAGATGTAAATTACCCTGGAAGCACACGCGGGGCTCGTGCACACAAACACACACAGTAAATATTGCAACAAGATGGTCAATTTTTTTTTTTCAGCCGGTATAACTACAGCCGTTCCTTGAGGGTAATTTCTTTTTAATCTAACCCAGAATACTACCCAGTCCTAGAGGGGCCATTTTGCTAATCTCACTGCCTTTAAGGTTGAAACACAAATAACGGGCAATAAATTTCTTCACACAGGGAACCACGTTTTGCTGAAAGGAAAATCAGGAAGATTTTGTGTGAAAAAAAGGGGAGTGGGGGAGGAAGAAGCTGAACTCTAACTAGCTGGCAACTCTTGTTATCCACACGCACTGGAGACTGGAAGTATGTCCTACCACAGTCTTTCTTAATTTAGAGGCATCTCTGCCATTCCTCTCTGACAGCAGGACACCCCTAAACTCTTTCTAAGCAAAGGTTTCCCCATAAACATTTTATGAGCTTCACATACACTAATCGACATGGGTGCCCAGCCAGCACTGACCATACTGGGAATGGGTTTGGTAAACATTTCCAGAGAACAAAAAGAAGGGGTTTTGGCTAAAGATGCTGGACTTGGCTCCTCCTTGGGTATACCCTCGCTGTGGGCATTGTTGTATAGATCACCTTATAGCTAGCAGACCCAGTATGTTTCTCAGCCCAGTTCATGAAGAAACCCACACATAGTCAGCTCCAAGCCTTTCTTTAATTTAAGCTAAAGAATGTTGATTTTGGCTTGCCAGCCACTGGCACTTACTCTACCATCACAAAACATACTAGGCTCCTAGCACGAATTGCACCTTCCTTCGAAGTAAGAAGGTTCCTCTTCTGTGAGGTGATGTAGGACGGGGTACATTTCTGAGGGGGACAGTGAGGTTGCAGGAAGGGAAAATGCTCATTGTGGCCACCATCTCTCACCCTGAACTTCTGACAAAACCTTTCCCCTACCCCAGCCCAACTTTCCACTGGACCTTTTAGCAAATCTCTATTGCTATTTGGGAAGCTGGCATTGTCTCTTTAGGTGAGGAACAGTTATTTCCCACATGTTTCAGCTGAAGCCTGCCCCTCATGCCTTTCCCCCCACCCCATTTTTATTCTTCCATTAATTAAAACAACTAATGTCCCATCGATTATCTTTGCAGGAATGAAAATCATTATGGGCCCTTGCAGGTATACGGGAAATTGTGTTTGCTTAAGTATTCACACTTTGATTTCCAATAGACTCATTTTCTCAGACATAAAGAAATTCAAACAAAACAAAAACAAAATCTCCCGATACTTTGCAAAAAAGCAGGAAGACCTCTTGTTGATCTCTTATTAGAAGAAATGTTCAGATGGCCCCATTTTAGAGCTGAATCATACTATCTGGTAAAGGATTCTTTCTAGACAGTTAAGGCAAATATTGATAGGTCATCAGACACAGGTTTTGAATTTGTGCTTGTGTTGAGTCAGATGAGCTCATCCAAATTTACTTTTACACAACTGTGTTAGTCCTCGAAAGTAAAAAAAAAAAAAAAAAATAGGCAGGGGACAATCAGCTCTATTTGGAATTTCCCAGCTACTTGGCCATTTCAGCTTGATCTCCATTTCTGGGGGCTGCTATAATTAGAGCAATCTATTTTGCATTTACTTCTCTTTGCAAGCACTACATTATTCACTCTTTCCCGTGCTTATTAAACAGTGCCACCTGCACCAAATTCAACAAAGCTCTTCCATCAGCCAGCCCAGCTAAGGATCCCGGACCGTATATTATCATTAATTGAAGCTCAATTGAATAGTTGACGATAGAGGCATGAGTAAAAGCATCACATTTTCTAGGACCTGTTTATAAAAATATTTTAAGCAAAAAACAAAACCAAAAAAACTCACACATTTATTCTCCAAATTGTTATCTTTTATAAACTCATTTCATTCTCTCTGTACAGTAATTCAAGTAGCAATTAGCAAGTCTTTTAATTAATGAACTATTCCATGTAAGTCACCAAGGTGCCTCCAGTACAAATGTCCTCCTTCATAAGGTACTAGCAAATGCAGTCAATATTTTGTCACCCAAAGCCTTCGAAGCTGACCACCTCGATGGTCCTAAAGCTATAAAAAGGATCTGAAGAGCCAGAGACAAGGCTGGGAAGCCGAAGACAATTATCAGTAAACCAACCATGGATAGTCTGAATCCAGAGAAGGAGTGGCAGAAGGAAGGGAACCATCAGAAAGGAGAGGCAGAAAATGAATGTAGGTGGGTATCAGTGGTTAAAGAAAGGCACAGAAAGTTTCTCACAGACATGGGACCACCTCGGCTCTAGCTAGGTTATAACAAACTCTCCATCTACGTGTAAATCAAATGCTGATGATTTACACATTTTTAAGAGCCTCAAAACTCACTATGCCTTGTTCTTTAAAAAGCTTCCTGCTTTGTTCAAAATACTGCTTATCTTTGGCATTGTCAACAGCTCTGCATCTGGGAGAGATTAATTAAGTGATAGGTCAGACACAATGAGGTGAAAGGGCATGTCCACCCAATCAGGACTGATTCATCCGTTTCTTGGTGGATCAACTTTTTTTGAGGGATGCCAATTTCAGTTCTATTTCCAGGGAGGATTTATCAATAGGAATGCCTGAGCTCCCCCAGTGAGCAGCTTTTAGCTGGAAAAGATTTTTCTGCAGATAGAGAAATCTAAAATCTACACTCTGTCTTTTAAAGATGTGATACCAAAACCTAACTATATATTGTATGCTTAAGTTTCACTGATTCGGGTGAAGGCTGATTTTCTGAACATGATCCTTCTATAAAATAGCTAACTGGATGATTACAAATAAGATTGCTAAGCAACTCAATAAAAAAAATGAAAAGTTTGCTCTCTCTCTCCTCCCCCTTCCTATTTCTTATTACTCCTTCATTCAAAAGTCCACTTTTAATTTCTAGAAGGCAAAATGAGAGGAGATGTGAAAGTAGGAGACGAGAAGAGAGGGGAAAAGAATGAAAGAGAAAGAGGTTTCCTAGATGTCGACTGATTTTTTTTAGACCAATTAGAGGTTATCTTTAAATCTCTATCCCTCCACCCCTTCCACACCTTTCTAAATAGATCTTTAGATTAGCAAGAAATTGGGAAAGGCCTGTGGCCAGTTCACCCTGTTTCTAACCAGAAGGGTTTTAAGGACCTTAGACTTTACTGGCAGAAATGACACCTTCCCTATCTCTTTAGTAGCACATCAGTCTGGAGCAAAATTATGGCTACCTGTGTGTGTGTGTGTGTGTGTGTGTGTGTGTGTGTGTGTGTGTGTGAATGTGTATGTCTGAGAGAGAGGGACAGAGAGACAGAGCGAGACAGAGACAGAGAGGGAAGTACACTCCCAGTCTGTGAATAAGGCTCAAATAAAGTGACTGTTTTGAGTAGAGCCCTCAAAACACACCAGGAATATTGTTACCCCATTTGTGAACACCGTTTCAAATGTTCACATTTTCCAAAGTATTGGGGGGGGGTGGTTAAACAATGGTTTGTGTTTTCTGTAACTGACCAGCTATTCCTACTCCAAAGAAATGTAGAATACCAGTTTCTTAACTATCCAATTCTTTAAATCATCTGGGATCCATCTATATTTATAAAACCAAGCAGAAATACTTAACAGCCTGATCAATAGCCATTGACCGTCAGTGCACCCCACACCCTTACATGCACAGCTTGATCATGTATATTTGATCATCAAAAAATTCAAAGCATCTTGCAGCAGTGTATCAAGCTTCCCATAAAATAGCCTGCCTTTTTCTGTGGTCTTGAAAAGAGTGTGAGCTTCTCTCTCTTCTGCATTCATCTATCTATCCATCTATTTACACACACACACACACACACACACACACACACCCCCTCCCTTCTGGAGAATTTATTGCTCATATATTTGATGAAGAACAAGGTAATTAACTGCGAGGCTGTACATCTGGGCAACACTTCATATCCATTGCAATAATAAAACACTTTTTTCCCATTTTAGCAGAGAAAGGCTAGTCCTGCCCACAGATTCAGAGGACCCCAGAGTCTCTGTCTGCAAAGCCTCCTCGTTATAAATCCTGCCTCCCTCTTAAGTGATGGCACGCACAATTGCACCAAGGGGCACTAAGTTTATCTGTGCAAAAGCATCATTGGGGAAGCTTGCCCCTTCTCAGAGCTTCAGCATCAGCTTGTGAGGGTTTGAAATAGGCATGGCTGGCTCCTCTGTCCTCAGTCTGCTTGGCAGCAAACAGGGACAAGAATCCAAAGGGTCTGTCTTGCAAAGGGCCACAAGTAGAAGAGGTGTATTTGGGGATCTCAAGGGCTGATGTCCTGAGCATGTGCCAGTAAGCTCCGGAAACCCCCAAAAGGACCTAGCCCTGCAGACTTTTCTGATATTCAGGGGTCAGAAGGCTGGTTCTAAGTTTCTCCATAAGGGACGCCCGGATCTGTCCAAGCTGGTCCAAGGGTCCAGCCAGGCAATTCCAGCTGGCAAGCCTGCTCCAAGGCTACAGCACAGTCATCTAACCCCAACTCCAGAGATCGCCCTCACCCCCCGCCCCCAGCCAGTACAACAGATTACCTGCAGAACCTCCCATTTCGGGAGCCCCCTGCTCTGTATTCCGAACCGTGCCCAGGACAAATTTCTTGGGGCCCTTCCTTCTAAAAGCAGCAGCATCTGGGCTGAGGCTCCCTCCTTTATATGGGGGGGGAGACTTCATATGATAATACATGTAATATGATATGGAATGACAGAATGCATGACAGTTGCCCATAATACGGAGAAGTCAGTCAAAGGACAGAGGGGACATTTGGATAATTACCATCCATTGGCTAGTCAATCACGCGAACAGAGAGAAACTGCACAAAACCCACAATGGAGTTGGGAAACAAAAGAGACCCGAGCCAGACTCAGGATTAACCGGTCTAAAGCGATCTAAATGCTTTTGTATCTGAAGAACTGAGGCTCCCCGGTTACCCCCCCTTCCCAATCCCAGGGAACTAATTGCGGGGATCAGAGTTAAAGCTCTCTCTCTCTCCTTTCCCCATTCTCTTTGTAGACTGCTCACCACGCAGAAGGAAAAAAAAAATGATTTCTCTCTCTGTGTTCATTAAACTATTTTAAAGTTAAAGGGATGGGGGAGGGAGGCTCGATGCGGCCCCTCAGCCCAGAAGCTGGGATTCTTCAGCCTTCGAAGGGGCTGGGACAGTCTCCTTGCCCTCAATTCTTTGTTTCTGGGTAAAGTCTTCCCTCCCTGCCCCTGGAAACAAATGCCCCATCCACTGGGGAAGTTGCCCTTTGCCTGGAGGCTAACATGCATGGCTAGTACCCTGCTTTGGGTGACGAGTCCCTATAACTGGTCCCGGCACCAGAAAAACACAAGGTCCAGTCCCTGGCGGAAACCTCAAATTGAGTCTGCACACTCAGAATTAAGTGGGCTGAAAAGGTGACTGAGGAGGGGATGTAGGCTTCAAAATGGGAGAGTGAGACAGAAAGCGGCTGTAAATTGTAAGGAGAGAGAACTTCCTTATAAACTGGGGTGTGAAAAAGAGGAAGAAAATCCTAAATCGGAGCGGGGAGACAATATGCTTAATTGGGGGAAGGAAGAGGCTCTTTCTCCCGCAGAAAGAGAGGCAAAGAGTTGAATCCTCAAAAGAGACACAGGAAAATGGTCCCATAAATTTTAGACACTGAGATGAAGGCAAGAGAGGATGAGAATTCCTTAAAAGCTAAACGACAAGGACAGAGATCTCTGTCGCTGAGAGCAAGACACCCCCACCCTCCCATCCCCCGCTTCTCCGCCCCCGATCCCAGGACGCAAGGACGGGTAACTACCTCACCCACTTCCCACCAGGTCCTCCCTATGCAATTCTAACTCGCCCAAAGCCCTCCCGGCTCCGGCGGGGCGCTCGCGCGTCCCCGGCTGGGGGGCAGCGGTAGCTCCCGGTCGGAGTCCGCGGGTGCCCTCTGGGCCCCTGCGCGCGCGCCCCTTCGCCCCCGCGCGGCCCCCAGACCCCTGGGGCGAGCCTCGGCGCCTCCTTACCTTTCCGAGTCCTCCGCAGCGGGTGTGGCCGGCTCTGCGGGCGGCCCCGGGCCGGGGCCGGGGGGCAGGGGGCGGGAGCGCCGGGCTGGGGGGGAGCGGCAGGGTGAGAGCTGGGGGAGCTGGCACGGTGCCCAGGGGGGGCGAGGGGGCAACTGGCAGCCCCGGGGCGTGGGGACGAGCCCAGCCCAGCCGGAGGAGGTGCGAGATGGGGGAGGCCGAGAAGGGGCGCCGGGGCCCGGGCCGGGGGGCGGGGGGCTCCAGCCTGCGGGACCGGCCGAGGCGCCGGGAGGGAGGCCCGGCGCCCGGGCGGCCGGGGGACCGGGCGCGCGGATCAGAGGGGCTGTTTCGTCGCCTCGGCTGACAAATCAATCAGGACCGGCCGAGCCGGGGGGGGGGGGGGGGGGGGGGGGGGGCGGGTATCGCCACCGTCTCTGCGGCGCTCTCGGCTCCTCGGCCGGCCCCGCGCCGCCAGCTGCCGGCCGCCTCGAGTCGGCGCGGGCCGCGCGTCTCCGGCTGGGTTGCGGTCATTAGGCTGCGGGCGCGTGCGGCCGAGGGCGGGGGCGGCGGCGCGGCGCCGGGAGGGGGCGGCCCCGCGGCGCATCCTCCCCGGCCTCCCGCACCCCGCCCGCCGCCGTCCCGCGCCCCGGCCGTGGGATCTGTCCGTCCCCGCCGTCCGCCTGCTGTCTCTCTCCATCTCCCGGTCTCTGTCGCGTGTCTCTGCCCGCTCTCCTCCCCGCCGGCCCCTCACCGTGCCCCCAGCTCTCCTGCTCACCGCGCCCCTCTTTTTCTCTCTGGATCGTGGTGCTGACCGTCTTACCCCTCTCTCCTCGGTCGTTCCCACCATCTTCGCCCTCTCTGATTTCTCCCTACCTCGCCTCACTCTCCACCCATGGCTCCCTTTGCCTAGGAGGACTCGCTTTCCCGCTCTCTCCCCCTTCGTGGACCGGCAGCCCGGGAATGGAGCTTAAGTCATTTCTCCGCTGAGACCTCGGACAAGTCCCTTCCTCGCAGCTGCAGTTTCCTTAGCTCTGAAAGCCGTTAAGCGGCTCTTGGTGGTGAGGTTGGGAGGGGCGCTGGGTGGGGGGCACGCAGGAGGTGCTCGGTGACTCTGGTTTCCCCTCTTGGAGTTCATACTTACCCAGAGGCAGCAGTCACTGTGGTAGCTGCCTGGAGCCAGGGCTCCCGGGGCGCCACGTGTGCCCCGCAAAACCCTTGTGGCCAGCCCTGGGGGCCAAGACCAGTACCGGAAAGCCAGCTGAGCAGGGAAAGTCGAGGACTTTTTAGAGTCCCCAATGCCCCTCCTGGGAAGCCTCGGTGCCACCTCTCTCGACTTCCCCAGAGCTGGATCCGACATTTCAGGCCCTGTCACCTGCCGGTTCTCCCTCACTGACACCAAGAGAGGGGCTTTCTTGTCCTTAGACCCAAGCAGGAGAAAACCTGTTCCTCCTGCCTTCACACACACACACACACACACACACACACACACACCCATGAACGGCTTTTAAGCTTCAAAGATGCTTCCTGGATGGAGTGTGGTTTCAGAGTCAGACAGATGCAGGGTCAAGACCACTTACCTAGCGCATGGCCTTGGGCCAGTCACACCACTCTAAGCTTCAGCGTCCTCATCTGTAAATGGGAACACTAACTGCCTCCTTTTTAGGATTATTTTAGGATTATCCATGGTACGCATAAAGTGCCCAGCCTATAGAAGGTTATTCATTCTGTTCAGCTTTTATTCAACAAATACTTATTAATTATTTTTGCTTGGCACTGAAGATACAGCAATTCACAAAGCAGGCGTGGTCTCTGCCTTCATGCAATTTGCAGTCTAGCTGGGGAGACAGACTGTGAGCAGCAACTCCATAATTATTTCATGACAGTTGTACACGTGCCATGGGGGGCTACAGAGTGCAGGGAGACCTAACATCAGGGAAACTGCCCTGGGGTGGGGAGGAGCTCAGGAAGGGTTCTCTCAAGGTGCTGTGGAAGCTGGGACCTGAAGGCAGGTGTGGGGCCAGGGTTGCCGTTCGCAGCAAGTGGAAAGGAGCTGCTAAAGGGAGACTGTTCTTGGCAGAGTGACCGGCATGTGACAGGGCTGGGAGGCAGCAGGGAGCCTGGCTGGTGGTGGTAGGAAGGCCAGGGTAGCTGGACCAGAAGGCAGGAGATGGGTGAGGCTGGAAGGGTGGGCAGGGCCAGGCATGGAGGGGGCGGGGCTTGTAGATTCTGAGGAGGAGTCTGTACCGCAGTACCCGGAACCCCAGGAGTCCTAATTTTTCCTTTTCTCAAGTGGAAGGAAGACTGAAGCCAGATGCACTTCCCATATAAGTCCTTTGCCTTTGGTCTTTCCCGGGGATGTCATATCTTGTCCCCTCCTCTGCTCTTGTCCCCTCTCCCTGCAAGACTCTGTCCACTCCACAGCGTCACTGCCTGCTTTGGCATCTGTGTCCCCGCCACACACATCCCCGGCCTCCGCCAGGGCACACACCCAGGCTTGGTTCCTCTCTGAGCCCTTATAGTCAGTCCCACAAGAGGTGTCCACAGCCGGCATTTGATGTTTGAACAATCAGCAGCTATCACGTGCCTGATGTGTGCCAGGCTCTGTGCTGGCCATTGCCTCCTGCCATTACAAAGTGTTCGTTTTTCCGGGAGGACACTTAGGAAGAGACAGGACTGGGATGGCCATTAGGAAGGAGTCCCACAGGGACTGGGAGGTGGGGTGGGATTGAAGGCTCTTTGAGGGCAGGGCCATCCCAGGTTTACTCCCCTGGCCTGTTCTTAAGGGTGTGGCACACGGTGGGGGTGGGGGGGCACTCGGTGAGGATGAGAAAGAAAACTGAGGCTTAAATGCAGCAGGATGAAGGACATGTAGCAGTTAAGTGAGCCGAGCGAGCGAGGATGAGGGACTTCCCTTGAAATCTAGTTAGTAGCAACTCACAGACAGGAGGAGACGAAAGAATCTGTGTACAGGAAGGGAAATGATGCTTAAGGAGCTTCTCCAGGTTGGGCAGGCCCTGGGGTGCTTCTGGGCAGTTACTTTAGCTAACCTTCACAGCACCCCTGCCTCTCCAGCCCTGTTGCCCTCGATTTTCTGAATAAGCGCTGGGGCCCAGAGAGGTTAAGCCACTGGCCTCAGGTCACATAGCTAGTAAGAGACTGCATATGCATTTGAACCCAGGTCTGCGTGCTCTTCTTCGCTAAAGAAGAAAGCAAAAGAAAGAGGAGGAAAAGAGCAGAGGAAAGAGACAGCTGAGAACAAAAGAAGAGCCGCGGCAAAGGAGTGAGCTCCGAGTAATTTTTCCGCTTAAAAACAATTCCCATTTCCCAGGCCTGCAGAGGCTGGCGCATCGGATCTGAGGCAAGGCCGGCCCTCTGACTCGCAGGAGCCTGCCGAGGGGCCCCAGCAAGCTGCTTCAAAGCCAGCCTCCTCAGCACAAGCGCTTTTCAACTTCACACGGGAAACTTTCCAGGGCTGACTTTTTGCACTTTGTTTCCAAATCAAGAGATGGGGAAGTCCCTCTCAGCCCAGTGGGGAGGAGATTGCACTGAGCGACTTGCCCTGGGGTTCCCCACTTGGCATCGGGCTCCCCCACCTCTCAAGGCAGCCTCCGTGGACTGAGGGGAAACTGCCCCCTGCCCTAAGTGGGTCCCCAGGGAGAATTCAGGTTCTCCCAGCCTTGACAGCTAGTTCCTCCTGGATGGATAAGGTCTCTCTCCCTGTGTCCTCCTCATGCCTGGTTTCTACCAAAGTTCCTGGTGACATTTGAGGACCAGGAGCGACTGTCTCCCAAGGCTCACAGTACGCACCTTACTCCTCTTGTGCAGCAGCTTCGAAACCAAACCATGCTGGCTATCATCTCGTGATCACCGTTTCGAGTGGTGGCAGAGGGTCTTCCCTTCTGATCAGCTCCCTCTGATTTTTGGAATTCAGATTTGGATTTTGGATGTACATCAAGAGGCTGGCTCCATGCATTTTAATTAAGCTGTCTTTTTTCATTTATTACTAATACACTCCTCTTAACTATGATTTATTTGTTAAACAAAGCACCATAAGCCGTCACTTATTCATCTTAATTTCAACAAAATTAAAGTAGTCGCTGTTAGATTGCACCTAATTGCTCTTGCAATGAAAAGAACGGAGATGTTAATCAAAATAAATTGAAGATAAACAATAAAATCATTACATCTTTGCAGCGGTAAGTGTAACTAATCAGTTTTGACTCGAAGCGACCAAACAGGAATAATGAATGTGTCACTGAAGGCGCGCTCATTAAGGGAAGCCGCTGCGGCCTGGGTCCTCAGGGCAGCAGACGGCCACCCTGCCCATGTGGCCCTGAGGGTTCTTGCCTGTTGGGTTGAGCAGAGGGGCCTGTACGAACAGAGAGAGCAGGGAGGAAGCTCATAGAATGGGAGAGAGTCCTGAGTGAAGGCTCCTGAGGTCTCCCTGCTACGGAGGGGTTCTCTCACTCTGATGAGAAAGCAAGAGGTCCCAGGCCTATTTCTGGACATCCCAACTAACCAAGGATGGGGACACAGACAGCCAGGCACATACTGAGGGACATAGTAGAGAAGAGTCCTGCAGAAAGAGACAGGAGAAAGAGACATAGGCAGGTAGAAAGAGACCAGGATGAGACAAAGGAAAAGGGGCAGAGCAAGGACAGGAATGGATGGTCAGACAGAACCTCTGAGGAAGAGGCCTCTGGGACAGCGCGGTGGAGGAGGGGTGGAGAATGAGCCTAGTAGGGAGGCGGAGACCAAAGACACAGAACCAGGCGGGTCTGCAGAGGTGGGTGCTTGTTAATATCGAGCTAGTTAAAGCTCAGGACATTTCAGGTTGGGATTCCGGAAACAAAAGCCATCCTTCGGAGTCTGTCCAGGCAAGTGACCACCAGGTTGAGACCCCAGGACTGGGCTGTTGGAACACAGGGCGGTGGGGGGGGGGGGGCGCACTGAGATGACCACCCCTGGGGTCTCCTGGGCTCATTCTCTAATTACAGGATTTTCCTGGGCCTAAAGGCTCCAGGCTGGAGTCCCTTCCACGCTTCATAGGCTTCTCCTTCTTTTTTTAATGTTTTATTTATTTTTGAGATATCTCAAGGTGGGGAGGGGCAGGAGAGGGGGACAGAGGATTCAAAAAGGGCTCTGTGCTGACAGGCTGACAGCAGCAAGCCCGGTGTGGAGCTCGAATTCACGAACTGCGAGATCATGACCTGAGCTGAAGTCGGACACTCAACCGACTGAGCCACCCAGGCGCCCCTCACGTTTCATGGGCTTCTGTACCAGCCCTTGGGTTGCTAGCCTGGGCACCAGATGCAGAGCCAGTGAGCTACAGCTCAGGCCGTTCTGGCTGAGGCTGCCTCAGCAACACCCCTTTCCAGGCTGGGAGGACCCAGAATGTGGGCGACTTTGAGAAATGGGACAATGTGAGGATGTGGCTTTTGTGGTAAGATTGGACAACCAGGAGAGATGGCCTGAAAGACATATTTTTTGAATGCCACCCATGTACCTTGCCCGGAGCAGGGCCCAGGAAAAAGAGATGAGTCGGATATGATCTTCCTATCTCAATTTCCTTATCTTTAAAGTAAGGATGGGGCACCTGGGTGGCTTAGTCGGTTAAGCGTCCGACTTTCGCTTAGGTCATGATCTCGCAGTTCGTGGGTTCGAGCCCCGCGTCGGGCTCTGTGCTGACTGCCAGCTCAGAGCCTGGAGCCTGTTTCAGTCTGTGACTCCCTCTCTCTCTGACCCTCCCCTGCTCACGCTGTCTCTCTCTCTCTCTCCTAGAAATAAATAAAACATTAAAAAAAAAGTAAAGTAAGGTTAATAATTGAGCCTACCTCATGTGTATATTGTGACGTTTAAATGAGTTAATATTCATAAAGAGCTTAGAATGGTGGTTGGTCCTTGGAAAGGGCTGTGTGTGTGTGTGTGTGTGTGTGTGTTAAATAAAACACAAATAAAATAAATCTCTGCCTTCATGGAGAACAGAGTTCAAAAGAAGAGATAACCTTCATTAGCAGTCAAGTTCACTCCAGTGGAGTAAGGGTCAGTACAGAAGCACTTCAGGATACTTTGAGAGATCCAGAGTGGAGATAAAGCCTCCAGCTAAGCCATCTTTAAGGAGGAGGAGGAATTAGTCAGATGAAGAGTGTGGGGAAGGGGAAAAGAGCTTTCTGAGAAAAGGGAACCATGTGAACAAAAACATGTGGGCATGAAGACATGGCAGGATATATCTGGGATGTGAAGCGCATTGGAACTGAGGTTATACAGGAGACCAGGGGCTCAAATCTTGATGCGTGTTGTCAGGAACCATTGACGAGCAACTGGGTGGACATTTACAGTTTGTTTGTTTGTTCGTAGCTATTCAGCATGTACTTGCTATCCTCGGATTGGCACCTTTCTTTTGGGATTGTGTTTCTCTACTTTTCTCCCTTCTTCCTTTCTAGTCCACCTGGTTCGGGTAGAGGCAACACTACCAAGACGCCAATGGAGGGACCATGTGACCCAGGCCTAAGCCAATCAGCACATTCCATTCCTGTGGCCATGGTTATTGGTTGAGGGGTGGACAATCTCTTGCCCAATGAGAGCCACTCCAGGGCTCTGGCTCAAGGGCCTGAGGGAGGTCTTTGAAGCTTTCTGTCCCTTTGTCATGTAACAGGGCTGGGGCTGCTGCCATGCAGAGCATGACACCGAAGCCAACAGAGCAGAAGGCAGTGGGACACACCAAAATGAGTTCCAGCAACATCGTTTGGCCTCCAAAGCCAGCCAAGAGGAAGCCAGATGTAGCCCCTCGTTTCATGAGTCAATACATTCCTTTTTGTGTAAGCCAGTTTGGGTTCGGGTTTCTGTCACTTGGAACAGAAAATTCTAGCTGATAGGCTTCAGTAGGAATGCGACGCCATTGTGTGTTTTAGTAACATCACTCTGGCAGTACTGTGTAGCTGAGCGACTGAAGGAGGTGAACTTGGAGGCAAGGAGCCCAGAGGGGAGGCTGGCTTGTGATGAAGCCACCCAATACAGCTTATGAGAAGAGCAGGCAGAGGTAGGGCCTCTGGTCTCCACCAGTACACGAGTTTCTTGCTGCTGTTGTAACAGATCACCACAAGCCGGGTGACTGAAAACGATGAAGATGCATTCCCTCTCAGCTCTGAAGACTGGAGGTCTGATTCAGGTCTCAGCAGGGTCAGATTCCCTCTGAAGGCTGCAGGGGAGGATTGTTCTTTCCCTCTTCCAGCTTTGGCTGATTCCAGGTTGGTGGCTGTATAATTCCCGTCTCTGCCTTCCTCTTCGTATGGATTTTTCTCCTCCATGTCTTCTCTTCTGTCTCTTAGAGGGACACTTGCCATTGATTGGATGTAGGGCCCACCTGTGTAATACAAGATGCTCTTACTTCAAGGCCCTTAACTTAATTATGTCTCCCAAGACCCCTTTTTACAAATATGTTCATGTTCATAGGTTCCAGGATATGGACATAGCTACAACCAGCAAAGGGAATGACTACCAGACCACAAAAGACCTGAATGAAAATTGCTGACTAGAAACAGGAGGCCAGGAAAGATGAGGCACTGGTGAGAGGGCACCATTGGGGCACAGAAGTTAACAATATCCCGGCTGGAAGGAGTTCATTCCAGGGCAACAAGAGATTTTGCACGCAGGATTGCCAAACCACTGTCCTGGCTTCCCAGGGAACCTGAGAGAACCAAAGAAGAGTCAGGAGCCTAAGAAATGGACAGGGGTGGTTTGCATTTTCAAAATCTGGAAGCCGAGAGAGTCCACAAACACAGTGGTGGGGACCTTAACGTCACTCTGAGCAGGATTCCAGAAAACTCGGGGCTTGCGAGAGCACTTAAAAGAGAAAGCGGTGATTCTCAGGACTGCACACTGATTCATTAAGAACAAGGTGTGCCAGATCAGCCTCATGTCCTTCTTTGCCAGAGTCACTGGATGGGTAGATCATGAAGGATGTGATAGACAGAGTGAGCGCAGCCTCTCATGGCAAACAAGACAGAGAAATGTATGATGGATTTGAACACGATTAGCAAGTTGACTACCCGTTAATGAAAGGGTTTTGACAGGTCTCTGTTTCATGGAAAAAAAACCCTTTTTCCATGAGGTACCCTAGCTCCTCTATACTAGGTCCTGTTCTGTCCGTCCAAGTCACATGTGATGATGCCAAACATTAGACAGCCTGCTTGTCCCACTGGCAGATGGCTTCAGGAAGGAAGACCCAGAGAGTGTGTTGAATGATAAAACTCTATTTTTTTGATGGGGGAGTCATGGGGGGAGGCTACTATGCCAGGAACTGAACAAGGCTCTGGCAGAATAATGAAGAATCAGACAGAGAGGCAGACAGGTAGCCGCCCTTATAAAGCTTACTGTTCGCTGGAGAAATCATACAAGCACATTCAGTGTAATAAGCATCCAAAATGATCTCAACAGATTGGGGCTTACAAGATGAGAGGAGGCAGGGGAAAATATGAACACCTGTCCCTGGTTCCAAAAGAGCCGTCAGCTCAGAAGGGAGACCTGGCCAACAGCAGCCCAAGTGAAGTGGAGAGCGCAGTGATGGGTGTGGGGGTACCTACGGCCCTGCCATGCTTGGACCGTGGCTGACCTGTGCTCTCTAATTTCACGTGGTTTCATTTCTATTTCTGCTTATAGAGAATAGCATGGGAGAGGGTTTGAAAGTAGGGACAAAGAGTGGTAAAGATTCTAAGGACAACTGGAGGCAAGGACCGGAAGTTTCAGAATCATCCAGAATTATCCTTTCAGATAATCATCAGGTTATCGTGGGAACTGGAAAGCCCAAGGTTGGAGCAGTGGTGGCTAGGAGGGAGGCAGTGTGTCCCCCTCCCCCACCGCAGGCCACGATACAGTTGACTGGGACTTAGGAGACCTAGGAGCCACCCCAGAGCAGCATGGGTGGAGGGGGGCAAGGAGGGGTGGAGATAGATAGCCACTGACTCTTCTGGGAAACTTGCCTACTCCCAGGCCAAGGACAGAAGAAATCCTATTACATGGGAGGGAAGAAGAGACTCACACCTACATCATCACCATCTCCCAGGCCCTGTGCCCAGCTCAGTGCCTGGCACACAACACGGACTTAGTGAGGATGGCCTGAAACAGAGCAATTTCCAACTCCAGTTCTCTATGGCCCCCATCCCAGAACCTCATTTTTACCATCTGTAAACTGGGCTAAGATGACCAACACACCATGTGACAGCATTGTGTGAACAATTTGAACTCTGTTCAAATACAGGGATTTAAAGAAAGATAAGGAAGCAACCTCCATATGGTTGCCTCCGGCACATGCCCTTTTAGCAATATTTTAGTGGCAAAAAACAGGACCAATTTTCTGATAAAAGTTTTTCTATTCAATTAATGAAGGATCAATTAAGTAGTAAAGACTAATACTTTTTCCGTGAGATACAACTTAAGTCACACTAGCGATATTCCATAAATGTGTGTTTCCTTCCCCACCATCAACTCATATTAAGGAAAGGGAATTTAAATGGAGATAGACGCATGGCGAGGAGAGGAGTTTGGGCAACCTGGAATCTGCTTCCAAGCGTCCTCAGCTGGGACCCTGAAATGTCTCATCACCCTAGCTCCACTCCTTCTGGAAGCTTCACCTCCCTCAGTCTGGTGCTTGACCAGATGATGACCCTGGTCATGAAAGTTCCATTTACAGTAGCAGGCAGAGGGTTTCGGGATTTCACTGCAGTAACTCAATTTCCTTATTAACAGAGTCTATTACTGTCCCCTTTTATAGGTGAGGAAACTGAGGCTCAGAGGGAAAAGTGACTTTCTCAAAGTCACACAGCCAGCAACTGCCAGAACTATGTATTAAGCTCAAATTTGTCTGGTCCCAGAGCCCATGACTGTTAACTAGGACACTAGCCTGCTTGGGTGCAAACTCGGGCTGGAAGAGAATGAACTCTGGGAGTGGGTCCCCCGGGCCCTCAGTGGGAAGATGTAATGCTCCCAGTCGGTGGTGCTTTAAGGCAGTTGGACTCTACGGTGTCTATGCTTCAGCTTCATGTAGGGATTTCCATGAAACAGGCGGTGGCCCCTAAATTCCTCTTTGAAGTGAGAGCAAGAAGCAGGAGCCCCTGACAAGGGATGGCTAGATGCTGTGTGTCAGTGGAGGGCCAGGAACACACCACCCACACCATCACAGCGGAGGTCAGCATGGCCCAGAGGAGCCTGGGGTTGGGGTGCAAAGCCTAGTGGTGGGCAGAACCTGCATTAAGTCTGTGCCGGGCATGGGAAAGGGGGAGAAGCATCTCCACTTTGGCCATGGTGTCCCAGTTTAAGCTGAAGAAATGGAGACTTTAGGGGTGCCTGGGTGGCTCAGTCAGTTGAGCGTCTGACTTTGGCTCAGATCATGATCTCACGGTTCGTGGATTTGAGCCCCGCATTGGGCTCTGTGCTGATAGCTCAGAGCCTGGAACCTGCTTCAGATTCTGTGTCTCCCTCTCTCTCTGACCCTCCTCTGCTCACACTGTCTCTTTCTCTCTCTCTCTCTCTCAGAAATAAATAAAACATTTTAAAAAAAGAAATGGAGACTTTAAAACACTATAGAGGGGCGCCTGGGTAGTTCAGTCGGTTGAGCATCCAGCTCTTGATCTTGACTTGGGTCATGATCTCATAGTTTGTGAGTTCAAAACCCACATTGGAGCCTGCTTGGGATTCTCTGTCTCCCTCTCTCTCTGCCCCTCCCAGCCTCACTCCTGCTCTCTTTTTAAAAAAAAAAAAATTAAATAAACATTAAAAACACCACACTATATAAAAATTAAACATAGGATTATCACATGATTGGGGTGACTGGGTGGCTCTGTGGGTTAAGCATGTATCTGATTCTTGATTTCAGCTCAGGTCATGATCTCACGTTCTGGGATTGAGCTCCACATTGGGCTCTGCACTGACCGCATGGAGCCTGCTTGGAATTCTCTCTTTCTCCCTTTCTCTCTGCCTCTCCTCTGCTTGTGCTCATGCTCTCTCTCTCTCTCTCTCTCTCTCTCTCTAAAATAAATGAATAAACTTGAAAAAAAGAAGAACTATCAAATGATCTAGCAATTCTACTCCTAGGTACATGTATCCAAAAGAATTGAAAGCAGAGACTCAAACATATCTGTACATCCATGTTCAGGTGTACAGATCTGAATAATATCATTTACAATAACCAAAAGGTAAAAGCAACTCAAGTGACCATTGGTAGTTCAAAGGATAAGCAAGATATGGTCTCTACATACAGTGGAATATTATCCAGCCCTAAAAAGGAAGGAAATTCTGACATGTGCTGCAACACGGATGAACCTCAAGGACATTGTGCTGAGTGAAGTCAGCCATCACACAAAAGGATGAATACTGTACAAATCCACTTATATAAGGTACCTCGAATGGGCAAATTCCTGGGGATGGAAAATAGAATGGTGATTACCAGGGGCTGGGGGTCTGGGGGCTGGGAGTTACTGTTTCCTGAAGACAGAGTTTAAGATTGGGAAGATGAGGGCTCCTGGGTGGCTCAGTTGGTTAAGCGTCTGACTTTGGCTCAGGTCATGATCTCACGGTTTGTGGGTTTGAGCCCTACGTCGGGCTCTGTGCTGACAGCTAGCTCAGAGCCTGGAGCCTGCTTCAGATTCTGTGTCTCCCTCTCTCTCTGACCCTCCCCTGCTCACACTGCCTCTCTCTCTCAGAAAAACAAACAAACAAACAAACAAATGTTAAGATTGGGAAGATGAGAGGGACACCTGGGTGGCTCAGTTGGTTAAGTGGCTGACTCTTGATCTTAGCTCAGGTCTCAATCTCAGGGTCATGAGTTCAAGCACCGTTTTGGGCTCTGCACTGGGCATGAATCCTACTGAAATAAATTTGGGAAGATGAGAACGTGAACATGGATGGTGGTAAAGGCTGCACAACAGTGTGAATGTGCTTAATGTCACTGAACTGTACATTTTAAATGGTTAAAATGATAAATTCTACATTATGCATGTTTTAACATCATAAAAAAACCCAAAGCTGACTTGTCCCTACTGCTTTTTTATAAAAGATCTAGTTTTAAGTAATCTATACACCCAGTGCAGGGCTTGAACTCACAACCCCGAGATCAAGAGTCGCATGCTCTACTGACTGAGCCAACCAGTCACTCTGTCCCTATTTCTAATAAAAAGTCTTTCTAGATGAAAAGGTAAAGACAAAAAAAAAACCAAAAAAAAACCAATGTGCTATGTAATCTTTTTAAAAAAAAATTCATTATTTATTTTGAGAGAGAGAGCAGGAGCACCAGAGCAGGGGAGGAGTAGAGAGAGGGAGAGAAGGAAAATCCCAAGCAGGCTCTGCACCATCAGCATGGAGCCCAATGTGGGGCCCGAGCTCAAGAATCTCAAGATCATGACTGAGCCGAAATAAGAGTTGGATGCTTGGGGCTCCTGGGTGGCTCAATCGGTTAAGTGTTCAACTTCGTCTCAGGTCATGGTCTCATGGTTTGTGAGTTTGAGCCCCGAGTAGGGCTCTGTGCTGACACTCAGAGCCTGGAGCCTGCTTCAGATTCTGTGTCTCCCTCTCTCTGCCCCTCCCCTGCTCACGCTCTGTCTCTCTCTCAAAAAATAAATAAACATTAAAAAAATCATCTTAAGAAAAAAAGAGTTGGATGCTTAACTGACTGAACCACCCAGGTGCCCCTGTGCTATGTAATCTTCATTGAGGACTCACAGTATGCCGGGTACCAGACCAGCCGTGTTCCATGCATCATCTATTTCGTCCTTTGGAATCATCATGGTGGTAGTTATTTTTCCACATGAGGAAACTGAGTATCACAGAGACAACCCAGGCTTTACAGCTAGGAAGTAACTTGAACCTGTGCTCTTTTGTTTTGTTTTGTTATGTGACTTTTAAGTCTAATTTATTTAATTTTTTTTTAATGTTTTTTTTTTTTTTTGAGAGAGAGAGTATGAGCAGGCCAGGGGCAGAGAGTGGGGGGGGGGTACAGAGGATCTGAAGTGGGCTCTGTGCACAACAAAGAGCCTGATACTGGGCTTGAGCTCACGAACTGTGAGATCATGACCTGAGCTAAAGCTGGATGCTTAACTGATTGAGTCACCCACGCGCCCCTCTTTTGTGACTTTAAATGTTTATTTAATTTTATTTGCTTAAATACTTTGTTTTAAATGTTTATTTAGTTTTGAGAGAGAGACAGAGACAGAGCACGAGCATGAGCATGAGCAGGGGAGGAGCAGAGAGAGACCAAGACACAGAATCTGAAGCAGGTTCCAGGCCCACTTGGGGCTCAAACTCATGAACTGCAAGATCATGACCTGAGCCAATGTGGGGTGCTTAACCTACTGAGCCCCCCAGGCACCCCGAGCCTATGTGCTCACACAGGGGACTTGCCCAGCAGAGCACAGCCTAGAGTGGCAGCACCACTTGTCAGACTCTTTTGGGTGCAGAGGCAGAGTGAAAAGTGGGGAGAAGCCAAAGTCCCTGGCATACTTGACCTCTAGGCAGGGTGGAGAGGCAGCCCAGGGGCTAGCAAAGAGGGTCTATAAGAGGCTGGTAGGGAGCCCATCCTTATGGCGGACACCCTTTCTGTATCTTAGAAAAGTCCTTGGGACAGCTTCTCCTCCCCGTGTTTTACTGCCTGCTGGGAATTGCAAGGAGTCAGAGCATGTCCAATAAATGTTTTATTCTATCCTGAGCTGGCTGTCTTGGGCAAAATAAGCTCCTTTCTCCAGGAGGAAATGAAGGGGCAGGCGTTTCTAGGGCACCTGTGTGGGGATTTGTCTCTTTATTTCACACAGAATAACTTTTGGCTCAGAGAAGTAAAGCAACTTGCCTAGGCCCACACAGCTGGTCAGCTCCCAAGGTCCAAAACCACTGTAAGTCAGGGGCAGGGAGACTGACCTGCAAGGTGCTGAGGGGATTGGGGGGATTCTGGGGGTGAGCGCTACACCTAAACCAGCTCCTTCCTCTTGGGGCCTAAGGGGGAAATTATCCCAATTAACCAAAGGACTTGGGTGTAACCAAAGCTCCAGGTCTGTTCTGTGCTCGTGTTAGCCAGGCTCATTCCAGAAGGAGCCTTTGGGACTTTCTGGAAAGTACCCAGCATCTCCAACACCCCTTTTATTTATTTTTTTTAAATGTTTTTTTTATTTATTTCTGAGAGAGAGGGAAAGAGACAGTGTGAGCAGGGGAGGGTCAGAGAGAGAGGGAGACACAGAATCTGAGGCAGGCTCCAGGCTCTGAGCTAGCTGTCAGCACAGAACCCAACGCGGGGCTCAAACTCACGAACCATGAGATCATGACCTGAGCCGAAGTCGGACGCTTAACTGACTGAGCCACCCAGGCGCCCCTCCAACACCCCTTTTAAAGACATCCTCCAAAATGGGTGGAGTGTCATCACCTTGGAGACCTGGCCATCTCAGGTATGGGCAGGTGGACCTTTGTAGCTGCACATCAAAGCTGCCCATCCCTGGTCCCAGAGTTTATAGCTAGAGTGACGCAGACACAAGGTCTTGTGCTCAGGGACACATTCCCGATGCAGACCTTCTGTCCACCTCTCTAATCTGTCCCCCAACGCATGGGGAAATGAGGGAACTTCGAGGAGATTCAAGGCATACCGGATGCAAGCTATGAGTCCCAAAGGCTCACAACGTAGCTGAGAATATGTACTACTCCTTCCCTCACAGCTCTGCACACACATTAAATGTCACCCTTGTCCCCTATGATGTCACACTTTGTTAATAATAATCACATCTATCATTTGTTGACCCTGACAGTGTGCCAGGCACCTTGCTAAGTTCTTTCCTTGGACAAGTTCTCTTTACAACATTAAGAGAGATATATAATTGCCAGTCCCACTTTACAGATGATGAAACTGAGGCTCACAGAGGTTACTTCACTTGCCAAAGTTATCAAGCTGGGAACTGGTGGACTAGGGCTTGAATCTGGGTCTGTGAGCTCTAGATCCTTTACTTATAATTGTTGTGCTTGTCAGTTTGTTTAAAAAGCCTCTGGGGGCGCCTGGGTGGCTTAGTCGGTTAAGCGTCCGACTTTCGCTTAGGTCATGATCTCGCAGTTCGTGGGTTCGAGCCCTGCGTCGGGCTCTGTGCTGACTGCCAGCTCAGAGCCTGGAGCCTGTTTCAGTCTGTGACTCCCTCTCTCTCTGACTCTCCCCTGCTCACGCTGTCTCTCTCTCTCTCTCTCTCCTAGAAATAAAAAATATTTAAAAAAAAAAAGCCTCTGTCTAGGGGCGCCTGGGTGGCTCAGTTGGTTGAGCATTGGACTCTTGGTTTCGGCTCAGGTCATGATCTCATGGTTTGTGAGTTCGAGCTCTGCGTCGGGGTCTGCGTTGGGAGCCTGCTTGGTATTCTCTGTCTCTTGCTCTCGCTCTCTGACTCTCCCCTGCTCTTGCTCTCTCTCTCTCTCTCTCTCAAAATAAATAAATAAACTTTAAAAAAGCCCCTTCCTAGACAAGGGGATGGGGGCAAAAATCCTATCAGCTGGACAAAGGCTGGGCTTTGCTGGAATCTGAAAGGCAGGTAGTGGAGTCTGCAGGGGTTGCTAAGTCTCGCTAAAGAGAGACTGGAAGCAGACCAGGGACTGGTCTCCTTGGGGCTGCATTGCCAGAGACCAAAGTGGAACTAGGGGGCTAGAGGACCCCCACTGGGTGCTTCTCCCAGCCAAACTCAGCTCTTGTCTAGTCCTTCGCCCCAAAGACCTTTGCTGGCTCCCTACTGATGCTGGGACAAGGTATACATCCCTGTCTTGCATGCAAGGCTTTTCCCAACCTCACCACGTCTAACCCTCTACACCCCAGCCCTACCCCCTGCCACTCAGCCCCACCTGAGAGCCTCACCACTCTTCCCTGTGCCATTGCGCGTGCTGACCCAGTTGCCTAAGATCCCTTCCCTGCTTTTCCCATTTGGTGAGCCCCACCCATTCCTCAGCACCTGGCTCAGACATCATGGAAACCAACTCAATCTCTCCTGCTGGGACACCTCGTCTCTCTCTCTCTCTCTCAACCTCTGTCTCCCTCTCTTCCTCTACTCTTGCCTCAATCTCTTTTTAAAAATTTTAAAAATGTTTATTTATTTTTGAGAGAGAGGCAGACTGCAAGTGGAGGAGGGGCAGAGAAAGAGGGAGACACGGAATCTGAAGCAGGCTCTAGGCTCTGGGCTGTCAGCACCGAGCCCAATGCGGGGCTTGAACCCAAACTGTGAGATCATAACCTGAGCCAAAGTCTGATGCTTAACCGACTGAGCCATCCAGTTACCCCCCTCTATCTCTTTTTTAATGTTTACTTATTTATTTTGAGAGAGGGAGAGAGAGAGCAAGAGAGAGAGAGAGAGAGAGAGAGAGGATGTGTGTGCACAAGAGGGGGAGAGGCAAAGAGAGAGAATCCCAAGCAAGCTCCACACTGTCAGGGCAGAGCCCTACTCAGGGCTCGACCTCATGAACTGTGGGATCATGACCTCAACTGAAATCAAGAGTTGGACACTTAACCAACTGAACCACCCAGGCCCTGATCTCTATCTCTTATTTCTCCTCCACCTCCGCCTGCATCTCTATCTCTCTGTCCCCAGCACAGGGTGCAGCACAGACTAGATCATGCGAAAGGCTTGGAAAAGAACAAATGACCCAATGGGATAGACAAAGGCTATGGATGTGGTCACGGGAGGCTCAAAATGCTGTTCCTGGGAAAGAAGAAAAGCAAAAGCCTGAGGGAGAGGTCAGCGTGGCTAGAGGGAGATTTCAGTTTCTTCTGATTGGCTAAATGAAAGCAAAGCCCCGAGATTCTTTTTCAAGAAATATTAAAAAAAATTTTTTTTTATTTTTAATTTTTTTTCAAGAAATATTTTTAATGGGCTTTAGGATGACTCCTTCTTTGACAGCTCATCACACTCCTAACTTCTGAAGGGGCCTTGTGCCCTTGTCCAAACCCGGAAATCTTCCCTTAGCGCCGCTCCATTTCCTTCCTGAGTCCAGAAGTCAGAATAGGATAGGATCTGCTGCGGTAACAGCCACCCCAGAATTTCAGTGGCTCCTTCCGTGTGCACATTGCAGGGTGGCTGAGGACCTCTTCTCCGCGTTGTCCTCCCTCAGAGAACCAAGCTCAGGAAGGTTCCTTCCCTGTGCCTCTATGATTGCTGAGGCAGAGAAATGCCAACACTACAAATCGCTCAGCAGCTCTTAAAGCTTCTGTTCAGGGGTGACTCACATCATTTCTGCTCATATTTCACTGGCCAAGACAAGTCACATAACCATACCTAATTTTACATGGTGGCAGAGAAGTGTAACCCTAGCGTGTGCCTTGAAAGCAGAGCGACGGAAATATTTCGCAAGTAGCATGAAATACCACCAGACCCATCCACACTGACTGTGTACCTACTATGTGGCACGCATGGCAGGGGCTCCAGAATGGGAGGTGGGAAGTGCTCTGCCCCCATGTTACCCCTGGGGTGTCCCTGGGGACTCCTGGCGGGCTCGATTACTCCTTCTTCACACCGAGATGTTGCCAAAACTCTGCACACATAGTTCCTTCTGCTTCAAATGCCCTTTCTCTCTTTAGCACTTGGCAAATTCCCATCCTTCCTTCTTCCTTCTCTTCCTCCCTCCCTTCCTTCTTTCGTTTCATAAATACATACTGAGCACCTCGGTGTGCCAGCACAGTGCTTGGTGTTTCAAGATTTAGTTCAAATATATCATGTGTTCTTGGAGATTTTCCCTGATTCTCCCACTTGAGTAACAAACGCTCCGTCTCTGGGCTCCCCGCACCTCGGATATTCCTCTGCTTCTCCCCCTGGCCTCTAAGTATCTGTGTCTACACTGTATTTGTCCACCAGGCCATAAGCTTTGCAAGGGCGAGGACAGTTGTCATTCTCTGCACTTGTCTTCAGAAAATGATTGCTGACTGACTAGCCAACTGACTGAGTGAATGAGTGAGTGAATGTCCAATAATAAGCTGCATACAAGGTAGGAAATGCCTTCCCACTGTATGTATTTTTTATTTATATTAAAAAATTTTATTGCTTATTTAGTTTTGAGAGAGAGACACACACACAGAGCATGAGCAGGGGAGGAGCAGAGAGAGAGCCAGAGACAGAGAATCTGAAGCAGGATCTAGGCTCCGAGCTGTCAGCACAGAGCACGATGTGGGGCTTGAAATCACGAGTTGTGAGATCAGGACCTGAGCCGAAGTTGGCCACTTAACCAACTGAGCCACCCAGACACTCTGTCCCACTACATTTAAGATAAAATCCAGGGGTGCCTGGGAGGCTCAGTTGGTTAAGCGTCTGACTTCAGCTCAGGTCATGATCTCATGACTCGTGGGTTCAAGTATTGCGTTGGGCTCTGTGCTGACACTCAGAGCCTGGATCCTGCTTCAGATTCTGTGTCTTCCTCTCTCTCTGCCCCTCCCCTGCTCATTTTCTATCTCTCTCAAGAATAAATAAACATTAAAAAAATTTTTTTAATAAAATTCAGGGGTGCCTGGCTGGCTCAGTCCATAGAGTATATGACTCTTGATCTCAGGGTTGAGAGTTCAAGCCCCACATTGGGTGTAGAGATTGTTTAAAAATAAAATCTTTAGAGAAGATAAAATAAAATCCAAACCCCTTTCCACAGCCTCCCAGGCCCTGTCTGATCTGACCCTAGCTCACCAGGTTCAGTTCTGTTCATCATTCAGACAACCAAAGCAGCAAGTTCATTCTTACATCAGGGCCTTGGCGCCTGTCATGACCCCCTCCTGAAACACTGTATTTCCAGTTGATCACTGGGCTGACTCCCTCTCCTCATCCTAGCGCCTTCTCAAATGCTGTCTCCTCCAGGTGAACTTCCCTGACCACCCAGTCTAAAGGAACTTTCCGCTGCTCTCTTTAGTGCATTCTCTGTTTTATTCTGTTCAAAACACTTTTCCTCTGAAGTTCGTTAGCTTCTTTATTTGCTTCTGCTCCTATGCTCTGCTCCCTCTTTCCAAAATACAAAGTTTACAAGAGCGGAGACCTTATCCGACTTCTTCCTAGTGTCGTCACTGGGGCGCTGAGTGGTTCCTGGCACATAATAGGTGCTCAGTTCTTATCTGTGGGATGAATGGGGGAAAGGTATGATGTGAGCCATTAGCTGAAAGCCATTAGCTAAGACTTTTCTTCTTTACCTTCTCGTTGCCAGGTAGCTGGAGGCCAAGTGGCTGCAGGCCAGGTGGGGCATGGCCTGGGTACTGTGTGTGCTGGGGTCCGAGAGGTGCCGTCTCCCTGCTGGGGCCACACAGGTTCACATTTGCTTTTTCCTCTCGGTAGCAAGTGGGAGCACCACAGGGTAGCACCGGGGAGAATCATCACTGGCTTCCCTGTGTCCTGTATGGGACTAAGTGGAATAGACTATACTCTCCCGTATGCTGAAGGTGTCTTCCTTGCAGTGTGTGGAAACCAGCCCTCTCATTCCCCCACGTTGTTTTTTTTTCCGAAGGGCAACTTTGCAACCCAGGAGCATGCTTTGCAAATGCAAACCCTGTGACCTGGTGTTTCTCCTGAAGAGTGTGCCCTGTAGAAGCCAACACAAGTATGCATTGACTCGTACAGGAAGTTGCTCCTTTACTGTTCATACAAAAGAACTATTGGGGTCCTACTACGTGCAAGGCACCGAACTAGGACTAAGAATATTTTCATGAACACACAGACGTGATCCCGTAGGAGGCCTACATCCATTCACAGAGCTCCTTAGTTGAGATTATACCAAGTCCTTTAAGTGAGCAGTGCACGGCATGGTGGGGCAAGGGACAAGCAATGCTTTTGCAAGTGAAGAAAGGCAGCAGCCCAGGTATCTATCCACAGGGTAGTGGCGAGGGAAGTTGGGGTGCATCCATACCTCGGATTCCCATGCACCTATGTCTTAGTCCATTAGTGCTGCTGTAACAAAGATCCCATAGACTGGCTGACTTATAAACAGCAAACATGCATTTCTCACAGTTCCGAAGGCTGAGAAGTCCAAGATCAAGGTGTGAGAACATTTGGTGTCTGGTGAGGGCCCACTTTCTGATTCACAGACGACTGTCTTCTTGCTGGGTCCTCACGTGGCAGAAGGGCTGAGGGAGCTCTCAGGGGTCCCTTCTATAAGGGCACTAATCCCATTTATGAGGGCCCTATCCTCATGACCTAATCACCTGTCAAACATTCACCTCTCAGTACCCTCACAGTGAGGATTAGGCTTCAACCTACAGATTTGGGTGGCATGAGCGTTCAGTCTACAGCAATCTGTTGAAAAGAATGAAGCACGTTAAACGAGCCGACAGCAAAAGATGTTCTCGATGTAGTGTTAGATTTTTTTTAAAAAGGTGTATGGTGTACTTAATTTCTGCAACACTAACAATTATTATGTTATTTGTGTGTGTTATTAATATTTGCATGGGAAGAGACCGGAAGAATATGTTCCATGTTGTTAACAGCTGTTATTTGGGGGGAGGGGAATACCTGTGACTTTCACTTTTTAAACATTCTGATAATGTTTGAATTATTAAAAATAGACCTGCAATACCTTGGTAGAAGGAAAAAATAAGGATTTAGGGGGGAAATCTGATGCTGATCATTCTTGCGACTATCCAGCCATCCAGAATCAAGGCTTATTCAGAGAGAGGACTCTTCCTTCTGGGAGACATATTTCCTTCCACCCAGGCCAAGAATCACAGTACTTAGGGAGTGGGAAGGTCCATAAAGGTCAGTATGGTACAGCGAACAGAGTGTGAACTTCAACACTGGGAAGAAGAGGGTTCTAATCCTGGCTCTGCCATTCTCTAGCTGGAGATAGGCATGGATCACTGGGTCTCAGTTTCCTCTTCTGTGGGAAGGGTATAATAGTCTCCCTCACAGGGTGGTCTGCAAATGCTACATTAGGGTTTTCTTGGAAAGCCTCTAGCCGCTGGTTCTAAACAGAGGGAGTGCCTTTGTCAGACCTGGAGGCATCATATGGAATTGTTGGAAGAGGAGAAACAAGTTTGCTCTTGGCTCTTCTTGTGGGAAGTGGAGTTTGCTTACATCATCCACTTAGGAAACCTGGTAACACGCCTGCTTGTTGATAAGTGGTGGTGATTTTGGTGTGCTTCACTCAGCAACCCTCTCGGCCACAGAGACTGTATCAGAGTTTGTTGACTGCATAAACGAGTGACCTACTCAAACCTAGAAGTGACTTGCGCTTGTCACCCAGTGTGAAAATCAGGTGAACGATTCACCGAACAAACCCCACATCTCACTCCCCAGAGAGTCTGGATTGTGAAACGTCTTAGGCATAACCCACCAGGCACACTTCCTCATCTAATACTGTGTTGTATTCTATGGAGGCTGGGGGCTGCTCGGACTCAAGCTTGCTTTCAGGGGTCTTGGCTTCAGTAGATGTCTCCAAACTAGAGACAAAAAATACATTTCAGGTGAGAAACTCCAGTAAGAAGATACTATGGTGAGTTTATTATATGCCAGGCACTATTGTAAGCCCCAGATCGCCTCACAAGCCCCTACAGGACATGATACCACTACCCAGATCCTTCTGTGGCCTGAATCCAGATGTTGAGGTGTTCTTAACCAAGCTGACTCTTAGCTAGCAGGTGGGTGGGTAAGAGCTGAGCCTAGGGGGCACCTGGGGCCTCAGAGTTTTCCCCAGACACTTGGGTACCAGATGCGTGATGGCCAGACTGCTCCTGGGCTCCACCTGCCCGAGGGGCGGGTGGCTGTGCCCTTCCTCTACCACCCCGCCCTGGTCAAGACAAGTCCAGAAGCCTGGCACGCTGTAGGCTGAGGCTACACCTGGGGTGAGGACGGCCCTGAGTGGGATGGACCCTCCTGGCCAGTCCTGCAGGCCTTGTTGGAGCAGGGAGTGTGGTCACCCAGCAACGAGCTAGTCTCTGGCACACCGAGCCCGAGTGGAGGCAGAGGCTGATGGAAGAGGTCCCACGGACCTCACTGGAGAGGCAGGGGCATTAGAGAGAGACAGAGGCTCCTCTCTGCTATCCCCCTCCCACTCCTCTTATACCCTGAAGCTGTGGGGATCTTGTGAAAACACAAACCTGACTACCATTCTCTGTTAATGGCCCTCAGAAAAAGTAGCGGCTGTTTAGCCTGGCATTCAAGGTCCTCTGACCTGGCCTTTGCCTTCCTCTCTAGAATCATTTCTGACCATATCCCTGACCCTCAATACACACACACACACACACACACACACACACACACACACACACACACACACACACTGGCATTCTGAACAGTTTCCTGGAAGCTCCCTTAAGCTTCTATGACTTTCCATCTGCTGTTTCTTTTGCCTAGAATGTTCTGTCCCCCTTCCTCACCCAGCTGGCTCCTATTTCTCCTTCATGTTGACCTTCACAACTCAGCTCTGACAACATCTCCAGTAAAACTCACTGGCCCCCAAACTGGGTTCTGTGCCCTACTTGATGCCTCATGCCTCCTCCCTCCGTTACTGAGTGTATCAGGCTGGATGTGAACTGTTTTTTCTGTGTGTCTCCCTCCTTAGACCATGAGCTGCTCCTCCCTCAGCCTGGAGGTGTCTCACCTCCATCTCCCCTTAGCCTCGCCAGGCCCTGTGGAGGGCAGGTTACCGTTCGGACAATGGATGCTGAGTGAATGAACAGATAAGTAAATGAGGGACCCACAAAGTCTCTCCCGTACTTTTTTCCCTTCTGTCTCTTTTCCTTCAAGATTGTGAGGCTGGCAGCAAGGGGGTTAAGGCATGGAGATGCTCCAACATGTTAGCAGCGTGAGGACCAGGTGAAAACAAATGGTTACCAGGCTGCCACGCCACTTCCGCCAGGCTCCGCTCATTCCTGGCACCACATATGGTCTGCATGCCTGCCGGGGAGAAGGGCTGAGCCGGGAGGGCTCTGGGGGCTGCAGGGCTCAAAGTGTGTGTGCGTGTGTGTGTGTGTGTGTGAGTGTGTGTATCTCGTGCAGGGAGGAGGAGGGGAGAATGGAGGGGAAGCACAAGAGATAAATGAGGAGAGAGAAAAAGAGAGTGATGGAGGATGAAAGAAGAAAGAAAAGGGGTGGAGAGCGGAAGGGGGGAGGGGTGGGAAGTAGGCAACATTTACCCAAAAGAGAAGTGGAAATGAGGCCGTGACTTCTTGGGAGCTAGAAAGCGAGTGGACCAAGAGTTCAGCTGGCAGATGGGACTTCCAGGTGACCCCGAAGCCAGGGGAAGGTGAGCAGGAGAGAGAAGTGGAGCTGTGAAGGTTTGATCAAGAAAGGCCACCCAGGGCACCCTGATGGAGCTCTGGTGCGACTGTACCCAGAACAGGAGGTCCTCATGCTCTGGAGTGCCTTGAAACTTTTAGGCCTCCTTCTGGTGGCTGGCACAGGCTAGGCTGGCCGTGTCATCTGCCATGGATATCCTGAGCTCGGGCTGGAAATTGGTGGACCACAGAAACCATTTCGTCCCCTTACTCGGATGCCTGGAGAGTTTCAAGACGTGTGCTTATGTGGGCCGGCCAGACTCCTTCCGGGAAGGTGGCCTGGCAAGCCAGTCGTTCCCCATGGCTAATGTGGAATTTTTGCAGACTCTTGTGAGATTAGACCACCAAAAAGATGTCGATTTGTTGATATGGAGGAACCCAGGCTATTTATATAGGACCTGCAAAACGATACATATGCCCAGTGCTCTGCGAACCTTAGGAGGATCCGGCAGGTTGGGGTGGGAAAGGAGTGTCTCTCTGAGGAAGGGCAGCCTTGGCTTCCATGCTGAGCAGCTCTGAGCTGAAGATGGGCTGCAGGGGCAGCAGGGGCAGCTATAGTGGCTGCCGGCCCAGCCAGCCTCCCTCCCCACTGTGTCCACCAAGCTGGGTCCTGAGTTTCTTTGCCAACCTGGAGAGGAGGACATCCTCTCTGCTCCTCCATCAGCCAGGATGAGGTAGGAGGGAAGGTGGTGGGGCTTGCTGGGGGGAAAGAGAGGGGACTCCGGCACAGCAGAGGCACAAAACTCACAGAGGAAAGTAGGTTTTATTCAGATCTAAATGTGAAAGATAAAACATTGAAGCTTCTATGGTAAAACAAAGGAGACTATCTTTATGACCTTGGGTTAGCAAAGATTATTTTTGAAAACAGGACGTGAAAAAACTTTCACAATAAAGAAGAATGTTGATAAATTGAACTTCACTAAAATGAAGAACTTATGTTCATCAAAACCCATCATGAAGAGAGTAAAAAGCAAGCCACAAACTGAGAGTATTTGCAATGTTTTTAACCAACAAAGAACTTCTATCTGGTATATATAAAGAGCTCTACAAATCAATACCAAAAAAAAAAAAAAACCAAAAAAACAAAAACCCAACAAAAGACCTCCCAGATAATCCAATAGAAAACTGGGACAAAACCTTAACAAGACAATTAACAAAATCAGGAATCCAAATGGCCAATAAACATATGATAAAATACTCAGCATCATCAGAAATCACAGAGGTGGAGGGGTGCCTGGCTAGCTCAGTCAGTGGAGTATGCAACTCTTGATCTTGGGGTTATGAATTCAAGCCCCACATTGATCATAGAGATTTCTTAAAATTTTTAAAAAATCTTAAAAAAAAAAAAAGAAATCATGGAAGTGGAAATCACCATCACAGTGAGATACCACCCTACACCCACTTGAATGGCTAAGATTTAAAAATTTGACACTCTTGGGGTGCCTGGGTAGCTCCATCAGCTGAGTGTCTGACTTCAGCTCAGGTCATGATCTCATCATTTGTGAGTTTGAGCCCTGCATCGGGCTCTCTGCTATCAGAGCAGAGCCCACTTTGGGTCCTCTGTCCTCTTCTCTCTCTGCCCCTCCCCTACTTGCATGCTCTCTCTTAAAAATAAACAAAACATTTAAAAACATATTAAGAAATTAAAGTAAATAAAATAAAAATCTGACACTCTCGAGCCTTGGTGAGGATGTGGAGTATTCTGCCGGTTGGAGCGTGAATGGGCGCAACCATTTTGGAAAACTGCTTGGCATTATCTTCAAAAGCTGATCACATGTACACTTAATGTAGCCATTATTACATAGTTAGTAACAGAAATGAGGGCACATATGCACAAAAATATATGTACAAAAATGTTCATAGATTCAGAGACAGACAGTAGAATGTGGTTACCATGCTCTGGGGAGATGAACATGGGGAATTATCTTTTAATGGGCATAGATTTTCAGTTGGGGAAAGTAAAAACATTCTGGAAATGAGTACTGTGATGGCTGCACAACAGTGTGAATGTACTTAATCACCCAAACTCTACACCGAAACATGGCAAAAATGATAAATATGATGCCCGGTCTTGCCACAGTAAAAGAAAAGAATTTGAATATTCATAGCAACTTTTTTCATATTCATCCACCTAGAAATGACCCAAATATCCATTCGAATAGAACGGATGAGAAACAAAAGAGAATAGAATGGAGATGTAAATTGTGATAACTCTATATAAGGGACTACTATACAGCAACAAGAAAGAATAAATCATTGCTATAAGCAACCACATGAATAAATCTTTCAGAGAGAATGTTGAGTGAAGGAAGCTAGTTTCCATCTGTGTAGAGTTCAAAAATAGCAAAATGTATCTATGTGTTAGAGGTCAGAAAAAGGGTGTCTTGGTGGGGATCAGGAGGGAGCAGTGAGGGCATTTTGGTGTGCTGGTAATGCTTGATGATCTTCATGTGAATGATGGTTATGCAGGTGTGCTTATTTGAGAAAATTCAAGCTTATGATTTGTGAATTGTGAATATTTCTGTGTTCATGTTGTATTTCAATAAAAAGTTTAGTTAAAAAAGAAAAAAAAAAAAACCCTAACCTTGTGTTGGGGAGATAGGAGGGCATGCATAAATGACTCTCATGCCACTAAGCTTGGACTAGATTGTTGGAAGAGGAGAAAGCACATGCAGAAGACAGCTGAGTCACCAAGTCACAGCCATCCAAGACCACCAGCCCCCAGTAGACCCACAAACTGACCTCATGTCCACTGGAAAGCCCTACCAAGTTCAGCTGAGGCTGCCATGAATCAGTAGAACTGCCCATCTGATCCATAGACTCAAGCTAAAGAAATTGTTTCAAGCCACTAAGGTTTGGGATGATTTGTTAGGCAAAAATATCTAATGGATACATCCCTGAAGCCCTGCGTGATCCCCGGTGGGATTGGCACTCCACCCTTGAGTTCCCAGTGCGGATGTCCCTTAATCTTATATTACAGTGGCACAGAGATGCATTCTGTCTCTCCTCTTAGACTGCAAACCTCTTGAAAGGAGGGACTCTGGCTTGGTTTCTTTGCCCAACTCCAGGACCCTTAGTAGTCAGGTGTGGGATCATTGGTGTGTGAACACATGGGTGGCATCAGCCCATGCATTAACATGTGACACAGACAGCCAAGGGAGTCCAATCAAGCTCATAGCATTTCATCATCCTGTGCATATGAATTTCATTCATTCATTCATTCATTCATTCACAGGCAGAGACGGATCAGCTCCAGTCCCCACAGTTGAGGAACTCACAGCCAAGATGGAGACAGAAACTCATAAAGAATGAACTGCAGCAAAAGAAGATAAGTACCCTGATGTCAAGTGCAGCAAGGAACTGCCGTTCAGGTGGGACTAAGAGTGTGGGCTGTGGCATCAGAAAGGCTGTGAGTTCAAGTCTCAGCTGTTAACTTACTAGGGCAAGTTACTGAGACTTTTCATTCTTTCTGGTGCCATAAGGATGAGATCATTTATGTCAATTGCTTTATATAATTCTTAGTGAATAGCAAGCGATTGCATTAGTCCTAAAGATTGTTATTATTACACTGGGGGAACAAAAGATGGGATCATCATCATCATCATCATCATCCAGGTCCACAATTCTAAAGTCCTAAATGCCCTGAAAAACAACACTAACACACCAATGTTTTCTTTCAGAACTTACTGACAAAAACCTCACCTGACCTGGCATGAAGCTATTTTTGTCTTCATTTAGTGTGTGAATATTCATGCAGTCACTGCAGAAACATTAATGAGTTTTGTTATGGGGACCTGCTCTATATTCTGTTTAAGCTCTTTCATAAAATATGGTATATGAGCTTTATATATTTTGCAAAATCAGAAAAATTCTGAATTTTTTGTGAAGTGGGTGATTTAGCGGATATGTCGATTCTTGATTGGGTGGAGCAGGAGAAGGGGAAAGGCCTGGGAAGTTTTGTGGGGAAGCATCACTTCAGCTGAGCCTGAAGCGGGAGCACAAATTAACCATGGGAACAAAGCAGAGAAACAGCTGAGGAGTTCACTATCTATCCTATAGGCAATGTGGAGTTGTGGGTTCTAGCAGAGGAGGGCCGGGTCAGACTTGTGTTTTAGGGAGTTCCAGGTGGGCGAGACTCCCCTTCGAGCGGCTTGCTGAAATCCAGACTCACTCTGCCTACAGTCTCCTGCAATCCACCCGACCACACATGGAAATGAGGCTGCTTTGGCATGGTTTGCCTGGCACAACTCGACTTCTAGAAAACATATCTGTAAGAATCGATCATGTTGTGGCAGGAAACCAACAAAGAAGCAGGCAAGTGTGGCTTTGAGAAGTCGATAAGCAAGGCTCTGTGGGCAACCTCCAACCACGACTTCCCCAGCTGCCCCTCCAACTCTTCCCCGGGCTTCTATGCCATCGTGGCTGACCTGGCCTGCAGGCCGGGCCCAGCTATAGAAGGGCTCACAGCTCAGCTGCCCCTGGTCTCTGCTCCATGACGCTGTCACACACGTTCGACAGCACCCATTTGCAGCCCAAACAGACACTGTTCACTTCTCAAGTTGGTTTTAAATTTTGCTCTTTTTGTTCCTGTTTTTCATTTAGATTTTTGGCTGGTTCAAGTTCGACAGGCAATTTCAACACTGAGATCGAGGGGAGAGAATATAGCCTGTAAAAGAGCAGACGATGTGTGTGTCTTGTGATGTTACTGATTTTAGAGGGACCCTAAGAGGGTACGTACGTGAATTGAGTCTGTTTGGCCAGGACCCCTAGATTCGTGGCACCTCACTGTCTTCATCTAGTGTGACACTACCTTTCATTCATAAACTTGACCCTGCCCCCATCCACCTTTGGGTATGTAGCGTGTGTTCTTTCAGTCCATCTTCTGTATCTTCATTTACGTGTACGTAAATATATAGCATTGCTTTGCGTGCGCTTTTAAAATTCTACAGAAGTGATATCGGTGTACATCTAATCCTGCTTCTTACTCTTCTCTTTTGACATTATCTGTGAGTAGATGTAGTCATTCCTTTGACAGGTGTAATATTTCATCTCATGCATTTCCCACACTTGACTTCTTCATTTCCTTCCTGATGGACACACAGGTTGCTTCCGGTTCTTTGCCATTTTAAACAACACTGATGAGTGTCTCTATGCTCGGCTAGGACCGAAGCTACACAAGCCTGCATGGAGTTCAACTTCGACCACCCATTCATTGCATGAACTTAAGCTTCAGCTTTATAATCTGTTTAATAAAGGGGGTGGCAGGTGAAATAATAGCAACCCTCCCTAGTAAGGCTGCTTGTACTACTGCATGCCCAGTGAGGGCAGGCCACCCTGCTCCGTCCCCAAGTCTCTCAGAGCCTGGTACAAAGTAGGTACTTAATAAATGCATACTGACTGGAACAGCTCTTGTAAGGATCAGCTGAGATACTGATTACAAAAAGCCCTTGGAAATGCTGAATGTATACATATATATACACGAATAGGAGTTCTTATTACTCATGGTTATTTAAATGAAATTAACCAGCAATGCATAACCCAATAAAATGAAACTTATTTATTTTTAAAATTAAGTTTTAGGGGCGCCTAGGTGGCTTCGTCGGTTAAGCGTCCGACTTTCGCTTAGGTCATGATCTCGTGGTTGGTGGGTTCGAGCCCCTCATCGGGCTCTGTGCTGACAGCCAGCTCAGAGCCTGGAGCCTGTTTCAGAGTCTGTGACTCCCTCTCTCTCTGACCCTCCCCTGCTCATGCTGTCTCTCTCTCTCTCTCCTAGAAATAAATAAAATATTAAAAATTTTTTTTAAAAATAAAAAAATTAAGTTTTAAAATTTATTTTGAGAGGGGGAGGGACAGAGGGAGGGAGGGAGAGAGAGAGAGAGAGAGAGAATCCCAAGCAGGTTCCCCAATGCAGGGCTTGAAATCGCAAACTGTGAGAATTGTGACCTGGGCTGAAACCAACAGTCAGATGCTCAACCGAATGAGCCACCCAGGTGTCCCAAAATGAAACATATTTAAATGACAACAGCACCAGGGCTTACGTTCTGGTGTGTGTCCCCAGGTTTTCTCCCTCTTCTTCCTATCCTCCTTTCTTCACATCAGGAAACATTTTCTGAAGATTAATCGAGTGGGCCTGGTTTGGGATTGGGAAATCTGAGACTGGCTTGCCAGACCATCCAAAGGCCTCCCCTGGGCCACCTTGGCCTATAAAACCCGGGTAATGCCATGCACCCACCTCACTAAGGTGTTGTGAAGATTAATTATGGCTTGTAAAGGGCTTTGAAGATGAAACGTGCTTGTTATGGAAATAAATGGCTTGAGACGCAAAGCTTTCTTCAAGTCTTCCTCCATGCCTTCTCTCTTGCTGTTCTTGCCTTTAAAAAGCCCTGGATGAGTTCAGAGGTGAGGGTGACCTCCCCGTGACTCCTGTGGGAAGCCAGGGTTGAACGCAGACTTCCTCGAACATCATATAGATGTGACCCCTCGCTGCCACTTTCAAATTTAAACTCCTACTCCATTTCCTAACCAGCCGAGCTAAGCTGGTTCAAATACATTAAACAGATTCAACAATGGGGTGGTGAAATGTATTTCCGATACCAAGCTTTCTGCTGCCAAATTTAATTATTCAAGCTGGTAATAAAAAAGAAAATGGGTTTCTTCCCCATCATGTCCTCCTAGATTTAGAGGTATCAGAAGTGGAGAAAATGTGAACCAAATGTCTTCCCGTGGTGAAGTGGAGAAGGCATCGGTGTTAGCATCTGACAGACCTGAGTTCAGATCCTGGCACAGCCTCTCACCTGCCATGACCAAGTCACGTAACCTCTTTGAACTTCAGTTTCCTAACCTGTCAAATGGGGATAATAATAGCCCACATAAGAGTTACTGTCAGTGGTAATTCTGTGGATTCAGGAAATATACATAAGGGGCACTCAATTAATGTTAGCCATTCATAATATCACAACCAAACCTGGAGAGAAAGGTGTTATCACTTCCATTTCACAAATAAGGGATCTGAGCTCAGAGGGCTGATGTGTCTGGCCACAACTTGCAGAAGTGAAGTGGGGTGCCAGGATTCAAACCCTGATCTTCCTGACTCTAGGGCCCTGGGGTCCCCACGTGTGACCTCCTCCCTGCACGGAAGCCTGTTTTCTAGAACTGGAACATGCAGTAACTACCAATGCAAGCAGAGAGAGAAAGAGGGAGCCCAGCAGAGTGTTGGAGCCTGGAGGGCGGCTGTTCCCATGCCACTGAGTTGTTTAATCCCACGTTTCTGTATTACATTGGCATTCCATATGTTCACTTCTCATTTCTCACTTCTCATGTTAACCCTTGCTTACCCAAGGAGGGAGTGCTGGCTAGAAGCATGTTTCCTTATGCACCATGGTGAGGCCAAGAATGTCCTGGTGGCTTTGAGGGCTCCTGACCCCTGAGGGACGGTTCTGCTGTGGAGAATCTAGAGGCTGCTCAGCCTTTCCTAGGTCTAGGCCCACGGGCCACATCTTAGTGCATGTGGAAGTCAGCTTGGCTAGATCCCTAATGGAAGCCAGGACCTTTGCTCACATTCATTCGTGTGCATGCAACACTTTTCATTCTTTTCCTTGACAGAGATTGATAGAACTTCTCCTGGTTCTGAACACTGCTTAATTACAATGTTCCTATTTGATATTTCCCATCTATCAGGCACTGCACTTTCAAGGCATCATCTCATTTAAACTTTACAAAAGATGGGGCGCCTAGGTGTCTCAGTCGGTTAAGTGCCTGACTTCAGCTCAGGTCATCATCTCGTGGTTTGCGAGTTCAAGCCCCGTGTCAGGCTCTGTGCTGACAACTTGGAGCCTGGAGCTTGCTTCGGATTCTGTGTCTCCCTCTCTCTCTGCCCCTCCTCTACTCATGCTCTGTCTCTCTCTCTCTCTCAAAAAAAAAAAAATATATATATATATATATATATATATATAAATATTTAAAAACCTTACAAAAGGGCTTTGAGCTAAATATTAATATCATCATTATTTTGCAGTTGAAGAAAAAGGACACAGGGCAAAAACGAGTGCCAGAATAAGGAACAGAACCCAGGATTTTTTGTCTCTACCATCTGTGCTCTTAGTCATGACAACGTACTTCCTCCTTGAGGGCATGCATTGCACCTCATTCATTTCTTCTCTCCAGCCCCCCAGCACTGTATACAGTAGGTGCTCAATGAGTGTTCGCTGTTGAATAAATACATAAAGTGCTAGATAATCACTAACATGAGTATAGTGCTCTACAGGGTTTGCAGAATGCCTGTCTTTTGCATCAGAAGGAGGAGGTAGGTTTCATGATTCTACCTCATAGGTGAAGCTTGTGCGGTATAGAACTTAACCAGGGCCACGGGAAGAGTAAGAAGCTGAAGTTTGGGTGAGACTCTAAAATAAACTCACAGTGAAGACACAACATTTAATGGAGCCACAGAGCAGAGAAGTATCTGTCTGGCTGAAAAAATATGGATGTTACAAAGCATTAGAGTTTAAGCCAAAATCATATGCCCAGCACATGTTTTCTGAAAACATTCACATCACTTACGTGGCCGGTATGAGGTTTCAGATATTAAAAACTATGGAAGAGCGAAGCAAGATGTGAAAGGCAGAGATGGAAAGAGAACAAAGTAAAGTTCAGCCTTGTCACCACCTTCCAGAAACTTCTCTAGGATCCAAGTTTCTGACCCAAATTCACCTTCAGTGGTATAGCTTGTGGGTGGGAACCATGCTGTAAATAGACTGATTTGAAGATTTGAAGCTGGGTTCAAATCCAGGCTCAGTTACTTTCCAGCTGTGTGGCCTTGGTCAAGTGTCCTTGATCTCCATGTCTGAGTCTGTATTGTGGAGATAAATCATGGCTTGTTGTAATAATGATATGTTTTGTAAATTATTTTTAATGTTATTTTTTTACTCCCTTTTTAGAATTGTAGGCAGTAAAGATTATAATAATTATTTAATGTAACAGCTATACAGGTTGGAATTAGTTAGATTTTGCTCTAATAATAAGCAACCCTAAAACTCAGTGGTATAACACACAAATGTATATTTCTTTTTTTTTTTAATGTTTGTTTTATTTTCTGGAGAGAAAGAGAGAGAGGAAGAGAGCAAATGAGCAGGGGAGGGGCAGAAAGAGAGGGAGACAGAGAAGCTGAAGTGGGCTCTGAGATGACAGCAGAGAGCCTGATGCAGGGCTCAAACTCATGAAAAGGGAGATCATGACCTGAGTCAGAATCAAGAGTCACACACTTAACTGACTGAGCCACCAAGGCACCCCAACAAATGTTTATTTCTCACTCTTGTTCCATGTTCATCATGGTTCAGCATGAGAACATGCTGTTCACTGTGGTCACAAAGGGAATCAGGAAGCTGCCATCTTATTTATGATTATTGTATCCAAGGGGAAAAAGGGATTTAGGGGGTCTCCTAGGGTTAATTAACTGTGCTAGCCTGGAAGTGACGCATGTCACTTTTTGTTCACAATTCATTGGCCAAAACATGTCACATGGCCCAACCAATCACCAATGGGTCAAGTTTAGCGTTTGGTGTGTCTCTTAGTGGAGAGAATCAGAAACATTTGTTGGGGCACCTGGATGGCTCAGTCGGTTAAGCATCTGACTTTGGCTCAGGTCATGATCTCATGGTCTGTGAGTTCAAGCCCTGTGTCAGGCTCTGCGCTGACAGCTGAGGGCCTGGAGCCTGCTTCAAATTCTGTGTTTCCCTCTCTGCCCCTCTCCTGCTCATGCTTTGTCTGTCTCTCTCTCAAAAATAAATAAACACTAAAAAAATTGAAAAAAAAAAGAAATATTTGTCAAATGGTATCCACCGTTCATAGAGCACTTACCACGTGCCAGGCATTGCGCTGAAGGTTTTTCGGATGTATCCCTTAATGCCTTCAACAATCCTCTGAAGCAGGGACTTTTATCCTCAGTTAATACTGGAGCCAGCTGGCACTCAGAGATGTGAAGTAGCTTGTTCCAGGCTGCAGGATGGGTAAATAGCAGAGTCAGGCTTGACAGCCAGGTAAGAGGGCCTGCTCCTTCCCCTGAGTGTGCTCCTCCAGCGAGGCAGGTATCCAAACCAGGTGGTCAAGTATTTTCGGGTTCCAAGAGCTGGTATTAACAGAGCTCCTCCTTTTATTAATTCCTTTACTACTTTGTCAGTTGGTTATACCAGAGAGTTCGTTTCCATGTGAATGATAAAGGATCTGAGGCTCAAAGAGATCAGATCAAAGACAACTTGCCTAGGAGAAGTAGCTCTTGAACCCAAGTCTCTCTGGGTCTAAAACCTGTGCTTGTTTTATACCCACTCTTCTCTACTCCTCATTATTTGTCATCATTTACTATAATAACGATAGCATGGGGGAGTGGGAAGCAGAGAGGGTAAGAACATGGATGTTAGAGCTAGATTGTGGTTGCATTTGAATTTGGGCTCTGCCATTTCCCGGCTGTGTGACCTTGTGTAAGGATATCACCTCTCTGGGTTTCTGAGTCTGCAACACGGGAAGATGACCGTACCTACCTCATAGGCTTGCTGTGAGGAATAAATGAGATTGCCATCATGGTGATAATAGTAACTAATTTTTTTCAAGAACTTACTGGGTCCAGGGGCGCCTGGGTGGCTTAGTTGGTTAAGCATCCGACTTTCGCTTAGGTCATGATCTCATGGTTCGTGGGTTCGAGCCCCGTGTCGGGCTCTGTGCTGACTGCCAGCTCAGAGCCTGGAGCCTGTTTCAGTCTGTGACTCCCTCTCTCTCTGACCCTCCCCGTCTCACACTGTCTCTCTCTCTGTCTCCTAGAAATAAATAAAACATTANACTCCCTCTCTCTCTGACCCTCCCCGTCTCACACTGTCTCTCTCTCTGTCTCCTAGAAATAAATAAAACATTAAAAAAAAAAAAAGAACTTACTGGGTCCAGATACTGTGCTCAGGGCCTTATCTGTGTTGCTTTAAAACTTTTTATTTGGGAATAATTTTAGATTTATAGAAAAGTTGCAAGGATAGTACAAAGTGGTCCTGTATCACTTTCACTCCGCTTTCCCCTAATGTTAACTAACGTCTTACATAATCAAGCGCATTTGTCAAAATAAGTTAATATTGGTATGACACTATCAAGTAAATGATAGACTTTATTTGGGTATTATGAGCTTTCCTACTAACATCCTATTTTTGTCCTACAGTTCAACCCAGGACATGACATTGCACTTAGTCTTGTCTCCTTAGTCTCTGTGAATCTTTACGAGCATTCTTTTATTCCCGTTTTCTGTTGAGGAAACTGGGGGTCAGGTAATTAAGTCCCTGGCCAAGGTCACAGAGCCGGTAGGGGGTGGAGTTAGAATTCCACCCCAGGTCTGTCTGACTCAAAGCCCAAGTCTTTACCATTCATAAAGAAATTATCGGAAAGAAATCCAATGTTCCGAATCAGATCAGCACACAGAGAATAAGAAGCTCAGAGGGAGAAAAAAGACTAAAGCATAGAGAACTGGCTTTACAGCTTTAGAATACTAACTCAGCATGATCTACTCGAAACACAGCCAAAGTCCGGGTAATCTGTTCAGTAAGGAAGAGACTCAGGCTGGCGAGTGGGCACCTTGGGAGTCATGCAAAGGCATCAAGCTAAGCTCTGGCTTAGCCACTGGCAGAGGGGCTCCTCAAAGGGCCAGACTGCTCACTCCCTGGCAGAAAAGCCTGTTGCAGAGCACCCTGGTAGCAGCAGGAAGTCAGCAGGTGAGGGCCAGAGACAGAGCCACAGAGTTCATTTAATAGGCATTTCCCGGTGTCTCCAGCTGCCCAGAGCTCACATTGGAGTGACTGCAACCAAACCACCTGCAAATTTGGCCTGATTAATACCTACTACAAATCGTCTCTGCTTGCCTGGCATTTTATGTGTCTGAGCTGCAGGGAGAGATAAACAAGAGGAGGGTCCTGGCATTCTGTTTCTTCAAGGAAAGGAAAAGGATCTGATGGATCGGCCAGTCAGGACGTGGAAAACCAAGGGAGGGCCCCCCCAATCCTTCCGGGACCCCTAAACCCTGGATGTTGAGCCCAGGTGTGGTTGCTCCAGCACAGAGTGGGGCAGAGAGCAGGTACCTGTGATTACCTGTTGAGTGTGTGAGCAAGTGAATTAATTAATCTGCACATACTCCAGTGCCCGGCCCCAAGCATGGCACGTACGAGGAGCTCAAGAAAAGATGAAGTAAGTTAATCAAACCGTTTAGATCTGTGCCAACATGCAGGACTTTGGCTGGCACTTAGGAGCTCTTTAAATGTTTGTAGACCCAGTTGGTGGACCATGGCTAGGGGCTCCAGGGAGAAATTTCTAGTTTGTGGATTGGAACCCATTCTCCTGGAGACACAGTATGCTGTAGTGGCTGGGAGTCTGGGGCTTACCTTCTCAGGTTTGAATCTTAGGTCTGCTTCCTACTGATTGTCTGACCTTGGGCAGGCCACTTAACCTTATCTATAAAATGGGGGATGAAGATGATGATAAGATTATATACTTTAGAGAGTTGGTATGAGGGTGAGTCAAAACACACACACACACACACACACACACGAATGTGTGTGTGTTAATCTGTTCATGTATAATTTAGCTCGATTTTATAACAAGGACTGACCCATAGTAAGTACCTCCCAGGGTTAGGTATTATATGAAAACTTCCCAGCCTCTCTGCCCCAGCCCCAATTCTGGTTTAAATGCCTCTCTAAATCTGACTTACCTGTAATCTATTACAGAGTCTGTTTAAGTGATCTAATATTAAGTGGATTCTGCAATCAAGATTTATCATGCCAAAGAAAACAGAAGTTAGAGTGCATCACACAGAGCAGGGGGGAAAGTCCTATTTCATGTTTCTGCTATAATACACATGCATGGGTGTGCTCAGGGTTGTGATGCTAAAGAAATTTTCTCAGGTGGGTCCCTAGTGCCTCCAGAGGGAAATGTTGAATGGCTTTCAGCAGAGAGGGAGGAGGAGCATAGGAGAGGGCTGTCTAGCCCCCAAATGAGCTTTGCTGCCTACCTCTTCCTACTGGCGTCTGTTACCAAATGACCTCTGGGAAGATGCCTCTCCTCTTTGCCCAACCCACTGTCACACAGGCCCACGTAGCTCTATGGTTTCTACTGAGAACTCACTGAGCCCTGCACTGGGCCTTTCATCTACCTTAGCTCACACAACTGGCCCCATCAGGCCACGGAAGTGGCTTTCAAAGTGTGGTCTCCCTGCGAGCTTATTAGAAATGCAAATTCAAGCCTCAGCCCAGACCTACCAAATAAGAAACTCCAGGGCTCAGCAACTTGTGCCTCACCTCCAAGTGATTCCAATGTAATCCGAAGTTGGCAAGCCACTCCTCTTTGAGGGAAACTGTTTTCATTCAGGGAAACAGAGGCTCAGAAAGGGGAAGTGACATCCCTAAGACCACTTAGGGAGGAAAAATTGGGGCCAGGATTCTAAAGCTGTTACCACACAGTAGTGCAATTTCTTATGTGCCCATCCATCCAATGGACAGTGAGTCCTTCCTGGAAGAGACCAAGACTGATGTATTTCTCCTTTCCCCATCTTTATAAATGAGTGGTCTGATATACAAGCGCTGTGTCACCTCTGATGGCTGGGTGAAAAATCACACATGTCTTTTAAAAGTCAGTCCAAGTAAATGCTCGCATCACATTCAAACGGACACAACCACCCCAGATTGGAAGAGAAGATACACACGGGATTGAGGAGTTCTTGATTAGCAAAATTCCTGGAGCCCTTCATGCAAGTCATAGCCCAGAGATGAGTCATACTCAACTTTGACTCCACTCCTGAAAGGGTGTCATTTCCAGGTGGAGCTGTGTGGGGGTGGGAGGGAGTGGGAGCCAGAAAATGGTTAACAGTTTGATAAAGTTTAAAAAAAAATTCTCTACTGGTTGTGAGACTTTCCAATAATGAGAAGTCAACGCAATTAGACAAGGCATAAATTTTTGTGCCAGCTGTCACTCTTCTTGACTAGCTCGGATCAAAGAAACGTATTTAATCTCCTAAGTTATTAGACATGATGGGGCCATTAAGTGGAGATATTGTCATAAGAAATGTAAGAACATAAGAAATATGTTGCTTGCTTTGAAAATAAACATCTCGCCTTTGCTTCTTTTTCCCTGTGAAAAGCTGAGAGCCATCAAACTATTAGCATGGGCCTTTCCAACACACTTTTCCGGCAACGAGATCTAGGGTTTCAGTCCTCCGTCTTGTTCCCTAATGTCTGTGGGTTGGAACCATGACATTGAGAAACCAGCAGAGGTGTCTGTTAGCTGTTGTCCATCCCTGCTTTCACCAGTCATAACAAAATCTACCATTGTTCCAAAGCTCTACTTGCCTTGAAAGGAGCTCATTCTTAGATGTCTTTCCAAGTGCCTAGCCTTAGCCTTTCTTCATCTCTAACTGGGATTGGAAAGAGCTCCCTCTTCATTTCTATAAGGATCATGGCCACTTGTCTGGACTGAGAACGGGCCCTGGGTTGGTGACATTTACTTACATTCCCTGATTGCATGGGAGCTGAGGGGCTCCAGGAAAAGACTTCATATCATTCAGGGGCCAGGATGGAGAGGGGACATGTTCAAAAGGGAATGCTTAAGAAGAGTTCGGTGTGAAGGGACTATTTCCAAGGATGGGCAGCATTAAGGGCTGGTGAAGCAACACCAGGGAGCCATTACTATCCTTGGCGTGAGGACACAAGGAGAAAGGGAAGTTACTGGAATTTGATGAGAGTCGTAGTTGAGGATAGATGTCACCAATAGAACCTGTGGCCATGGAGACAAGAGGCAGCCTCTGCCAAACCACATGTGGCAGAGAGTCATGCCCCATCCCTATCCCCTCCTGCCCTCCAATCTTCTGTCAGTGTTTCCCATTGGCTGGACCTTACAGGAAGCCAGACTGTAAGGGAGCCTGGCGGACTCAGTCTATATGTTCAGCCTCCAGGGCAGAGTACAGAGTGGAGAGTGGATCTGGGGAGTACGTGGAGAATACCCAGCACACACTGCATCCCACACACCACAGACGTTCGGACATATCCGGACAAGATAGGGTTGGGTGATGGAGACCCCGCAAAAGCTACCCTGTAGGGTAAGCATGAAGGCTTGAGAGAATTTAATATCAAGTTGTTTGGCATAATGAGTGAGACTTTACAGGGAAGGTGAACATAGACCCTAATGAAACTCATCCCGTGCTTGCGCCAGGGAGCAAAGGGCTTTGTTCTTGAATTGAAAGAACTTAAATACCTCACTGACTGCTATGACTCTCAGGACTCAAAGAGCCTTACTCTGGGGACTCACCCTCACCAACTGAGCACATAGGAGGAATGTTCTTCTCACCTCACAAGGGTGATGAGGAGGGCTTCCAGCTCCCTGGTCCCTAGACAGTGGCTCAAGTGTGGGCCCAGAGGCAACTGAAGTGCCCTCTGTGCAGGTGTGGGTCCCTGCTGGGTCCTAGTCTGTCCAAGAGACATAGTGAGCAATGTCCAGGTCTGTGAAGCAGACACATGTAGTCACACTGGGAGTCCCGGAACTGCTTCACAACTGTGAAAGCCTGGACTTTTTGACGAGAAAGAGAAGACTTTGTGCACTAATTAATGCATTGTCCTCAGGTCCAGAGAAGCCTAAGACCTTTCCCCACCCTTGTGACTGATCTTCAAGGAAGGAATTCTGGCCCCATTTTTATTTTTACTAAAATTTTTAAAAGTTTATCTATTTATTTTGGTGGGGGAAGGGGCAGAGAGAGAGGGAGGGAGAGAGAGAGAGAGAGAGAGAATCTTAAGCAGGCTCCACACTGCACAGCCCCGACGTGGGAGGGAGGGAAGGAAGGAAGGAAGGAAGGAAGGAAGGAAGGAAGGAAGGAAGGAAGGGAGAAAGAAAGAAAGACAGAAAACTAAAAATCCAGGTGTTTGCAATTCCCAGGCACCCTGTAATCTGCCATGTTACCTTCCAGAGGAGAAGACTGAATGACCCTGGGTACCCTGAGGTCTAATCAACCTTAGGACAGTCATGTACTGACTGGCATTTAGTAGGTGCTCAGTTAAAAAAAATGAGACATAGGGGCACCTGAGTGGCTCAGTCGGTTGAGCGTCCGACTTCGGCTCAGGTCATGATCTCACGGTTCATGGGTTCAAGCCCCACATCAGGCTCTGTGCTGAGGAATAGCTCAGAGCCTGGAGCCTGTTTCAGATTCTGTGTCTCCCTCTCTCTCTGACCCTCCCCTGCTCACGCTGTCTCTATCTCTATCTCAAAAATAAATAAAAAAACAAAAACCAAAAACCAAAAAAAAAAAAAAAGAGAGAGACATAAATAAATGCTGCAGTGACCATTTTTTGGTGCATTTATTTTGTCTACAGCATTGATTGTTCATGTCAGACAGATTCTGAGAGAGAAATTACTCTATCAAAGAGAACTTTTAAAAATCTTTTGACGTATACACCAAACTGCTTTCTGAAAAGAATGAAAAATGTTCATTACCAGTCTCAAGAATGTTTAGGCTTGTTTAGGTGGTTCTACCTGGTGGGTGCCTCCCATTGGAGGAGGGTTTTCTGGAACTGCCTCTACCATCCTCTTCAGCTAGGTAGACAGTAGCTAAGTTGATTGCTAGTGTTGCTTTGCTTTTGCATACAGTTTCACCACTTGTATGATGTGCTCCAGCCAATGCTATGTGAGCTTCTTGGAGTTGATAGCCTTCTTTCTCTTGAACACTGGCCCCCACCTGAGCCCTGGATGCACCCAGCCAGTTGGAATTTCTGGACTTAGAGGCCTCAGGAATGCAGCCTGCTGGAAACGAGACTAAATTAGTTCTTCCAAAGAAAATGCCCATTTGGAAAATGACTTCCCATGTCTGTGCAGCCACAGGCATGCCTTTCTGGGGAGACGTGTCAGAATGCGTTGTGCTTGGCAGCAAATGAAAGCTGAGTAGTTTATTACTACTATTAGTGATTATTTGTATGGGGCCGTAGGTGTACACAGCACCTTACAATGCCCAGAGGAAACTGGAGCAGAGGGCAAAGTTTCTGCCCTCAAGGGACATCCTGCTTTGGCTGCTGGTGAGAACGGGTGCCCATAGGGACTGGATGGACTGGCACAAACCAGGACTGTCTGAATGACTGGGAAGAATGAGCCGGAAGGAGCAAAGAAGGATTCCTCAAGCGCCTCTGTGTGCCCAGTATTTAAGAGACATGATCTTGTTTAATCTGCTAAATAATCGTAGGATTTAGGGATTTTTATTTCCATTTTCAAGTGAAGGGATTGACGTTTAGCCTCTTTCTCCCACATTTTCCGGAATCTCTTTCTCTCACATCTTCTTAGCATTTTCAACTGTGTGGAGGGTGATGATACCACCGTGTATATGCTACCAGGGTGAGCATTGCAGGAGGCAGTAGAATGGGCAAGAGCGGGCTAGAAAGAAGGGACTGAGATGTTTTTATGGATTCTGTGCTTTTTGCACTAGAATCCTGCCTGACTTGGGAGTTGCTGTGAGCACGTGGGGTTCGAATCCAGCAGACCTGGGTTCAAGATCTTCTCTAGCACAGGAGCCTGGGATGTGTTGCTTCTCTTTCTGAGCCTCCATTTTCTTCTCTGTACGTGAAGGTAAGAAGCACTGCACACCTGGTGGTTCACATGAGGATTTAACGTAACAGTGTTTGTATATTGGTGCACAGATGTCAACAGTAGTGCACCTACCACCGGAAGGAGTTGAGGAGGAACAAGGGGTGGAGAAGGTATGATGGGTACTGTCGTCCACACGTTGCTTAATAGCTTGGTGCCTCAGTTTCCTCATTTGTAAAAGAGGAATGATCAAGTGTCTTCCTTGTGAAGCGAATGGGAGGATTGAAGGAATTAGTACAGGTGACACACTTAGGACAGTGCCTGCTACAGGGTAAGCTCTCAATACATCTCATCATCTTAATATTATCTTATTCTTCTTGACTTTCAGTTGGATCAGGAGGCCATACAAAATGAATCAGTCATTTGTTGGGGTGGTGGGGAAATGAGGATCGTTTGATCCCCTAGTAGGGAAGGGAAGGACCCAGTGTTTCCTGTTTTGCCTCTGGGAGTGGGGGTCTGGTCTGATGACTGGCATTACCCATTCCTAAGAGAAGAGCTGAGTTAAGAACCTGGTCTGTCAAGGTCAAGTGGGACATGAGTAAATTGTGACTTATCATAATAGAAGAACCCTGAATTTGGGATTTCCCTAGCTGTAAAGATGGTACCTAACCTCACTGAATGTTGTGAGTTTGAACTCTGATTTTATACACACACATACACACACACACACACACAGATGTGAAGATGGTACCTAACTTCAATGAATGTTGTGAGTTTGAACTCTGATTACACACACACACACACGTATATATATAGGTGCATTTTTTAATTTATTTTTGATCTAGAGATAGAGCATAAACAGGGGAGGGGTAGAGAGAGAGGGAGACACAGAATCTGAAGCAGGCTCCAGACTCTGAGCTAGCTGTCAGCACAGAGTCCGATGTGGGGCTCAAACCCACGAACCGTGAGATCATGACCTGAGCTGAAGTCAGATGCTTAACTGACTGAGCCACCCAGGTGCTCCTAGACGCATGTTAAATAGTATTATTTTTAAATGCTTATTTATTTTGAGGGAGAGCGAGAGAGAGAGAGAGAGAGAGAGAATGATCAGGGGAGGGGCAGAGGGAGAGAGAATCCTACGCAGGCTCCACATGCAACCTAGAACCCAATGTGGGGCTCTATCCCACAAACCGTGAAATCATGACCTGAGCTGAAATCAAGAGCCAGATGCTTAACTGACTGAGCCACCCAGGTGCCCCTAAACAATATTATTTATTGATTTATTACTAACATTCATAAGAGAGGAAAGAGGGGTGGGCACATATTGATTGAGCCTTTGCACATGCTATTCCCTGCTGGAATCCCCAACCCACATGCCAGCCTCTGCTGTCTTCTTTTTCAACAAACAAATACGTATGTATGTGCCCTATAGAACAGACATGTATGTTGAGTGGGTCCTTGTCTCCTCAAGCTTACCTCAAATAGTAAGGCAGTTACCATTGACTTCCCAGGTGCCATACGAGCTTTTCCTCAGACAGAAGAGGAGCCCAAAGACTTTCTTTGGTGTCTTGATGAAATCTGAAACCAATTACTTAGGTCCATTGCCCCTTGCCGCTCTTTGGCTAGGTAACTTCTCCTATTAATTGGGGTGTCAGCTTAAAGCTCACTTTTTCTAATTTTTTTTTAATGTTTATTTCTTTTGAGAGAGAGAGACAGAGCATGAGCAGGGGAGGGGCAGAGAGAGAGGGAGACACAGAGTCCAAAGCAGGCTCCAGGCTCTGAGCTGTCGGCACAGAGCCTGATGGGGTGCTCGAACCCACCAGCCAGATCATGACCTGAGCCGAAGTTGGACACTCAACCAACTGAGCCACCCAGGCGCCCCAAAGCTCACTTTTTCTAAAAGATGCCATTGATGGCCCCAGCCAGAGTTCAGGTCCTCTGTTTCCTTAACATCATGGACTTCTCCCTCATCCAACTCATCATGATTTGCAATTATTTGTCACGTAATTTAACATCATTCCCTCGGCTAGACTCCCAAGTCCAGAGGGGCAGGGACGGCGTCTCTTCTCACGTCCATATCCCTTGGCAACAACTGCATCACAGTAAGTGAGGTCTCAATAGCACCTTCCTGAGTGAGGAAATGAACATAAGAGAAACCGTTCTGAGGGCAGTAATATGAAATAAATGCACATACACATTAAAAAAAAACCTTGTCTTTGCTCCTGCTGCTGCAGCAGAGATGAGAAAGCGGTGCTTTGGCAAACCAGGATGAACTCAGCCTTTTGGGGCCAAAGCAAGTAGAAGGATAATTATTTTTTTATTTTTCTCATCCGCTTCTTGTTGCCGGGGGTGCCGAAGGCAGCCAAACTGTGGGCTTTGCTGAGTCCACAAGGGAAGCCCCTCAGGGCTCTCTGCTGGAGGCCTGCCCCCCCCCCCCCCCCCCCCACCCCCATCAGTCCTCAGTTTTTGTCAGCATTCAAGAGTCCCTCATGGGGCTCTGCCCTCTTACTTGAAAACTGTCTCCTTGTTTTCTGGAAGGTGCCTCACTTCTCCCAGGAGGCCCAGGGCTGTCTCCACTCAGGGACTGGAGACCTTGGCTAGCAGGCCCCAGCCAGGACCCCATCCCCACCCCAGACCCCAGCGTGGCCTTGATTCCTTTGCTCAGAAGCTGTGCTGGCTGGGCGGGATCCGGCGAGTTCCCACCAAACTCCCAGGCTGACTGCAGACATTTGTGCTGTCAACAGAATTGCAAAAAATGCAATTCGTGTTGTTAATGAGCAGCTTGTTTGGGTAAACAAACCAGGTGAGGTGAAAAAAGCGATGCTCTCCAGTAGGAAACACAAGTGAACATTAGCCAGATGGAGAGCCGTGATTCCCCACGCTTCCTTTTCGGCAAGGCTCTGGGTGGCTGGAAAGGACGTCGTGTGCGCTGTGTGGTAGCTGGGACTCTGCACACCTCCCACCTGGCCTGGATTTCCTCCTGAGGGAGAGGAGCCACCTTGTACCCAGCACTACCCTGAGTCTGGCACTGTGCCTCAGATTCCACCAGGCTTTTATCTGCTTTATTATTAGTTCTCGAGCACCGTGTAAGATGGCTGTTAATGAAACCTATTTCACAGCTGGGGAAACTAAGGCTCTGACATGAGAAAGAGGCTTCGCCCAGAGTCAAAGTGGTGGATTTGAACCCAGTTCCACCTGACTCTTCGGGTCTCTGGTCTCTCCACTCTCCCACATAATTCTCCAGCCCTCATTCCTGCCTACCCAGCCCCTCAGTCTAATGGAGGTGTCTGTGGCTGCCACTAACTACCTCCTCCCTCAGACTGTGAGGCTGAAGAAAGTTTTAACTTCCCACAGTGGGGGCCCCCCATCCGTCTAGTCAGGGTGGCATGGCTTTCTGAAATTTGTGCAGGTGGATCTTGGACCAGCTTCCCCATGACAACAAAGAGAGTGTGTGCGTGTGTGTGCACCCACGCATGAATATGTACCTTTACCTATCCATTCCAAGAGGAACTGGTTTGCCCCTAAAAAATCAATAACTTAGGGGCATTCACAGTCCTGTGTTTATGAACTGCATACTCTGTTTTGTTAGCCTCAGATCACTCAGGAAAACACACACACACACACACACACAGACACGGCTATCCTTTATAAATGTGGGTGATTTGGGTGATTACATTGGCTAAATCTTTTTAGCCATATAGACAGGACCAGGACAAGGGAGGTTCAGGGTACAGGCTCAAGTCCACATATGTTTCTGGATTTCTCTCTACATTGCTCAAGAGAAAAGCTCCATATTACATTCATATGTTATAATGCCATGAGTTATTTTCTCCTTAGCATTCAAGGGTAAAGAGTCCATTAAGCTGTCATCGGCCACATTACCAGCAGGAGAAGCTGGGGCAGACAGTTCAGCTTTGGCTGCCCGGAGCACGTGTGCTCCGCCCCAGGACGAACAGTCTGTGGTGTCAGTGTGTGCGTTGCCCTAGAAGCAGAAATCAATTACTCCCACTGCTATTAGAGAGAGATGATCTGGTTGGGGAGGCTTGCTGTGAATGCAGCCACCGTTTATTATGGAGCTCTTTATGTGTATAATGTCTTTTTTACTCTAGGAAAACCAAGACTTGGGGAGAGGAGGGAACTGTCACAGAACCGGAGCATGGTACATGCTGGGGTCTGATCCAGCCCCCGCCTGTGCACTTAACCACTTGGCTATCCTGCCTCTCCTGCAAATGTTGGTGATTTACTCCATGCACGTGGTCTGTGTCACGGAAGCTCCCAGCTTCTGACAGACCACGTATTACATGTCTGACTCCATGGATTATCTTTACTCAATCTCCACCAGAACTCTGTAAGGCAAGCACTTCTAGGAGCTCAGTGTAACAGCCAGGGAGACTGGCTCGTGGGAAATGAGTAGGGACTTGCCCAAATGTGGTGGGAATGTGTGAATGAAGGGAGTTTGTTTTCCACTCTGCTTTGCTGCCATCCAGCTAGAGACACAAGCCTGGAAGCAGGGGGATTTCAACAGGCAGTTCCCTTTTCTGAATTCAGATGAGTTTTCACTAAAGGAAAGGAGCAGCTCAGCCCCTTCCCTCATGTTGGTGGGAGTCTTTTCTTTGAATGAACTGATTATGTTCAAAAGAGAAAAAAAATAATGTATGCATATTAGCTGATGAAGATACTGTTCTAGATATTTTTAGCCGAGCTGAGAGAGAGAGGGTGAGAGAATGGAGCTTGGTAGAAGTTGTTTTGGAAGAAGAGGCAGCTTGGGAATCAGACAGCCTTTTAGCGCTACTATCAGCTCTCACTGTTTTTGGCTGGGTGACATTGGGCAAAGCACCTTCCCTTTTGGAAGATATGCATCACAGTACCAACCTTTCTGGGGTGTTGTAAACACTGAGGATAATGTGAATAAAGCCTGTGGTCACTGGTCACCGATCGTACCTATGACAATTATTCATGTATCAAATATTTATTGTCACTGGGTTCTCTGTGTTTATGGATCTAATAATTTTACCCTCATCACCATACCATGAAGCAAGTTCTAACGGTATTTTCATTTCCCAGATGAGGAAACTAAGTTAAGGTTAAGTAATTTGTTCTAGCAGGGCAGGGTGCAACCCCAGGCAACCTGTGCTCTAACCACCATTCAGTGCTGCCTCCATCATTCCTAAAGAGATTGGACTTTCACTACTGGGCAGGGCTCACAAGAAGGTCATTCTTTTTAGGGGGCAGAATCTCCTTTGAGAACCTCAGAAAGCTACCTCCAAATTAAGAACAACACTGTTACAGAACTGGGTCAGAAGATCTCCTCTCTAATATCATGGTCCATCTGACCAGTGGAAACTGCCCAGGCCAAGAGGTCAGAGAGCTGGGGTCTTAATCTCCACTCAGATGCTAGGAAGGTCATCACTGTCACTAATTTTGTGAGCCCTGATTTGGAAAATGGGAAGTATGCTAGGGCCAAAACTTAAGAAAATTGAGCTGATTTTTTGCTTACCATCAAAATACTACAATGGTTAGGTGAGGTATTAGTTTAGGAGAAAGGGTAGTTGAAACAAATAGGGAAATTAACATATAATATGTATAGTAATAATATATATACAAATGCATCTGGGGAAAAAGAAGTGTAAAATGAAGGAAAACTGGCAAGAGAGTCCAAGAGCACGAAGAGGCAGAGTTCTGCAAACTCTCTGGCTTACTTCTGAAAGGGTAGAGGCACACAGCTACCATCTTCAACATGGAAGAGAGGAACAGGGCTGTGCCTCTGGAGTTCAGGCCTGAGTCTTGCCTGGAAGACTGAGTTAACCAGATGGAAATAGGAACAGCCCTAGGACAAGGGGTTCTAGAAGTCCTGACAAGTAGAGTTAACGCCCAAGCTGGTTTGAGAAGCACCAAGGTTAGGGCTGGGAAGACCATGGGTATCAAATCCCAGAGCTGCAGGAATGTAGAATAACAAACTGCAAGGGAGTGAGCTAGAGAGCCCAGAGATCAGAGGACCAGGGCGAGGGTAAGGGTCTTGGAAGCAAGTTCAGGGACACAGAGGTCCTTTGGCAGAGTGTCCATCACGAGACATCAGGAGTAAGCAAGGTGGCTGTGGGGATCTCACCAGGCCAGACTCTGTACTGTATCTAATCTACAGACCATCTCATTTATAGCTCTATCCTTAGCACACGCGGGGACCAGCCACACAGTAAGCTCACTGGGAATGTGTGATGCAGGCTGCGCCGCAGGGGTGGGGAGAGGGATGGGCATCAGCTGGGAGCCAGAAACAGTCCTCAGCACAGGACCTGGCACGTAGGAGGAATTTGGTACGTGAGTGAATTGTTTGTTGATGACACCTCCCTTGGGTCTCCAAGAACTAACAGGGCTCAGCCAAATGCACTGACTGTCTCAGGAAGCCAGCAGGTGGAATGTAGGATCCAGAGCTGGAGGCTGGTGAATCTTGGGAGAGGAGCAGGTGTCTTGCTGAGACTCTGTAGGTACTAATGGGAATTCAATTCTTATTAGCATCTGGGTAAGGCTTAAATCAGCGGTTCCCTACCTGGTTGTGGATCTGCATCACGTGTGGAACTTGTTAAAACACAGAACCTCTGATCTTGCTTCTGAATCAGAGTTTTCCTGGACCAGAACTCTAGACTCCATATTACAAACAAGTATCACGAGTAGTGCTGATGCACAGAGCTCATTATGGGAACCAAAGCCTTAAATCACCAATTCTCATCGGCCTTTCTTAAATTTGTGTTTTAGTGCTTGTTGTTAAGAAGACATTATAGGGGCGCCTGGGTGGCTCAGTCGGTTGAGCGTCTGACTTCCGCTCAGGTCACGATCTCACGGTTGGTTCATGGGTTCGAGCCCTGCATCAGGCTTTGTGCTGACAGCATGGAGTCTGCTTGAGATTCTCTCTCTCTGCTCCTCACCCACACCCGTTCAAAATAAATAAACTTAAAGAAAATAGACAGTAAAGAAATGTATTAATTTAATAAACCAAGTTCAAATTTAAGAAAGAAAGCATTTCCCAAATCTTATTCTGTGGCTTATTATTTCTAGGAGATAAGCCTCAAAATGAGGGTTTTGAGGTCATTTACTTATTTATTCAGTAAATATTTGTTGGTCACTGAATGTATGCCAGGCTCTGTATTAGATATTGAGGTCTAGGTATGAATGAACGATGTGGTTTCTGTCTTTATCAATATGACAACTTAGCATAATAAAATTCCCATTCATTGAATACCAAATATATATAGCAGGAATTCTACATTCTTTAATTCATTTCATCTTCATGAGGTGGGCATTATCATCCCCTTATTAAAAAAGAGAAAATTAAGGCTCAAAGAGTTTAGGTAACTTTCTCCAAATTCACTCAACTAGCAACCTGGGTCTGCTTGATTCCAGAATCCATTCTCTTATCCACTGGGAATGCCTGCCCTCCCCTCTTAGGAGATCCACAGTACACTTTGCTACATGAATATCCATGAGATGTTCTGGGAAGAAAACTATCTAACTTGACATGGCTCTGTATATTCCAAACTTACTTCATTATGTAAGTCCCTCTTTTTTGGGTAAGGGGACCAGCACCCCTATTAATGAGCTGTGGATTTTTCCAAAGAATATAACCGTAACACCCAAAAGAATTATAAACGTATGTCTGCACAAAAACTTGTATGCAAATGTTCATAGCAGCACTATTCATAATAGCCCCAAAGTGGAAACAACCCAAATGTCCATCAATAACAAAATGTGGTCTATTAACATAATCGAATATTATATGACAATAAAAAAGAATGATGTATCTAGAGGTAATACAACATGGATAAACTTTGAAAACATTATGGAAGTAAAAGAAGCCAGACAGCACGGGTCACATTGTTATGTGATTCCTCTTGTATGAAATATCCAGAATAGGCAAATCCATAGAGACAGAAAGTAGATTCAGGGCCAGGGGCTGTGGGGAGGGCAGGAAAAGTGAGCGCGTGCTAATGGGTACAGAGTTTTTTGGGGGATGATGAAGTGTAACAAAGTTAAGCAGTGCTGATAGTTGTCCAACTTTGTGACTATCCTAACAACCATTGACTTGTACACATTAAAAAGGTGAATTTTAAAAAATTGTTTAATGTTTATTTATTTTTGAGAGAGAGAGAGCGCGCGCGTGCGAGCAAGCATGAGCGGGAGAGGGGCAGAGAGAGAAGGAGACACAGAATCCGAAGCAGGCTCCAGGCTCTGAGCTGTCAGCACAGAGCCCAATATGGGCTCAAACCCACAGATTATGAGATCATGACCTGAGCTAAAGTTGGATGCTTAACCGAATGAGCCACCTGGGTGCCCCTAAAATGGTGAATTTTATAGCATATGAATTTGAAAAATATATACAATCACAACTCAGTATACTAGGAACAACTTACCACTGACCCATACGTCCTGCTCTTTCATACTGTATTGTTAATGAGGTGCTAGAGATCTTCGGGGTTGCTGTCCTTCCCTAGGTAGAAAAAGAACTCAAAATCCCAAGCAGAAAAACCCAAACAGGGGGGCGCCTGGGTGGCTTAGTCGGTTAAGCGTCCGACTTTCGCTTAGGTCATGATCTCGTGGTTCGTGGGTTTGAGCCCCGCGTCGGGCTCTGTGCTGACTGCCAGCTCAGAGCCTGGAGCCTGTTTCAGTCTGTGACTCCCTCTCTCTCTGACCCTCCCCTGCTCACGCTCTCTCTCTCCCTCTCCTAGAAATAAACAAAACATTAAAAATTAAAATAAAAAAAACCCAAACAGGTACAGAGAGTGGGGGCAGGCTTGGAAACAGGAGCATCAAAGTGTCTGTGTGGGTGGTATCACACATACTGTTAGACTATTTATCTGCCAGGTATGTGTAGCCTATTTTGACAACAGTCCAGAAGGCAAAGTTCCCAACCCCCTCCCCATCACCGGAAGGTTTCAATCCCAACAATCGATCATGCCATGTACTTGGCAGAGAGGCCTCCTTTTATTTCAATAACATCAGATTTACCTAGGTTTATAAAACAATAAACCAATGAATTATAGACTTTTAGAACTGATAAGGACTTTGAAGAGTGGTCGTCTGGTCTAACTCTCTTACTTTGGATATAGGGAAACTGAGGCCCAGAGAAACACAGTAACTTGCCCAAGGTCATATAGCCACACACACAGCTTGGCTGAGTCTGCAGGTTGTCTTGCACTGTCTGTTCTTCCTTTCTTCCCTGGGAATGACCCCCTTTAGCTGTGCGCATGATTGTCTGAAAAAGAAAAAAGAGCTATATTTCCTAATGAGATGTGATTGTATAACTGAGTTCTGGCCAATAGAATGTAAACAGAAGTGGTGTGAGGAAGTCCAGGGAAGGGGACTTAAAGATGGGTTGAGATGGGGCATGACCTACTTTCTTCCTGCTGGCTCGGTTGCAGATTAGATGGCTAGAGTTCAAGTAGCTCTCCTGGACCACAGGGTAGAAGATTGGGAGAATAGGGGAGCAACGAGATAGAATTCTGGGTCACCAGCCTCAAAGAGTCTGACACAGACAGGACAGGCATACAGGCTAATGCAGAGTAAACACCATCGCAACACCAGATCAACTGCCCTGTCCTGTTTCTGGGCCTTCAAATCTTAGAGTATGCATTAGGGAACTGCCATAATAGCTTTGGAAGGCACATCTCCAGACTTTATGTGAAAGGGAAACTTTTTTTTCAGTCACAGTTATTTGAGTCTTCTATCATTTACAGTTGAACTAAATTGTGATTCAGAATATAAACAATGGCATTCTGGGCTGGAAACTCAGGTCTCCTGATCTTCTAAGTACAGGACTATTTATTATGAAGATTATTACTATTAATCATAAAAGCAAAATGTGCTGAGTTGTGCGTGTAATAGTTGCTGATAATTTTTGCGTGCTTTCTATAAACTAGTCACTGTTTAAATACTTTATAAATGTCATGTATTCATTTAAATCTCAGGTCAACTCAGTAAGATCCATTACCATCATTTCCATTTTACTGACAGAGAAACTGAGTCACAGAGAGAGTGAATAACTTGCCCAAGGGCACGCAATTAGTAAAAGGTAGAGCTGAGATTTGAACTCAGGCAGCCTGACTCCAGATCTGGCTCCTAACTCCTACATTATACTCTCTCTTATGATATGAGTTCTTCTTTACCCTGTATAGCCTCTATAGCCATTTTACTGAGGAGGAAACTGAAGCAGGCAATTTTCTGATCATTTGCTTTAAATTGCTCTGCTAGACAGTGGTGCAGCTAGCATTAGAAGCCAAACTCCCAACTCCCAGTTCAATGCTCTCTCCCCAGACCACCCTGTAGTCTCAGAGGCCACCTGGACAGATACATAACCCCCCAAGCCCACCTCCAGTCTTCCTCTCCAACACACACACACACACACACACACACACACACACACACACACGACCCAGCAGGCACCCAGACATTTTTGTGGCCAGGATGGCTACAGCCTCCTTTGAAAGGCAGCCAGCTTTGCCCTCCACCAAATAACTTTGTTTTATTTATAGTCTCATGCTCAGAGCTTTTGAACTGGCTGCTCATTCCAGAGAAGATCTTGATAACAACTGTTCTTTGGAGAGGGTTCATAAGAAACAAGGTGAATAAACACCACAGAGGCCCTGCCTGTCTAGCAGAGTTTTGTTCCTGGGGGTGTTTATAAGTTGGTATTGGTGTCTGGGTGCAAAAGACTTTGAATTCAAAATGGCGGTTTGGATTTTCAATTTTTTTTTTTTGCTTTAATTTAAAAAAAGGTCATTCAACAATCTCAGAGCATAGGTAAAAGAGAAATTACTTTTATACCGACTATAGCTCCAAAAGCAGCAGCTTTTCTTGTTTTCTTTGCTCCCTGCCTGGCTGGAACCTAGGACCAGTTACTGTAGGGATTGAGGGGTGGGGAGACACCTCACCAATTTACAAGAGCCAAAATGGCAGTAGGAATGGTTAGCATCTTAGGACAGAAAACTGTAAAAGAAAAAGAAGAGGAGGAAGAAGAAGAAAGAAAAGACTAATTTAAAAAGTGAACCATGAACTTAGTAAGTTTTCTGACTTGTGGCCAAAGGTGCCATCCTAAAGTATAACTATGTCACATGCGTTTGGAAGTATTCAGCCTGGATGCCAATCTCCGCTCCATCATCAGTTGCTAGTTATGCAACCTTTCCTCTTTGAGAAATGGAGGTGGAGGGGTGTGTGTGTGTGCTGTAAACTCACTAGATTGTTGTGAGGATTGGTGCTAACCACGTAGGGGAAATATAGTGCCTGGTACGGTGAGAACACTCACTCGCCCACTCAGCGAACAGTAGCTAATGGTACCTGTCTTTATTGCTTCCTTTTTGATTCCTCCAGGCTTAGAGGGAATGATACTGAGGTGTTCATGAAAGTGAGCCCCACGGGGGAAAGGAAGCAGGTAGCAGGTTGGTGCTTGACTCAAACACGTTCACTGGCGTTGAGTTACTCTCTGTCAGGGTCTGTTACGGTGACATGACCTTTCTGCATTGGAACCCCCCAAGTGGCTTATAAAGGGAGGCAGAGGTCCTCAAGGGTAGAGAGGAGCAGAGCCACTAAAGGGTTAGTACGAAGCCCCCAGGAGGCGTTCCTGTGGGTATGTGAGGTCTCCTTACAGATCTAAGGGGAAAGGAAGGACTTCCATCACGGACCATGCTGGGGAAGTGGATAGTAGAGGGTCTGTGGCTCCCTTAAGGAACTTACTGGAAGGTAGGGCATTTAAAAAAGGGAAAACTTGTGTTTTCACGGAGGCCTGATTGGCAGACATGATCTCAACGCTAAAGCTACTGGGCGGGAGGACTCCAAGGGGAGGAATGAGTGAAGGCTTCTTCAGGTGAGCTCGGGAGTGTCTATGGGATGAGGGTCTCTCTTCAGGGGACTGTAGGTGGAGGTTTCTACCCGAACGCAGTTACGGTGTGGGAGGTGGGAGGTTCTTGGGGACCTCGGGAACACCGCGCACCCAGCTCCGCGAGTCCTGCGGACAGACGCGCCCTTCCCGCCCCCCTCCACCCTCAGGCGATCCCGCCTCCCGGCAGCGGACTACACTTCCCGGCAGCCCCCGCGGGCGGCGGCGGCGGCGGCGGCGGCGCGGACAGGAGGAGGTGGCTGTGTGAGAGGCGGAGGGGGCGGTGCGCGCCGGGTACGCGCGCCGGCGACCATGGCGTTCGCCGGGCTGGAGCGAGTACATTAACCCCGGGAGGCGGCGGCGGCGACGAGGGAGCGAGCTGCGAGCGGGCGGGCCCAGCCTGAGGGAAGGGAGGAAGGGGCGGGGAGAGCGCCGGAGGGAGGCCGGTCGGCCGCGGGCGGGCGGGCAGCGCAGCGCCGAGCGAGGCCCGCGGGCCCATGAGGAGGCCCGGGGACCATGGGCTCCAGGATCAAGTGAGTGCGGCCGGGCGGAGCCGGGCCGGGCGCGGGGGCGGCGAGGCCGCGCGAGGGCTGCAGGCCGCGGGCGGCGCGGGGGACTTGTTGCCGGGGCCTGAGGGGCGCCCCGCGTGCCGGCGTCACGCGGGGAGGGGGACGGTTGCCATGACGATCTAGGGAGGCGCGGGGGCGGGGTGCGCGGTGGGGTGGAAGGGCTCCGGTGGTCAGGTGCCCCCTGTTCACCTGAGGGCGGGAGCCGCAGAGGTTACGAGCTGGCCCCCTCCCCCGGGTAACAGAATCTCTGATAATGCTCATACAACTGTTGGGGGGAGGGCAAGAAATCTCCGGAAGCAACTCCCCAAATGGGTGTGTTTGGGGCTCCCCTGAGAGTTGGGCAGGTCCTGAGAGGTCTGCTTTGGGCCTGCGGTCCCCACAGAAAGTCGCCTGAGGTTCTCAGAGGGGCCACTGGTGGATTTAATGTCTGGATGGCCTGAGGAGGAGGGTCCTTTTTTCTTTCCTCCTTTACCTCTCTTATCTGTGAAAGTCTCCACAGAGCGAGGGCCAAAGGCTTCCTTATGAAGGAAGATGCCTCTGTGTCGTAATTGAGCACCTGATCTTGATAGTGGTTGGAAAGGCTTTGTAATCCAATCTGGCAAATTCCTTCACTCATTCATTCACCTGGAATCCTCGGTGGGGGATTCGCTTTCCGGGGATATTGTTGATACACGGAACTTTAGAACCCATGGAAACATTGTTGCCTTGCTTATAGACCTAGAAGTTGACTTCGGAAAGTGCAACTTTTATGCAGTCCAATTTGGGTGTGTTGCTTTGGACTCCTATCTCCCCTACCAGCCGGGTCCTTTTTCTGCCTCTCCCTTCCTCGGCTCCAGAACATGAGATGCCTTATCTCTAATCACTAACAAATGTTCGGTTTTCTCTATGAGTAATAGAATTGTTTAAGGGCACTTAAAATTGACAGCATAGGCTTTTCCCTCAGCGGTTTTCATAGGACACTTTAGACCTGCTTGCAAGAAAGTCTGCGGAATGTGTTTATTTCAGCACTTTGAGAATTTTGCTTGGGAAGTTTGAAAGGGGAAGGGCCTCGAGGAAGAACTGTAATACTTACTCACATGTTGCCTCTCATGTCCAGTCCAGGTCCATGCAGGGTGACCTTTGCCCATCCTTGTAGTCCCCTGACTGGCTTAGGCCAGTCGCTAAATGCCTCATGTGCCGTGACAGCCCTGAGACATGTGCTAATGAAGCTAGAAAAGTTTGCTTATGATAATGGAAGGGGTGGATGAGCACAGTGTTCATTCTTGTGGAAGCGATGGGAGTAAGTTACAAGTGTGCTCCAAACAAGAGCATAAGAGGTTCCGGGGGTAAAAAGACGTAGTTTGTGAAGCCTCGGGGTTAAGGACGTGCTCCAAGTTTAGCTCCTGCTTCCAAGTAAGAGTTGTAAACTTGGATTTCAGTAGCACTCAGAAACACTTTCCAGAAGCCACCTTACAGTCCCAGAGCATGCTTGTGAGGATGCTTACCCTTGTTACAGAGGCGTTCAGAAACTCGGCCGAACTTAGGGAGTCAGTACCAGAGCCAGCATGAAAATCCAAGTGGGAAGGTCACATGACTAGGCATCAGGTCTCTCTCTTGATCTTGAAGGTTGCGGGGTTAACAAACATTTGTCAAGTGCGTTTTTGTGGAACCCATTGCTGTTCTATCTGAGCACTTGGGCAAGGGAACTTGCTAAGGTGTGAAATTAGTATAAAGAATAACCTTCTTGGTCTTGAAACTAGACTGCTCTGGGGTAAAAAACGTAGGCTTGGGAAATCTGTTTGCTTTGCCTGCAGTGAGACTGGAAGGGAAGTTCTGAAAAACTGTTGTAATTTATGGTGACTTTTGACTAAGCTTCTGTGCGCACCTAGGCCTGGGGATGGACAGGTGGCTTGGGACCACCTACTTAGATGCTGCCCTCATCTTTGGAAGAGGTAGTGCTTTGGTCACTACTTGACTGTTCCACTCTGACAGGAAAGAACAGAATCAGCTCAAGGTATTGAGCTGCCTGAGTTGAAATCTAAGTGCATGAGCTCTGTTGTGTAGGGACGGTTGGTGGGGGGGGGGGTGATTTGTGTGTGTGTGGGGAGTGGGGAACAGCAAGCACTCCGGGGCCCCTTGGAGCAGGAGGGCATTGTGGCTGCCAGGATTTCTACTTGTCTCTGCTGCCATGTGGCCCAGTCAGGCCGAGGATGTGCAGATCTGGGTTCAAATTCCAGTTCTTTGGTCTACTGACTGTGAAACTTGGCACCAACTACCTCTTTCACCCTCAGTTTCCCTGGGGGTTAAAATGGGAGAGACCAATATGCTGCAGAGTCCTAATGAACAGTGAATGCAGTTTCCACGTGATTGCTGGGCCCGGCTGAAAAATTGAGTAACTGTTAGTTTTCTTTTATACCTTCTCTATCAAGAAACTGAGAAAAACAGTATATTTTATGCCAGAAATGTCAGGGAATGGCCTGTTTCAAGAAATGAAAGTTTTGATGATCAAGGAATTAGACTGTTAATGCACCGAGCAGGACTTAACACTCATTATTAAAAAATAAAAGTTGATTGAAAACAATATTGCGTGTAATTGTGCAGCTGGTGTCTCTTGTAGCCTCAGTAAAGCAGGGGTTGCTAGGCACAAGTGTGGAGATGTAGTGCTTGATCAGACTTTTAGGCTAAGGCTGGTTGGGGACAATCTCTGTGTCAGGCGTGGTGGTATCGCTTTGCGTGAACCATTTCATCAAATCCCCACAACTGTCCAATGAGGTAGATACTTTACCACGTTTCTCAAATGAGAGGATGAGAGTTTATTGCCTAAGATTAGATGCCATCCCCAGGAAGCCTGCCCTGATGCAGGTTCCTCACCCTCAGCCCCTCCCCAGCCTAGGCCAGTTGCCCTCATCTCCACATCCCCCTCCCCAGCCCAGGCTAGGTGCCCCTCAGCTGTGCATCGTCTCCAGCCTAGGTCAGGTGCCCTTTATCTGTGCTCCCCTTGCCCAGCAGAGGCCAGGTGCCCCTTGTGTTTATCACCATCACAGCACTAAAGTCAGTTCCTTGATCGTCTTCCATAGTAAGCCGGATGTAAACTTCTTTTTTTTTTTAAATTTAAAATTTATTTCTAGGAGAGAGAGACAGTGTGAGCAGGGAAGGGTCAGAGAGAGAGGGAGATACAGGCTCTGAAATAGGCTCCAGGCTCTGAGCCGGCAGTCAGCACAGAGCCCGACGCGGGGCTCGAACCCACGAACCGCGAGATCATGACCTAAGTGAAAGTCGGACGCTCAACCGACTAAGCCACCCAGGCGCCCCAGCCGGACGTAAACTTCTTGAGAGCAGGAACTGTCTTTGTCTTTGACCCAGTACCTGCCATGGAATTTATGGAATGATTTAAGAAGTATGTTAGGATCTGAATTGAGATCCTAACTAAGGCTCTGAGTTGAGTACACCTAGAGTTAGAAGAATCGTTTGCCACCTAACCTCTTGAGAACAAAGAGTTTTTATGTTTTTAACTCAAGCTGCCCTGGTCTATGCCGACAATTACTTATTTTTTTTCTGAAGAGTGTTTTTTAGTTCATGTTCATTTAAATAAGGGAATGTTGTCCAGCTTCAAACCAAATATTTACTTGACGAGGGAGGAAATTGTCACCAGGATGCAGGTAGTGCCCTGGAAAGCATCCCTTTATCTAGAGGGTGAAAGGAGCAGTGGTAACCGGCAGTCTTCGACAGGTGCGTTTAAATCTTATTTAGTGTTTGAGTGGTCCCGGAGGACTAGAATGTGGTTAATATGAAGCAGTTTAACTGATAATGCAGACGTGCGGCAGGAAACCGTGTGGCAGTTTAATATTGCTTGTGGTGACATCTTAGAAATTGTTTCCAGGCACCAAGGGCAGGAAGTGGATTGTAAGTAATCGAAGGAAGTATTCTAAGTGCGTTTGAGGAAACATGACATTTATGGATGCAGAGAAGAGCGTACTCTTCGATTTGAAGGCACAGGGACAGGGCAGAGCAGCTCATTTGGCCTGGTGGTGGTAATTTATTCTGCATTTGCCTGTATACCTGTCTTCTGTCCCCGTCAGACTGTGCACTCTTTGGGGTTGGTGACCAAGGAGCATATCCATTTCTTCATTTGCTCACTCACTATAGAACTAAGAATGTGAAGCACATATTGAGCCCTCACCCAAAAAATGTTAGCCATTATCGGTATTGTCATAATTAGTAGTACTGTATTATGTGCCTGGTAGTGGGCTAAGTGCTTGGGACACACAAATAGAGGTTTTTCTTCACTTTAAGATTTTTCAAAATAGTAGTGAGACAGAAATGCGAAACAAAACAAACCCCCTCCAAGGTCCCTCCCCACCAAAAAAACAAAAAACAGAGTATGATACATACAGTGTGGTCAGTGCTGTGTTAGAGGTGCAGCTTGTGCTGAGTAGGTGAAGGAGCTGAGAGACTGTCTTCCAAGGTGGGTTCAAGGAAGGAAGGCCAGCCGGCTTCACAGAGCTGTTTTAGCTGAGACAGAGATGAGTCAGGGTGTGAGAAGGGCAAGAGTGGTGGCAGTAATCCCCATAGAGGGAGCAGTATGTGTGAAGATGTGGCATACTAAGGAAATAAAAATGTTAATTACCATTTTTAGGCCCATGCCAAGAATTGTGTTAGACACCGAGAATTACGGTGCTGAATAATGCATATTCATTCCTACTCTCATAGAGCTTACAGTCTGGTGGACCCACCAGATTAAAAATAACAGATCCATTCCCATAAAGCTATGTGGATGTGCTAGAAAGGAAACAAGATGCTGAGCAACAGTGCAGGGCAGCTGTTCTGTTTTAGAGCAGTGAGGGATGGCTTACTGTAGAGCTGACATTTGAGTTGAGACTTTAAGGATGAGAAGTCATTAGTCCTGTAAAGAGGCTGGGCAGGACTCTTCATTCCAGACGGATTTGAGCCTAATACAAGGGCCTTGGGGCAAGGCAATCCTAGACACACATCAGGATCTGCTAGAAGGCTGCAGGTTTGGGTAGTGACTGATGGGACAGAACTTGATGTAAGGTCAGAGATAGAGACTGGGGCCTGAGTAGGGCTTGTAGGCCATGGCAGTCAGAAAACCAGATGTAATTCCCACAACTATAAGATTTATTTTTCAAAATGTGTAATTGGTTGTTAGCTTACAAAAGTGTGGTCAATCACTTCTGTCCAACTTAAGAATATTTTCATGCACCCTAGAAAGAAACTTCGTGCCCATTAGCATTTCTTTCCCATTCTCCCCAAACCTCAGCCCTGAGCAATCACTAATCTTATAGTTGCTTTAGATTTATTCTGGGCACTTCATATAAATGGAATCATACAATATATAACCCTTTGTCTTTCACTTAACATTATTGTTCCAAAGTTTATCCATGTTATAGCATATAAGTGTTTCATTACTTCTTATTGCTGAATAATATTTCATTGTATAGCTAAACCACATTTTATTCATCTTTTCATCAGTTAGGTATTTGGGTTGTTTCCACTTTTCAACTGATATGAATAATGTTGCTGTGAACATTTTGTGTGGGCATATGTTTTCCTTTCTCTTGGGTATATACCTAGGAGTGGAATTGCTGGATCATATGGTAACTCTGTTTAAGAAACCGTTAAACTGTTTTCCAAAGCAATTGCACCACTTTGTGTAAAGTGGTATCTCCTTGTGGTTTTTGATTTGGCCCAAATGAGTTGTGTGGAAAACAAAAGATCCGCGGAGAAAGAGAGAGAGATGGGTTTCTCAGGAGAGGTTGGAACTTGAACTGAAAGAAAGGTGATAATTTGGAGAAGGAAGGAGGCATTCCCAGAGGGAGAACAGCGGAAGTTTTATGACTTGGCAGTGGGAGAATCCCTTCTTATTGTTTTCTGGTACAGAGAAGCAGCTTTGGTTTCCTAGGGTAGCTCGGCTCCAGGCTTGTTTTCGGACTGCTCCTCAAAGGATCCCATTACCAAAATGCACCCCAGACTTGCTCTTTGTGAGGCCTGTTTGTAGCACGGCTGACATGTCTCCCTAGTGTGGGATGAGAGAGCAGCATTTGATATGCACTTTCCTCCAAGGCTTCTCCCACTGTTGCCTCTTCTGTTTCCTCTTGCCGCCTCAATGCTCCCCTGCCAGTCCATATGGAAGATGGTACCAAGCCAGGGTGGTGGAATGAGAGGCTTGTTGTAGACCGAGCTCCTCATTGTTAGTGTCTAGAGTCAGTCACTTGAGTTTTCATGACTTTTCTGGACAGTGTACTGGATGCCACTCCATCATTCTGATCTGAGCCCACTACAGTCAACTTGGAGGGTTTTGTCCAGCAGGTAGGAAGGTTGGAACAGGGAAAGTAAACCCTGGAGTGTTGCTGTAGGAAAATATGTTTCAGCTGTTACATCTACGTATAAGCTTCTAGCTGGAATTCCAGTTGTGGGTTGCAAAGATTCAGCCTTTTTCCTGGTCCTAGAGGGAACTAATCTCTGGATTTACAACATCCTTTTTGCTTAAAAGGATTTTGTTGGGAAATGGAAAGATAAACAAGGAAGAAAAATAAGCCAAAGAAAACGAAGTTGGTCTCCTTGACTTTTATTGGAATCCATACCCATTCTTTCCAAGTATTTAGGACTTGAAAAGGAGCCAAATGAAGTAACAAAAAGTGTGTTCAAAACATTTGACTTCCTATAGAAAGGGTAGGTTACCTTCCCAAACTTCATTTGTAAATTGGTTACAGTATTTAGAATGTATTTTTTTTCCTTAGAGATATGTTAATGTATATAAATCAGTGGTTGTCAACGGTAAAGACTTTGTAGGCGGAGGGAACTGTGTAAAAGATAGTTATACCTGAAATATAGGATATTTGAATAAAGGTTAGAGGAGATGAAATTGAAGAAGTAAGCCTATGCCACTGGGATATGATGCCATTGAAAGATTGAGTTGGGAATGCAATATGATCAGATTTGGGTTTTTAGGAAGATTACTGTGGCAGCAGTAGTTTAGAACCGTGATATCTCAGGCTTGCGAAAGATGATGCACTGGGGTGTGGGAAGAATATGTTAGAATTTACTTTTGCTTTTCTTATTTTTCTTAAAGTAGGCTTCACACCCAGTGTGGAGCCCAATGGGGGGGTTGAAACTCATGACTCTGAGATCAAGACCTGAGTTGAGATCAACAGTTGGGTGCTTAACTAACAGAGCCACCCAGGCACCCCTTATATTTTTTTATATAAAAAATATATTTTTATCTTCAAAATTTCTGTTTTTGTGTTTTCAACTATATATACTAGTATAGTAAGACATTCTTATGATTTATAAATAATTGTATCAGATATGGTTAAATATTTTGATAGGAAGGAGTGCATGGAAAAAAATTGGAGATCCCTGGTTCATGGAACTGTGTTATAGATGCTGTAGAAGATCAAGGCCTGATGTGAAGTTTTGGTTGTCAAAAGAAAAATGACAGATTTGAGAGAGATTTTAGGTAGAATTGACAGGACTTGGTGACAAATTACATGTAAGGGGTGAGAGAAAAATCAAAGACGACTTGCCAAGGTTAGCAGAGTTACATTATAAATGAGTGTTTGGAAGGTGAGGACCAGTTATGTAATGTGCTTGCTTTTCTGAGGAAAAGTGGAAAGTTATAATTGGGAGAAGGTGTTTTAGTCTGCAGTGAGAAAGCAGGAAATCTTTCAAGGGCTCCATAGTGAATGTGTGTGCTTCATTTGATGAGTAAGACTTTAAGTGGGCTGAGCCAAGTTGCTGAAGGGAAATCTGTCCATGTTAGATGTTAGAGAAAAAATAAACTTTTGAACTCACTTGAGCCACAGGAAAGGTTTCAGGGATGTTTCATTGATCTCACTTAGGCTGTATGAATAACTAGGAAGAAAGAAACTAATCTAGAGAAAGATGCTGTTTGACTCCAAGCAAACAGTTCTTGTACTCCATGGTGTGAGAGGAGCCAGGGAATGTGGGCCTCAGAGACTTGGTGAGTCCCCATCTGAGTCCTGAGTGTCTGAGCCTCAGTTCTTTTTATTTGTGAAAAGAAGCTAATACATTCACCTGTAAGGTGGTTGTGTGGACTAGAAGCAACTTTGTATCTCCCCTTCAGCAGAGAAAGGATTGTTGAGTAAATGGCAGCTATCAGCTAATACTGCTTGGAGAGGTTGGGCATGCTTTTCTGAACCACGTGAAGTTAAAGTCAAAGCAAGTGTTCCTTTTTATAGGCTGACTTTTTTTTTTTTTTTTTTTTTTAAAGCCAGAGAGAAAGTACTTGCTTGTTCTCCATGAGTATAGTGTGTTTTATATTTTACTGAATTTATTTGAAGAATTGCAATCCTTGTATATGCAAAGCACTATTCCTCTTGCTGGTTGGGAGAAGAGCTTAAAGTCCACTAAGAGAGAGAAGAGGAGCATGCAAATAATTAGAAGAATAATATTTAACATTTCATGCCTCTTCTCCCACAGACAATATTTGAAAATTTTATTCAGCTTTACATAAGATCTATACCATTTATCTTTGTTTAGCTGGTACTACAGTTCACTTCTAGTCTTTTAAAAATTTTTTAATTTTTATTTTAAAATCTACATCTAAGTTAGTTAGCTTATAGTGTAATAATGATTTCATGAGTAGAATCCAGTGATTCATCCCCTACATATAACACCATGTGCTCATCCCAACGAATGCCCTCCTTCATGCCCATCATTTAAAAAAAACTTTTTTTTAATGTTTACTTTTGAGAGAGGCAAAGTGTGAGAAGGTGAAGGGCAGAAAGAATGGGAGACACAGAATCTGAAACAGGCTCCAGGCTCAGCACCATTAGCACTGAGCCTGACACAGGGCTCAAAACCATGAATCGTGAGATCAGGACTTGAGCTAAAGTCTAATGCTCAAACGACTGAGCTACCCAGGTGCCCCTCTCAGTAGTTTTTAATACATCCCTTGCCTTTTGGTATGGCAAGATGTTCTGGGCTTATCTTGTATTTTTTCTGCTCCAGACCTGTATTCCTCTGTTTAAGGACTCTTGCTTTCTTTTGGTGGGAAATGGTGTTAGAGATTGCAGTTTGGGTTTTAGGACTCTTTTTTTTTGTTTTGTTTTGTTGTTTTCTACTAGGTCAGTCATTAGGCTTTTCCAGGGGTCAGCACTAGGAAGTGTGTGTGTGTGTGTGTGTGTGTGTGTGTTAATGGTAAACTGTTCATATTAATATTTCCAGTTCAAGTTGATAGCACTGTTATTTAACCTCATCACTCTTGTATCGGAATCTCCTGTCACTCGTACGAAAAAGTGCTGATTTCTAGTGATACCAACATAAGTATTTTTGCTTTATCCCACAAGACCCACATAGCTCAGTAGCAACACTAACATTACCACAAACAATACAATTACTGAAAACTGATTGGCTTTGCTTTGTTTTTTTAATTTGGCAATTCTTTTGAGCCCTGCATCAGGCTCTGTGCTGACTGCTCAGAGTCTGGAGCCTGCTGTGGATTCCGTGTCTCCCTCTCTCTCTCTGCCCCTCCCCTGCTCACACATGCCCTTGCTCTCTCTCAAAAATAAGTAAACGTAATTAAAAAAAGATTTTAATGTAAACTTTTCAAAAGAAAAAGTTTAACTTCTATCCCTCCCTCAGCATTCTGTTTCTTCCCTCCTTCATAGGCAGTTTTTAAAAAAAATGTTAATGTGTCATTTCATTGGGGAAGAAAAAAGGTAAAAAAAAGGTAAATACATATCTGTATTCACACCTTCTTCCACCAGTCCCTCAGGTATGGTAGCATTCTGAATGCACTTTCCTTTCCTTTCCTCATTTTATACCTTGTAAAGAAGTCACTTCTAGCAGTGTTTAAGGGTCATCCTCATTTCTTTTTTTTTTTCTTTTATTTTAGAGAGAGTGCAAGTGGGGGAGAGGGGCAGAAGGACAGAGGGACAGTGAGTGAGAATCTTAATTTTTTTTTAATGTTTTATTTCTAGGAGAGGGAGAGAGAGAGACAGCGTGAGCAGGGGAGGGTCAGAGAGAGAGGGAGTCACAGACTGAAACAGGCTCCAGGCTCTGAGCTGGCAGTCAGCACAGAGCCCGATGCGGGGCTCGAACCCACGAACCGTGAGGTCATGACCTAAGCGAAGTTGGACGCTTAACCGACTAAGCCACCCAGGCGCCCCAAGAATCTTAAGCAGGCAAACTTGTTGACTCCCGATGAGTGCCTTTATAGTGATTCTCTTTTCCTCTTCTAGTGTTTTATATATTTATATTATTTCTAATTCTTAGAATGGTTTTTGACATAATTACTTAATCCTTTTTAATTAAAAAATTTTTAATTGTTGAGAAAGACACAAAATATGTGAGTGGCGGCAGAGACAGAGGGAAACACAGAAGCAGCTCCAAGTTCTGAGCTGTCAGCACAGAGCCCAACGCAGGGCCTGAACTCCTGAACTGCAAGCTCATGATCTGAGCTGAAGTTGGATGCTCAACTGACTGAGCCACCCAGGTGACCCATTCCTTTTTATTCCATTAACTTTTAGTAGTGTCTCTTAATTCTCCACTCTCTAAGGGAAGGATACCTTTTTTCTAGTTTCTTGTAAGCTATACTTTTACTTTTATGTGGTTATTTTAGTTCTGACCCATGACCAGAACCATCTCTTATTATATATCCTTAGGTTAAGCTTAAAAATTAAATGTTATTGGGGTGCCTGGGTGTCAGGTAAGTGCCCAACTCTTGATTTCGGCTCATGTCATGATGTCACGGTTTATGGGGTTCAGCCCCACATCAGGCTCCATGCTGATGATGCGGAGCCAGCTTGGGATTCTGTCTTCCTTTCTCTCTGCCCCTCACCTGTTTGTTTATTTTGAGAAAGACAGAGAGCAAACATTAAAAAAGAATTAAATGTTTTTATGACTATGTAAATACTATTCAAGATAGGCCAGCTAGGAATAATCTTTTCTTTCTTTTTGGTGCAGTAGCATCCTGTTTGAGGGGAATGTGCTTAATATCAGGGTCATAGAAACTTTTTTTCATATAATCCATCTAGAATTAAAAATTATGCTCTATATGCTAATACACAGATTAGCTCATTTATTTGCACAAAATGCACAGGGGACACCTGCCCTGTATAGAGAGCAGCACAAGAGGTCATATGAGTACTTCCATCTTCATGTTGGCAGACAGAAGCCTCTACTTCACAGTCTTTGGGGTGGGGGGTACTGGGACACTTTTGGGAGCATGAGCCTTGGCTTTGACTTTGACTTTGGTGGTAGTCTCAGGCCAGCAGAGGCTGGCATCCTGGCAGTGTTGTAATAAATGCTTCTCAAGCTTGGGACTCATGCCTTTCAGAACCTCAAACTTGACAAAGGCCTTCATGGTCTTAGCTTTTTTTTTTTTTTTTAACTTTATTTAAAAAAATTTTTATTTTTGAGAAAGAGAGAGAGAGAGTGTGAGTGGGGGAGGGGAAGAGAGAGAGGGAGACCTAGAATCCGCAGCTATCAGCTCAGAGCCTGATATGGGATTCAAATCCATGAACCATGCGATGACCTGAGCTGAAGTTGAATGCCTAACCAACTGAGTCACTCAGGTACTTCGATGGTCTTAGTTTTATTTTATTGTTTTGCATCTTCATTAGATCCTTCTGGTGTTTCTTGACAAAGTTTGAGGTTCTTAGGAACTTAGATTTTACCTCCTTAAAGCATATCTTTATGATTAGGGCTTACGTATGCCATTCCTGAGCCATTTTGCAACTGATTATGTGTGGTGTGGTTCTCGGACTTGGCTGTGTGCATTGCTGCTTGCAGTCCAGAAAGTGCTTGAGACTGGAAAAGAATGAGCTATATCTGGATTTTGATTTTTTAAATAGTAGTCTCTTCCTCTTCTTGAGTTTCTAGTCCTTTTTCTCTTCTTGCATTATTTGCTTTATCACATCCTTAATTTTTTCTAAACTTGAGATCATACTTGCAGTTTTATTAAGGCTTTTTTTCCCCTTCTCGATGGTTTCTTCCCAACTTCCTGTTCTGATCTGTGCAAAGTTAGCTATATTGTTTAATCCTGGAATGTCCCTATTTCATTATTTCCTGGCTCCTGTGTTTTAATTTATTTACTGGGGTGCATATTCAGGGTTTTTTTTTTTTTTTTTTTTTTAATTTTGGAGCGAGCAGGGGACAGGGACAGAGGGAAAGATTTTTTTTTAAATGTTTATTAAAATTTTTTTAAATGTTTATTTCGGGGGGGGGAGAGAGAGAGAGAGAGAGAACGAACAAACACAAGTGGGAGAGGGGCAGAGAGAGAGAGGGAGACACAGAATCCGAAGCAGGCTCCAGGCTCTGAGCTGTCAGCACAGAGCCCGATGGAGGACTTGGCTAGTGAGCTGCAAGATCATGACCTGAGCTGAAGCTGGACACTTAACCAACTGACCCACCCAAGTACCCCATGAGAGAATCTTAAGCAGGCTCCATGCTCTGCTCGGAGCCTGATGCAGGGCTAAATCCCAGAACCTGGGATCATGACCTGAGCTGAAATCAAGAGTCAGACGTTCAACCAACTGAGCTACCCAGGAGCCCCTCAAATTCTTAGACAACCACAGCAGTGGACTTGCAGAAAGGATGCAGTTCAGTTTTTGTATGTCTGGAAAAATGTTTATTTTCTCACACCTGATCAGTAGTTTGTATGGTGCTAGAGTTCTGGGCTGAAAAAATTGCCTGCAGAACTTGGAAGAAAGTTTCCCACTGTCTCTCAGTTGGCTTCCTCTGACACTGCTTCAGAAGGTAAAGGGAGTGCTTTGCCCTCCTATTGACAGTTGCAGTATATGTGTAGGTTCCCTGTTGAGGTGTTGTTAACATGCAGGGTAGAGAATTCCCCTTAACCAGGGGGTAGGTGGGAGCTCTGATTCCCCCAGAGGCCGCCATTGAGACCTCTCTGGCTGTGTAGAGCAGCCTTTTTGCTGCTCTTCGCATGGCCTCAGTTACTGCCACGGGAGAGTAGAAATCCAGGTTTTCCATAGTTTCCACCGAAACCACATCGAGGGCTCCTCGTTACTGCTGGGGATGATGAAAATCCCAGCCCCGTTCTTGACTTTCTTGGCAGTGGTGGGTGTATGGGATTCTTCATGACAGCCTGGCCAAAGCAGAAATTTGGTTTCTCCTCTGTTTGTCCTTTGCTGCGTGAATGAAAGTGAGGCAAAGCAGGTTTTCCTGGGGTGTTTGGTGTTTGGTGTTCTGTTTGTTTTCCTAAAAGTTTTCTAACTTGTTAGGCCGGTCCTTTGGTAGACTTATGTTGGAGGATTTTTTTGGTCTGCATCAATTGGGATTTATGGGTTGCCAGCTTTAGTCATGAATGGAGGTTGAATTTTATCAAATGCTTATACTGTATCTATTGAGATGATCATAGGGTTTCTTTCCCATGTGTTAATGTAAGTGATATTTATTTTCAGATGTTGAACTAACTCTGCATCCCTGGGACAAACCCATTTGGTCATGATGTATTATCCTTTTTATACTTATTGCTGGATTCAATTTACTGATACTTATTTTATGGTCACATCTATATTCATAAGAGATTTTGGCTGTAATTTTCCTTTATTGTAATGGTCTTGTCAGTTTTTGGTATCAAGGTCATGCTGGCATCATAAAAAGGAAAAGAAATATTTTAAAAAACTGTTGTAGAAGTGGTATGGTTTTAGTCTAAGAAGTTATCAGTGATTATATATTTTTGGATGAGCATTGAATTTAGGAAAATTAAGCATTACTTGTAAGCATGGGGATAGGGAAATGCTTATCCGTGTTTCCCTATAAATATGAGGGGATAAGTAATCTCTTCTCCCACCCCCATTATATATGCACATATTTATTTTACTTTTTTTGGCTCGATAATTCCATGTCAAGTGAAGGCCATCATGATATTTTATCTGTCAGTATTTTAGTGCATGTCTCTTAAATACAACTGTATTTTTCTATATAATGAATACAGCTTTGTCACCATCAAGAAATTTCATACTCATAAAACATTATCTAATAAACAATCCATATTTACATTTCTCATTTGTGCTACTAATGTCCTTTGCAGCTGTTAATTTTTGAACCTGAGTCCAATTAGGGATCACATGTTGCATTTAGTTGTCACATCTTATGTTCCCTTTTACCTAGAATAGTTCTTCTGCTCCCCTACCTTTTGCTTCTAAAACTGACTTAAAATTTTAAGTTTGTTTATTTTGAGAGAGAGAGGGAGTGTGAGCAGGGGAGGGACAGAGAGAGAGGGAGAGAGAGACTCCCAAGTCTGCTGTCCGTGCAGAGCCAGATGCGGGCTCTATCTCATGAAACCATGAGACCATGACCTGAGCCGGAATCAAGAGTCAGACACTTAGCTGACTTAGGCACCCAGGCACCCCTGAAGTTGATTTTTTAAAAGCATCCAGATCAGTTGTTTTATAGAATGTCCCACATTTAGAATTTGTGCCATTGTTTCCTCATGCTTAAGTTCATATTTAAACATTTTGGCAACAAAACAATAGGTAATGCTATGCATTTTTTTTTTTTTTTTTTTTTAAGTAGGCTTCACGCCCAAGATGGGGCTCAAACTCATGACCCCTGAGAACAGGACATGAGCTGAGAACAGAAGTTGGGTGCTTACTTGACTGAGTCACTCACGTGCCCATAATACTTTTTTATTCTCCTTGGAGTTACTTTTTTCTTCCATCCTTTTTTTTAAAAAAAGGCTCGTCTTTTTTATCCTCTTCTCTTGTAGCTTTCTGTTCCTGTTTTGTAAAAGTCATGTTTTTTTTTTCCTGTTCTATTTAAGGATACCAGTTTTCTGAAACATACTTCTTAATCATTTTCAGAGAGATATTCTTCCAAGAGATGATGTTCCCTTTCCTCCATTTGCAGTATTTTTAAAAGGTCTTTTATTTTCCACATGGTCTTGAGCTAGGTGAGCCCTCTCTAGATTTGCTCTTTGTCAGAAGTGGGGTGAATGGGTTACCATGGACACTGTTCTTTGTGCCCTGGGTGACTCTCTGGTCCCCTTCTCAGATCTTGTAGCTGCAAACTAGTTCATTGTTACTGCTCCTGTTGAATTCCTAGTGACTAGTAGGCATTTATACTACTGAGGTAGAATTTTATTCCCTTACTGCCTGATACGCTCCTCTATTTTGAACTAATGACATACAGAAAAACTAAAATTCCCAGGGTGTATGCGTTAGAGTTGTTCTTGTCTCTGTTCTCACTGTCCTTTTTGTGTGTGATTATTATAACCAGTAGAGATTAAGTGGCTCTACCTACCTATTAAAATGTGTGTGTGTGTGTACAATCCATGAGTATAACCAGGACTGAAGGGCACAGTAACTAAAGGTAACCCTTTAAATTGGAGAGCAGTATTGAGGACCAATATTTGGATATTTTCTTTTGGTTTACATCACATTGTCTTCAGGAGTCCATCTGTCAGTGACAGTTGTCCAGAAGTACTATCAGAAGAGTAGGAAGTCTTCACAGCTAGATGGATGATGACTCCAAGGTTTGTCACCGGGGTGACCAAGAAAAAGGTGACAGAGCTTTTGCATTAAGAAGAGGGAAACTGAGGAGATGTTCTGGGTTTTGATTCTTCATTGGTTTGATTTGGGTTCTCTTGACTGTGAGGTTACTGTCCATGTGGAGGTCTCCAGCGACGGTTGTAATTTGGACCTGTAGGTCACTGGAGAGGTGGGAGCTAAAGCTAGAGTTTGGGAGTTGGGTACAGAGTGGTAAGTAGGGAGAACCAAAGACATTTCATGAATCTTTAGCAGGCAGGAGCGGGGGAAGGATCAGTAAGACCTCTTACTTCCTAAATCCAAACATCAAGGCTTATTGATTCACGTACTTGCCTCCTCCTCTATTTCTGTCCTCTTGGTCCCGGCCACCATCTCCCCCCATAGTGGTTGTTTCCCACTCTTGCCTCTCTCCATCCTATCTCTGCAGTGTCCAGAGCAGCCTGCCAGAGGGCAGATCTGATCCTGTCAATTTAGTGATTAAAATTCTTCACTTGTTCCGCATGCTTCTGGATTAAAGTCCACACACCGGACATGGTTTATAAGGCCCTTTGAGATCTTAACTCTGTATATTATACAAATAGGGACTAACGTTTATTGAACTCTTTTGAATATTAGTATTTATTCTAAGTACTTGATTTGTGTTATCTCACTGAATCTTCACCCTTAATCTTTCAATGTACTCTTGTTAACAACCTGATGGAGAAGGTACTGCTATGATCCACATTGTGCAGATGAGACAGACACAGATTTCCAGTTGCCTGAGGTGACAGAGCTGAGAAGGGGGATCTAATAACTTTACACATACTATATATTATGTAGTCCTCACCATAAACCTATGAGGTAAGTATTGCTACCCCTTTTTACAAATGAATGAACTAAAGTCAGAGGTGATGTTTGTCCAGATGACACAGATTATGGGTGGTGGAATTGGGATTGAATCCCAGATATGTGTGACTCTGAGCGTGCCCTTTCCTCCATTCTGTCTGACTCTGGCCTCATCTATAGTACCCCTTACCTCCTACTTCTAAACACACATGCATATACCCTTGGTTAACTTCCAGTCATCGTTCAGGTTTTAGCTTGGATAGAGCTCTGGAGAAACCTCTGAGCATCCTCTTTACCTTTCCTGCTGCACTTGGAGGAGCTTTACCCATCAGCCCTCGTGTTGTTCTTGATTTTCCCCATAGTGTACAAACCATGAAGTCAGGTACCGTGAGAGCCTTGCGCACTATTAAACTTAAAATGACTTCCACAGTATATGGCACATAGTAAGTATTCAGTTAATATTGATTGAAAAATTAATGTATAATACAGTGTAGAAGTTTGGTGTTGACTGGGTTTCATTTTTATTTTTTTTTATTAAAAATATTTGTTTAATGTTTATTTCAGAGAGAGACAGAGAGACAGACAGCATGAGCAGGGGAGGGTAAGAGAGAGAGGGAGATATAGAATCTGAAACAGGCTCCAGGCTCTGAGCTAGCTGTTAGCACAGAGCCTGACGTGGGGCTCAAACCCACGAACTGTGAGATCATGACCTGAGCTGAAGTCAGATGCCCAACCGACTGAGCCACCCAGGTGCCCCTCATCTTTAAAGAGTATATAATCAGTAGTCTTTTCATATATTTAACTCCCAACTATTTATGATATTTCCAAATAACTGATGATCCTCACTCAAATCATGTGGTTTTGGCAGATCCCCTTTGGGATTATAAATGCTTGGCTTTTGGAGGCTAATATTCTTATGCTTTATTCCTGAGAAAGTCCTGAAAGTGCTGATTTAACTTCAGGATGCAGGCTGGTTGTGGCTCGCTTGTGGTGACTACAGTATAAGTTCATTTATTTTTTTATTTTTTTATTTTTTTAATGTTTTTATTTATATCTAGGAGAGAGAGAGAGACAGCGTGAGCAGGGGAGGGTCAGAGAGAGAGGGAGTCACAGACTGAAACAGGCTCCAGGCTCTGAGCTGGCAGTCAGTACAGAGCCCGACGCGGGGCTTGAACCCACGAACCGCGAGATCATGACCTAAGCGAAAGTCGGACGCTTAACCAACTAAGCCACCCAGGCGCCCCAAAGTTCATTTATTTTTATACTGATCGTTGAAAGTTGTTTCTGTTTTACCTGAAAGATGGTTATTCTCTTTGGTGCCAGAGGATGGCCATTCACAGCTTGGAATTAAAGGGGAAGAAATTTATACAGTGTTCGGATGGCCTACTTCTTAATTTCTTCTCAGGCAAATTGGTCTCACCTTTCCCACCTTGGTCTGACTTCCTCATTGGAAAAGTTTCATGTTGCGTAGGAAAGAACAATTTAGCAGGAATATGAGTTGCACATTATTAACTCCGTGGTGCTCAAACATGTTCAGGTGATTGAGTGCCTAAAAGTCATGGTATTGTGTGGAATACTCTGAAATATTTATATATTAAGTGTCAAACTATATTTTCCTTCCCTAAATCCGATACTATTTTATATTATATTTTAGAATTGACGGAGAATAGCAGGTGAGAAAGGTTTAACAAAAACTTATAATAGGAAAACTTAAAATTAGATTACGTTATTCTTCTCATGCAAATTGAGAAGAGGCCATTTTTGGCCCCTTAGTCTAGTTCCCAAACCCCCAGTGTTTTAAGTAGTAGAGCTGAAGCACTATTAAATTGATTGAATGTGGGGGAGAGAAGAGAGAACTAAAATAGAAGGTGACAATGTCAAGGTTTTCAATTTGGAAGCATCAAAACACCATTGACAGCAACTGGTGAGTCAGGTGTGAGAACTGGCAGTGAGGTCAAGAAGAATGACTTTGGTTGACGTAAACTAATGATAGGCCAACAAGAAAAATGCAAGAGGCAGTTAGAAGGTAGGTTTAGTGCCTATTGCATAATGAGGCCTTCAGAAAAATACTGGATGCCACTGTTACAGGAAGAGACCACGAAGATTCGGAAATCATTGGTGTGGATGAGAAACATGAAGCTATGAGTGTTGTTTTCAGACTGAATATAGCAAAGCATGGTTCAGGGTTTGAACCTAGGAGGAAAGAAGAGTCCAAGATAAGCAGTGTAGCATGCTGTTGGGATGCCAGTGGAAATGGGGATCCAGAGAAGGCGATTTGGTTTAACGGTGGGTTGTGGATGTCCTTTGAGAAAATGGTCGCAGTGTGGTATTCCACTAATTCGTTCATGCAATGCAGAAATCTAGGAGTTGCCCTTGATTATCTCCGATATCATTTGTCCCTTCAGTACAGTAATGAAATGTCGTCAAATGTACCCTCCTAAGCAGGACACAAAAGTGAAACTGTACAAGAGTAATGAATACATTAGACATTATCAGAATTAAAATCTTTTGCTCATTGAAAGACTCTTTAGGGAAATGAAAAGACAAGCCATCAAATTCTAAAAGCTCAATTTGTAAACTTTTACTACTCAATAAGACAATCCAATAAAGAAAAATGGGCAAAAGATTTGAACACTTTATCAAAGATGATCTACAGATGGCAAATAAGCTTATGAAAAGATGCTTAGCATCATTAGTCATCAGGAGCGTGCAAATTGAAACTACTTTCAGAAAGCTCTGATACAACTGTAGTGTTGCTAAAATGGAAAAGACTTACATTATGAAGTGTTAGTAAAGATGTGGAGCAACTGGCATCCTCCTGCATTGCTGATGGACTAAGAGATGAGCCTTGGTATCCAAAACCTGCTCTATGGGGTCATTTTCCTGAGCTCCTCTCCTGTTACCTCCCTGTTTCCTTGGGAATCTCTGTTCTGCAGGTAAGAAAACTGGGAGCTTATTTATCCTGTTCTGCTGTGCACTTCCCATGACTACATCTGTAGTCCATACCTCGCAGTGGGAGGACACAGAGGAAAAGAAAGTAATAGGGATTTGCCCCATTCTTTTAAGGTTACACTACTGACTGGAGAGGAAGGTTCTTCACACACTGCTTTCGGTACGTGTAGATTCCCTGCTTCTTTTCCTCTCCTTGAGCCTGAGCTAGAGTGCTTTTCCTGGAACTCTGTCTATGCTGTTGTCAGCTTCCAGTTTTTATGCTGCCTTACATCCATGCTGAGTGATACTGGAGGAGAGAAAGTGGTAAATGTATGGGTTATCACTGGGGTGGTGAAACTGTGAATTCTAGTCTTCTTCCACAGTCCATCTACTACTATTTACCTTCTTGACTCCTCCTATAGGTGCTCCATGAATTCTGCCCTCGTTGTAGAGATGTGTTTTATAGCTATGAGAGACCAGGTAGAGTAGGCCTACTATATTTTTGCTTGGAACTAGAACTTCTACATTTCTTTTTATTTATCTTGCTCTGCATTCATTGGACTTCTTGAATGTGTGAATGTGTGTCTGTTGTCAGTTTTGGAACATTTTTAGCTTTTTCTCAGACCAAGAACTAAGTGAAGATGAGAACCCCAAAAAAGGTAAATAGAGCATTAAAACCAGCTTGGGTTGTATCCCAGTTTCTTTACCTCTTCTGGAGTATTGATTAGTCTTATAATTTCTGTGTTTATTTTTGTCTTCTGCTTTTTTTAAAAAATAATTTCTGTCTCTGAACACTGTTCTAAATAATTTCTGTAAGTTCTCGAGCTCATTTTGGTTATATTTCTAATTCATGTTGGTTGTGACCTTTCTGCTCTTAACCAACCATTGAGTTATTCTGATTTTGAGAAATGGCTTTGTTCTTCTTCAGTTTTGCTTGATCATGTCATTGTTTATTACTCTTTACTAATTTTCAGTCCTTTTTTTCCCTTTAAGCTTATTGAACATTTATTCCATATCCTGTCTCTTATAATTCTAATATCTGAAGGCTTCAAAAGTCTGATTCTGCCGTCTTTTATTTTTGAGGTTCTTATTTAATGGGCTCTGTTTCCCTGAGGATTTTATTGCCCACAAATGTGTATTTCTTAGAGGTGTGTGTGTGTGTGTGTGTGTGTGTGTGTGTGTGTGTGTGTTTAGGCCAAGGTTGAAGTGAATTTTTCCAGAGAAGATTTACATACTTTTTGTTAGTGTTCTCTGGCCACTTTCAGTTTGTGACCACTTCAACTTGAATTCCTGGGCTGAGGTTTTTGACCATTCAGTAGCAATCCCTTGTGAGGGCCAGCTTGTGGTTGAACTTGCAGGAAGATTGCCAAGTTTTGAGAGTAGTGGTTTTCATTATGGTTCTTGATGTGGATGTGTGTGGATGTGTGGATGCGTTTCTTGATCACCTTTGGAGTCCTGGTTTAAATTATGAGGAGGGGAGCGTATGTTATACTTTCTACCTCAGGCTGGATGTCACTTTTGTCTTGAATTCCTTGAGCCCCACTTAACTGGAAGAATGAATTTTGCGTTGGACTGTGTAAATGCCTTCAAGAGAAAAGCTAGTTTCTGTGTTTTGCTTACCCTTTTGATTTCCTATCTTAGTTCTTCATCTGAATCTTCCTTGTTTTCTTCCAGGCTCATTAGTGTATTTATTGGAGAAGATAAAAACATCCATTATTTGTAATTATTTTCAGTAGTGGATCAGAAAGGTACTTAGCTTGTCATATGGCCAGAAATAGAATTCACAGCTGCAGTTTTTCCAAGTTTCAGCCTGATTTAGTTACTATTCTTCAGACTTTACATGAACACTTCTGCCTCAGTACTTTGATCAGGCTGTTTCCCATGCTTAAAATCTCCTGTCCTCCCCACCTAGCCAAATCCTGTTAACTGTCCAATGTTCACTTTAATTTTTACCTCTTCAAGAGAAGCATCATAGGATGTCCTAGCTCAGTAGTTCCCAAATGTTTGGAATGCTTGTACCAATAAAATCTCAAAAACAAGTTTTGTGGAACCACATGGAAATAATTATCTCCCATCATTATTTTTTTTAAATGACATTTTTACAGCAAAGAGCAGGAAGAACATGTCTGATTAAGGATGGTTTTAAAAATTGAATCAAATACTTTTATATGGAGAATACACTGCAAAGTCCCTGCTCTCCCCCTTATTTTGCTACTGACTAAATAGCCTCACTGCAGACTGTCCACAGGTCATCGGACCCATTGCCTTTAGCCAGGATGAGGTCTTCAACTGACAAGACCACGGCATTTTATTTTACCACTTATGTGGCACGTAGTCATGTATTTCCTCATGGCAGTTCATGTTTGACTGTTTACATTTTACTGAGAAAAATTTTTCTTAATGTTTATTTTTGAGAGCTAGTCGGAGCCTAAGTGGGGGGAGGGGTAGAGAGAGAGGGAGATAGAATCTGAAGCAGGTTCCAGGCCCTGAGCTGGGGCTCAAACTCACGAACCGCGAGATCATGACCTGAGCCAAAGTCAGATGCTTAACTGAGCCACCTGGGTGCCCCATATCTTTACAATTTATTATATCCTATCTCCTTGACTGGGTTGTAAGCTCCTTAAGAGCCATTATATGTAAGTATTTAGATTACTTATAAATATGTGTTGAATGAGTTAAATTTAGATGCCTCTGATGATAGTTGAAACCTAGAAATATTTATAGAGCACACATTTGAGTATATCACAGCTTTGAATATTTATTTCTTGAGGAAAAAGAAGTTTTAATATGAATCTTGAGTCTCTTACTCATCTCCCTTCTCCTCAGGGAAATTCATTCAATTAACAAACTTACTGAGTGCTTGTTAAAAGCCAGGCCTTTTGTTAGAGGCTGAGAATACAAAAATGAAGTGAAACAAAGTTCCTGTCTAGTGGGTAATATGTACATAAAAGTAGAAAGCATGGAATACCACCTGGGAAGCCTTTTAATAGAGCTTTGAAACTGATCTTGTGATAGTGTAGGGCAAGCAACTGAGTTCTGTAAGGGAGTCAGGTCCCCAGAGAGGAGGAGAAGGCATTTGTTCATTTATTCATTGATTCAGCAAATCATCTCAAGTGCTTACTATTTGCCAAGCACTGTTCTAGATGCATCTTGAATGAATAGAATGTTTGGAGGTAGAGCACATTTTAGGAAGGAAAATTGTGATCAAGAACATACGCTTTGAAGGAAGAACAGACCTGGGTCTGAGTTCATACACTGCTGCTTACTAGATAGTTGTCCTTGGGGCAAGGTTTTTAATTTCTACAAGGCTATTAAATTTTTTTTTTTTTTTGAGAGAGCTTGAGCAGGGGAAGAGGAGAGGGAGAGGGAGAATCCCAAGCAGGCTCCATGCCAGTGCAGAGCCCAACTCAGGGCTTGTTCTCTGGCTGTGAGATCATGACCTGAGCTGAAATAAAAAATCGGACGCTTGGGGTGCCTGGGTGGCTCAGTGGGTTAAGCGTTCGATTTTGGCTCCGGTCATGATCTCGTGGTTTGTGAGTTCGAGCCCCACATCAGGCTCTCTGCTGACAGCTCAGAGCCTGAAGCCTCCTTCAGATTCTGTGTCTCCCCCTCTCTTTGCCCCTCCCATGCTCATGCTCTGTCTCTGTCTCTTAATAAATAAAAATGTTGAAAAAGTTTAAAAAAATCGGATGCTTAACTGAGCCACCCAGGTGCCCCATCTTCAGGACTGTTTTGTAAAATCCACAAAGACTCCCTACCTTTCAGGATTGTCATGTGGATAAGATGAGATGTGGTATATAAAATGCTTAGCACAGTTCCCAGCCCTTCTGAAATAGCTCAATAAAAGGTAAATGTACATACAAGGCATGGGTGATTGAGGCCTGATGAGAAGCTCAGTGTGATTGTAATGTGGGAGGTGTGTGTGTGTGTTGGTAGTGAGTAGTGGCAGAAGCTGAAGGGTCTAGCTGGGGCTCAATTGCGAACAACCTTGCTTGTCATGTTAATTAGTATCTTGATTTTTTATTATTTAAAATTTTTATATGTTTATTTTTGACAGAGGGAGAGGGAGAGAGATGCAGAGTGCAAGCTGCAGAGGGGCAGAGAGAGAGGGAGAGAGAGAGAGACACAGAATCCAAAGCAGGCTCCAGGCTCTGAGCTGTCAGCACAGAGACCGACAGGCGCTTGAACTCAAGACTGTGAGATCATGACCTGAGCTGAAGTTGGAAACCTAACCAACTGATCCACCCAGGCTCCCCCCTTTATTACTTTTTTTAAATAACATTTTTTTAATGTTCTATTTTTGAGAGCGCATGCATGCACACGTCAGGGAGGGGCAGAGGAGAGGGAGGCCCAGAGTCCCAAGCAGGCTCTAGGCTCTGAGCTGTTACCACAGCGTCCAACAGGGGCTGGGTGTCACAAACCATGAGATCATGACCTGAACCAAAGTCAGCTCCTTAACTGACTGAGTCACCCAGGCACTCTTATTTTTTTATTTTTTAAAGTTTGAGAGAGAGCAAATGGACAGGCGTACAAGTTGGAGAGAAACCGAGATGGGAGAGAGAGAATCCCAAGCAGGTTCTGCACTGTTAGCAGGGAGCCTGATGGGGGGGCTCAATCCCATGAACTATGAGATTGTGACCTGAGCTGAAATCAAGAATCGGATACTTAACCGACTGAACCACCCAGGTGCCCCAGTATCTTTATTTTGAATGCATTTGGGAGTCTTGGAGATTCATGTTCTATTTTTGTCTTTATTTACTAAACTGTGTTGTGGCATGTAGAGCTTAGCATAGTAGTTAGGTGCATGGACTCTGAAGCCAAAATGCCTGGGTTCTGGGTCCCACCTTCCTCATTTCCTGAATGTGTGACTTCAGACAGGTACTTGAACCTATCCGTACCTTAGTTTCTTCACTGGTAAACTGGATAATAAACTTATATGTTTGTTGTATTTGCATATGCTTTTTGAGCCACTTTTTTTTTTTTAAAGGTATGGAACCCTGTGTCAGGAAATATTGAAAATTTAGAATTAAAAACAGTAAAAGTAGATCTATGTGATGGGTCCCTTCTCTTCCCCCTAAGGCCTCTGAGACATGTCTGCCCTACACTGAAAACCACTGCCCTAGAAAAGTGAGCATCGTTCATTGAAGTGTTTGTTGAATTGATATTCAGGACAAATAACTTATGAAAGGTGGGAAATTAGCATTTGTATTAAGCTAAATCTTTCAGTACAAAAATCTTGATCGTTCATATTAACTAAAATACAACTTTGTATTTTACCAAAAGATTTTTGTGGATCTTTTTTTTTAAATAATTTATTTTGAGAGAGGGAAAGAGAGCATGAGCAGAGGAGGGACAGAAAGAGAGGGAGAGAGAGAATCCTAAGCAGGCTCCGCACTGCCAGCACAGAGCCCCATGCAGGGCTCAAACCCATGAACCTGAGATCCTTATATGAGCCAAAGTCAGATGCTTAACTGACTGAGCCACTCAGGCACCCCTGCAAATCTCTTTGATTTAGAATGCTAGAGCTGCCAGATGTCAGAACTGGAAGAGATCTTTCTTAGTGATCTATTTATAGATAGGGAAATTGGATTCTATAGAGGGAGGTCTTTAAAGCTACACTACAGCCAGTCCCCATGTGCTCATGTTTTAGACCTTCTGGCCCACTGTTGTGTCTCATTGCTTGCTTAGAGGGGCACAGCCAGTTCATTGCCAGAAGCAGGGCAAGCAGATAGTTTTCACCATTCTAGGAGTTCTGCTTCTTACACCTCTTGCTGTTTTACAGTATGTATTCTTGGTTTTAATGTTGACTTTGCTGTGAAAGTTTACTTGGTGAGTCTATGGATTGTTTTTTTGTTCCTTCTGTTGGTCTTGGAGCTCTCAGAGAGTACCTAAGGGTCGGGACTTGGACTGATTAGGTAATCCAAGATGCCTTTCCTTATATTGATAAGTTTTAATAGCTGTGATTAATTACTGTCTAGCCATAAATCTAGAATATAGGTAAAGTATGAAAAATAAAGATGTTCTAAATTAAAAATGGATATTCTTATTTACCTGGGTGAGTAAGCAGACCCACCGTAGCTGAAAATCATAAGGAAAATTAAGGTTGGTTTCCTCTCTGTTAATACTCTTTATATTAAGGAAATAGCAGACACCTGAATGGGTGTCCATGTCTGGTCACACAGAACCTGCACACTCCTGAATACTCACTCGGGAACTAAGGTTCCACAGTTAGGCTCTCAACACATTCTGACCGTGTTTAGGCTTTTCTAGTCTCTCAGGGACCATATAGACTCTTGTGTTGGATTTTTTTGTCTCCTTTATTCTTTCATTTTTAAGCACTGTTATTTAAGTGGGTCCTAAACCTGGCTGGCTATGCACCAGAATCACCTGGGGGAACTTAAAGGTTTTGGGGGGATCTCACTGTAGACCCTCTGAACCAGAACCTCTGGGACCTGGGAATCTGTATTTCTAAAAAGTTTCCTCAGTGATTTTTTCAAACAGTTTACTGACCAAAGTTCTGGACCAGTCATATAACTGATGCCAGCTCTAAGATTTCATTATGGATTCTTAGGAGAGAGAATCTGACTCAACTTATTCTCAATCCTTGTCCATCTATTTTTCTAAGGGAATAGTCCTATATTTTGCTTCTTAGTGATGGATGAATTTATAGCAGTTTTCAAGCTATATTCCCATAGAACTTTGGTATTCCATGAGTTCAATTAAAATTGAGTGGTGCTGGATATTTTTCCCCAGGTCTGTCTCTGTCTTTCTGCCACCCCCCACCCCCCACGTAAATGGATGGGGTATTTCCATTTTAAGTAAGTATTTCTTTTGAACAGAAATTCTTAACTTTTATATAATCAAACCCATCCATTTTTTACATTGTGGTTCTTTTTTAAAAAGTTTATTTTTATTATTAGTAATCTCTACACATCACATGTGGTTTGAGCTTGTGACCCAATATCAAGAGTCACTTGCTCTTGTTTGTGCTTTTAAAGTCTGATATACTCAGCTATCCAGATCTATGGTTTTGTCTTTGGATACTATCAGAGAAGAAGTTTAAGGAGAAAGTGCTAGAAGGAGATTAGATGGAAATGGCAGAGTTTTAGATGGAAGAGAGAGAATGAAATTGTCTTAATTTCAGTTCCAAATTCCTTTCTACATAGATTGGTCATGTCTGCAAATAGGAAAAAATTGACTTCTTCCTTTTCAGTCCATATACCTTTTATTTTTCTTGCCTTATTGCCCTGTCTGGGCTGTCTAGTATAATGGTGAAGTGGTGTGGGTGGACATCCTTGGCCATTAAGTATAATGTTAACTACAGGTTTTTTCTGGAGACTTTTTTATTAGGTTGAGGAAGATTTCCTCTATCCCTAGTTTTCTGAATTTTTATCATGAATGTATATTATATTTATGAAATGCTTTTTTCTGCATCAATTGATATTATGACTTTTCTTCTTTAGCCTATTAAGATGGGATAGACTGTATTGACTGATTTATCAATATTGAGCCAGCCTTACATCCTTGGAATAAACTCCATTTGGTCATGGTGTATCTTGTTGAATTCTATTTGCTATTTGCTACTATTTTCGTAAGGATTATTTTTTGCTGTATTTGGGAAAGATACTGACCTATTGTGTGTATGTTCAGAATTTATATTTTTGGTACTGTCTTTGTCTGGTTTTGGCATTAAAGTAATACTGGCTTTGTAAAATGAGTCCAAGTGTTTCCTCTTCTGTCTTCTGTATGGAATTGGTATTCTTTTTTGTTTTAATTGAAGTATTTTTATTTTATGTACAGTGAATTAGTATTAAGGTAGGTATGTTGGGTATTTGCAGTCAAGGTATCTGGGGTATCTGTAGTAAGGTAGGCATTTTGGAAGACCCATTCAAGGAAGTTCATTTAACCCAACTTAATGAAGCACATATCCTTCGTGTACTGACGGAAACACTGGTGGCGCGTATTTTGACACCTTATTTCCCGATCAGACTGTGCCAATTTGAGTAGATTGCAGCAAGGATGAGAACCCTGGCTAGATTTCCTTGGATGGCTCCAGTAGACCTGCTGGTGACCTATCTTGCTCCCATGGGTGCAATGAGGCAAAAGGTAGAATTAGTATTAATTCTTTAAATGTTTGGTAGATTTCTCCAGTGAAACCATCTGCATCTATGGAGATGATGATTTGACTTTTCTTATTTAGTTCCTATAGTACCATTTCTGATGCTCTTTGTTTATTGGTATAGATCCATATTTCCATCTGGCATCATATCTTTCTGCTTGAAGGACTTTTAACATTTCTTGTAGTGTAGGTCTGCTGGTGATGAATTCTTTCAGCATTTGCAATGTCTGAAAAATCTTTATTTTGCCTTCACTCTTGAAATATTCTCTGGGAATAGAATTCGAGGTTGTCAGTTTCTTTCTTTTTGTACTTAAAAGATGCTGCTCTACTGTTCACTCATTTGCCTGGTTTCTGACAAGAAATCTGTCATTCTAATCCTTGTTCCTGTGAATGTAACATGTGGTTTTTGTTCTACTTTTAAGATTTTCTCTTTATTACTGATTTTGAACAATTTGGTTATGATGTGCCTTAGATTTCTTCCTGTTTCTTGTGCTTGAAGTTTGTTGAGCTTTTCGAATTTGTGCTTTTATAGTTTTCGTCAAATTTAGAAAGTTTTTAATTGTTATTTACTTAAAATAGTTTTTCTGCCTCTTCTCCACATTTGGGGATTCCAATTACTGATATATTAGGCTGTGTGAAGTTGTTCCATAGGTCAGTGATGCTTTTGGTTTATTAGTTTCTCTCCCCTCCCCCCTCCCTGGATGTTTCATCTTGGATACATTCTAAATGTCTTTAGGTTCACTAATCTTTTCCTCTGCAATGTTTACTCTGCAGTTAATTTCTGTTCAGTGGATTTTTCATTGTAGTTTTTATCTCTAGAAATTCAGTTGGGTCTTTTTTGAATCTCCTATGTCTCTTAATTCTGTGAACACTGGGAATACAGTTAGAACAATGGTTTGAATGTCCTGTGTTCTGATTCTAACATCTGTGTCAGTTCTAGGATGGCTTCAATAGATTTTTCTCCTTGCTGTGGGTCATATTTTCCAGATTCTATGCATGTCTGGTAATTTTTTACTGACTGCAAGGCATTGTGTATTTAATTTGGTAGGGTATGGGGTATTTTTCTATTCTTCTGACTATGCTTGGACCTAAGGCAGTGTTCGGAGGCAATCAAAGGCTCCTCTCATTTGTTTCGCATCTCTCAAGGGGTTGCTGTGCTTTGCTGCCTGATATCTTTAAAAACATTGTTTCATATATTTCATTAGTTGAGTTTGAAAAAGTTTGCTCCTTCTGGGTCTTTAAGATTTGTTGGGTGGGACTGAAGCAGTACTTAACCTAGGGCCAATTATTCCCCATTACTAAGGTAATATCCTTTTCTATCCAATGCACTATGAATCATTACTTTTTCCACCATGGCTTGGTTTTTTGAAAAGTATTTTACTTGGTTTTAAACAACCAAAATCTTAATAGGAAGTTGGTAGTACAATATAAAGAACTTAAAAACAAACCCAAAACAATTTTAAGTGAGGTGCTGATCTGATGCCCCCTGAATACGTCAGTGGGCTTTTCCTACAAACAAGGACATTCTCCTATAAAACCACAATCTAAACATCAAAGTCAGGAAATTAACATTGATGTATTACTACATTGAATCCTTAGACCCCATTCAAATTTCAGTAATTCTAGTAACATTTTTTTTAAATTTTTTATTTTTATTTATTTCTAGGAGAGAGAGAGAGCGTGAGCAAGGAAGGGTCAGAGAGAGAGAGGAAGACGCAGGCTCCAGGCTCTGAGCTGGCAGTCAGCACAGAGCCTGACGCGGGGCTCGAACCCACGAACCGCGAGATCATGACCTAAGCGAAAGTTGGACGCTTAACCGACTAAGCCACCCAGGCGCCCCACTAGTAACATTTTTTATTACAGCAAAAATATCCAGTTCAGAATCACACATTGCATTTAGTTTTCATGGCTCTTTGGTTTCCATCAGTCTGGAAGAGTTCTTTAGTCTTTTCTTGATTTTCATGACCTTGATGAAATACAGGCCAAATATTTTTTAGAAGATCTCTCAATTTGAATTTGATTGCCTTAGGTTTCTTTAGATTTTGGCCAAGCATCTTTGGCAGGAATATCATGGAAACAATGCTAGTTTTCCCATTGCTTTCTAGCAGTTTGTCTCATTACTTATATTGATCACTTTAATAAGCTAAGGTAGTTTTTGCTAAACTTCTACACTGAAAAGGTACTCTTTTCCCTCTTGCAATTAGTATTTTGTGAAAAGGTACTTTGAAACTATGTAAATACTCGGTTTCTCATTCAGTTTTCAACGTATGTCAGTGTGGACTCATGGTTTCCTATTTTATTTGATGGCTTAGTAATCTTTTAATGTCATTATTGAATTTGACACTCAAATTGCCCAGATCTGGCCAGTGGGAGCCTTTTCAAGCTTGTCTTTTTGACAGTTCCTATCATTCTTTGAGTACTTGTTTGCTTTCTGACACAAGAAGATGTTCCAAGCTTATCTTGTACTTTCTCTGCCTGAGCCCTAGAATCAGCTATTTCCCCAAGGAGCTCTGGTTCCTTTTAAACAAGAATTGTATTTAGAACTTAACATCTGGGTACTAGGTATATTCATTGCTATCGGGGTGTTGCTGCTTCCAGGCTGAGCTAGGAAATATGTGTATGTTCAAAAGTCACATTACAGGGGTACCTGGGTGGCTCAGTTGGTTAAGCATCCGACTTCGCCTTAGGTTATGATTTCACTGTTGTGAGTTTGAGCCCTGCAATGGGCTCTGAGCTGGCAGCTCCGAACCTGGAGCCTGCTTCAGATTCTGTGTTTCCCTTTCTCTCTGCCCCTCCCCTGCTTGTATTCTGTCTGTATGTCTGTCTCTCTCTCAAAAATAAACAAACACTAAAAGAAACTGCCCTTATAAGAAAAAGTCAGATAACATTTACATTTTATTTCTTTATGTATATATTTATTGAAAACTTTGAGTTCACAGTAATGCTTCCAATTCAAACCCAACTATATAGAACTCATTCTAGTATTTTGTTAACTTCACTTGTGTGAAAGCAGGCCCTCCTTACTGGTCTTGGGCTCCAGTGAGGCACATTGCCTCTTCACCTCTACCCCATGGGGATGCTCTCCTCTTTCACCTTGCTTTCCTAGGATCACAGCACTTACTTTGGTGGTTTGATGCCACTGCCTTCCCCGCTGCTGTGGGTACCTTGCTTGGACTCTAATGCCCCATCATGCTGAGCAATCCTGACCCAACCTCACATGGCCAACCCTTTCATATCTACCCAGGCTTCCACACCCCTCTCTAGGGTGTCCTTGTGCTTGGACATGCTCCTCACCCGCTTGGGTTCTGACAGCCGTGTACCTCTGTGCAGCACACTCTCACTCCTCTCGTGTTTCAGTATCGTAGGCCTGGTTGCCCTTGTGTGTGAACACATTTCTCCCTCCACTCAAGTTCTGGCTCCCCATGCCAGGCTGCTCGCCCTGAGTGAAGGTCTTCCTTATCCACTTGGATTTTGCATTGGATTCCCAGGCTGCCCCTTGGTAGGGATGTTCTTCTACCCTGCTCATGTTCTGACAGCCCTTGTCAGGGTCTTTGAGCGATATTTTCCTCACCATGTTCAGGTTCTGACACCCCACACTGGGCCATTGCCCACATGGACATCTACCTTGCCTTGCCTATGTAATAACCTTAGCACTGAACTGTTCAGAAAAATCAGGGAAACATTAGGGAAAGGGAGGCTTTTAAATACTTTTTTAAGAACAGAAGTTTATCAATAATGAAATAGATATAATCTTTGCACATGTTATAAATATGGTTGAAGACTCTGTATTTCACACTGCAGCTCAGCACAACAGAGAATTTCTTAAAACTGTATGGAGTATTGTACATGGCTGAGGGGTGTGCAGACATTGTTTTTCTTCTTGGAATGCAGCTAAATTTCTTCCATTTGCTTGCTTTGCTCAGAGTGGCATGAGGATCTTTCCATAGGCATATATGGAAAAGTGAAACTTTCTAAGTCCTCGCACAGCAGGATCTGTGTATCTTTACTAATCTGATCCTGAGAGCATTATTAGAAATGAAAAGTTAAGTGTAAAATCTTGAAATGACTTGCTTGTGTCATTTCACAACTAAGTTAATCATTTTCTAACAAGTCTCAACAATGACTGCATTCTTCTATGGAGGTGTTAACTTGTTATGGGTTAGAAAGCACCCTTTGATACAGCATTTTCGGCCTGGAAAAACGGCTTTAATTTCAGAGTTCACTGAAACAAATGGAGACTTGTTGGAAATATTAACACTACCCTTTTGCTTGTTTGTCTGGCTTAAAGGAATCAGTTTTAGTAGGTGATGTTTGCTAGCGTGTTCTGAAGTGTATATAGTTTCTTTTGACTATGTTGTCAACTGTAAGACAGTTCAACTGGTATGAATTTTGAAATATACCTCAGCCTTCTCAGCATATAAGTTTGTAACTAAAACAGTGTGGTGAAGTCAGATCATGAATCTATAGAGACTAGGTTGCTATTTTGCGTGATAGTTACTAGCTGGTGTGAAGATTTGATGGCTGTGAAATGGGTAAGGGGTCCTAATGCTGTGCGTGTTTCAGTTTGTAGCTCTAACACTTAAAGGGATGAGGGTCTAGCATTATTGCATGGTTACCATATGCAGCGAAGATTCATTTTTGTGGGGAGTTAGTGTTATATTTTTTCCCTAATCTCATAATATGTTGTAATTGAAGAAAATTAGATCCTAATTGAAAGCTGATGATCCAGCAGAGTGATCAATAGCATGATACTCTAAAACAACAACAACAAAAAAACCCATTAAGCTTTCCTGCTGCCTGAATATTGTCAAAGCCTTTGTCTGTTTCATGACTTCAAGCTGAGTGTACTTAATCATTTTGAGAACATGGCCCTGAGCACTGAGCATGGCCCTTCCAGTGAATCACTGAGAATTGTGTTCAGAAGAGTGGTATTGAATAGAAATGCTCTCTTGGCTTACTTTCAGTCTTCATTCTCCCAGAAGCAAGAACTGAACAGACCTCCCTTTTTTCAAACAGATTTTAGCTGTTTGTGTGTCATTTTTCTGTATTTAAGAGCCACGGCTGTTGTCAGCAGGTGTGACTTACTGATACCTTTGACTGCAAAGAAAAATATCTTTAAAGAGTAACAGTCGTGTGTAAGCAGTGTGTATTCAGTAAATTACCTGTTGTCAGAGAGAGAAACCGTTATTGGGAGCTGGGAACCACATGTCAGGTTTGGAGGAAGACTCTTTCGTCAAATACCTACTATGTCAGATGTCAGATGAGGGTTATGAGAAGACAGTCGGGCCCCTCATGGAGCTGCCAGTCTAGTGGGGAAGATGGATATTTAATCAGAGGTCACGGGTGGTTCTCCACTGGCTGCCCATTAGAATAAGTTGGGGGAGCTTTAAACAAATGCAGCCTGGGGATTCTGATTTAATTGTTCTGGGGTGTGGTCTGGGCATTAGGACTTTTAAAAGCCGCTCGTATGGGGCTCCTGGATGGTGCAGTCAGTTAAGCATTCGACTCTTGATCCTGGCTCAGGTCGTGGTCTCACAGGCCTGCGTTGGGCTCTGTGTCGATGGTGCAGAGCCTGCTTGTGACTCTGCCCCTCACCTGCTTGTGTGGATGCTCTCTCTCTCTCTCTTAATCTTAAAAAAAAAAAAAAGCACCTTGGGTAATTGTAGTTGCAATTAAATCAGGTTTGAATGTGGTAAGAACAGCAAGAGTGGGGAAGAACAGGGAGCTCTGGAAGTGTAGAGGAGGGGCTCTTCACCCAATCTGGGCTATTGGGTATGGGGGGGGGGTTGAGAAAAGCTTCCCAGCAAAGAGAAGTGCTGAGCCAAGGCTTGATGAGTGAATTTGTCAAGTGCAAAAGACTAGAATCCCAGAGTAGTCCTCGCAGAAGAGCACCTGAATAATGTTGAGTGGTAAAGTGGTTCAGTCATCCTTCTGATGATCCATTTGATTCTGCCGCTCCCTTGCTTCGACTTTGGTTAGTTTATCCTCTGAGTGTCGGTACCTCCTCTTTAAATGGGACAGCAACATGTACAGGGTGGTTGAAGGTTAACTGAGATAATGCAAGTAGAGTGCTTAGCGTCATGCCTGGCACATAGAAACAGTAGTGGAAGCAGTACAGTAATGATGTTATGAGAGAGCCAGAGCCGAGTTTGTTCAGTCGGCTGCAAGTAGTTCTGTACAGCTGGATGTTCGGGTATAAGACTGCAGGAGGTGAGGCTAGGTGGCGGATAAAACAGTTGCTTGGTAGGTGGGCAGGGTTCCAGATCATTGAGGTATATGAACGTGAGGCAATTAATAGTGGAATAGCATGGCAGAACCAGGACATTTCCATGGTAATATGTTAAGCTAGATCATGAAGTGTTCTGGGAAAACTTGGGTCCATATTGGAAAATTGGCTCCGAATATGGTATTCTCAGCATCATTATGTGTACTGAATTAGCAGTGAGTGTTAATAGGACAGAAATAGGATTTTTCGGTTCCTTTAGCCAAGTAGTTAAAAATATTGAGCATCTTGAAGAGTAATGGAGGAAATAAGCAGTCTCAAGGTAGTCCCAGAGACTCTCTGGAAATTGTTATAGGCTTAGTTGTTTATAGGCTTAATGAAAATATTAAGAGGCTCTTGGCCATTTGCATTTAGAAGAGACATTTTTAAATTTTTTTTTTGATTTGCAGAGAAATAGAAAATGCTTCCATCTGCATTGGCTTCACTGGCCCTTAAAATAACTTATGTATATTTGTTGGTGTGTTATATAACTTGTCACAACATTAGTCACCACTGCTTCCATAAGGCAACATGTAAGTGATCATGGATAAGCATGACTATAACTTATAATTATAGTCCAATTTGTTCTTAGTGTTTTAGTCAGCTTTTTGCTTTTTTTTTTTTTTTTTAAAGAAACTGTCATAATCTTTGGCTCCACGTAATAGAACTCTGGCAGCTATTTGAATGGAGTGAAAACCTTAGGTAGTTTTATTATTACTCATTAGAATGAGGCAGTAACCATGGATAGCAGTAGGAGAGGAGTAAGCTTCAGCACTTCTACAAATGCTTTTCCTTTGAAACCTATTTTATTGCAAAAGCGTGGTGGAAATGATGAATTCTTGAGGTATCCCTTAGGTTTATTTTATGTTGAACGTATGAAATTATTTAGAAGAAGAATTCCATTTAACTAGATCCATGGTTCATTCTTAAAGTGGGGTCACTAGTCCAGCAGCGTTGCTATTACCTGTCAGTAAGCAGATACTTGGGTACTTGTTAGAAATGCTTATTCTTGGGTCCTACCCCCTCTCCACCCTCCCAACTCTGGAGTGGGGCTGGAAATCTCTTTTCACATGCTAAAGTTTGAGAATCACGGAAGTGTATAATCATTCCTGTCATTTATTGAAATCTTTCAGACCCCAGGAAGGCTAGTCTGTACTTCCTTTATTCCTTCTACTCAATGTTTGATTCTGGCTAATGTGCCAGGCACTGTTTAGGTACCTGGGAAACACTAGTGGGTATGATCGATGAGATCCTTGCTCTCCTGCAGTTTACATTTAGAGAAGGGAGGCTGACAATGACCAAGATTGTGATAAGGTATGCTGTGGAAAATTAAAATTAGATGGTAGAGAATGTGTTGGGCAAGGCCTTTCTGAGGAAGTCAAATAGAAGTTGAGGTTTGAATGACAGGAAGGGTCAGCCATATGAAGATGAATGCAAAGACTGTAGATAGGAATGAGTTTGGTGTGTTTGAGGAGCTGAAAGAAGGCAATGTGGCTGGAGTGCTGTGATCAAGAGGGAAACATATGAAATGAAGTTGGAGAGATAGAGGCTAGACCACATAGACCCTTGTAAGGACTTTTCCCCCCTCCTCAGTTGTTTTTTTCTTTTTCTGTTAGAGAGTGAGTGGACATGCATGTGCATGTGAGAGCACAAGTGGGAAAGAGGGGCAGAGGGGAGAGAGAGAGAATCTTAAGCAGACTCCATGCACAGCACAACACATGGCTTGATCCCAGGACTTCTGGGATCATGACCTGAGCTGAAGTCAGGAATTGGACGCTCAACAGACTGAGTTACCCAGGTGCCCCAGTTTTATTTTTTTTTTTTTGGTTAGGATAAAATACATATAAAATTGACCATCTTAACCATTTTGTAGTGTACAGTTCAGTGGTTTTAAGTATGTGCATATTGTCATGCAGCCATCCCCATCATCCATCCCCAGAACTAAGATTTAACTTTGACTTTGTGTGAGATGGAACACTTTGAGGAGGTTTTGAGCAGAGGCCTGACATAAACTGACCTTTGCAATAAATGGATTACTGCCCACTAAGTTGAAATCTGACTGAAGGAGGGCAGGAGAGGAAGCAGCAAGATCAGTCAGGAGGGTATTACAGTCATTGAGGTGAGATGATGCTGACATGGAAAGTTAGTAGGGTTGGGGATGCGGAGAAGCATTCAGATTCTGGGTATATTTAGATGATCAAACCAATGGTATTTGCTGATTGTGGTATGTAAATGATTGGTGCATACAAAACAGAGGGGTCAAAGATGATCCCAAGTATTATTTGGTCTGAATAATTGGTAGATTTCAGGTGATGCAGATTTGAGGAAGAAAAGCACCATTTGTTAAGTTAGAAATGCTTCTTATTGGTTCATGTGGGGATGTTGAGTAGGTAGTTGAATAAGGGAGTCTGGAGTCGGGGAAGGTTGGAGACATGATTTTGGGGCTTGTCAGCATTTGCATGGTAATAAAGCTATGAGGCTGAATGAGATCATCTTCAGTAATGAGTGGAGACCAGGAGAGGTCCAGGACTAAATTCAAGGGTAGGAGAGCTTACATGAGAAGGAATTAACAATGGAGCAGCCGGTAAGGTAGAAAGAGAACCAATAGAGAGTGATATCCTGGAAGGCAAGAGAAGAAGGTGTTTCAAGGAGGGGAAAATCGATCAACTGTGTCAAATGCTGCTGAGAGATTAAGACAAGCCCTGAGAATTGGCCATTTTAGCCATGTGGAGGTGGTTGGTAATCGTGACAAGTTGTCGCAGTGTCGTGGTGAGTCCAAGGGCCTGGTTGAAGTGTATTAGAGAAAAGGAGGAGAAGCAGCAGAGGCAGTGAGTATAGACTTTAGGACAGTCTTCACTTAGATAGTAGGTCTGTACAAAACGCCTCAACCTAGTGGCACAGGTTAATATATCAGAGCTCCAGTGTCTAAAAGGCTTAAGAAAGTTTTGTTTAGGTTTTAGAAGGAATCTTTCTGATGTTCTTTAGATGGCCAAAGAACATTCCTTTTCTTTCATCGAACCCTCCACTTTGAGATCCATTGAATGAAAGGGATGTTTCCATATGATATTTTCCACAATGTTTGGTGGCTAAAGAATGCTGACCTGGTAGAGCTTTTTGTACCCTCCTGCAGGGAAAACTCAAAAAAATTTTAAGATTTTAATTTTTTTATTCCATTTATTTTTTTAATGTTTATATTTGAGAGAGAGAAAGAGAGAGAGAGATCGATCAAGTACGAGCAGCGGAGGGGCGGAGAGAGAGGGAGACACAGAATCTGGAGCAGGCTCAGGCTCTGAGCTGTCGACACCAGGCTCAAACTCATGGACTACAAGATTATGACCTGAGCCAAAGTTGGAAACTTAACCCACTGAGCCACCCAGGCCCCCTTCAGGCTCTTTTAAAACTTCAGTTTACTTTGTTTTATTTAGCTTTTTAAATAAAATGGTCTGCTTTACTGTCTGATTTTAAAATTATGTTTGACAATGTATATTTAATACCTTGAACTTTAGAGCAGCCAACTCCTCACTCCAGGTATTTATTTTATTTAAAGCAAAAGCTTCTCTTTAGTGAAGGAATGATGGTCTTCACAAGATAACTAAATAGACCCTTGATTGACAAAGCACAAAGTTTTCTTACTCCTAAGGAAGGAGAAGGGAGTATTAACATATTTTATTGAATATTAAGATGACATTATTTGTAAAATGCACTGTTAATATGTATTATTAAGAAAGAAAGAGGCCCCTGGGTGGATCAATCAGTTAAGCACCCAACTCAGCTCAGGTCATGGTCTCGTGGTTTGTGGGTTTGAGCCCCATGTCGGGGTCTGTGTTGACCACTCGGAGCCTGGATCCTGTGTCTCCCTCTCTCTCTGCCTCCCTCCTGCTCGTGCTCTGTCTCTCTGTCTCTCAAAAATAAATGCTGTCTTGGAATACTACATGGCAATGAGAAACAATGAAATCTGGCCATGTGTAGCAACATGGATGGACCTTGAGGGTGTTATGCTGAGCGAAATAAGTCAGGCAGAGAAGGACAAATAACATATGTTTGCACGTATAGGAGGATTAGGAGGAACTTAATGGAGGAACAAGGGGGAGAAGAAGGGGGGAAATGGTGGGGGAAAGGGAGAGAGGCAAACCATGAGAGACTCTTGAATGCTGACAAAAACTGAGGACTTATGGATGTGGGGGGGAGGGGGGATGGGCATGGAGGAGGACACTGTGGGGATGAGCACTGGGTGTTATGTGGAAACTAATTTGTCAATAAACTATTTGTTAAAAAAATAAAGAAACTGAACCAGAAAAAAAAAATGCTGTCTATCTCTTAAAAAAATGCTGCCGTTTAGCATTGTAAGATGCAATAGATTGTGAGAGGTGTGGAAATGTGGGGAAAAAGGTTCATCTAGAAACAGTGGAACACAGAATTTGTGTGCCAGGAGGGTGAATTCTGATTCTGTGTTTCTGACTAGCTGTGGGACCACCAGCAAGTCACATAGAATCTCTGCCTCATGCTCCTCAGATAATAATTGATCTGCCTGCCCTCATAGGAGTATAATGAGTTTGAAGTGAGATGAATGAGAGTTATTGTGAAAATTGGAATATACTGAGCAAATTCAAAGTATTTATTTGATTGAAATTAACCATTAGAACTGACCAGGTGACTCAGTTTCTTCTCTGAGCCTTGTTGTCAGGTGTAAAATAGAATTCAGTTATAGACATTTCAAAGTATAACATTGTTTTCTAAACGATTTTCTGTCAATCTGGAACTCAATATGAATTTTAGTTAATCATTTTTTTAAATGTTAAGTAAAATTTTAAAAATGTTTATTTTTGAGAGAGAGAGAGAGATTGAGATTGAGATTGAATAGGCTCCAGGCCCTGAGCTGTCAGCACAAATCCTGATGTGGGGCTTGGACTCACAGACCAGGAAATCATGAACTGGGCTTAAGTCGGATGCTAAACCTACTGAGCCACCCAGGCACCCCTTAAATGTTTGTTTATTTTGATACAGGGAGGGAGAGAGAAGGAGAGAGTGTGTATGAGTGGGGGAGGGGTGGGGAGAGAGAATCCCAAGTAGCACGGAGGCTCAATCTTATGAACTGTGAGAGAACATGACCTGATCCAAAATCAGGAGTAGACACTTAACTGACTGAGCAACCCAAGTGCCCCAATCTGGAAATAACTTTTTACTGTAGTTTCAGAATCAAAGAGAAAATTCAAAGATAGTATAACCTAGTGTTCTCATCATTCAGAATTAACAGCTGTTAATATTCTGTTAGTGCTGTGATCTTTTTCAAACTTATGAAATATTTATGACATAAAGAGGTAAAAGAATATAGTAATGAACATTCATATATTTGACATTGCCAATACAGGTGAAGCCCCCTATGTGGGAACGGTATCTTTAAGTGTTATGTATTTATTTTGAAAGAGAGGGAGAGAGCTTACATGAGCAGGGGAGGGGCAGAGAGAGAGTCCCAAGCAGGTTCCACGCTGCCAGTGCAGAGCCGGATGCAGGGCTCCAACTCACAAACTGTGAGATCATGACCTGAGCCAGAACCAAGAGCTGGATGCTTAACCAAATGAGCCACTCAGGCACCTTGGGAATGGTATCTTTTATTTAGATTAGCACCTTGTCTTCATAATAACCTGTGGTTTAGGGTACTGTTTCTCTTGTTTCAGTCCTTAAAACCTAAAAATAAGCAAGTCGACTGCATCATATGCATTTTATCCTGGGATATGCCGGGAGAAGCTACTTTGTGTTAGTGGTGCCTCGATTTGAGTTTCCTCACAATCCTGCCTGTGGCTTTGGAGGCACAGCTGTGTAAATTCAAAATATGACATCTATGGAATCATAATAACGGCTGGCCTATTATTTGCCTGGCATTGAACCCAGACAGTTTTTGTGTGTTTTCTTTAAGCTTCCCAATAATTCTTCTGCTTAGGTATTTTCATTTTTTATTTATTTTTTATTTTTATTTTTATTTTTTTTTTTTAATTTTTTTAATGTTTTATTTACTTCTAGGAGAGAGAGAGAGAGAGAGGCAGCGTGAGCAGGAGAGGGTCAGAGAGAGAAGGAGTCACAGACTCCGAAACAGGCTCCAGGCTCTGAGCTGACAGTCAGCACAGAGCCCGACGCGGGGCTCGAACCCACGAACCGTGAGATCATGACCTAAGTGAAAGTCGGACGCTTAACCGACTAAGCCACCCAGGCGCCCCGGTATTTTCATTTTTTAGATGAGGAAGGCATGGCTCAGAAGTTGAGGACCGTGGCCAAAGCTCCATAGCTATTAAGTCGTGGAGTTAATAATTTTAATTAAAGTCTACTTTATACCACAGCCCACATGTTCTGTACCCTGCTGCCTCAACCCTTGTCAGTAATCACGATCTGTTTCTTTTGTAGGCAGAACCCAGAGACCACATTTGAAGTGTATGTTGAAGTGGCCTATCCTAGGACGGGTAGCACTCTTTCAGGTATTTGCATGTTTGATTATGATATGTTTATTGTATGAGATAGCTGTGCCTGTGGGATATGCAAATATTCTAAACTAATCTATCTTTAAATGTATTTAATTGTTTTCCTTTTATTTGTGCCCACATCATCTCAAGGAATAGAGAATAAGCACAGTGAACAATTTAAATTATGAGTCCCTGCTATAGCAGGCTTGAAGTTTGGCTCTTTTCATTGTAACCATTGGGTTTTGGTTTGTATCTTTCACAGATGCCTGGAAGTCAGCTGTTTAATATGAAATATTGTCACTTTGCTAATGAGGAAGGCTAAGGATTAGGTTACAAAATAACGTAAAGGGCAATCTCTGCCACTAAACTGGAAGGAGATGTTTGAAATGGATTTCATGTAGTATAAGTTTTATGTCTGCTGGTAAAAGAAGATTGGAAATTAGTTGAAAGAAATACCTTCTCTGGCTTCAGCTTTTGGAATAATTTGGACATGTATTCCTGGACAAACAGGGTCTTGATAAAGTCAGAGTATCTTGCAAAGGCTACTATTACTGCTCAACCTAAAATCTTTCTTGGTTAATGAGGAAAAAAATACCCCCCCAACCTAGTGCTGTTTTTCTTGGTGAGTAAGAGAGAGATGCTTTTGCCAGAGGTGTGTCAGGGAACAACTCTTGGTCCACACACACAGACAATTGTGTTGTTACTTGGTGTTTAAGGAGAGTGAATTTACTTGGATTAGAAACTTGGAGTAATCAGGATTTCAGTGGTAGTTATGCTCTTAATTGGCTCTGCAAGATTTTCAGCTTCATTATGTTAGACTGTAACACTCCTGAAATAGCTACCTTTCATTCAGTCTCTGTTGTCCTATGTGCTTGACATACGTAGTCTATCCTTATATCCTTTAGAGGCAACTGTCTTACCTCTAAAGATAGTTGGGTGGCATCTTCATTATACTGATGAGAAAATGAAATCCCTGGTCAAATAACTTCCCAAGATCACATAGGTACTGTGTGGAATAACTAAGATTTTCGGTTCAAGTCTTCTTTACTCTGCTAAGTTGCCTTCTTGAGGACAGTGACTATGTTGGGCAGGTCTCTCCATGTCACCTGCAGAGCTTTGCAGAAGGTCACTGATAATTGTTAAAAATGCATGCATTTCTGTTAATATCAAAAGTGAGATAACCGTGTGCTTCACTTTCTGGATTATCGAATGAAGGCTGTGAACCATGTTACAAATCTGTGATTGTTCTAGAAGCAGAACGTTAATATCCATGTCCCGTTATGCCTCTTATTCTGCATCCCGTTGCGTGGGGATGCGTCTGTTAGGTGTGTTCCTGCAGCACCTTCTCTGTAGGCTGACTTTACAGAGTAACCATTTGAGGACGGCTGTGAGTCGACAGATACATTTAAGGGCAAAGTTTTTCTTGTTTCTACAGTTGCTAATATTTCTTCTTGCAATGTTCTAGGATTTCTTCTCCCCCTTGAAGTGAAAGTGAATTTTTTTTCGAATATGAACAAAACGAGAAACACAACAATATGATGGAAAAATGGACCAAATTCAAAGTCTTTATCTTCTCCTGTCGCAGTCACTAGTTCCTCTCCCCACAGACCACGTCTTTCTTGTTTAACCTTTTAGTGTATTTTAAAAACTTTTTATTATGAAAGTATTTTAAAATATGAAAGTTGTAAGAATGGTCCAGTGCATATGCCCTTTCTTTGGATTCATCAGTTACCATTTTGCCATATTTGCTTTAACACTCCATATGTGTACACGTATTATTTTTGCTGAGCCATCTGAGAATAAGTTGCAGACACAGCGACCCTTTACCCCTAAATACTTCAGAATATATCTCCCAAGAATTTTATTACATAACTCTAGTACAGTTATTGAAATAAGAGAATTAAATGTTGATATAATGTCAGTTGTCCATATTTAAATTTAATCAGCTGTCCTAATAGTATCCTTTATAAGGTTTTCATTTCTGATGCAGAATCCCATTAAGGATCATGGAGTCCATTCAGTTTCACATGTATTTAGTTTCTTTCAGTAAAGAATGGTTTTGCAGTCTTTCTTTACCTTTTAGAACAGACACGTTTTGAAGAAGTTAGGTCTGTTTGGCAGAAAGTCTCTAGATTTGGCTCTGATCATCTGATGATTAGATTCAGGTTATGGATTTTTGGCAGGGGTCTCTGTGATATTGTGTGTCAGATCAGCAGGCACATGATGTCTGCCCCGTTACTTGGGGGAAAGAAGTACATGAAACTTCTATGTATAGTTGAACAAAAATTATCAAGTCAGTGCCCATGTTACTGCTGTCCAGGCTAAGGAATATAATGTTGCATGGGTCTAAGGAAATTTTGTTTCTGGCAGGAGGAGTCCTTGCCCTGGCCCAGTGCTTCAGTGGGCCCTGCTTTGGCCATCTTCCGTGGGGCAGTCTCTGGGAGTCTATGGGACATGCCCACTTAGAGCCAGAGCTCTTCCATGCCAGACCACACTTAAGTACCTAGGATCTCAGAATTTCTTGCCCAAATGGCCCTGAGCTTATTTCCAGAGCCTGTGTGAGTCCCTTTCCTAGGATCCGTCCTTCTGAGGGTGGTGTGAGCTGCTGGTGTATACAAGGAACGGCCTGAGTATGGCTGTTTGTGGAGAGTAGTTTGTGGGATGGCGGTTGGACTTGTGAGTGGAGGTGGCTGCATGCTTGTGTGTGAGATCCTTGGCAGTGTGGGAGGGAGAAGGGGGTGATGAGCAGTGGGCCAGTGGCCAGTTCTCCCTGTACCACCATGTTTCTGTACAGAACTCTAAGGAATCCAAAAATTCTCTTGTGAATCTGCCTTTCCAGGCAATTATAAAGGTATATTTGTCATGATAGGAGGATAGAACGGATTTTATTTAATAGTTTGTAAGCTTGTTTCGTATCTTTTAAATATTTACTCGTGGGTATGTGGGCCTCAATCTGTACTCTTGCTGAGGCCTTGTAAGTGTTGGAGGTGGGTTTGGTTGGCACCCAGGGGTCCTTCCTTTCCTTTCTCCAGAGGTAACAACTATCCTGACTTTTATGGTAATCATTTCTTTGTTTTTCTATACAGTTTTACAACATAAGGATGGATACCTCCTTGAAAATGTAACTTAGTGCCTGTTTCTGAATTTTATAGAGGGAGAATTATTCTTTGTGTAGTTTTGCTCTTTTACTCAAGATTATGTGTGCAAGGGTCCCTCATGTTGTGTGTAGTTGTAGTCATTCATTTTCCTGGCTGTTAATACACGATAGGATTAGATCCATTTTATCCATTCCACTGTTGAAAGCACTTGATGTTATTTGCAGTTTTGGGTTATTACAAGCAATACTTCTGTGACCTTTCCTTATCCATGAATCCTGGCATGCTTAAACATGTATTTCCTTAGGATACATACTATACTTGATTACTGGGTCATGCTAAACTGTTTTTCAAAATTGACCGTGCTGGTCCATACTCCCTCCAGCAGTGTTTCAGAATTCTTATTGCCCTACAAACTTCGTCAGCCCTTGGTACAATTAGATTTGTTGATTTTTGCTAACTTGATGGTTCTATAGCAGCATCTCCTTATTGTTTTTACTTGCATTTTCCTGATGACTAATGAAACCAAGCACCTTTTATTTAGTGGTCTCTTGAATAGCTTCTTTTTTAAAAGTGCCTGTTCAAGTCTCTTGCTAATTTTTCTTAGAGAGTTTTCGCCTTTTCCTCATTGATTTATAAGATTATTTTTATATTATGGATGCCAATTATCTGGTTGTATGTATTACAAATATCTTCTTCCACTGTATGGTTTTTTACTCTCTTTATGTTACCTTTGATCAAAACTTCTTGATTTTAATGTAGTACAGTTGGTCAATGTTTTCCTACCCTCAAGATATGAAGATATTTTCCTCTAAGAAATTTATAGTTTTGCCTTTAGGTCTTTATTAAGGATTTTAATTTTCTACTAGATGACTAGCTGATTTAAAAATTGGGAAAGTAGGGGACGTCTGGGTGGCTCACTTGGTTAAATGTCTGACTCTTGATTTCGGCTCAGGTCATGATCTCAGGGTTGTGAGATGGAGTCCCATGTAGGGCTCAGGCTCGCACTGGATGTGGAGCCTCCTTAAGATTCTCTCCCTCTATCTGACTCTCCCCCCACTCACGGTGAACCTGCGTGTGCATGTGTGCGCTCACTCTTTCTCAAAAATAAATATTAACCTTAAAAAGAAGATTCTCTCCCTTCCTCTCATTCTGAGCCCCACCCCTCTTCAAAAAATTGGGAAAGTAATAGGGGCACCTGGCTGGCTCAGTCAGTAGAGCGTGTGACTCTTGCTGTCAGAGTCCTGAGTTCAAGCCCCACACTGGGTGTGGAGTCTACTTTCAAAAAAAAATTGGGAAACTAAGGCTGAATCACTGGGATCCACTACTCCTTTACTTAAAACATTTTAATGAAATGATCAGGAACTTACTTTTAGGAGTGCCTGGTTGGCTAGAGCGTGCAACTCTAAATCTTGGGGGTTGTAAGTTTGAGCCTTACGCTAGGTGTAGAGATTACTCAAAAATAAAATCATAGAAAAAAAAATAAAATGATCACGTACTTCTAAATCATACCTAAAAACAAGTTCACACACAAAAATGACAGAGGTGAGAAAGGCCAGTAAGAAAAATTACTAAACTTTAAAAAGAGTTCTTTTTCCCTGATTACCTACCTTAATGTCTGCATTACTAAAGATGTCTCTGTGTACTGTGCTCTGAAGAGCATCCCATGACATCCATGGAAGGGACATGTGATCTGTCAGTTTCACTTAGTGCATCAAGACCTATGACACTCACTGAATGGGGCACCTTGGAAATGTTGTGCCAGTAAGAGTTGTGAACACAAACTGAACTCATGGTGCCGCTTGCTTTCTTTGAGAGCGTATAAGATTTCCTAGTTGCTCTTACCAGAGAATAAGCTGTCACTTAGTATTTGATTTAAGGTACCTTTTGTCTATTTCTACAGCCTTCTTGTTTTTAATAAAACTTACTATGTTTGCCTTTTCCTGATATTATTGAGTGCGTTATTTTTTGTCACTTGAAATGATTACAAGGAATCTCCCTTAAGATTAGTCTTTGTTCCTTGGTTCTGCATCTCTGATCTCTGCCAGAGTATCTGAGCAAACTTAGGTATAAACCTTACGCTATACAGTACTGGTGTCTGGGCATAATCTTCTCTTTGAAGTTTGTTTGCATCCCCCAGAGGGATTAATTCCCTGCTGTGAGAAGGTGGGTTAGAAAGCACTGAAACTACTTTACCGGTCTTTAATTGGAGGATTTAGTATACATTTTGTTCTATAAACTTCTGTGGGAGTTTCATTCTTACAATTTTTCTTATATTGTATGTTATATTCTCATTGTAAATAAAAAATTAAAGATTTTCTGAAGTTATTTGAGGTTATTGACCGATTATCCCAGCTTGTGTTTTTTTTTTCTATTTAAATTTTTAGTAGTTTGTTTTCTGAGTAGGTTTTACAGATGTATATGATTTAAACATTTTTGAAAAATTAGAGAAAAATCTTCACTCGGGGTAAACACTATTAATGTTTTGGTATATTTATTTCCTTGTAGTCTTCTTTTGTGTGTAAGTGTATATAAATAAAACATCTAAACTTTTCCCTGAACTCTTGCTGTATGAATATGTGTTTTCCTTGCCCTCTCCCCCAAATCGTGAAGCTTTTTCTGAAATTATTACTATAGCTTTGTGAAAATCCTTTCAGTTGCTATGAATTATTATATCATGTTTATGAGCAGTATTAACTTATAATTAGATCTTTAGGCTGTTTCCAGAGTTCTCTTGTTGTAAATAATGCCGGCAGACATCTCTGTGTACAGTGCTTGGTACTTAGGTGTGTGATTTTAAAAAGAAGCTAGAACATTTCGAATAGAGATTTGATCTCCTTTGTTCTTTGTTTTTATGCTTCTTTGGCCACGTCCCGTTTCGTGTACTCCCATTTATGCGTTTGTTCAACAAGCCACCTTTTCACGGGGATCCCAGAAAACGAATAGAGTCGTCTCGAGTTGTGAAAGCTCCCAAAGCTGAGTTTAGCCTGCCTGACAGAAGGTCTCGGAAGAGGGTGCTCTTGCAAGAGGGATGAGCCGGCCGGTCCCATGATCAGATGGTACTGGCCCTGCTGAAACTCTGGAATGCATTCCAGACACAAGTGTCTTCTTACAGCTGGCATCCTGGAGCCACTCTGCTCGGGCAGCCGCTCAGCCCTGGGAGACTGGCAGCGGCATCAGGCTCTCCAGGCTGTCCGAGCCCCCGCCAGCGTCCTGCCGTGTCAGCTCCCCGCCCGGCGTCCTACTGCAGAAGCCCAGTGGCCACTTGGTAAAGAGCAGTGGACAGCCCAGTGAAGACGCTGTTGTGGGAACTCTGGAGGAGTTGGCGCTTCGGTTAGCTGAGGTTTGCAGCTCTAATCAGTTAACATTAAAACAAACCAACAAAAATCCTGGCTTTACAATCTCTCTTAAATATACATTCACATTTCTGAATCAGCAATATCCTGAAGAAAATGGAGTCTCCACCAACCGAAGGGATTGAATGAGCCTGAGCTGTTATATTCTGGATTTGAGCTTTCACTTTTCACGACTCATAATTCTACGAACTTCACCTGGATCTGTGACCCCAGTGGATGCTCAACATTATTAGATATATTTTAAATATTGATTTAAAAAATAACAACTTATGTTGTCTCCTTAGAAGTGGAGTGGAGGGGAAAAAAGGCCCTTTGAGAGTTGTTTTACTTCAGATTAAAATACTATTAGAGGTACTGACTGAATTTACTATCTTATTTCTTTTCAATAATAAGATAATCACAGCAAACTTTTGAAGAATAGTGATAAAGTAGCTGACTTTTATTGAGTCCTTATGAAGTCCCAGTCACTTTTCATAGTATTACTTTGTTACGCCTTAACCCTCTAAGATGGGTCTTATTTTTGAAGAAACTGAGGCTCAAATTGCCTGGGTTGGACAACCACCAAGTTGTAGAATCAGGATTTTAATTTCATTCTTATAGCATCGTCCTGAAAAGTACTGGCTAGTAATACCTGCACATGCAGTAATTAGAAAAATCAGATAACGGAAGGAAAGAAAAATCAGGCTTGTACAGAAAATCAGGGGAAAGGTGGTTTTCATTCATGAACTGTGCAAGTATTTCTTTTTGTTATATTTTTTAAATGAGTCAGCATAATTACTTTAGCTTTTCTTTATTTTTCTTCTCTTGAGTTTACCAGTGAAAGTGAGTCCATTTTTATGGAAAGTGAATCCATTTGTATGGAGTATTACGGTATGAACCATGATTTGCAGTAACATAGGGACAAATTGCCACTCACTCAAAAGATGTGGATACCCTAAAAATCTTTATTTTTCCTGACTCTAAGTACTTGACATGCCTATTGGAAAACTTATTTGGGGTAGAGATATAGAACCTCATCTTACTGTACTTTTAAAAAAAATTTAATGTTTGATACATATTTGAGAGGCAGAGAGAGACAGCATGAGCAGGGGAGGGGCAGAGAGAGAGGGAGACACAGAATCCGAAGGAGGCTCCAGGCTCTGAGCCCAACGTGGGACTCGAACTGGTGAAACGTGAGATAGTAAACAGAACCAAAGTCGGAAGCTTAACTAACTGAGCCACCCAGGCGCCCCTCGTGTACTTTTGAAGCTGATTTTCAAAAGGGATACCTTTGAGAATCGTAATGTGCCTGTATGTTAGTGTTGTTAAAATATTTCTTTAAACTATAGTTGAGCCTAGTGAGAGCTCATTGTATTAAAGCTTTTGCCCACCACCTAATTAAGAAGTATTAGCTGAATTATATAGGTAAGAAAAATAGCGTTCCATGAGAGCAGAAATGATAACTTTCCTGTACCTGTCTCTTCCAACAGCTAGAACAGTACCTGGCATATAGTAGGGCCTCAGTAAGTACTGGGTAATTAATGCCTAGAGATAAGAAGTGACTTATCCACAGGACAGAATTGAGGTGTGTGTGTGTGTGTGTGTATTTTTAAAGTTTATTTATTTTGAGAGAGCTCACACATGCGGGGGAGGGACAGAGAGGGAGGGAGAGAGAATCCCAAGCAGGTTCTGTGCTGTGAGCACAGAGCGGGGTTCGAACTCATGATCTGAACTGAAATCAAGAGTCAGAGGCTCAACTGAACTGAGCCACCCAGACACCCCCCAGAGTTGGGACTTGAAGTCTAGTCTGTGTTCTTCACACAAGTTTATGAAAACTGTCATGCAAATTATATGTGTGAGTACAGCTTAAAGCATAAATGAAAATGCACATACCACCACTCAACTTAGGAAATAGAACATTTTGTATTTTTTTTTTAATGTTTTATTTATTTCTAGGAGAGAGAGAGAGAGAGAGACAGTGTGAGCAGGGGAGGGTCAGAGAGAGAGGGAGTCACAGACTGAAACAGGCTCCAGGCTCTGAGCTGGCAGTCAGCACAGAGCCCGACGCGGGGCTCGAACCCACGAACCGCGAGATCATGACCTAAGCGAAAGTCAGACGCTTAACCGACTAAGCCACCCAGGCGCCCCGAACATTTTGTATCTTTGAAGCCCCTCTCAAGTTGCTTTCTTTACTGAGAGCACATTTTGAGTTTTACCTTAATTGTGTATGCTTGCTTAGAGCTTGTGCTTTTTATTACACTATGCTGATGCTCTAAATTGGTGATGTAGAATGACTTCGAATTGCTGTTCTTAAAAAGTCACAGAAAGTGAGCCATATATTTTCTTAATGTTTAGTTATTTGAAGCTGATTCCAGACTTCTTCCTAAAGTGTGCAATTTAGGGGCCATCTGGGTATAAATTACAATATAGGAGAGTCTCAGGATTTTTGGTAATTCACGGCAGTATGACTCGTGCTGCACTGGTGGCTCCCAGCGTGAGGCCTTTGGCCTTCTAGGTGGACCAGCGATCCGTTGATCTACTAAACCATAGAATCCACATGAGCAGCAAGTTTGTTGATACAGATTTTAGTTTCCTCAAAATACAGTTTGAGTCTCATTTTGTCAACTATGAAATGGAAGCTTTAATAGTACCTACTTTATTTAGTTGAAAGATCAGATGGGAGTGCACCGTGCATGAGACATGGAAACTTCTCAATAAACGAGAGCTGTTACTTATCATTTGTTTTAAAAGGTATTTTTAGAGAAGGTTTAGGTTCACTGCAAAACTGAGAGGAAGTTACAGAAGTTTCCTCTATACCCCCCTGCTCCAGGCATGTACTGTCTCACCCGTTGTCAACATGTCCCACCGAGCGGGACATTTGTTAACTACCCAAGAACCTACACTGACACGTCATAACCACCCCAAGTCCATTGTTGATGTCCTGGTTTACTCTTGGTGTTGTATATTCTGTGGTTTTAGAGAAATGTGTAGTAACTGGGCCCATCACTACAGTCTCATCCAGAGTATTTCAATGCCATGAAAGTCCTCCGTGCTCTGCCTATTTATCCCTTCATGCATCCCCAACCCCTGGCAGCCACTGGCCTTTTTTGTCTCCATGATTTGGCCTTTTCCAGAATGTCGTATAGCTAGAATTATACACTATGTAGTCTTTTCAGATGGGTTTCTTTCCCTCAGTAGTATACACTTAAGGTGACTCCATGTCTTTTCTTGGCTCCCTAGCTCCTTTCTATACAAGGTTTAATCACACTGCATTGTCTGGATGTGCTACAGTTTATTTACGCATTCGCCTACTAAAAGACATCTTGGTTGCTTCCAGGTTTTCGCAGTTATGAATAAAGTTGCTACAAGCATTCACATGCAGGTGTTTGGATGGACATAAGTTTTCAGGTTCTTTGGGTAAATACCAAGGATGTGATTGCTGGGTGGCAAAAAAGTATGTTTAGTTTTTTTAAGAACCTGGCAGCTTGTCTTTCAAAGTAGCTGTACCCTTTCGTATTCCTGGCAGCAGTGAAGTAGGGCTCCTACTGCTCCGTATCCTCACCAGCATTTGGTTTTGTCATTTGTTCCAGATTTTGGCCATTCTAATACGTGTGTAGTGGTATCTTGTCTTACTTTATTTTGTTGTATTTTATTAAAAAAAAAAAAACTTTTTAAAAATCTTCATTCATTTTTGAGAGACAGAATACAAGCAGGGGAGGAGCGGAGAGAGAGGGAGACACAGAAACCTAAGCAGGCTCCAGGCTCTGAGCTGTCAGCACAGAGCCCAGTGCAGGGCTCGAACTCCCCAACTGTGAGATCATGACCTGAGCTGAAGTCAGACACTCAGCCGACTGGGCCACCCAGGCGCGAGCTGAAGTCAGACACTCAACTGACTGGGCCACCCAGGCGCGCTGCTATCTTGTTTTAATTTGCATCTCCTGATGACATATGTGGAACATTTTCTCACGTGCTGATTTGCCATCTGTATATCTTTTTTGGTGAGGTGTCTGTTAAGGTCTTTGGCTTACTTTTAAAATTTGGGTTGTTTTCTTACTGAGTTTTTTTTTTTTTTTTTTAAGAGAGAATGTGCATGAGTGGGGGAGGGGCAGAGAGAGGGAGAGAGAGAATCTTAAGCAGGCTTCATACTCAGCACAGAACCTGACGCAGGCTCAATGTTATGACCCTGAGGTCATGATCTGAGCCAAAATCAAGAGTCGGTCACTTAACCAACTGAGCTACCCATGTGCTCCTCTTTTTTTTTTTTTTTAACGTTTTATTTATTTTTGAGAGAGAGAGAGAGAATGTGAGCAGAGGAGGGTCAGAGAAAGAGGGAGACACAGAATCTGAAGATAGGCTCCAGGCTCTAAGCTGTCAGCACAGAGCCCGATGCAGGGCTCGAACCCACGAACCATGAGATCATGACCTGAGCTGAAGCTGGATGCTCAACCGACTAAGCCACCCAGGCTTTTTTTTTTTTTTTTTTTTAAATTAATCCCAGGTGCCCCTCTTAACTGAGTTTAAGAGTTCTTCGTATATTTTGGATAACAGTTATCAAATGTGTCTTTTGCAAATATTTGCTCCCAGCTTGTGTCTTGTCTTCTCATTCTCTCCACAGTGTCTTTGGTAGAGCAGAAGTTTCTAATTTTAATAGAAGTTCAGATTATCAGTTCTGATCTGTGCCTGTGGTGGTATATCTACAAAGTCTTTGACCTAGGGTCATCTAGATCTTATCCTGTGTTATCTCTAGTAGTTTTATACTTGTGTGTTTTATGTTTTGGTGTATGAAACATTTTTTAAAGAAAAACTTTTAAAAGTTTTTTGAGGGGGGGGGGAATGTGCATGTACAAGCAGGGGAGGGGCAGAAAGAGAGAGAGAATCCCAAGCAGGCTCTGTGCAGAGCCTGGCATAGGGCTTGATCCCACAAACTGAGATCATGACCTGAGCCAAAATCAAGAGTCAGACACTTAGCTGGCTGAGCCACCCGGGTGCCCTGATCTATGATCCATTTTGAGTTAATTTTTGTGAAGGGTGTAAGAAAGGTCCGTGTGTAGATTCAGTTGATTACATGTGGATGTTCACCTATGCCAGCATCATTTGTTGAAAAGACTAACTTATTCCTTTGGCAAAGATCAGTTACTATATGTGGGTCTCTTTCTGGGTTCTCTATTCATCTGTCTATTCTTTCACCAGTACCATCTTGTGTTGGTGACTGTAGCTTCATAGTAAGTCTCAAAATCAGTCAGTTAGTGTTGGTCTTCCAACTTTGTTCTCCCTAATAGTGTGTTCACTCTTTTGGATCTTTTGCCTCTCCATGTAAACTTTCGAATCAGTTTGTCAGTATCCACAAAAAACTTGCTGATATTTTGATTGTGACTGCATTGAATCTACAGATCCAGTTACACAGAGCTGACATCTTGACATTGAGTCATCTTATCCATGAATGTGCAGTATCTCTCCATTTATTCAGTTCTCTGATTTCATTCATCAGAGTTTTGTAGTTACCCTTATGTAGTTCTTGTACATTGTTAGATTTATACCTAAGTAACTTATTTTAAAGTACTACTTTTGTTTCAGTCAAGAGTTCAGATCTGCATAGAACTCTGTTATTCAGCAATTGTTAATCAAGCTAATACAGCTGAAAAATGGGAAGTAAATAAAAGTAATGAGCCAAAGTAGATTTCTCAGAATCCACACATTTAAACTTAAATCTTTTATTCACGGAAAAGCCCTTTACTTATGTCCTATGTGCTTTGGTTTGCCCTGAGGATTTTTCTGTATTATATTGCTCAGCAGAGTTAATGATAATGTTGATAACATTATATCATTGTATTAGTCAGGATTCTTTTTGTTGTAAGTGGAAGAAACCCAATGAAATCTGGCTTGAGCAAAGGAGGGGATTTACTGCTTCTCAATACCGAGAAGTGTAGTGGTAAAACTGGCTTTTGGTTTTGGGACGTCTAGGTCTTCTATTTATGTTTTCAGAAATTTGTCATCTCTTTATCTCTTGGTTTTCTGTCTAATGTGTTGGGTTCATTTCTGGGCAAGTGCTTCCCATTCAGTGCCAAAGATGGCTACTGGCAAATCCAAGTTTATATTCTATCAGTTTAGTCACCCGAGTGGAAAAAGAGGATCTTACATTATTTTGAGCCACAGACCTAGGGCTGATTGTAACAGGCCCAGTTTGGGTCATAGGCTGATTTGTGAACCAGTCACCAAGATTTTAGGTGAGGACTCTGAAATGTTGATTGGGTGATGAGGGAGTATGTGTGTGGGGGGCCTGTTGAATGCCACCTGGATTCTATAGTCTGATAGTGGGACAGTGTAGCTCTGCAGAGAAAATCTGGTGCTGTTAGCAGAAGAAGGGAGAATGGATGCTAGGCAGCCAAAGCAGATGTCCATTGCAGTCATCAAGAAAATGTTTTATTCAAAATATTCTTTTCAAAAAAGCAGTGAGATGTATAATCTAGCTTGGAAAGATTTACAACCAAAATGTTTCAGTGCTTAAAAGTATAGGTCTTTAGCTTCTTCAGAAATTGCCAGGAGTCTGTGACTGAGATCTTATCATTATACATCTAATTTTTAGAGTTCTTTAATCAAGTATTCTTTGAGCACTCACATTTAGGTTAAGCACGGTGCTAGACTCTCTGGAAAGTGGAGTGTAAGCTCTATAAAACAGGAACTAGACCTCATATTTTAAATGCTTAGGAGACTTTTTTTTTTTTTTTTTTAAACCTTTAGGAAATTGTATTCTAGCTTTTGAACTTCTCTGGTATTATTTCACAACACATTTTGCATTTCCTTCTTTATGTTACATTGAAAGCATGCAGTGTGCTCAAAGGCTTTCATTAGAAAAAGAAAGCTTTACTGAAGATTTCACTATGAGCTTGCTTTGCCCAGCAGGAAACTGTAATAAGTTGCTTGATTTAAAGACAGTTTTCTTACCTTTAATGTGTTCATAGGCATTAGAATTTTATGCTATCACAAAGCCTTATTTGAAGAGAAAATAGATGCAGATGAATTGCTGTCTAGATTGTAACAATGTCATTAAGTATCTTCATGGATAATTTGTAATAAAAACAATGTAATGGGAAAGACTGTAAAGGCTTTGAAACCCGAGTTCTTCTGCCACTCACTAATTGTTTGACCTTGGGGAAGTTATTAAACTGAATTCTAACTTGGCCATTGTTTAAATTGGGCTTATATCTATTTGGCAGGTTGTTTTGTGAATTAGAAACAATATACATTTAAATACCTAACGTAGAAACTGGTACAAATTAGGCATTCTTGGGGTGACTGAGTTAAACATTATCCTTAAGCGAAAAACAAAAAGCAGAAAACCTAAACTCCAAACCAAAACCAAACAACAAAACTTCCTGCAATCGTGATTTTGTTAAGAGAATAAATCTTCCTTCTGATAGAATTAATTTAAATTCCTTTTAGAAAGGGCTCAAGGGGTGCTTGGGTGGCTTAGTCAGTTAAGTGTCCAACTCTTGATTTCTGCTCAGGTCATGATCTCATGGTTCGTGAGTTTGAGCCCTGTGTCGGGCTCTGCGCTGACAACAAGGAGCCTGCTTGGGATTCTCTCTCTCCCTCTCTCTCTGCCACTACCCCCACTTGCTCGTGTGCGCATGCTCTCTCTTTCTCAAAAATAAACAAACATTAAAAAAAAGGCGTTCAAATACTAGAATAATAGTAGGATGAAGATTGAAACTTGATGAAAAGAAAACTGAATGATCAGTTTTTCTTTCAGAAAATGTAGGATTTATTTGGTGCTTCCAGAAAAGCATACTTTGGATAATTTCACATGATTAACTTATACATATATTTTCCTTCACTTACATATTACATTTAAACTTTAACAAAAACAATGATAAATTCTCAGTTACCAGAGTTTCTTATTTAAAGTGACTTCTTGTGAGGAGAGCAAGATACCAAGAAAATAAGCTGGTATCAGAGACTTAATAATTAACAACCTATTTCTGAAATTTGGTATAGTTTGTGTATATGTAGCTCAATTCTCTGTCCTTAGTAGTAATCATCACTGATAGTCAGAATGATGGACTTGGGTTCTAAAACATGAAAGAGTTTTATTAATTTGTTAGATTGTACTTTTATGAAAGGAAAATTGACAAAAGAATTTGGGAAAGATTTTCTACAAAGACTGAAATGAAGAATATTTTCATGATGGCTGTCGGTGAAGTAGAAAATCAGCTAAGCAAAACATTTAACTTAGTCCCTCTTCCTACTAAATGGCTTGGCTAATGAGAGTTTCTCTCCTCCCTACCCCCGCCCCAAATTTCAAACGTATAATTAGCAAAATCTAAGAGCATGGTTTTTAGAATCAGATCATTGGGATTCAGATTTCAGTTATACCACTTATGACTTCTGTTGCTGTGTGATTTTGGGCAAATTACTAATCTCTCTCCTTTGCTTTAGTTTCCTGAACCATAAAATGGGGGTGATGATAATAGTATCTCATAGTGTTGTTATAAAGGTTAAATGAGAAATAAAAATTAAAGAATTAAACATAGGACATGGCTGAGCACTTCTCAGTTTGAGCTTTCATTAAAGAAAAATAGGTTGAATTTGTTTTGTTTCTTCCCACTAGAAGCTGAGGGTCACTGCGGGGCCGAGATGGGGTAATGTCACCTGCTCCTCTTGTGGGTTCTTTCCTTCTGTACCCGTGATCGAAGGGCATTAGGACTGGATCTAAGGCAGCCCCAGGCCCAAGGCCTTTGGGAGGCTTGACTAGGTTTCTCTGTTGCCTCCAGCCGCCCCTGCAAGTCTGGTTTAGGTTTTTAAAAAGTTCTTAATCCCTGGGGTGGGCCCAGGAACAAGCTGACCTAATTTCTCTTGTGTTTGCTGAATGGAGATTGAGTTGACTCAGGTTTTATTTGGGCTTCCCTGGATCTCATGCAGGATAAAAGCTCAGGTCTAGACCAATTTAAATTGAGATTTAGGGCTGACTACTGTTCTATTTCCTCCTTTTTGTTTAGGGAGATATTTTTATATCACACTACATTCCTCCAGCAATATTTGTAACAAGCCTGCTGAGTGATAGGTGCTGGGGTGTGGCTGGGGAGGGGATTCCAGACAGAAGGCAAAGTATTTGCAAAGCTATGGAAGAATACTTTTTTTATTAATAAAAATATGATTTTTAGTCAGATTATGATCAGTTTGAGGGGACCCTGGACATTCATACTCAGCCTGATTGTTCTGCAAGAGCAGAGATCTTTATTTGGTTCACTGATATGTCCCAACCACCTAGAACAGTGAGTGGTGCTTAGTAGTAGATATATTTGTTGGAAAAATGAATTAATTGACACAATTCCAATTGATTAATTAACACAGTTCCGAGTTGAGGATCACTGGATTCTGTGATTGCAGTGAGGATCAGTTGATTGCGGTGAACCTTGATGTTTTGATCAGTCTCTGTGGTTTGATTGTAGACTAATGTCTCATGACTGTTCAATTCACTATATTCTGTTTTTTAATGGAAATTTTTGGGCAGAAGTAGAGGAGGGGATTTATGTTAGAAGCAAGAGTTATCTTAGTTTTCTCCAGCACTTTTTTTGGAAGAGGTTTTCTGCCTTTTCTGTGAGCAGATGTGCTCAGGATAAAAAGTTTAAAGGAAGGCACACTCACATTCGGCTCACTAGGTGAGGAATGCCTTTTCCTCTTCATTTAGTAAGTGTCCATCAGACTTCCCAGAGTACAATGAGGCATTTACCCAAGGCCTCAGCGGCAGCCCATACTTTCTGCATTTTAGGCTTTTTCTGCCACCCCTGGGAAACTGCCTGGTGGTCTGGCATCATGGGAATTTGTCTCACTAAAAGCTCCTTCCCCACCCTTTCCTTCTGGAGAAGCAGTGGGTGTAGTGGCAGCAGCTCTGGCCTTGGCATCTGAATTCTGACCACAACTAATCATAGCATTCTGGCCTTCGGGAAGTTCTTCATCATTTTTGCTGAGTTTTCTCAATTGCAAATATGAGTTTGATAATTCTTAGGGTTGCTGTGAGGACTGAATAAAACACTAACAGCAAAATAATTAACAGTGCCTTGTTAGTTTTCTTCTGTCACATCAAATCATTGTTTTCCACTCTTAGCCTCCTGACACAAAAGGACACCTATGTTTTTCCTAGCTCGGAAAACGTAGTCTTTTAAACATTTGTTAATAACTTTCTGTGTGTATTTGGTGAAGCAATGTGGAGTTTTGTTAATGTGTTTCCAAAAACATGGAAAAGCTACATTAAAAAAAACCCCACCTCATATACTTAATTTAGAAGTTTTCCAGAATCTTTAAGGATCTTCCAAGACTGTTCCTATGCCCGTACTCTGCTTCCTATAGAGGGCATAGCGTGTTTTTGTGTTTACGTGTTGGTGAGTGAGTGAGTGAGCGTGTGTGTGTGTGTGTGAGAGAGAGAGAGAGAGAGAGAGAGAGAGAGAGAATGAAAATATGTGTGGTGAAAGATATTTTAGCTTGCTTTTGTAACTTTAGCTTTCTTTGCAATGTGCCAAAAGTTATTTCTCCCTAGGGAGTGTCTCTTTCAACAGTTTTTGAAGGCAGCATAAATTCTCACTTGGTGTTCAAGGAAGATGGTAATACAATTTAGTACAGCCAGAGTATTTTCTTTAACTTGTTAGGAACCAAAATGTGATTGCAGTGGCGAAGTTGTCAGCCCACTCAAGTTTAACAAGTGTTGGAAGGATTAGTAAAGGAAATGTAGTTTACTCTGCAGCTTTTATGACAAAGAATTTAAAAGGTTTTGCTCTAAGCCCCTCCATGTGTTTCTTCCTTTTCTCCAAAACATACCTCTAAGTTGAAAAGAGAGATGAATCTCTTAGGGAGAAACTATTAACTCTGAGGGAGTTTATCATTGTTTGAGAGGAAGCAGAACATTTACATTTGAATCAGCGCTGAGTGTAGCTTGTGCCCTAATCTCGTTCCTCCTAGAAGTTGGTGAAGAGTTTAAGTACTTCCTACTTTGTGTTCTGGTCCTTGTAGTGCCATCCTAATTTTCTCAGGGATCATAAATTTCCTAATTCAAAGTAAGCAAACTTCGGAGACAATGTGCATTGGCTTTGCTTGGGAATGCTTTCTGTGGTTGTCACAGCTCCCCGAGCAGGGCCATTGGCCAGAACGGTCTCGTTTTCATAGCACGGATTACCAAACTAAAAAATACTATAAAAGAGGACAAAATATTGCAGGGACTGTGAAATAGAGCAGATAAAATCACCTCTGTCACATTCCCACCCCAGAGTTTAGAATATTTCATTTGACATCATTGCGACTGGCATATAGTTTGAAATGAGAAAGTAACACCATGTTTGTCATGAACATTCTGATCAGTTTTTGAAGGCTCTCTCAAAGTCTTCCAGTTTGATTAATCAGTTCTCTATTATTTTACATTATAAATTCAGCCTCCTTTAAAATAAGACACTACTACTCGCAATTTTATGGACTTTTGGGACCAAATCTTTGCTATTGCCTTTTTTTTTTTTTTTTTAAAGCTGTGTGGGACAGGGGAGATGGAGAAGCAGGTAGAGGAACAGGGCTGAGGAGGGCTTTGTCAAAGATAAGCTGTTACAGATGGAAATATTTTTCTAAGTCTGCATCTTGTAAGAAGCCTTAAATTGAGCCATTTTCTGAGTTTAAAAAAATTACGTTTTTGCTCTATCATGAATTAAAGTACAATTTCTTTTAAAAAATTAGACTTTAGGGATTCTTGGGTTATTTTTAGTGCATGCTTCTATCACTGATTTTTATTTTCTTATTTTACTTGAGGACCATCGGTGGATTTAGGTCATTTTAGCTTAAAGAGAATAGGAAGTACCTACGGAAAAGACTTGTTGGTGGGAGAAATTCTTTGTATTTGCTCTTCTGTCTTGTTAAGACAGCTGTGTTCTGGACTGGAGTTAGCTTCTGTAGCAGCTGTGAAGTCCTCACCTTACATAAAATGTTCCCAGTGAACCTTTGTTTCTGTAACTTGGGACTGTCATTCAAATCCATTCCAAAGAAACAGCGTACGTTAATACTTCCTAGGTGTCAGATGAAGAAATCTTGTTGAAACCCAGTAGCCTATTTATATTTATATATGTATATATATATACATACGTACATATATATATATGCATTTTTTTTTTCTTAAAGGAATTTAGACATTTAGGGTTTGGGGAGGTAACCTGTGTTCATTCCTTAGAGATTGGGACAAGAGTTTTGCCTTTGCTGAAAGAGCTTATGTAGTTAGGGACTAGCCTGAAAATGATTTGCCTGGCATTTGCACTGGGCATATTTGGAAAGGAAAGCCTCTTTGCATTGTGCATTTAGAAAAGTGTCTGCAAGCGTGCTTAGAAAATGGCAGCATTTGCTGGTCTTGGCTGTCAATGTCTTGCTGCTACTGACTGTGTTTAACCAGAAAGGGAAACTCAGAGTAGAAAAAGTCTCACTCCCAAGACTTTACAAGAAAACCCCTCTTTGTTGATTTATATATATATATTTTAAAGGAGCTTGACATCTTCATCAAGTTCACAGTGGGCTTGCTTTGTTTGCTTTCTCTTGAATGCTTGATAAGATTTTTCTTCTATTGTTTTGTGCAGCAAGAACAGATCTTTCCATGGCTGGGGTGGGTTTTTTGTAAATCCACAATATGGTCATTGTCTGGTGGTGAATAATTGTGGCTGCTTTTTGTACAACCAGAACTAAGGCTTTGGCTGTGAACAGATTCCTTCTTAGCGTGAAAAGGGACTAATCCATGTAAATACAGCCCCAAAATAAAGCTTTACAGAAAAAGGGGAAGGCCGCTAAGCAGGAGGGCACAGGTCAGCAATTTAACCTTTAACCTAACAAATAAGAAGCATGAAAGTTCCAGAATTGGTTTACAAAAGAAAGCTCCTGTGATCTGTCAGTTTTTCTTTTCAGGAGGGAGCTGGGTGAGAGATCTGACTGACAGCTAGTGCCTTTTAACTGCAGACTGAAATTAACTGCCAAATCGAAACTTGAATATGTGAAGGAGATTTTTTCTTAAATAAATTGAGGTAGCAGAATGGGCTCCATAAATGTTGGTCAGGCAGGGTCTCCAGGAGGCCTTTTACCCTGGGAGCAGGGGCATAGGCATTTGACTGGACTACCTTTAAGGTCCCTTCCAAGTTTAATCAAGAGTCTGTGGTCTGACTCTTACCAAAGTAGACATGAACTTAGCAGTTTAAGGCCAGATGAAACTCCTTTCTCTTTTGTCGCTATCGCTGATGCCCTTTGTAGACTTTTCATGGCTCCATAAATTAATTGCAGCCTTTGCTAAAGATTGGTTAAGAGCTTTATGTAAATATAATTAATGTGTTTGTCACAAAATAGCCATGTAGAGGTTTCATAATATGTACAACTTTTATGACCTGATGCACTATTAGAAACTGTTGAGCCACGTGAGCAGTGAGCACCGTAAAGCAGAGGACACAGGCTTTCTTTCATGTGCTGCTGCTTTGTTCAACTTGCTTAGGCATTATTAGCAGATACAATTGAGGAAGTTAAAGCTGCAGAGAGTGAAGTAGAGGTGTTTATTAGGCAATGCAGGGGAGGGGGAGAATGGGAAGCTGTGAAAAATGAGGGAATTGCCCTGTTTTGTGCATGGGCTCGAAGAGTTAACAAAATAATGTTTTGTGCTAAGTGGTAAGTTTTACTTTTATGCTGTAGTACTCATTTACCAACTTTGTAAACAGTTTGTATTTATTTAATCACAACAGGTAATCTTGTTAATGAGTGTTAGTTTTTGCTTAAAGCATAATACATCTGAAGTCAGCTGTTCTGTTTCACTATAGAGAATTCTGTAACTGATAAAAACTTTAATTAATGAGAATCATTCTGATTAAAAAGAAACAATGAGCTAATGACTTTAAAGTAGGCTCCCTGTAGATTAATAAGAATACTAATGATACTGTGTAATTCCATTGTGGAAACAAAGTCCCAGAAATGATTGTTTTAGTTTTACAGGTGTCCATAGTATGCCTGTACAAGTTGTTTAAAACTTGTTTTTTCTGAGGGCCTAGCGGCCTGCCTCCGTTTCCCCATGGGCTTCAGAGACCGGAGACAGCATGAAGTTGCAGACTAAAATTAGCATAAAGTTAAGTGGCCACCATCAGTTCGCTTAGGCACCTACTCTCCTTTTCCCAGCATATTATGATAGCCTCCTCACTGGCCTTTATGCTTTCCTTCACATCCGTATTTGATGCTGTCATCTGAGAGATCTTTCAGAAGCACAGCTGAGACCACAGGACTCCCAGTCTTAGACCTTTCCGTGTCCTCTTATCCCCACAAGCTCAAGGCAGGCTTATTAGCAGGGCCAACGAGGTCTTTGGTGATCTACCCCCTGCCAATCCCTGCGTCTTCTTGGCTAGCTCATTCCCTCCTAAACAGGCATCTTGCAGTTTGTCCCAACCAAAGTGCATGCATGTTTTCCATTTCCATGTCCTGCCTGGTTTCCAGAAATGTGAGAAAGTTGATATCTTTAAAAGAGGGGGATCCAATGCTGATGCTTTGAAAAAAGCTAACATGTGTATAGGCTTCACACTGTAAATAGTCCTGTGTTCTTTTCTTTGGTCCTTCTAGCAACAATACAGAATAGGCCATGTTTTCTGAGAGGTACTTAATATTTGAATGGATGGATGAATAAATGAATGAGTGAACTGTGGAGTCAGAAAACAGGAGTGACAGTCTAAATTCTTCTAATTAGCCATGTAATTTTAGATTAAGTAATTTGACCTCTCAACCTATTTGCTAATCTGTAAAATTAGGTATGTACTAGTCTTGCCTGTCACACTAGATGGTATGAGGTCTGAGTGAAAGAATGCACAGTAAATAAAAATGCTTTTCAAACCGTAAACCCCATGCAAATGTTGGCTTCTGCTGTGAATATTCTTAATGTATTCCAGGTCCTATAAATGAAGAGAAAGCATTCATGGATATAGATAGATTTGTGTTTTAATGACTGAAAGAACATCAGAACTGTTTTATTCATATCATGTTAAAATATAAGCCCATTTTGATAGCAAACAGAAAACAGTATACCCTTGTTTTCTTTCATAAAGAAAATGTCAGGTTTATACTGTTAGTAAATGCTAACAAAGGAAGCACATACTCTGTGGTAAACTGGTGTTCAAATGTAGTGTTTAGAGGCTTCTCTTGGCTATACATTCTCCTTGCATTGCCTCTCAGGAACCTTAGAGCCATACTTGCCTTCCAGCTCTGTGAACTATACGCAACTCTTTTGGTAAGCTATTATTTTTGAACGCATATTTTTTGTTGTTGCGCGTTTTTGTATGCTATTATGATCTCTGGCTTTATTCGTCCTTTTATTCTTAGCCTCTTAGTTTACATGTGTATTTTTTATGCTTTGAACTATATATATTTTTGTAAGATGTCTTAAATTGTGTCTGGAATATGGTGGAGTGTCAACTCTTCCAGAGTGATCTGAGTCATACCTTGGTTTCTCCTGTCACCTACAGGCCGATGGGTAGTTCCTCAGTCTGTGTCTTTGGCCCAGACTCTTGAGTGCCAGTCCTGGATCCTTTGCCAGTGCTGCTTCTGGATGTGCCACACGTTCCTCAGAGTGAATTTAACACCCCCCTCCCCCCCACATCTGTCCTCCCAGGCTCTGCCCCACAGCCACCCAGCAAGACAAAATCGAAAAGCCAGTCCTAAACTGTTCCTTCCATTTTAGGATCGTGTTGAATGGCATTAGTACCCATTCACTTGCTCATGCCAGAAACCTGAAAATCATCCTGTACATCCAATTCAACCTCAATATTTTTTTTTCATGTTTCTATAAAGCTTTAAAAGTATTTAAAATAATCTCAGAGTTAGAGAAAAGTTATAATTACACTGCAAGGAACTTGTTTTCTCCTGCACCATTTGTGAATGAGTTGCAGACTTCACTCTCACATAATTGAATATTTGCCGCAAACAAGGTGATTCTCCTGTATCACCACAATATACGCATCAAAATGAGGACATTAATATTGACCCAGTTCTGCCACTTAATTCTTGCGGTTTTGTCAGTTGTCTAAGGAATGTTCTTTAAAGCAAAAGGGCTCAGTTCGGGACCACATATTGCATTTTGTTTATGTCTCTTTGGTCTCAGTCTGGAAGAGTGCTCAAGCTCTCCTTGATTTTCATAACCTTGATAGCTGAAGATTTGCAGGCCTCCCGTTTTTTGCTGGTCTGATATTTCCTTATGGTTGGGTATAGGTGAGTAAACATCTTGGGCAGAAAAATCATAGAAGTGATCTTGTGCTGTTCTCATTATATCAGATAATGAGACAAGTTGAAATTGTCTGAGAAATCACTGATGGTGATCACTTAATTAAGATCGTGTTTGCCAGGCTTCTTTATTGAAAAGCTACTCTTTACTGCTTTGCAATGAACAAATGTTTTGAGGAAAATACTTTGAAATTATACAGATATTCCATTGCACTTTCAATTTGTTTATTTGACGTTGGACTTCTCATTTCCTTTTTTAATTCAAGGCTTTTATTGAATTACTCAGATTATTATTCAAATAAATTGCATCATTCGTCTGTTCCAGCTTTGATCAGGTAGGAGCCAGCTTGAAGGATCTCTTCTGCTCTTTTGACATGTCCTCCTCATTCTTTGCTTTCTGGCACAAGATGTTCTGTGCTCATCTTTGTCCTTTTCTTAGAACTGAACTCTGCCATTTCTCCAAGGAGCCCTGGTTCCTTTTAGTGGAGAATGCTATTTAAGAGCCAAAGTCTGGAAGGTAGGAGTGCTCATTGCTGTTTGGGTCTTGCTGCCTGTAGGCCTTCTTAGTGGACAGGGCTAGAGAGTATGTGACGTGTATGTGCGCACACATTTACATTTGTATGTATTTCTGTATCCATCTGTGTATATCGAGAAGTGTGAGCTCGTGCCAGTACTTCCAATTTCAATCTAACACCACAAGATTCATTCTAGTTTTCTCCCTTTGCATATTTGTAACTTCCTTCTTTGGCAGCAAGCAGCCTGGTTCCCATTATACTTAATACATCTACTTATTTTATCAATCTTTGGTATATGACAATCATGGCTGCCACCACCCCCTTCCCGGCACGAATGCCCTTATCCACAAGGGTTCTGATGCTGAGTGCTACTCTGCCTCAGCTACTTGGATGCCCATCTCACCCAGCTTAGGCTTTGACAACCTATGACAGGCTGGTCCTTCATTATGCATGCATTCTTCTTCTTGGCTTTTGAGACCCTGTACATGACTGCCACTTCCCTCCATGTTGTTGCCCTTCTCATCCTACTTGGAATTTGACAGCCTACATTAAGTGGACTCTGCATGGATGGCCCTTTAGCTTGCTCAGGTGCTCTGACACCTCACATGAGGCAGCTGCTCCCTGTGGATGCCTTCTCCCTGCTTATGCTCGGACTTCCTCCACTGGTCAGCTTCCCCTGCATGGACACCTTTGTTACTCCTCTTGGGTTCTGACACCCTATGCTTCCAACAAGGATACTCTCCTCATATTGCCCGGACTCTGTCTCCCCATGTTGGGTGCATTCTTTTCTGGGTACTGTCTTTAACCTGTTCTGGACCACTGTGGCTACTTCTTATCAAGTGTGGATATGTTCCTCGGCCTTAGAATTAAATTGTCAAGTAGGAAGAGGGGAAGGGAAAGGGGAAGTTTAATATCTTGATTTCTTTCCTGTCTTCTTTTTTGTCATCCTACTCCATTGTCTTAGTTCTGGCCCCTCTTATTCTTGGATTTTTGCCACTTAATTGGTTTTCTGAGCTGGAGTCTTCCCCATTTCTATCTTTCATCTTGCAGTTAGTGAGAAATGTGTACTAAATAGATGTGATCTTGCTTGTCCCTTGCTTAAACTCGGTAATGCCTTTCCATTACTTATAGGGTAATACTCCTGATTATGACCTACAAGGTCCTTCATGACTTGGCTGACTTTTCCTCCCTCCTCTCTCACCAACTCCTGACATTGACCTGTGCTCTAGCTGAATCACTTTAATGTCTTCTACTTCCATGCCTTAGCATTTGGTCTTTCTCCTTTCTGTACCACTGTCTTTCTCCTTGTTTTCCTGGTATACTTGCATTGTCTTAGTTCTGGTACCCCCTCTTCTAGAAGGCTGCCCTTAATCATCCCTCTTCTCTGTCCATCCTTACTTCTCCCTCTCATCTTACCTGATGCAGACTTGGTAACATGACTTTCCTCTTGGTACCCTGCATATTGTATTGTAACTATCTTTTCCTGTTATACTTGGGGGCAGGAACCACGTTGCCTAAATTCTTTCCCAGAGGATTACTCTATTCAGTAGGTAGCTTGCTAAATGAAGAGATATTTAAAAATACTTGTTTTAGAGTATTTCTCAGTTAGTGGGATTTGTTTTGTCCAAATAAGCAAGGCAATATTAGTATCAGTTGTTTGTGAAGCTTTTGAAGTAGCCGCATTTACATAGGACTGGACGCTATAATTGTATTTCTTTAGATTGGGGTTTTACCTATAGTTATATTTACTTCTAGAATATCTGTACAGATTTTTCCTTGTTTCTCCTAGCAGGGTGAAAAAGAGATTTAGAATGTATCAAAGATTGGCTCATTATCTTTTGTTTCCTGTCTACTGCATTTATTATCACTGTGCATGCAGTAGGCTACTATCTAGGTAGCTGATAAAGATATGCTTGTCTGAGAGAAGAGGAGAGACAGACTTCACATAGATAGTTAACCATTTGTCTAATTGGTGAAATCGCTCAATTCGTTTTTTGGTTTACTTTGCTTTCTGGATTGGTTTGAATTTAATTTTTTGATCTGAGGCAAAGTTGTAATCTCAAGGGTCCTATAATATGTAACAGTTATTTATTTATTTTTGAGAGAGACAGAGAGAGAAAGAGAGAGAGAGAACACAGGGAGGGGTCAGAGAGAGAGAGAGAGAGAGGGAAGGAGGGAGGGAGAGAGCGTCTTTTTAGCAAGCTCAGCATGGAGCCTGATGCAGGACTCGATCTCACAAACCATGAGATCATGACCTGAGCTGAAATAAAAATTTGGACCCTCAACCTACTGAGCTACCCAGGCGCCCCTGCAGTAATTCTTTAGAAAGGTTGTGATTGGGATCAAGAAATAGACCCAGGTTCATAGGTGGAAGAGTTAGCCCAGGGCTGGAATGAATGTTCATTGCTTCACATTTTGTTAAGAGAGACCAGGAGGGCTGATTGTCAGAAGAAATGTACTGTGAATGATCATGCTTAAAATGAGATAATGTAACAAATTCAAAACTGATTTGTAAATCCTTCTGTCCACCTCAGCTGTTGCTGCCCGATACTTGGGTCTTGGGTCCCCGAGGGTTCCCTTTTTCCTGCAAATTGTACACTCAGATAGTACATGTGGCTTGGCGAAGTTGAAGACGTGTACTGAATTTTTATTTTAGAAGTAGCTCGTTTAGGTGTATTGTAATAAGTATCTGGAAGAGATACTTCTTAATCTGAGGAGTTTTCTAGCCCAGTGAGAGGAGCAGGAGGCTTGTGGAGAAACTGACGTCTCCAGACAGGAAGCTTCTCTAAGTGCTGCCCTGGAGTGGCACTGAGTGGCTTCTCTACTCTGTCATTAGCCCTTATTGTGTCAGAAAAGAAATCTCTTAGAAACCCTCACGGTAGGATTTGCTCCTGAAAACCTGAGTGTTAGCAGAGTAAACTAGCCAGAACTCATAATTTCAGCATCTTTCATTCAGGGCCTATTTACAAAAGTGTTGTTTTAAATGAGATATTTCCTCCTGTCCCCCTCCCTCCTCTTTTACATGACAGCTGGGGAGTCACCTCTACCCTGCTCTGTACGTAGCCTGTCGCTGGTTATTTATAGTCAAATGTAAAATGAAGATAATCCTCTTTAGGATGTTTTTTTCTTAACCAGTTGTATTCTAATCAGTGTTTCTGAGTATGTCCGGCTATTAAAGTACAGTTTATAAGGCAGTGTTTTCAGGGTGTTCTTGAGACTCAGTCCTGCGTTTCAACGTTCCATACCCGGCTGTGGTCCACAAAGTGACCCTTCTTGTTTTCAATCGCTTAGTGGTTCTGAGTGTCTCACTGGGGACTGGCGAGTGCCCCCGCAATGTGGTGTCATCGCCATCAGCATGGATTTGCATGGTCCGACTCCCTGACTGTCTGGGCTTTCTTCATATACCGAGTGATGTAATTCAAACAGGTGTTTGAGGGGGGCGCCTGGGTGGCTTAGTCGGTTAAGCGTCCGACTTTCGCTTAGGTCATGATCTTGCAGTTCGTGGGTTCGAGCCCCGCGTCGGGCTCTGAGCTGGCAAGCTCAGAGCCTGGAGCCTGTTTCAGTCTGTGACTCCCTCTCTCCCTGACCCTCCCCTGCTCACGCTGTCTCTAAATAAAACATAAAAAAACAAACAAACAAACAAACAGGTGTTTGAGGGACCAGTAAGTGTGAAGGGTATAAATAAAACTTTTTTTTTTTTAAGGAGTTTAAATCTGGAGAGGAAAACAAACACTAAGCCAGTAACTATAGATATTTGGGGTAAGTATATTAGAAGTAGGCCAGGGGCCTCTGGGTGGCTCAGTTGGTTATGTGGTTAGGCCTCTGACTCTTGATTTCAGCTCAGGTCATGATCTCAGAGTCATGAGATTGAATCTCCCATTAGGCTCAGTGCTGACAACTTGGGATTCTCCCTCTCCTTTTGCTTGCCTCTCCCCTCCTCAAAATAAATAAACATTAAAGAAAAAAAAAAAGGCTAGAGGGCTGTGGGAACTCAATAGAGGGAGCAAACAATGTCCTCCTTATTATGATAGAAATATATGTACTCCCGCTCCTCAAAGTTTCATTCCATTACAGCCTCAGCTCAGAGCCGTCTATCCCCTGAACTAGATCAGGCCTAGATGGGGATGAGACACCTTAGATACAGTTCCTGAAGTACAGCTTCTCAAGCAAAGGTCCTTCTGACTTTTTTTAAATTTAATTTTTATTTATTTATTTTTCTAATGTTTATTTTTGAGTGAGAGAAAGAGAGAGAACGAGAATACAAGTGGAAGAGAGGCAGAGAGGGAGACACAGAATCTGAAGCAGCCTCCATGCTCTGAGCTGTCAGCGCAGAGCCCCTTGAACTCAAGAACCATGAGATCATGACCTGAGCTTAAGTTGAATGCCCAACCAACTGAGCCACCGAGGTGCCCCTATTTATTTATTTTTTTAATGTTTGTTTATTTTTGAGACAGAGAGAGAGAGAGAGAGAGAGAGAGAGAGAGAGAGAGACGGAAACAGAACACAAGTGGAAGAGAGGCGGAGACAGAGAGGAAGACTGAATCTGAAGCAAGCTTCAGGCTCTGCACCATCAGCACAGAGCCCGATGCGGGGCTTGAACTCTGTGAGATCGTGACCTGAGCTGAAGTCAGAAACTCAACCAACTGAGCCTCCCAGGCGCCCCCTAACATGTAAACTAAGAGAAATTATCTACCCCCCCCCCCCCCCCCCCCCAGCATATAATGGTGGGACAGTCATAGAATAACTACTGTAGATACCTTTCTTTTAGAAGCAGGGTAGTGGAAGGCACACAGAAGGGCCCTGCTCCATAGCAGTTCTATAAGTTTTGGCAAATATCAGAAGTTTCTTGATGGAGACTTAGTCCAACTCCTGAGAATGATTCTTCAGGGCTCTTAGTTCCACCTTCTAGGCTTTTGGATCCTGAGTTATCTTTTTATTTTTTATTTTACTTTTTTTTTTTTAATGTTTTATTTATTTCTGAGAGAGAGATAGACAGCGTGAGCAGGGGAGGGTCAGAGAGAGAGGGAGACACAGAATCCAAAATAAGCTCCAGGCTCTGAGCTGGCTGTCAGCACAGACCCTGACATGGGGCTCGAACCCACAAGCTGTGAGATCATTACCGGAGCCGAAGTCAGATGCTTAACTGACTGAGCCACCCAGGCGCCCCTTTATTTTACTTTTTAACTAAAAGGGAATGTTTGTAACTCAGTAGTTTTTGCAGCCTGTTTCTGATCTGTAGAGTTTGGTGATTCCAATGCCTATTGTTTTGCTTTTTCTTCATTTTGTGTTTTGTCTGTTACTTTGAGCTGGCAATGTCTTTCCCTGCACACTTCTGTGAAGTGTTTGGTTCTCCTGTGAATCTTTTGGAATTCACTCCTTCACGTTATATTCATATCCACAAATGTCTTTGAGATCAGCCCGTTTCTACTTTGGGTTTCTGATGAGGCCACTGAGGGAATTATACTCTTAATCTTATAAAAAGCCCTCTTGTTTGACTGAATGGTTCTCTGTAATACCCCCTTGGATCTTTCACTGGTCTTATAAAGACCTTAAAATTTTTTCTTCCAGCTTCATCTTTAGACAATGTTATCTTATCCTAGGAATGCCCTGGATTTAGTCTTTACCCAGAGGCCGTTTCTTAATTTTAACATCATTTGTCATCTGGAGAGGCTAGAAATGGATAAAGAAATTGAGTTATATATGTATGATAGAATACGAGTAAGTAATAAAAAGGAACAAGGTATCGATACACTTGGCAACACGAATGGATCTCAACCTGGTGATGCTGAGTGAAAGAAACCAGAAAAAAGTACATACTGTCTGATTCCATTTATATAGTCTCATAGAAAGTGCAAGCTAATCTACAATCTGTGGTCTACTAGGGGTGGGTGGTGTGGAGTAGAGGAGAGGGGTAGATTACAAAAGAGCAGGAGGAAATTTGGGGGGGCTGATTGATGTGGCCATGGTTTCATCATTGAAAAAACAGGTTAAAACTCATCAAATTGTACACTTCTATCCTTTTATTTTCTTATTTTTTCAATCTTATGTTGAAATGTGTCTCTTATAAGTAACATTTAGCTGGATCTTCTTTTTAAAAAATTTTTTTAAATGTTTTATTTATTTCTAGAGAGAAGGAGAGACAGCGTGAGCAGGGGAGGGTCAGAGAGAGACAGTGAGACACAGAATCTGAAGCAGGCTCCAGGCTGTGAGCTAGCTGTCAGCACAGAGCCCAACATGAGGCTTGAACCCACGAACTTTGAGATCATGACCTGAGTCGAAGTTGGACGCTTAACCAACTGAGCCACCCAGGCGCCCCTAGCTGGATCTTCTGAAATCCAGTCTGATTATCTGTATCTTTCACTGGGAATGCTTTTTATGTTTTATATTTTCTCCTTTTTTGCTTTCTTTTGGATTAATCAAGTATTTTTATTTCACTTATTCTCTCTTATAATTTCAACTTAAATAATATTTCTCTTTTTTATTTTAATGTTTTTCTTCCGATCTAGAGAGGCAGAGTGTGAGTGGGAGAGGGGCAGAGAGAGAGAGGGAGACACAGAATCCGAAGCAGGCACCAGGCTCTGAGCTGTCAGCACAGAGCCCGAAGCGGGGCTTGAATTCGCGAACTGTGAGATCATGACCTGAGCCGAAGTTGGATGCTTAACTGACTGAGCCACCCAGGCACCCCTCAGTATTTTTAATAGTTACACTAAAAATAACAGTGGTTGTGACTTAGGTAAGGTTTGCTTATGGCCTAGTCACTGTTCTACATGTTTTACATGTAGCTCATTTAATCCTCACCAAAACGCTGTGAGACAAATATTATCATTGTCTCAGTTTTATAGGTGGGGAAATGGGTGACGTGGAGAGATTATGTAATCTACACAAGGCCACACAGCTGTCAAGTAGTAGATCTACTCTAGTACTGTACTACACACATAGCATGCCTTTAGAATCCATGATGTTCATGAATACAAATATGTGGTCTCTGAGCAGTTTTAGCCTGCTATGTAACTTAGCAAGTTAATTAGCATATTCACCTTCCTCCTAAAAAAATGTAAGGATTTGATATTATTTAAAATTTACTCCCTCCTTTCCGGCTTGTATGATTTTATTGTTGTGTATTTTACTTCAAACCTATATGACATTAATTTTTATATAGCTAATTATTTAGATTTACCCATGTATTTTCCCATTTCTTTTTTCTTCATGTCTTCCTGTGTCTTGGACTTTTTCCGTTTGGTATACTTCTATACTTTTATTCTAGCTTGAATAATACCCCTTTGTTGCTGGCAAATCTCTCAGTTTTTGTTTATCTGAAAAGCTTATTGTTGTACTTGTTTTTTTCTCTCAGGTTGATAGTTACCCTCGTTAAGCACATTGGAGATATCCTTTAATTGTCTTCTGGCTTCTCTTGGTGCTGTTGAAGTCACTTTGCATTCTAGTTATCCAGCTTAGCAATCACCTATGTCTAGCAGTGGATTTTTCTTCTAAACATCCTGATTAAGATTTAGCTCTTTGAGGACTAAGGCCTTTTTTATACTTCTGATTCTCATTTCTTCCCTTACTCTCTTCTTCCTTCTCACTTTTTCCTTCACAATTTTATTTTTTTAATTTATTATTTATTTATTTTAAGTAGGCTTCATGCCTAGCGTGGAGCCCTACATGGGGTTTGAACTCCTGGCCCTGAGATTAAGACCTGAGCAGAGATCAAGATTTGGATGCTACCGACTAAGCCACCCAGGTGCCCCTTCCTTCACAGTTTTAAACCATGTTATTTTGTGTTTTCAATCACTTCCAGTCTTTTTTTCCCTTCCAGTTTCTTAGTTCTCTTTGCAGCTGTGTCTAATTGCTGTTAAAGCCATCAATTTAGTGTTTAATTTTTCTTTCTTTCCTTTTTTTTTTTTTAAATGTTTTATTTATTTCTGAGAGAGAGAGAGACAGCACGAGCAGGGGAGGGTCAGAGAGAGAGGGAGACACAGAACCTGAAACAGGTTCCAGTCTCTGAGCCAGCTGTCAGCACAGAGCCCGATGCAGGGCTCGAACCCACAAACCGCGAGATCATGACCTGAGCTGAAGTCGGATGCTTAACTGACTGAGCCAGCTAGGCGCCCCAGTGTTTAATTTTTCTTAACAGCTTTATTGGGATATATAATTCACATGCCAGTCAATTCTCCTGTGTAGGGAGTACCATTCAGTGGTGTTTGGTGTATTACATCAATTTAAATTGTGGCAATATCTCTATATATTATAAAATTTGCCATGTCTACCATTTTAAGTGTACAGTTCAGTGGCTTTAATTATATTCACACTGTTGTGCAACCATCATCATTATCTATTACCAAAACCTTTTCATCACCCCCAAGAGAAGCCCTGTAACCATGAAGCAGTAGCTTGTTACTCTCCTTCTCACCAGCCCCTGGTAACCTCTAATCTACTCTGTCTCTGAATCTGCTTATTCTCGGTTATTCATATGAACAGACTTACACAATATTTATCCTTTCTGGCTGGCTTATTTCACTTACCTGATGTTTTCAAGATTTGTCTGTGTTGTAGCGTGTATTAGAACTTCGTTTTTTATGGCTTAATAATATTCCATTGTATGTCCATACCACATGTTGTTTTTCCATTCATTTGTTGATAGACACTTGGGTTGTTTCCACCTTTTGGCAATTGTGAGTGATGCTATGATGAACAGTAACATATGGGTATCTGTTTGAGTCCTTGGTTTCAGTTCCTTTGGGTGCATACCTGGAAGTGGAATTGCCAGATCTTACAGTGATTCTATTTTTAGCCTTTTGAGGAACTGCCAAGCTGTTTTCAAGGACGGACGCACCGTTTTCCATTCTTTGAAATAATAAGAAATAATATATATTAGTCTTTGCCTCTGGTCCCTGTCACAGGCCTCCTCAATCTTTGTAAGTAGAGATACTAGGAGAGTCTTTTGTTCTAATGCTTCATCTTTGACCACAGTTCTCAGCACAGACCTCCTACAACTTTGTAATTTCCTAAGTGATAAGAGCACTAGGAGCATGTTTTGTTTTAATATTTGGATTTGACCCCAATTCCTGACACAGGACTTTTAAAGCCTTTGGAATTTCCTAGGGGATAGTAGTGTCTTTATTTTAATGAGATGGCTCTGAGTGGGCTCCTGGATGGGGGCTGGTCTCAGACCAAGCCATGATTTTAGAACCTTGGAATCTTCAGTCCCAACCTTCATTCTCTAGAGAGGAAAAAGAGGCTAGAAATGGAGTTAGTAATTGATCCTGCCTACATGATGAAACCTCCACAAAAATAGGATGGGAGTCTCCAGGTTTATGAAGACATCTATATGCTAGGAGAGTTACATACTCTAACTTCATGGACACGGAAGGTACTGTGCTCGGGACTCTGATTGACCTTGCCCTATGTATCTCTTTATTTTGCTGCTCATCTGTCTCCATTATCCTATCTTTTATTTTATAATAAACTGGTAAACATAAGTGTTTCTCTGAGTTCTGTGAGCTGTTCTAGCAAATAATCCAGTTCAAAGGGGAGGAGGTCAAGGAACCTTTGCATTGTAGCCAAGCCAGACAGAAGCTGTGGGTAATCTGGGGACAACTATCCCCCTCCCCCCCAATCCCCTCTGGTAACCATCAGTTCTCTCTAGTTATGAGTCTGTTTCTTGGTTTGTGTCACTCTTTTTTCCCTTTGTTCATTTGTTTCTTTTTTAAAAAAATTTTTTTTTAAATGTTTTTTATTTCTGAGAGAGAGAGACAGACAGACAGACAGACAGCATGAGCAGGGGAGGGTCAGAGAGAGAGGAAGACACAGAATCCAAAATAGGCTCCAGGCTCTGAGCTGGCTGTCAGCACAGAGCCTGACGCGGGGCTCGAACCCACGAACGTGAGATCATGACCTGACCCAAAGTTGGACACTTAATCCACTGAGCCACCCAGGTGCCCCTCATTTGTTTTATTTCTTAAATTCCACATATGAGTGAAATCATGTCATATTTGTCTTCTGACTTCTTTCACTTAGCATTATACTGTTTATTGTCATCCATGTTGTTACAAATGGCAAGATTTCATGCTTTTTTATGGCTAAGTAATACTCCATTGTATATATACCACATCTTCTTTATCCATTCAGCTGTTGAAGGACATTTGGGCTGCTTCCATAATTTGGCTATTGCAATTCATGCTGCAATAAATAAACATAAAAGTGCATACATTCTTTCAAATTAGTGTTTTTGTATTTTTGGGGTAAATACCCAGTAGTGTGATTACTGGATCATAGAGTAGTTCCATTTTTAACTTTTTGAGGAACCCCTATACTGTGTTCCACAATGGCTGCCCCAGTTTGCATCCCACCAACAGTGCTTTTTCTCCACATCCTTGCCAACACCTGTTGTTCCTTGTCATTGATTTGAGCCATTCTAACAGGTGTGAGGTGATACCTCATTGTATTTTTGATTTTTGTTTCCCTGATGAGTGATGTTGAGCATTTTTTCATGTGTCTTGACATCAATGTCAAGAAGACATTGGTATGTCTTCTTTGGAGAAATGCCTCTTGACATGGGGCAGGGAGGGATATAGAGAGAGAATCCCAAGCAGGCTCTGCCCTGACAGTGCTGAGGGGCTAGATCTCACAAACAGATTATGACCTGAGTTGAAACCAAGAGTTGGATGCTCAACTGACTGAGGCACCCAGGCACCTGAAGCACAGAAGTTTTTCATTTTGAAGTCTTATCTATTTTTTTGTTTTGTTGTTTGTGCTTTGTTGTTGAATCTAAGAAACCATTTTCCATCCTGAGGTTACGAGGATTTATTCCTGTTTTCTTCTAATATTTTTATTAGTTATATTTCTTACATTTGAGTCCATAATCAATTTTGGGTTGATTTTTGAGTATGGTATAAGGAGCAAGTCTAACTTCATTCTTTGGCATGTGGCTATCCAGTTGTCTTAGAACTGTTTGTTGAGGAGCACTGGGGTGGCTCACTTGGTTAAGTGTCCGACTCTTGGTTTTGGCTCAGTTCATGATCTTGCGGTTTCATGAGTTCAAGTCCCGTAGTGGGCTCTGTGCTGGCAGTGCAGAGCATGCTTGGGGTTCTCTTTCTGCTCTCTCTCTGCCCTTCCCTCACTTTGCACTATCTCTGTCTCTCTCAAAATAAATAAACTTAAAAAAAAGGAAAAAGAAGAAAAAAAAACTATTTATTGAGAAGACAGTTCTTTTCCTGAATGAATTGTCTTGGATCCTTTGTTAAAAATTGACCATTACAATGGACTCTTTATTTTTAGACTCTAACATTCTCATCCTTATGCACATACTACTCTTGATTACCGTAGTTTTAGCGTAAATTTTGAAATTGATAAGTGTGAATCTTCCAAGTTTGTTCTTGGAAAAGAACAAGCTTTTTGTTCTTGGTTTTGGCCATTCTGGGTTCCCTGCATTTCCATATGAACTTTAGGGTCTATCAATTTCTGCAAGAAACAAACAGCTGGGTTTTTGATAGGTTTTAAGATGAATTTTAACATTAACATCCCAACATCAAGTGTTTCAATCCATGAACTTAGAATGTCTTTTAATTTATTTTGGTGATCTTATTTTTTCCTGTAATGTTTTGTAGTTTTTAGTAGAGTTTTGCAATTCTCTTGTTAAATTTATTCCTATGTATTTTCTTTTTGATGTTATTGTAAGTGGAACTTTCTTAATTTCATTTTCACACTGTTCACTGGTAATGTATAGAAAAAGAATCCGTTTTTATATATTGATATTTATCCTACTGCAGTTTTGCTGAACTAGTTTACTAGTTATGTTTTTAGTGGATTTCTTAGGATTTTCTTTATATAAGATCATGTCATCTGTGAGTAGAGATCATTTTACTTCTTTTTTTTTTTTTAATTTATTTTTGAGACGGAGAGAGAAACAGGGTAAGTGGAAGAGGGGCAGAGAGGGAGACACAATCCAAAGCAGGCTCTAGGCTCTGAGCTGTCAGCACAGAGCTGGATGTGGGGCTCAAATTCAAGAACTGTGAGATTCTTGAGTTGAGCCAAAGTTGGATGCTTAAGACCGACTGAACCACCCAGTGTCCAGGTGTCCCTAGATAATTTTACTTCTTGCTTTCCAATCTTGATGCTTTTATTTCTTTTTCTTCCTTAATTGCCCTGGCTACAACCTCTATTACAATGTTGAATAGAAGTTGCAAGAGTGAATATCCTTGTCCTGTTTTTTATCTTAAAGGGAAATATTTGGTCTTTTACCCTAAAGTATGATACTAGCTGTAGGTTTTTTGAAGCTGCCCTTTATCAGGTTAACCCCATTGAAGATCTGATCCCCTTCTGGTGACCAACACTTTTTTTTTAAATTCAGTTATACAGGCTAAAAACCTATTAGGTTTGTCCTGGCCACCTACCTTTTTACTCATCCTTCATATTCAATATATCAGAAAGGTTTGATATATTTACCTAAATGTCTTTAAAAGCTAGGCATTTCCTTTTTTTTTAAGTTTATGTATTTTGAGAGAGAGACAGTGCCAGTGGGGGAGGGATTGAGGGGGTGGGTAGAGAGAATCCCAAGGAGGCTCTGCACTACCAGCGCAGAGCCTGACATAGGGCTCAAACTCATAAAAACACAAGATCATGACCTGAGGTAAAACCAAGAGTTGGACAATTAACCAACTGAGCTACCCAGGTACCCCAAAAACTAGGTATTTCATTGTCTCAACTGTCATTATCCTAAAATTCTCACTCCCCCCCCCCCCAAACGGGGTAACTCCCATTTCTTCAGATCATACTTCATACATTACAACTTCAGGGAAACCTTTTTGGATCACCAAAGTAAACTGTCCTTTACACGGTATGCTCTTGTAGCACTTCTAGCTTGCGATTAAGTTACTACAGGTCTGTATGGGTGGGATTACCTTCTGTTTTCTTTACTGGTATATGGCCAGTGCTCAATACTAAGAAGACTTAATAAATATGGAATGAATGAACCAGTGAAAATGAGCTAATTTGTGTGGAAATGCTTTAAAAATGAAAATTGTTAGAGAAACATTTTGATGTTCTTAACATTTAGAATAACTGTGATTATCGAATTTGCAATTTTTTGCTTGGGTGTAGAGAAAATTCTAAGATCTGGTGGTAATTAAGGGTGGATCATCTTGGATAGACTAACTTATTTACTGATTAGGTTTTGTTTACTTGGATTATGGAATTAGTATAACAGTAACAAAGTGTATGGAAAGGTCTCTCTAGAAAACACTATAAGATTTCCTAAATGACGCCTTCTTGGTAATTATCGCATTTGGTTTAAAATTTCACTTGGCACAAAATGGGTTGCAGAAAGCCAGACCCTCGTATATATTCAAGTAAAGGTGATGACTTTCTTCACAATAGAGCAGAGATGAAATAGCTCCCACATTTGTTATTCTGAATGGAGCCTTGGGATGGAATTCCAAGCAGCAGAATGCCACTTAACATTCTGCATGCTATTTTGCTCTTTAGTAGTATAATTGTAAAATGAGGCAATAAAACCAGAGAGGATATAATATTTATACCTGTGCAGGCACTTCACATGATAAAATGTCACGCGGGACTGTTTACTCCATGCTGGTTATTTGGATAATGCCCCACCTGCCTACTGACGGGAGGTGCTGAGGCTTGCATAAATCTTGAAAAGAAGGTTAGGGTTAATATAGTGAATTTTTCAGCAGGAAAAAAATACATCATATGTGATAGTAATAATGGCTACTCTTTGAGCACTGTTTTTGTGCCAGCACTGTACTGGGTCTTTGGGGACCAGAGAGGGACAAAAGGGGAGAGAATTAATAACAGTGAATACCTCCCATGTGTCAGTTACTCAGCTACACACTTCACTTAAAATCTAAACCTTACACCTCTGCCAGGTAGGTGGTGTTATCCCATGTATATATGACTGACTCTTGTTTATCTCATAAAAAAAAAAAAAATTCTAATGACCTCACTGGAGTTCTGTTATAATTATCATGTTTAAAGTTTGGTGTGTGAGTGTGTGTATGTGTAATTTTTTTTTTTTTTAGTTTAAATAGCCTTTTTTTTTGAGACAAAAAAAATTAATGAGAAGAGACAAAGAAACATCAAAGAGCTTTTTCCTCTGATTGCTGTGTTAGAACTTTTGCCTGAAAATAGGTTACATTCCTTCTGTTTTCAGCTGAATCCTCATTAACTTTACATTTTAATGATGTCCAGGGCAAATTACACCATTTATGGCCAGTGCCTTAAAGGGATGCTTAACAGGGACTTAAAATTTTTTTTTCCTTAAAATGGTGGATGCATTTACCCTGGGAATATAAATTGATGCAGAATTCTTTAAAAAAATAAATAACAAAAAACTCTTGAAATGTGGGGTTGAATTTCCATTTCCAACTATTCTAACAACTTAATTCAGAGGAAATTATTTTCAGCTTAACGTAAATGAATCATTGAAGAGCGTGTTTGTAATATTTGGGAATATGTAACTGAAACCAAGGTCCTCCATTTATTTTTGAAAATAGTTTCAGTTTCTCATTTACTTGGATTTAAATTCAATTTTACTGCTTAGCTTTAGAAATAATTCATAGGTGGTAGATACTCCATAGGAATAAATGAAGACAGCTTCTCCCAGTTATGAAAAAAGCAAGGGTGATTGAAATGCTAATATGTTGATAGACAGATTGTATTTGCACAAGAATGAGGGAATATGCTGTAAGGTGGAACTCTTCACAGGATTCCAAATTATTCAATTTAAAAGGACAATATGAACTGTGGAGCTGGGCTTTCATTGTAAGCCTTGAATGCTTAATTATTATTAGATGATAAATTAGAATAAAGTGTCATGTTGTGTCAAATACTGTTTATTTCCTTAACAGTTATTAGATAAGTGGATTAAGGGAAATTGGCCTGTCTGTTGAGGGAACTGTAATTATAGGAATACATCAGGTATGTGGTAAGGTTTGGGCTCCCGTTTTTTAGATGTGTTTCACTGAATCCCTTCTGTGTGCTAGGCAATGGGCTAATGTCCTTATTAAAGCTTTTTTGAATGCAAGGAGAGGAATTTCACTAAAATTAGCTCATGAAGGGCAGGGATGGAAGTGGAGGGGTATATTGTAGATGGAAGAACAGGAAGCAAAATACGACTGGGGTTCCTGAGGACAAACTAGAAATGGAAACTGTTGGACCAAGTGACTATTTCTCTTTCATTGTGGTTTCCTCATTCTCAGCTTGCCTGCTCCGCCGCCCCCCCCCCCCCGCCCCCCTGCGCTTCCTTGGTTACTATCATGATATGGTTCACATTGATGCATGCAGACTATATGATCTTTCAACCCTGGATTCCTATGGCTAACAGACATTTTTGTGTGTGTTCCCAGCATAGAGGATGTGGCTCAGCCCAGGCCCTGGATGATCGCTCTGGTCACCCAGGTATCATGCTGCATTGCCTTTCCTGGGGGCCTTGGGTGCGCAGAGAGTAAAATGTAACCAGATGGTTAAGACATGGCCTTTGCCTGTGGCTAGCCTTTTGTGAGGATGATGATGACACTCTCTACTTAATGTGCTGAGGACTTCCCTGTAAATAAAAATAAATGAACTGTCTTCGTCATCAGCAATGTTTGGAAACAGGAAACGGTAAGAGGGCTTGGGGGTTGCCATTGAGAGCAAATGGCATGATTCCCCCAAGGGTCCAAATCTTTAATTGGATCCTGCCTGCAATTATACAAAGAAACCAAGTTTAGAAAGAAAAGTAAAACTTCTTAGTTGAGTTTTCCTTCCAGGTGTGTGCAGCATTGAACGGTTGGCAGAAATACCTAATACTTTCAGGGAAGTTTTGCGGTGTTTCAGTGTGGTCCATTGCGGCTGATGATTCTTGATACAGCTCTTTCCCTGCTTGTCAACATTTCCATTTTCTAGTGACCTAATTAAAGTACTAGTAGATTTTGCATATGCTTCTCAACTATCCTCTCTTAATCTTTCTTCTTTTATAACTGAGCGTGGAAATGGAGCAAACTCCAGGGGGTAGTAAAGAGTGTGGATACTGACGTGGGAAATAGGCAAAAGAAAAAATTAAATTTCCTTAGTACCTACAACCCATTGACAAGTCCTTGAAACAGGCAGAGTGACCTTCCTTTGGGAGCTCAGCTGCCTCCGTGTTGACACTTTGCTAAGGGTAAAAGGCAATCTTAGCTTAACATTGTCCCAGCCCCCTAGGATCCTGTAAGTCTGCTTTAACATATAGAAATTCGTTTGGCAACTTCCTTTATCTCTACCCCCAAGATCTATGTTAGCAATGCCCTCTAAGCTTAGGGCCCACTGATAAACATCTGAAGGGTCTCATGACTAAGGGTTTACTAAACAGTAATAAATGACCTTTTCCTAACAATAGCTAGCCTCCTCCAAGGCCTGGAAGCCTTGTTTCCAAAATTCCCTGGAGGCTTGTGCTGTTCCTAACCCCCTTCCAACCTGGAAGTACATATTATAATCTGTCAACCCTCACAGCCCCAGTGCAGCTCTTTCTGCCCACAAGTCCTGTCCTTGTGCTTTAAAAAAACACCTTTTTGCGCTCGAGAGGTCTCAATTCTTTCTTGACCATTTGCTCCAAACTCCAGCATTTACACATCAGATAGGGCATTTGTTGAGTTTCTGTTTGCTTTGTATATACACACATATATATGCACATATACTTCCTAGAGCCCATAAGGTATGAATTCTTGTCTCCGTTTGACAGCTGTTGCAAACCAAGGCACAGAGAGATTAAGTAACTTGTCCTAAGGTAATGGAGCCACTCACTAAGTAGTGGATTGGTGATTTGATTCTAGTCCTGTTTCTTCCCACTCTACCATGCTGCCTCCAAAAATATACACCAATGTCTGTGATATCTCTGTTTAAGAGTAGTGGTTCAGGGGCGCTTGGGTGGCTCAGTTGGTTAAGGATAGTGGTTATTTGTGTTCTAGGATGTTCAGTCTCTCTGATGGAAAAAAAATTTTTTTTTCAGTATGGTTCATTTATAAAAGCCTAAGTTCTAATTCAAGTATAGCCATTTATAAGCTGTGTGATGCTGTGTGAGTTAGCTCTTTATTTTTTAATTTGTAAAATGCAATTGTTAATGGGGCTTGTCCTAGAGGCTTTGGTATGAAGAATAAAGGAGCTAGTACAGTTTTTGCCACATGTGTGTCTGTAATGCAGATTCACGCATAGCCAATTGGTCAAGAGAGGAGTGGTGTCAAGTAATGTAGAAGTTGCATTAGTTTGTATATTTTATACTTCCAAGTTACATTAGGTGAATTCAAAGTAGATTAACCCTGTTTTCCTTGGTCTTTACCTTTGAGCAGATTTTCCACTTTCTTAAGTTCTGCCTTTTTTGGGGGAGGTCTTTAGGAAGAGAGGTTTTGAACTTGAGGTTTGGGATGGGATTGGCACTGATTGATAGAGTAAAGACTCCTGAATTAATGCTTGTTGCCTTTCTTTGTAGAAATTCTATAGTTTTGAAAAATAATTTAAAAATAGTTTAGTAATTTCAGTTTTCAGAAAAGCTATATATGTTTGTATGTTTTCATCCATATTTTTACTTCCTGGACAGGAGAATGTAGTTGCTTCTGGGTTGTGGTGATCTAACAAGACTATTTTGAAGTTTTGTTTTCTCTTCCTTGACCTGGTTTGTTGAAAACCCCTCAGTCCTTTTAAGGAGCAAACAAGGGGAGGGCTAATTGTGGACTACCTTTGTTGAGTGATGAGACACTGGTGTCTGAATGTGACACTGGTGTCTGAATGCTTTGGGGTAGTGTATTGCTTTGCTTATTTTAATTAGAAAAAAACATCGTAATATGGGAAGAAAACAGCATGCGTAGTATAAAAGGCACAGGCTCTGTACTCAGCTTGGAGTTTAAATCCTGGCCTTTCAGTGGCCAGTAAACTGACTTGAACAAGGCACTTAATCTTTTTGAATCCATTTTCTCACCAATAATACAGAATTATCCCCATCTGCCTCACATAGTTCTTTTGAGAATTTAATGACATTAGAAATTTAATGATATGAAGTATTCAGTGTGCCTCACTCCTAGTAGGCATTTAATAAATGTTTAGTAAGGGAACTAGAGAAGATCACAGAGATACAGTTGTAATGTGTTTTGTGCAATAAATACTCCAAGTCATTTTATATTGTTAGTGTTTTTGTAACAAGTCACTGTTGAGTGAAAAAGAAATGGAACTTCTTTTGAAAAAGTGGTGAATATTGTAATGTGAATAACCACTTGTAAGCCTTAAAAGTTATTTTTAAAAAAGCAACGTAGGGGTGCCTGGGTGGCTCAGTCGGTTAAGTGTCTGACTTCGGCTCAGGTCATGATCTCATGGTTCGTGGGTTTGAGCTCCGCATCAAGCTCTATGCTGACAGCTAGCTCAGAGCCTGGAGCCTGCTTCAGATTCTGTGTCTCCCTGCCTCTCTGACCCTCCCTTGCTCATGCTGTCTGTCTCTCTGTCAGAAATAAATAAAACATTAAGAAAAAAAAAGCAATGTATACCTATATAAAAATTTGTCATAATGCGGGACTCTTTTAGTATTTTCTCAAAGTTGAGATGAACACTGTGTTATATCAAGTCAGTTCAAAAAATCCTATAATATGAAATATTTTAAAACTTAGACTCAAAGTAGTACATTTTGTAGTAGTACATCTTACCTTTTGGGCCACTTTTCTTTGGAAATGGTACTTTATATTCTCCCCCTTCAATTAAAAAAAAAAAACCCACAAAACTATATTAGCTCTTTTTCTTAAGCCATATTTTTCTTCTTTATAATTTTATTTGAAAAAATAAATTTGTGTTACTTTTTTTCCTCTCACAGGCGGCCAAGGCTGGTGAGCAAAACACTGGTAGTCAGCTAATTTGCATGAGCTGGGTTACACTGTTAACTCCCGGATTTCCTTCAGTCCTGTTAATTCTATGTGAACCCAGGGGTATTATTGCCCGTTAGCCTTTCCTCACAGTTATTTTGTGAAAGTCAGAATTGATGTGTGAGTGTTGCGAACTCTTTGGAGACACAGTGTCTTGGACACACTGGGGTAAATTTTGCTCACAATTGGCACATAACAAAGTACCATAATCTGCCAGTGCCTTGTTTATGTCAGTAAAATTTCTGGTTCAGCAAAGACTCTTTATTATCCTTGAAACCTAACCTACAGTGTGCCCCGAGTCCAGAAGAAATAATGATTGTAACCGCTACGCACCTACTGTGTGTCAGACACACTGCTGGATGCTTTACAAATAGGATCTTTAATCCTTATAACAGCAAAACGGAACATATTTGTCATTTGATGGAGGCGAAGAAGACGGCCCCAGCCACACTGCTCTTGCCAGGCTTCATAGCTGGAGCTCTCCCCACTTTTATATTCTCTATTCATAGCAACCCCAATGCATCTAATGGAAATCAGAATGTATTTTGATGGAAAGTTAGTGATTCTCTTCTACTTAGGTTTTTTTTTTTTCCCCATTGGAATACATGAAATGTGTTGTGGAGGAATGGGAGAAAGGTACTTAGATTTTCTCTAATGTTTTATGAAAATGAAGAGGAAAACAGAGATATCCAAGACAACAAGTGAGGGAAGTTAATAGTTTGTGGGAAGAGTTTAGATTAACCAGACTTCTGGAAGGACCATTGGATTTTTGAATTTATTATTATGCTTGGATATTTGTGTGGTGGGGCTGAGGGAGTGGTCCTGTGTGTGCTTGGCCCTCATAAACCAGAGGGACAACAGATTTTTTTTTCCCCCTTCCATGACTGTATAGTTGAAAGCTTTCTTTTATCATTTTGCTGCCATATGTGTTTGTGAAAATCAGTTGCGCTGTAAAAATTCTTACTTCCTGGAAACCAGAAACCCATTCAGTAAGTGTCCCTGCCTTGACCATTTCCTCTTCGTTATTTCTAAATGATAGTGCTGCTCTGGTAGCATTCCAGACATTCATCTAGCTAGGATTCCTTTTTCACATTTGCTATTTGGTGCATTTTCTCCTGTTTTATTTTTGCTTCTTTGTCCTGATGAGTTCACCAAGTATAATAGAGGAGACATTTGCTTTGTTTTTTTTTCTCTAAAGCAAGTTATTTTAGAGAGAGAGTTTACTAGTGATAAGAGCTGTTTATGTCCTAAGCGATTGATTTGTAATTAATGTTGCCTGGGCTCTCACATGTTGGCAGAATTGGTAACAGCTTGCAGAATTTTTTTAATTCACTTTTCTTTTTGGTATTTTGACAATGTCATTCATATCTCACGAAAAAGTACCTCAGACAGGTTAAATGTGTTAAAACATGGAATGAAAAGGATGGAAGGAGACCCAGTGCTGCCTAGAAACCTTGATCTTTTGCCAAAGTATTTAAACAATTTAGTGTTTTGGTTTCCTAGCTCCAAGCTGCTTCTCAAATCCCTTGCTAATTAATCCAGTTAATGCTTTGTGGACTTACTATATGCAGTGCTTTGGCTTGCTCGTCTATCATTGAGAAGTCCGTTTTGTTTCTTGGAGCAAACCTAAGCTCTCTTTGGGTGCAGTGATACACAGGAGATTTGCAGACGTGAGTACAATTTTTTGTCTTTAAAACCATCGTTAAGTGTGTATATCTGTACGTATGTGTGCAGGTTCCCTCCTCTACATAGTACTTAGGCTTAAAATTTGAGGATAAAAAAAATTGACACAAAGTAGAAAATACAAATAGAAAACCTCTTTTCCACCAAAGTAAAGAACTGACTGTGTGAATTATGCAAATTATTTGACTTCTCTATGCCTCAGTGTTCTCATCTGTAAAATGGGGAAAGTGATCTTTATTGTAGTGCTGTTGTTATAATAAAATGAATATCTTAAATGCTTAGCAAGTGCCTTAGCACTTGGTAAAACTCAGTAAATAATGACTAATTTTATTATCATGTTATGTTGAACAAATTCTTTGGGTGCTTGCTAAAACTTGGAGGAGGTAGATTCCCCTCATGTATTTTTCTTTTGGCAAAGGAAGTCTGAATGTCTCCATTTGTGTCAAGGATATAAAATTCAAGCACTCATTCTTCTAACAGGAATAATAGAAGCGAACAACTGTATTCTGCTTCAGACCCACTGATGTGAATTGTCAATGCAAAAGATATCTTAAAACAGTTTGAAAGGTAAATTTCTCTCATTTGCTCACTTGAAAGCTTAGGTGCAGAAAAATATGTGGGCCATCTCCCTGCCCCCTCTGCATCTTGCCCTGCCAGTTAAATCAAACATGGATAAAAATTCAGGAATCTTCACTGCTGGTGAAGCTGATGATGACTTCAGCCACTCTATTTCTGAAATCGTATATTATGCCGTTTAACCTCATAGTATATCCTAGTGATTCAGAATTAATAGGGTCCTCATTTGATCATTCGGGGAAATACTCCCCCTTCCCTAAGGATTTCAGAGAAGAAAATTGGCTGACAAAACATGTTACATTCGGATTTTTGCCCCCTGCATACTTTAACAACTTGATGAACTATCACAGAGTTAAAACATCCATGTAACTCCCACCCAGGTCAAGAAATAGAACATTACTAAGATCTTACAAACCATTCTCACATGTCTTTCCAATCATCACCTTTCCATTCTCCCTAAGGAGAACCATTATCTTCTAAGAGCATTGATCATTTTTTGCCCATTTTTAAACATATGTAAGTGGAATCATTGAAAAGAGTCATGAGTGAATTTTGGTTTCTTTCGCTAAACATTAAATTTATGAGGTTATCTTTGCTGTGTGGTCCTGTGATTTGCTCGTTTCATTCATTGCTACACAGCGTTCTATTATATGAATATGCCACAATTGACCCATTCCATTGTCGATAGACATTAATGTTTCTTCCTTGGGCTATTTCGAGTGATGTAGTCATATGTCATTATTGTGACTATAGCTGGTGCTTACGTACTCACATTTCTGTTCTGCTAATATAAGTAGGAGTGAAATGGCTAGGTCATAGTGTATGTGTGTGTTTAACGTTAGCATAAAATGCGGCAGTTTTCCAATGTGGTTGAACCAGTTTGCATCCCATCTGTGTGTGAGTTTCTATTGTTCCATATCTTCACCAACACCTATTATAAAATATCTGTCCAATTTTAACTTTTTTGGGCATTGTATAATGTATTTCATTTTGGTTTTATTTTGCATTTTCCTGATTCATAATAATATTGAGCATCTTTTAATATATTATTGGTTATTTGGCTTTTTTTTGTTTTTAGTTCTTTGTGTATTCTGGTTATAAGCCCCTTGATGGTTATATGTGTTATAGTCCTCTTGTTTCTGTGGCTCATATTTCTACTTTTAAAAAAGTTTTTCTTTTTTTAAAAGTTAAAAACAGGGGCGCCTGGGTGGCTCAGTCGGTTAAGCATCCGACTTCAGCTCGGGTCATGATCTCACGGTTTGTGGGTTTGAGCCCTGAGTCGGGCTCTGTGCTGACAGCTAGCTCAGAGCCTGGAGCCTGTTTCAGATTCTATATCTCCCTCTCTGTCCGTCCCTCACCTGCTCACTCAGTCTCTCTGTCTCAGAAATAAATTTTAAAAAAACATTAAAAAAATAAAAATTAAAAAACATTTTTATTTATTTAATTTTTATTTTTTGAGAGAGTGAGAGAGTGCATGCTGGGGAGGAGGACAGGAGAGAGAGGGCTCTCTCAGTATGGAGCCCAACAGGGGACTGGATCTTATGACTTTGAAATATCCTGAGCTGAAATCAAGAGTCTCACACTTAACTGACTGATACACCCAAGCTCCCTCTATCTTCCCACTTAAAAATTTTTTTTAAAAATTTATTTGAGAGAGAGAAAAAGTCCAAATGGAGAAGGGGTAGAGAGAGAGGGAGTGAGAAAGAATCCCAAGCAAGCCCTGCACCACCAGCGCAGAGCCTGATGTGGGGCCTGAACTCATGAACTGTGAGATCATGACCTGAGCCGAAGCCGGACACTTAACCGACTGAGTCACCCAGGTGTCCCATATCTTTCCACTTTTGATGGAGTCTTTTGTTCAACAGAAATTACTTTTCATGTAGTCCAATTTATTAATCATTTTCTTCATGCTTAGGGCTTTTTGTGTGCTATTTTAAAACTCTTCCCCTATGCCAGGGATTTAAAAGATTTTCTCCTATATTATTGTCTTGAGGTTTTAACAATTAATTTTACCTTTCACATATAGCCTGTAATTCACCTGGAATTGGTGTGTGCGTGTACACTATGAGGTATAGGGTGGCAGGGGCAAAGAAAAATGTTGCTGATCCCCTGCTCTATATTTCTTAATTCTGTGAAATTTGTTGAGACTTGCTTTTGGGCTCAGAATTTGGTAAATTTTTACAAATGTTCCATGTGTACTTTTAGGTATGTTGTGTGGTTGTGGTTACAGTGTTCTGTCTACATCAGGTCAAGTGTTTTTCCATTTATTTCTGCCCTTATCAATTTTTTTGTCTTCTTGTTCTTTCACTTGCTTGCAGAAGATACATGTATTAAAATTTCATTTTGTGATTATGGTTGTTTTTCATTTATGCTTGTAGTTCTGTCAACTTTTTTTTAATGTTTATTTATTTTGAGAGAGAACGTGTGTGCATGCTTGGGGGAAGAGAGAAAATCCCAAGTAGGCTCCATGTTCAACGTGGAGCCTGGTGTGGGGCTTGATCTCATAGACCACGAGATCATGACCTGAGCCAAAGTCGGATGCTTTAACCCACTGAGCGACCCAGGTGCTCCCAAATTCCCTATTTTAAAGTGTGCTAGTCAGTGCTTTTGTAGTATATTTCAAGGTTGTACAATCATCACCACTATCTAGTTCTAGAATGTTTTTATCTTTTAAAAAGAAACCCCATGCCCATTAGCAATCACTCCCCATTCCCTTTCTCCTCATCCCTTGGCAACCATTAGTCTACTTTTTTGTCTTTATGGATTAGCCTATTCTGGACATTTCAGAGAAATGGAATCACACAATACAATATGTGGCCTTTTGTGTCTGCTTTCACATAGCATAATGTTTTCAAGGTTCATCCATGTTATAGCATGTATCACCACTGCATTCCTTTTTTATGACTGAATAATATTTCATACGGCCCACCCTAATCTTTACTCCTTCTCTTAAAATAATCAGTATCTTAACTTTATAGTAACCATTTTCTTGTATTTCTTTATCATTTTATCACTTGGATGTACCTCTTAGTATAGTTTAGTCTTGCCCATTTAAAGATTTTTATTGTGTCCCTTTAAATTTCTTCTACAATAGAAGCTTACCATCCATTGCTTTTTAAAAAATTTTTTTTAAGTGTTTTTGTTTATTTTTGAGACAGAGACAGAGCATGAGAGGGGGAGGGGTAGAGAGACAGGGAGACACAGAATCTGAAGCAGGCTCCAGGCTCTGAGCTGTCAGCAACAGTGCCCAATGTGGGGCTCGAACCCACGAACGTGAGATCATGACCTGAGCCGAAGTCGGAGGCTTAACTGACTGAGCCACCCAGGCACCCCTCCATTGTTTTCTTTTTATTGATATTTATCTGTTGATGAATGAATACTAGTCATATGACTTGTAGAGTTTCCCATGGTCTGTGTTTTGCTGATTGTGTACTCAGGGTGCACTTTAACATGTTCCTTTCTCCTTTGTAGTTTCCACAAACTGGCTGTTGGGTCCATAGGCTTGATTGGAATTATGTTTGATCTCATTGTCAAGACATAGGTAAAAAGACATATTTTTTCATGTGGAGACATTTAATGTCTAGTTACCTATGTTTTTGTGTTAACAGCTGTTGCTCACTGTCTAGATCTATTTATTAGTAGGACTCTTTTTACAAGGAGACATTATCCCTTGTTTACTGTTTGGTAAATGTGTTACTCTTCATGATAAAGGCAGGATAAATGGTGGTTTCTTTCCCTTTATTTACCAGTTTTCAGGATAATGAATTAGTTTGTATTTTTCTGCTTCTCTGCATGCCTGGTAATCTTTAATTGGATGCCAGAAATAGTGAACTTACCTTGTTGAGTGCTGGATATTTTTGTATTCCTATAAATATTAGTGATCTTTGATCTGGGACATAGTTAATTTAGTTGGAAACAATTTGATCCTTTTGGGTCTTGCTTTTAAGATTTGGTAGGGCCAAAGCACCATTTATTCCGAGACTGAGGCCAGGCCTGTTTTTGTACCCTATCTGGTGCTCAGTGAATCATGAGTGTTTTTCCAGCCTAGCTGGAAGTCACTATTCTTGACCTTGTATTGGTGTGGGCACTGTTGCCTCCAGCTCTCTGGGGTGATTCTTTCCTTATCCTTGGGTAGTTTCCTCATGCGCATGTGTAGATCAGCAGGGTTCTGAATACTTAAGGGAAGATTTCCAGAGTTCTCTGTGCCGCTGTTTCCTTTTTGGTATTCTTCCCTGGTACGTCTAAGTCACTTTTGAGTTCCCTTTACACCCTTAGCTGTGTCTTTTCATCTCAAGGAGTTTGAGGGGACCCTCCTGTGCATTGGCCTGGAAATTTCTATAGGCGGCAGGTGGCAATTGTAGGCTTACTTCATTGGTTTCCCATTTTAAGGGACCACTTTTGTTCATCTGAAAACTCTTGTTTCATGTTTTTGTGGTGGTGGTGTGGTGGTTGTTGCGCTGACAGTCAGGAGGAAAATCCCATCTCTGTTGTTACACCATCTTGGCCCAAAGCCAAGGAATTTTACTAGACTATGTGATGGTTGGATGTTCTAGATCAGTATTCTCAAGGACTAGGTGTGCTTTTTCAAAATTTAAGTTCAGGTCTTTTTTTTTTTTTTTAATTTTGAGAAGTTTTCTTGAATTATTTTAGTATTTCCTTGCCTTTGTTCTTTTTGTGCCTTTTATTATGCACGTGTTTGATTTTTCTTTGCTCTCTTCAATATTTGCTACTTTATTTTGAAATCTTTTCATCTATTTCTTCACTTCCTTTGGAAATGACTCCCCTTCACCCTTACCTTCTGTTTCTCTTAAGGTTTTGTTTGTTTGGTTTTTGTGTTTCCTCTAATTCGTTGTTCTAATTCTGATTCTTTCCTGAGTTTATTACCCATTTGTACATTTTTATAATTCGGTCTTCTTTCATCTCTATACTATTTTCTTAATATATCTTAACTATTTTGAAACAGAAGGTTATAGTTTTGATTATCGTGGTCCTGTTTTTCTGGCTGTAGGGATATTAGTCTGAATCCTATTGTGATTTGTCTTCTTATAACTTCCTATCTATTCAGTTTTGGTTCCACTACAGCAGTTTCCCTTTAGTGGAGGGCCTTATCCTGGAAGAGAGCTCTGTATGAGGATTCAGAGTTTTGAAAACTGTGCTGCTGTCCTCCAGCCTCCTCCCAAGAATATCCTCTTCATCTTTAATATTTTAATTGGCTATAAAAATCTAGTTATCTGCAATCATTTCCCCTCCAGAATCTTAAAACTATTATCTCATTGTCTTCCATTGTTTCTACTGGAAAGTCAGCCATAAGTCTTGTTCCGTCAGTGGTAATTTTCTTTCTTTTTTTCTGACTGCTCTTAAGGTTTTCTTCTTCATGTTTTTGTTTTGTTTTATTTTATTTTAGAGAGAGCACGAGCAGGGAAGATGGGGAGAGGAAAGAGAGAGAGAATGCCAAGCAGCCTCCAAGCTCAGCACAGAGTCTGATGCAGGGCTTGATCCCTTTGCTCTGGGATCCTGACCTGAGCCAAGATCAAGAGTCAGACACTCAACACACTGAGCCACCCAGGCACCCTCATCTTTTGTTTTCAACAGTTGTGCTATGTTGTGTTGCTTTGTATTTATCCTGCTTGAAGTCTGAAATACTTCTTGAATCTAGGATTGGATTTTTCTCATTTATTTTGGGTATTTCTCACCATTATTTGCCTAACTATTGCTTGTAATCCTAGTCTTTTCCTTGTGACTCACCCCCTACCCTGCCCTGGAGTACAATTATATATAATTTAGACTTATTTATAGTAATCCATATATTTTTTTCTCTATTTTCTATTTTCCAGTCTTGTCTATTTGGGTTTAGTCTGGAGATTTTCTTCTGGTTTATCTACCACTTGACTAATTTTTCTCTTCAAATTATTTGACTTTCTGTTAAAATTTGTCCAGAGGGGCACCTGGGTGGCTCAGTCGGTTGAGTGTCTGACTCTGGATTTTGGCTCAGGTCATGATTTCACCTGTGGGATCGAGCTCCCTGTTAGGCTTGTGCTGGCAACAGTCTGCTTGGGAGTCTCTCTCTTCCTTTCTATCTGCCCCTCCCTCGCCTGCTCATACTTTCTCTCTTTCTCTCAAAATAAATAAACTTAACCCCCCCCCCCCTACAACTTGTCCATTGAGTTATTAATTATGCTTCCAGTTCTCAAATCTATTTTTATCTCATTTCTAATTCTATGCAGAAGCCTTCCATCTTACCTTCCTTCCTCCCTCCACCCTTAGGCAACATTATTTTAGTGTCTGTCTTTTAACACCATTATTTGAATCTTTTATGAGTCTGTTTTTCTTGCCGCTGGGACCATCTAGTTTTCAGTCACTTTGCTTTTGTTCTTGTTTTCTTGGTTATTTTTTTGAGTACCAGTTATGTATTCAAAATCTGTAGATCTGTTTTATGGCCTAGCGTAAGGATTTACATTTATTTTTGACATTTAGACTAGGAGCATTAGCAGTCTCCCATTCTTTCTTCTCTCCCAATCAGGGATTTAGATGATTTGAAGATGAGTTTCAGTCTCTGTGAGGGTTCATCTATTTCCTTTTTACTTTTCTCATGAGAAGTTCTAATTATCTAGGATCCCAACCCCAAACCTGAAGTACTTCCTGGGACCTCTTCCCCTTTACAGGCCCTGAATCCCAGTTTTGTCCTCTTAACCTGTTGGTGATTTGAAAACTCTGATCAGCTTTTAGCCTCTTCCTCTCCTGGAATCAGTCTGTATCTTTAGGAGAAATGTGGCCTCTAATGCTAGAATAATTTTTTTTTGAAGATTTCTTCTCCTGGACCTCGGCTCAGTGTAATTTGCTACTTTTTTGGTAATTCTTTGATGCCTTTGAACAGTTGCTCTTTTTTTATATTTTATTCATCTGTTCTATTTTTTCTGAATAGGTACATTGATCTAAATCCTAATTCACCTTAACTGGAGTGGAAATCCAGCTAGCTTTTTAAAAAGGAGCCCTTTATTCGGGCAATGGTTTAAGTTTGTTACAGTGTATCCGAATCCTAACATTTGTTCTTTGAGGAAGATGGTATTTATCCTCATTTTCCTTATGAGAAAACCTATACTTAAATAGGTTAATGAAGTTGTCTAAGGTCACAGCAAAATCGTTACCTTGAGGAACTAAGTAATTCTCTTCCAGGCCTACTTCTCTTTCAGACTTTGGACTTTAGCGAGTACCTCGATATTGTGTGGCAGGTACACAGGAAGTCTAAGTGATAGAGAAACGAGTCCAAAGAAGATGAGTGTTATGTGGGTGTATATATGTAATGTAGACTATAGAAAACCTATAATTAATTTTGTATGCATGAATAATTGGGTGTGAATCCTCCCACACAATCAGTTGAGTTGTATTTAGCTATTTTTCAGTGTAAAAATCATTTTCCAAGTATTTGTCATACATTACAAGCTTTGATTCCTTGTTGAATCTCTCTCTATATGTATAATTTTTAGCCCATACTATGTGATTAATCCTGGGTATGTTAGAATTACAGAAATTATTTTCCAGCTTTCAGTTGCATTTAAATTATTTCCAGAGTTGTACTTGATATTTTGATGTCTGTTTCCATACTGCTTGGGATCACATGGAGTTTGAGAGAGGAATTTTTTTAAAGAAACATTGTATTTTATTTCATTTTATTTTTAATGTATTTAAATTTCAAATTAGTTAACATACAGTGTAGTATTGGTTTCAGGAGTAGATCCCAGTGATTCATCACTTAACATATGACACCCAGTGCTCATCTCAGCAAGTGTCTTCCTTAATTCCCATCACCCATTTAGCCCTTCCCCTCCCCCACCTCCCCTCCAGCAACCCTCAGTTTGTTCTCTCTATTTAAGAGTGGTTAAACATCTGACTTCGTTCAGGTCATGAACTTGTGGTTTGTGAGTTAGAGCCCCATGTCGGGCTCTGTGCTGACAGCTGAGAGCCTGGAGCCTGCTTCAGATTCTTGTCTCCCACTTCTCTGTTCCTCCCCCACTTGCTCTCTCTCTCTCTCTCTCTCTCTCACTCAAAAATAAATAAAGATTAAAAAAAAAGTCTCTTATGGTTTGGTTCACTGTTTTTATCTTATTTTTCCTTCCCTATGTTCATCTGTTTTGTTTGTTAAATTCCACATATAACTGAAATCATCTATTTTTCTCTGACTTATTTCACTTAGCATAATACACTCTGGTTCCATCCACGTTATTACAGATGGAAAGATTTCATTCTTTTTGATCACCAATTAATATTTGAGAGAGGAATTTTTAAAGTATTTTTTGGTAGATCTCCAACTAAGAGAATCTAGTTGTTGTTTGAACCTTATGTCTGATGCAAAATCTGCATTCACATTTCTTTGGCCACTACTTCCATGGAGAAGGCCATGCAAGGCATGTGCCAACAGGCAGAGATTCAGAATACTCTCCAGGAAGGAGCGTGAAAAACTGGGTACAAAATTACAATCAGCCACATCTTCTTTTCCAGATGAGACTTTCATATGATAAATGTTTAATCTTGTAGAATTCAAGCCAGTTTACCTAGTGATTCTAGGACATCTTTTCTCCCATAGTTTAATGTCTGAAATCATGATGCAACTACAGTAGATGGGATCTTATAATCACTGCGAGCCAGGCAGCTGTTGTGATGTCATTGCGTAGGCATGGGAGAACTTGGCTGTGAGTCCTGGTGGTACGATCGGACACCTGCAGCTCCTGACATTTCAGGATCATTTGAGAAAGTAATGTGAGGCGTGATTTTAATCTGAAGACTTTCTCTTGACATCCTTTTGCAAGATCAGCATCTATTAGAGATGGGTGTCAGAAACTTGGGGGAAAAAAGTCTCAGAGGCAATAGAGAAACCTTTAATTTTGTTTTAAAAAAGCTGCATTATTAAGTGCTTCTGGTAGCACAAGGGATCATATTGTGTGGAAAACCTGGACTGAGGACTCTGAGTTGAAAAGTGATTCAGAAGAGTTGTGCTCTGAATGTGAAAAAGTTTTAGGAATACTTTCATTAATTTATCATGCTTGTATTTTATGTTTTATGTATGCACAGTAGCATCATATTAAAAAATCTGTTCTAAAAAACTGAAGAAGTTATTTTTACTCAAGAAACCATTGTGCCGTAATTTAATTTTCCCTTTTTTTTTTTTTTTGGATGGTAATAGACAGGTGCATCTTACTCTCGATGGTTTCTTTAGATTTTTTGAAGTGCAATAACTTCTTGCATACTTAAAAATGTTCAATATTTATTGGGTAAATGGAGCTGAAGTTTCTTTCTTAGAAGGCATTTTTATAGTACTTGCCTTGATATTAATTTTGAACTAACTTTACTTATTCTAGTTTTAAATAAGATTTATAAAAGATGGATTAGCTATACCAGTGTTCTTGAACTGAAATATCCCATTCCTTGGTACCACACAGTGAGATGAACTTTTTTCTCTAAAAGGGTAAATTTTTGGGAAGGAGATAAATTTTTTTTTTATGTTTGTTTATTTTGAGAGAGAGCCTGAGTGGGGGAGACAGAGAGGAAGAGAGAGGGACAATCTCAAGTAGGCTCCATGCTCAGCGTGGAGCTCGATGTGGGGGTCCATCCCACGACCATGAGATCATGACCTAAGCTGAAATCAAGAGTTGGACGCTTAACTGACGGAGCTACCCAGGCACCCGTTTTATTTTTCTAATTTAATCTTATGTGGGAGTAGATGGCTGAAACCTTCTCTTCTGTTTTGTTTTGTTTTTTTTTTTTACGTATTTATTATTATTTTTTATTTATTTATTTTTACAAATAGTTTATGGTCAAATTAGTTTCCACATAACACCCAGTGCTCATCCCCACAAGTGCCCTCCTCCATGCCCATCCCCCTTCCCCCCCACATCCATCAGTTAAAACCTTGTCTTTTGAAATGAAATAACAGTTTATAGTAGTAGATTGGGGGATATGCTGGTGTCAGAAAACAATTGAATGACACATCTGGGAGAATATTTTTGATACCATTTTTTCCTTTCATTTTGTGGCCCTCTCAGTTTTGAAGTTATCTATATGTTTTGAATTTAAATTACATACGTTATTTATAAAAGTTAGTGATATGCCATCTCTTGGTGATTTTCCAAATCTAAAACTTGATTTAAATCAAAAGCAAATTGAGGGAATATGCCTTCTTGACATTCCATTCAGCAAACCATTAATGAATGTGGTAGAATTTACAGAGATGAGATGAGCACCGCTCTGCCTTCAAAGAACTGTATTAAAAAATTTTTTTTAAATGTTTATTTTTGAGAGAGAGCGAGCGAGAGCGAGAGAGAGCGCACAAGCAGAGGAGGGGCAGAGAGAGAGAGGGAGACACAGAATCTAAAGCAGGCTCCAGGCTCTGAGCTGTGAGCACAGGGCCTGACGTGGGGCCTGAACTCCTGAACCGTGAGATCATGACCTGAGCCAAAGTTGGATGCTTAACCAACTGAGCCACCCAGGTACCCCTGCATTCAAAGAACTTTAAATCTCTTGTTGGCAGGTGGTTGGGAGTTAAAGGTTTTGGTAGCCCCACTCTGGATCTCAGTGTCATTGTGGTTTAGAGGTTAGGAAGCATAACTTTAGGAGTCTGTCTAGATCTGAGTTTAAATCCGGGTGTTGCTCCTTTGTTAGCTTTTTCAAGGTACCTCACCGCTCCAAGAACAGCCTCTTCAGCAAGGTCGTGGTTGTGAGTGCCTAGCACACTGTAGGCTTTCAGTCACTGTTAGTTGATGCTGTATCGTATTCCTCATTATCACCATCATAATTTTCATCTGCATTTCAGTGTTGTGAAAGAACTTTGATGTCAGGTAGACCTGGCAGGATTCCAGTCTGTCTCTGACATTTATTAGGTGTGTGGTATCACATCATCCGCTTGAAGGCTCCTCTTGAATTTCTCCTTATGGACATCTCAAACTGAGCTTAGGATCTTTCCCTCAAACTTGGCTCCTTCTACAGCTTTCCCATCTTAGAGTTGTTTGTATCAGAAACCTGGGAGTCGTTCTCTCTGTCTTCATCTCTCCTCTCACTCACTCCTTCATCTTTCATGTCCAGTTCTGTTTCGTCTCAAGTCTGCTAACTTGTCTTCCGTTGGCATCACCTGCATCAAAACCCATACCATTTCTCACTCAGAGTATTGCTGTGGCAGCCTAACTAAACTTACTTTAAGCTTTGCCTATTTACAGTTCATTCTCCACAGAAAAGCTAGAGTACTCTCTGGGAAACATATCTGATCCTCTTCCCTACCTCCCAGTCCTGTTCAAAACTTTTCAGTGCCTTCCTTTTACACCCGAGTAAAGTGTAAAGTCCAAATTCCTTAGTGTGCTCCACGAAACCCCACATGGCTTGGTGCCAGGCTCTTCTGGCTTCATTTCCCTTGTGCTCAGTGATTGTTATGCTGGCTTTCTTTTATTTCTGCTCTTGACCCAAATTCCTTCCTGTCTCAAGCGTGCTTCTAGTCAACATTGTTCCTTCCCTCCACCCATACCACAGTTTCCCTACTTTTGTCTGCCGGATTCCTTTACATCCTTGAAGTCTGTGCTCTTGTGATAACTCTTTAGGAAACCTTTTAAGAACTCTCCGTCCAAGCTGGATCTCTCTGTTAGGTACCGTCATAGCATGCCATGCTTTTCTCTATAGCACCACCTCCCATTTAAGATCTTCCTTCCATGGACTCTAGTTTTTTGAGGGCAAAGACTGTATGTGTTTGTTCACTGCTCAGTTATTCCCAGATTTTTAGCACTAGTACCTAACACATAATAAGAACTCATTCAACATTTGGTGAAAGGAAGTTACATTTGTTGAAATGAATAAACATGACCTGACTTAGTGGGTTGGTGTAAGAATTAAATTAGGACACAAATTGTACTTATTGTATATTAGGTGGCACATAGTGAGTCTAATAGTTCTTTTTTCCCCCTTCATCCTGAGCATCAAGAAAGGCCTACTAGTAGTTTGTAAATGAGCTAGGTTGTGACCCACCCATGGGTAATGAAATCAATTCAGTGGATCTTAAAGTGAATTAAAAAAATTAGAATAGAATAGAATAGCAGTTATCAGAGAAAATAACACCTAGTAAGGAAAAGTGTTGTTTCCTAAAACTTTTTGTTCTGTGGGTATAATGTATCAGTGAAGATATAACATATTTCTTAATGTGGGTAATTAATAGGTAAAAGAAGCTTGAAAGCCACTATTATAGCTATAACACAATATAGTGTATGGCTTCTAAGCAACATGGTGTTTAAGTTAGGGCAGCTAAATGTGAATTTGTCCAGTTCTTAAAGGTAAGTCCACATACCCTTGCTGACTTGTTAGTAATGTTGAAGACCCTGGAATCTTTTTTAGGCATCAATGTGATCACCAAAACTTCTAGGATTTCTCATTTTTCCCTTTTATATAGAGGCTGTAACTATCTATTTCTAACCTGTATATTTTTTGAAAGTAATCTTTACTTCTGTATGTTGTGCACCATGGCCTTTTCCAGGGTATCGAAAAGATAACTCCAGTATTGTTAGTGTTTATTACAGTGACATCTGTCTTATATAAACCATAGAGTGATGATGATAACATTATGTTATAATGGCATTTTCTAATAGCTCAGAGTTCTGCTTTTATTAAATTTTATTGCCTTAGTGACTTTATAGGCTAGTATTATTAGTTGGATAAAATCAAGTGCTGTACAGATAAATAAAAACCCAGATTATATGTATGGTCATAGAAAGACCCAGATGAAAGGAAACCAAAGTATTTCAAGATTAAGATTATAATAGTTATGACTGTGGTAGTTTGGTAAGTGATTTCATTTTTTCAGTGAATTTTTAACAGGTTCGATAAGCATTTGTGTAACTGAACTATGGTTTTCTTCTTTAAGGCCAGTGGTCACTTCCAAACCTTTGATGCCGTTGGCTTCCTCAGGATTAATCATTGTTTTAGACTCGAGTCTCCAAGGATGCATAAATTATGATAATGGAAGCAAGAGGAGGGCTGGAGCTGGTGGCTGCTGCTGCCTTATTGTGTCCACTGGGATGGTATTCTGTGTGCTTGTCCTCTGCAGACTGTTGGGCTGAGAACTGGATCCCGTTCCCTGCAAAGCTAGAGACAACAATGAATTTTAAAAGGCATGAGAGCAGTCCTGTTCAGCGGTCTGTTTGGAACTCTTACAGACTTGATGGACCAAAATTATTCTGGGGATTTTAGGAAATCTCATGCAAGCACAGATTGTCTCCTTCCGCACAGTTCATCTGTTTAGTAGGGATCAGTGGCAAATGCTCAAATAATTCACATTGTTACCTCTAACCCACCCTAAGGAAAGATGTTAGGCAAGCCACAGAGTTTCGTTTTCAGGTTTTCTCATGACCGGTCCTGGCAGCCATCGCCCACAGGTAAGCTCAGTGTGGTTCCATTCTTAGAGCAGGACGAGACCGTGGCTCCTTGTTTACTCTTTACATTCCTTTTCATTTTATTTATTTTATTTTTAAAACATTTTTTTGATGTTTTTTATTTATTTCTGAGAGAGACAGCATGAGCAGGGGAGAGTCAGAGAGAGTGGGAGATACAGAATCCGAAACGGGCTCCAGGCTCTGAGCTGGCTGTCAGCACAGAGCCCAACGCGGGGCTCGAACCCACGCACCGTGAGATCATGACCTGAACCGAAGTCGGATGCTTAACTGACTGAGAGCCACCCAGGCGCCTCATCCTTTTCATTTTAAAAGCGTGACGCTTGTTTTGGGAAATTTGGGAAATAGAATATTTAAAATGCAATATAAAATTTTCTCAACACTCAGGTAAATTCCCCTTATTTTAATGATGTGTATTTTCCAGTCTATTGTCTATTTACACATAAGAGAATACTGTGTATATTTTTTCTGATGAATTTGAGATGAAATGAGTATTTTTAGGGAAAATATATTACCAACGTAGATAAAGAAGAGGTAGAACACTTACCTGGAATGATGTGCACAGAGAAATTTGATAAAGTTGTCAAAACACTATTCATAAAAAGTTGCTAGTTCTAGATGGCTTAGCTAGTCAGTATTCACATCTTTGTAGAGGATGCCCGTGTTATTTAAACTGTTCTAAAATATGCTTTTCGATGTCCTGCTTCTTCATTTTGCTGAATTGTAACCCAAATACAAAACTGCTGGACAAAAGATAAGATTGGTTCGTACTTTTCTTTTTGTCCTTATTTATGATAAGGAAACAGACATCAGATAATCCGTGATCATGTTGTTGCTCCAGCCATTTTTTGAAATCCCACAGGAAAATAAATTTCATTATATTTTGAATATAAAATGCTATTACATTATTCACATTAGATATAAATAACTTACAAATTAAAGCTTTTATCTTGCGAAAGACGATTTATCATCTCTGAGATACTGAAAACGGCAAAAAATTTGTTTTCTGTTCTCTTGTTGCTGCCTTTAAAAATCACCTCAAAATGTCCTTACTTAGTAGTACCGACTTACTCATTCTCCCCTTCTGTGGGTTGGCTGGGCATCTCTGCTCCATGCGTTGTCAGCTGGAGCCACACGTTCAGCTTGGAGCTCCGATGTCCAAGATGGCTTCACTCCTATGTCTCATGCTTCACCTGGGTGGCTGGAGCAGCTCTGTCCTAACTGGGCCTTTCTCTGTCTCCGTGGCCCCTCTTTCAAAAGCCTGGCCTGAGATACATGGCAGTCAGATTCCAAAAACAATGAAAACAGAAGTTGCCAAGCCTCCAAAGGCCCAGGTCCCAAAGTGGATCAGTTTCTGCTGTGTTCTATTGTTCAGAACAAGGCAGTAGGTCAGCCTGATTGAAGGAGAGGGAAACGGGCTCCATGGCTGGGAGAGAGAGGCGGCATGTGCCAGAGGCGAGTGACAGCTCTGAGGATTGTCTACCATATTAGTTTGAACAGAACGTTTTCAAAGTCTGGAAACCCTCTGTGTGCTCCTTCCCTGAATTTACCGTTCTTCTGTCCCTCACTCCCTCCCCCCACATCAGGCTCTGTGCTGACCACTCAGAGCCTGGAGCCTGCTTTGGATTCTGTCTGTTTCTCTTTGCCCCTCCCCCCGCCAAATAAACATACATTAAATTTTTTTTTTTAATTTAACATGGAGAAATGATCTCAGTAGGTAGGTGACAAATGTTATTCTGTCACAGTCCTCACATTTTAGTGTGCATGACAGGCACCTGGAGAGCTCATGAAAGCACAGCTTGCTGGACCTCAAGCCCAACATTTAAGTAGGTCTAGTGTAGGCCTGAGAACTTGTAGTTTTAAATTTCTAAGTGATAATTCTGCTAGCCTGGGGACCACACTTCGAGATCTTCTGTTCTACAATATGATTTTTAATGGATGTATTGCAGTTCATTACAGAAATGTATCATGCTGTATTTACTCAATCCCTTACAAGTCAGTTGTGTTGTCTAGTGTTGTTATTCTAAACAATATGGTAATGATCATTGTTACATACATTTATTAGCGTTTCCTTTAAATATATTTCTAGAAGTTGAATTACCTGGTCAAAGGGTTGGTACATTCTCAAGGCCTTTAGTATGTAATGCCTGATCATATTGCGGAAGACTGTATTCATTATATTCCCAACTAGGAAAATATGAGAGATTTAAACGAGCATTCCAAAGTCTCTGTGGGATGTTTCCAAAGGGGACCCTCAAAATAATTAAACATTTCAATAATTAAACATTGAAATAAATGTACTGTCAACATAAGGTTATTACTCCTTTATGAGGGTAATACTTCTTTGGATGTAAAAATTCCAATATATTAAAAAGGATCAATTTATATTAGTTATACCTTGCACATGGATGGTTAGCATTTTTAAGTGTATGTCTTCAGATAAAGTGATCTCTCCGTCCTCAAACCTCCCAACATGTAGACCAGCATGCTGTTTGTCATTTATAATCTTCTAGTGAAGATCTCTGTAATTTTGCATTTCCTGTTGTAATTTGACATAAAGATATCTTTCAAATCTTGAAGGCTAAAGACTGGATCTGAATCTTATGTCTGCCACTTACTTTGTGACCTCATTAATAATCCAAGCTTTGGGAGGCCTGAGTAGCTCAGTTAGTTAAGTGTCTGACCTCTGCTCGGGTCATGATATGGCCTGTGGGTTCAAGCCCCGTGTCGGGCTCTGCCAGGAGCTACTTTAAATTCTATGTCTCCCTGTCTCTCTGCCCCTTCCCCGCTCACACTTTGTCTCTCCCTCTGTCTCAAAAATGAATAAACGTTAAAAAAAATAATCTAAGCTCTTATTGTCATTTCTGAAATGACAGTAACCCTTGGTGCTGTTTATGTAGAGAGACTGGGTATTTATGGAACAGGGCCGTCTGTATTCTCTTACTATAGCCCATGGAGTTCTGCCTGAAGTGACCTCCTTGCTTGAGCCTCACACATGAGAGACCAGTTGGTGGACTACCTGCACTTTTTATCCTGGTGGCCATGTTTTTGCCTTGAGAAGGTGTGGGGGATAGAGTTAGCTTGGGACTGATGAGTATTCTTGTCTGTGTTTAGAATACCTCTCTCTATTTTCCTGTTTAGGTATCCACTATATTCCTTTTATCTTTTTCACTGATTGTTTTGAGGATTTTATGAATGCTAAAGCATGTGAAAGCTCTTTGAAAACTATGCAGTCTTTTTTGAACTCAAAGTAACATGATGTTTGGCTCTATTCAGAGACTAATGCAAAGAATCACTTAATGGCCCCCAAGGGTAGTTAGCATTAGAGAGCCAGGAACTTATTTATCTTCCTCTAAATTGTTTTCTGATACTTGTTACAGATTTTTGTTACAGATTTTTGTCATGGATTTTTGATGTATCAAATGTTCCCAACTTAAGAGGAGGTCATTTAAATAAGTTTGTAAAATACATATTTGGAATTCTAAATCTCATTAGAGGGGTTCCTGGGTGGCTCAGTCGGTTGAGTGTCTGACTTAGGCTCAGGTCGTGATCTCACTGCTCATAAGTTCGAGTCTGGCATCAGGCTCTGTGCTGACAGCTCAGAGCCTGGAGCCTGCTTGGAATTCTGTGTCTCCCTCTCTCTGCCCCTCCCCCATTCACATTCAGTCTCTCTCTCTCAAAAATGAATACATTAAAAAAATTAAAAAAAAAAATCTCCTTAGACACAACTTCATCCCCAGCATTTATCAGCCCGGTCCATACAGCCCATTTCATCCTTTTTGTTTGTTTGTTTGTTTTTGGTGAGGAGAACTTGGTGCAAATGATAGTTTGGACTTTGGAGTCATACAAACTTGAGGTTAACCTCTGCTTTGTCCCTTAGCTGCATAACCTTGGGGCAGTCTGTTAACATCTGAGATTTGCTTTCTTTAAAGAATGATTGTGCCTATTTCATAGGATGGCTGTGAAGATTGAAAAAAGAAAATGTTAAGTCAGTTTGGGGCCATTGACAAACAGGTCCTCAATAATCATTTCCTTTCTTCTTACCCTCTGAATATATTGCTGTAAGTTTTCCTTTTCTTTTTGAATTACTGCAATAGCTTTGGGTGTTGTTTGGTTTTTGTTTTTGTTTTTGTTTTGTTTTCGTCCAGATTGCTAGATTGCCATGAAAGACTGAACTATAGGTATGATTTAGCCTCTTCATATTGTTAGATGTTATGTAATAAAGGAGAATGAAGTCAATTTGGAACATTAGATAGGTCATAATATTGTATGTCTTTAGGAATTCTCTTAGAAAACATGTTTTTAATAAATTAAAACAGTTGCCCCATTTTAGAAGTTATTCCTGGTCTGCAGCACAAGGGCTATTTGCAAGAACTGACTTTCTGATCCTTTTTTGAATTAGATTTGTTCAGTGTGTGCAGTTTATAATCCTGCACATTTATTGAAGCAGTTCTGTGGTCAAATGTGTATTTGGGGGGGCGGGGTGTCACACTTTACACATTTGCTGATTATCTAGTTAGGAATACTGCTTATGCTGGTCAATGGCTCCTGCTGATTTAAAAACAGAAGGTGCATCTGTAGACAGTGCTTAGATGGTATAAAATTGGTTGCATTAGCATCTGACACTGCAGGAGAGCAAATTATATCTTGAACGAATAATTTTAAAGAATACAGCTGTTTGTGATATCTTTGTAATGAAGGTACCATTTTATCTCCATCATTTTACTTTCAATAAGATTTAATTTCCTACCTAACCACATCACATCTTTTCTAGTGGGATTTAGTCTTTATGGGTCGAATCGTTTTTAGTTTTATTTATTTTTTTAATGAAGAAGATTGTCAGCATTAGTAATTCCTCTAAGGCCTTTTAATTCATTTGATTTCAGCTGAAGTTGGAATCATTGCTAACCTCACACAAATATCAGTCAGTGACTAAGACCATAACTGATCAGCTTTAAAAATATTTTGTTAGTATTAATATTCCAATTATTGCATCTTTAGTTTTTCTTGTTTAAATATCTTTTAGGTAGCATCACTTGGACACAGGAAACTAATGTGCATTGTTCTCTTAATAAAGAAGTGGTTGTTCTCTGATTTGATTGTTAGAATTGTGTGAATTGGAGAGTAATGTTTTTTTAGCATGACACTTTGGGAACCGCTACTTGGTTAGGATACTTTTGTTCCAAGGTCTCTTTGAGTCAGTTCCTATTAAAAGTGAAATGTGACAACCTGTATAACAATGAGAATATTTGAACAATACAAACTTGTATTATTATTGTACGGCTTTGAGGAAAACCTCATACTGTGTCTAATTGAATTTATTATGCTTAATGAATTTTTAAGCCAAAGAGTACCTTTTTTGTTTCCTTGACCATTGAGTTTACGTTTTTAAGTATATGTAAAATATACTATAAAGTATGTAGAATGCTGAAAATTTGCAGCCTTAAAAGATAATTATACAGCAGTTGCATTATAGCATTTCCAAAGAAATACTGTTAAAAATTGTATTCTCAATAAGTTCTAATAGATGGCAGAAGAAGGAAGGGGTAAAAAAATATTAAATTAACATTTGCTTTCATTAATAGTTCCTGTGAATTTGTATAAAAGAATTGATCACAGTGAATTTATTTGGTAAATTATCAATCTCCCCGTTACATACCTTTGTAAGAATGTCTTGGAGTGTCATATTCAGAAACATATCATTAACTTAAAATGGTGTTCTTTCCCTTTTTCAAGAGAACAAGGAATTTACATTTAACTGTTTGGTACTAGCTATATTATGTAAATTATTATGGTAAATGTAATATTATATAAAAGCCTCCCAAGTAGTTACAAAGTAGTAGTAATTATGAGGATTTCTATCCAGTGAAAGAATTTTTGTTATTCAAGAATATCACTGTGAATGAAGTTTAGTGATGATTACAGCAGTATCAACTAAGCATTTCTCTTAACATTGTAACTGTTGAAATAAGCATGCCTAAGTGACCCTTTTCTAAATCTAAGCTTTGGAAAGGAGAGGAAAACCATGAGAATATGAATTTTGAGGGCTAGGTAAAAGTTGGGATTTTTGTCCCCATGAAACTCTTAAAACTTGGTATTTCATGACTGTGAAAGAAAGCTGGTAGGAATGTCTGACTACTTTGCTATTGCGCGGTATTTTCACTTGCTAGATGGTTTTGTATCTGGATTCCTTGTGCTTTTTTATTGGATAAAGACAAGTCAGTCCCGTATATTCTGGTTTATTGTGTCCTACCAAGTATCCTTAGCTATGGCTTGTTACGTTTAAGCATATATATATATATATATCTTGTAATATACGATATAATATATATTAGGTATATATATTAATATATATTAAAAAAATATCCAACCCTTTTTTTAAACATTTTTTTGGATGAGGAGGGCTTTGCCAAGTGCCCTTAAGAGGTAGGAGTAAATGGCTTGATCAGTCAGTCCTGCTATTTTGGAGACAATTGATTATCCACTTAAAAACAGTTGCCTACTCACAGTGTTCATAAAAATAAATGTCAGCTGGATTAAGGACCTACATTAAAAAGCAAAAGTTCATTCACGTTTTTGAAGAAAATGTGAGAATATTTTTAGAGTTCTAGATAGGAAAGAATTTCTTGAATAAGATATAAAAAAGCACAAAGCCTGATGGCTTGATTTAACCACACCTAAAATTTAAAACTTTGGTATAGCAGAAGAAAGTGTAAACAAAATAAAAATTTCAGATTGAAGGGAAATTTTTGCAAGGCTTGGGATCCAAATACATAAGGAACATGAAAGAAAGAAATAGAATAACAGGCAAAAAATATTAAACAGGTCACAAAATGGTTAATACTCATATAAAAAGATTACATCATTAAAAATCAGGGAAATACAAATCAAAGCGCAGAGATACTGTTTCTTACATGATAGTGGCAGAAAAATTTAAAAGTTGGATAATACCAAGTAATGGTGAAAATGTCAGGAACAAAAACTCTTAACTCTTGGTAATACCTAGTAAAGTGGAATGTGCTCATACCCTAGGAACCAGCAGTTGCACTTATAAGTAGATAATGTAAGGAAATTCTTACACATACATGAGGAGATATAGTCAAGAATATTCATAGCATCATTTTTTAGTATATGTGCTGCCGAAGCGAGCACATAGCATCATTTTTTAATAGAAAGATATTGAAAAGTTAAATGGCCACCAGTAGAGGAAATGGATAAACTATGACTTATTTGTAATTGGAGAATTTTATAGCAATTAAAATGAATGAATCCAATCTACTTAAATTGAACAAATCTCAAAAAATATAATGGAGTAAAAAAGTCAGTTAAAAAAGCAGCATACAGATATGTAAATGTTAAAACCACAAAACAACTATTTTGCCCTATATGCATTCATGTGTATTAACAGTGTGTGTACAAGCATGAAGGGAGAAGGATGGACACTGACATCAAGATGATGGTGATTCTCTGGAAGGAGGAGAATGAGAGGAGTGTGGGAGGGGGTGCTTTAGCTAGATTTGTAAATAGAAATGTTGCAGAAGTTGAGGTTTCTGCCCATCAGTTGGTGAATTAATAGACAAAGCGTGGTAGATTCGTATAATGGAAAAGTATTCAGCTATGTAAAGAAACTACTGATATATGCCGTGGTGTGGATGCACTTCACAAACATTATGCCAAGTGAAAGAAGCAAGACACAAGAGGCCACATATGATCACATTTAGGTGAATGTCCAGAAAAAGCCAAATCTAGAGAGATAGAGTAGATTAATCGTTGCTTGGAACCAGAGTAAGAAAATAGATTAACAGTAAAGGGGCATGAGGGATTTCATTGGGGTGATAAAAATGTTCTAAATGATTTATGGTGATGGTTGCACAAGGTGGTAAATTTACTAATAATCATTGAAGTATATAGTTCAAATGGGTGAATTATGCAATGTGTAAAATGAACCAAAGTCACACTGTAAAAAGTTAATATTTTGTTAAATCTGTGTGGCAGTCAATATAAAAGTATTTCAGGAGTCCAATTAAAAATTATCAGGGGATGCCTGAGTGGCTCAGGTGATTAGGCATCCAACTCTTGGTTTCAGCTCAGGTCATGATCTCATGGTTTATGGGATCAGGTCCCACCTTGGGCTCCACACTGACAGCATGGAGCCTGCTTGGGACTCTGTCTGCCTGTCCCCTTCTTGCACACACACTCAGAGATCTCATTCTCTCTCAAACTGTAAAAAAAATTATTAAAAAGGACACATTTTCATGTCATTTATAGTTCCAAATCACTTTATTATTTTTAAAAATGTATTGAGATTTAAAAGGAGGTAAATCCACGAAGGCAAATATATAGCTTGTTGAATGTATATAGTCGTGTAACCCTTTCCCAGATCAAGATCATTGAGAGTACAGCAATGTGATTATAGTTAACAATACTGAATTGTGTACTTGAAATTAGCTAAGAGGGTACATGTTAAGTGTTTCTACCACACACGAAAAAGGTAACTATGTGAGGTGATGGATATGTTAACGTAGCTGGGTTGTGGTGATTTAACAATGTATATGAATACCAAAACATCAGGTTGTACACCTTAAATATATACAATTTTTGTCTGTCAATTATACCTCAGTAAAGATTGGGTAAAACATGCTATGTGGTACCCCCGAAGGTTCTATTATGTTTCCTCTTAGCATCCTCCCTTCTCCTGCCCCCAAAGGCAACTACTGATTTGATTTTTATTGCTGCATATTAGCTTGTTTTTGAACTTCACAGAAGTGGGATCATGAAGTTTCTTTCATTCAAAACAATGTCTATGAGATTCACCCATGTTGTTGCATGTAGTTCATTCTTTCTCAGTGCTGTATGGTCTTCCACTGTAAATATTTTTTATATTTACATCCTGCTCTTGTTTTACAATAAAGCTACAATGACTATTCTTCTCCATGTCTTTTGGTATACGTATACACTTGGTTCTCTTGGGTAAATATTTAAGAGTAGAATTGTTAGGTCATGAGGTGGGTGTGTATGAGTTTCAGTAAATATTGTCAAATTTCTAAAGTGGTTGTGCCAGTGTATTCCCCCTTTAGCAGTATAGGAGTTCCAGTTGCTCCACATCCTCCTAAACCATTCTTAACGGCTCTGTTGCTTGGGTTTACCGTAATTTACTTACCCATTGCCCTGTGGATTGATATTTGGGTGGTTTCATATTTATAGTATTTTGAAAAGCACTCTAATGAGCTTTTATGTAGAAGACCGTGGCTTCCATGAGTTCCATAAATGGCTACCAACCACATTCTCAGTTACCAAGTGCATGAGAGTGCTGGTTTCCCCAGATGCTTCAGTTTCCAGATGTTTCCCATACTTTTACCCCTGTGCTAACCTGATGGGGGGGGGGCAATGATAAGAGTTAGGGGACTATAAAATTTCAGCACCTCTTTCCAACCCTTTTCTGACATCTTTCAGGGAGGTAAGGTATGGGGCCTGGTGTCCCATCTCCTTTGGAAATGCTTTCAAATTTGGAGTCTGCAAGGGGAAGGAGAGGCCAGGTCTGTTGCTTAACAAGATGTAGTCAAGGCTTCATGCAAGAAGGATGAGCAAATTCAAGCTCACATTGAAATATTGGCTACCTAGATAACTGTGGACTGTGTTGGTGTGGGATAGGGGAACAGATACATTGCTTTGGCAGAGACTACCACCTTTCTTATTTCTTACCTCATTTGAGTAGGGATGAGAGTCCTTAATTACCTGTTCACCCTTCCTTTCAAAACTGTCCTAATTTCTGTTGTACTTGAGCAACTTCAGGAGAGTATTTGTTGCCTCTTATGAGGGAGAGACCACAGATCATGTCTCTGGATGGCCTCTTAGTGCCTAACATGCTACTTACTAGTAGTGGGTGTATAAAAAAATAATCTTTCAGTGAATGACTGCATTCATTGACAGACTCTTTTTTTTTTTTTTTTAAATCATTTTGGAAGGGAAATGTCAGGATAGTTTGACAACCTAATATTCCTGCTCCTCAAGATTAGACCTTCTTGGAGAGGGCCAATGGTGATCCACTGAGGGCAAGGACAGGCTAGGAGCCCAGCATGAGTTAGCAAGTGCGCCTGTCTGGCTAAACCAGGATTACAGGACAAATGTGAAAGATCAGGCACCTCACTGGGAAAGGAAGGGGAGCAATAAGACAGCAGGGCTGACTAGGAGGGGTCAGGATTTTAAGTATAGCTCAAGAAAAGAGCTGAGGTGGCATCAGGCTCTGTGCTGACTGCCAGCTCAGAGCCTGGAGCCTGTTTCAGTCTGTGACTCCCTCTCTCTCTGACCCTCCCCTGCTCACGCTGTCTCTCTCTCTCCTAGAAATAAATAAAACATTAAAAAAAATTAAAAAAAAAAAAAAAAAAAGAAAAGAGCTGAGGTGAAGACTCCAGTTATATGTAAGCAGATGGTTGTAGAGAGGAACTGAATTATTGGTTATTTCAGATGTTGTTTAGTCTCTTTTTTTTTTTTTTAAAAAGGTGTATTAACTTTGAGAGAGAAGCAGTGCAAGTGAGGGGGAGGAGCAGAGAGAGAGAGAGAGAGAGAGAGAGAGAGAGAGAGAGAATCCCAAGCAGGCTCTGTACTGACCCCAATGTGAGGCTCGAACTCCCAAACCATGAGATCATGACCTGAGCCAAAAATCAAGAGTTGGACGCCTACCTGACTGAGCCACCCAGGTGCTTAGTGTTTTTATCTGCCTTCTGCATAATGGGGGCCTTGGGAAAAAAACGAGTATTAAGTGTCTGCTAGGTGCCAGCTACTGTTCAAAGTGCTTCACATTCACTATTAATCCTGAAAATTCTGTGAGGCAGATATTATTATGCCTACTTTATATATAGATCAGGGCCCTGGGGCTCAGAAAAACGAGTTTGTGCAGGATCACCTAGTTGATAAGTGGTTGAATCAAGATTCTACTGACTTTAGGACTGACTTCAGTGCTCATCCTCTTTTTCACTTGCCACGCGATGAAAAAAAATATTAAAAATGATAGTAATGCCTAATATATACCGGTAGCTTCCACATGCTGGGCGTTAGTTTAACTTCTTTATATTATTTCATTTAATACTCCATAGCAGCCCTATAAAATTGATGCTGTCTTAATCCCCATTTTACAGATGAGGAAACGAAGCACAGAAAGTTTAAGTAGCCATCACAAAGTCTTACAACTAATTACTAGAAAAGTAAGTATTGCAGTCCAGTCCACACCAGCTTCTCGGGTCGTAGTTTGGAGTGATCTTGCCCAGATGGTGTCTAAACGGCTTCATTAGGCTTGTGAGTCCTCAACTTTCTCCTCTCAGGCACAGGGATCACCTTACTGTTTACCGCTCGCATAATCCTGCAGGAGCCGGGGGTGCTTCTAGAAGGAATAGAACTAGACCTGGCTGTGTATGTTGAGTTACCGTGGCAGCATTAAATGGATAGTCTTCCACCAGGTGAGAGAGTGGAGGAAGCAATGCTACCTGGATTACGTAGTCCTGGATAGGGCCATGGTGGTGCAGGGCAGGTTCGTCCTAATGAGGATATGTAGAGAGAAGGGCCTGCCTGATCAGTGCCCTGAGATAACACTCCACAGCCAGCGTTTACTGCAGCCTGTGGTTCAGTTACCCGTCCCCGCCCCCTGTTGCAGCTGGGAAGAGTCAACCCTGACAAAGTCCCATTCCTGTTCTCAAGGATGATTTGCTTGTTTATTCAAAGGTATCTATGTGAGGGACTGTGTCAAAAGAGCCATAAGAAGACTGTCTTTATCTGTGTGCGCCCTGGGCCAGACTAATTCTCTGGGAACCCTAGTTAATTCTGTCATGAAGAGCTTGAAGAAGTTATTAGAATTTTGACAGTGGTTAGCTTAAGGCACTATAGGGTTTGCATTGTTTTTCTGTTTTGTGTACCAGCCTTCTGCTGCTCTCTTAACTGCTCCCCTCTGTCGCCCGCCAGCCCACATTTCCTGTGTGCCCTGTTTCTCCAGTCCCGGGTCCTCACCTGGCTCCACGGAGCCTGCCCTCACCTGTCAGCCAGTGTGGATGCAGAGTCCAGAGCCTAGGGAAACCCTGAATGAACTTCACCGGGAAGGAAGTTTTGCTTTTAAGACAATTGAAGAAATGCAGGTTGAGGAGAAGAGATCTCATAGCATTATTCCAAGCCAAGAATTCTCCTATTATCTCCTATAAGTATTATTGATTGAAATGGAGAATGGGTCTTTATGAATGCAGGCTTTATGATAATGGAAGGAGGGAGGGACCCTCTCCAGATAATGAGACGAAACCATGGAAGCAAAGTCACAGAGCCAAGCAGAGAGGACAAATGGAGTCTTTAAAATTCTCAATGTTATGTCAAGTGTATTGGTCTAGTTTAGGACAATTATTGAAATAATTGCTTCTTTTCTTTTTTTTTTTTTTTAAAGTTTATTTATTTATTAGAGAGCACAACCAGGGGAGGGACAGTGGGAGAGGGAGACACAGAATCCGAAACAGGCTCCAGGCACTGTGCTGTCAGCGCAGAGACTGATGCTGGTCTTGAACTCATGAACTGTGAGATCATGACCTGAGCCGAAGTCAAGATGCTCAACTGACTGAGCCACCTAGGTGCCCCAAGTTAATTGCATCTTAATGGAAAATAAATATTTCAGTGTTCAGGCTTCCTACATCCTTAAAAAAGGCCTGTATAGAATGGTATTTCAGTATTAGCCACCACTGCTTAAACTTAGAATTTTACTTCATTGAAAGGACTTTATTTTGTTTTCTGTCTTTTATGAGAGTCTTGTTAACTCAGTAGGATGATTGGCCACAGGGAAAATCAGAAAGAAGTGCTTTCCTCAGGGCCTTTTCCCTTTAAAGGATACTTGTAGATATGGATGTTTTACCAAAGCAGTGAGTTGACTGAGGATTTTAGATCATAGAATGAGAGGATGTTAGAATCCAAAAAACTCTTTTAGTCAACACTTCCAGTTTAAATTTGAGAGAATTCACATTCAAAGACTTACTTATGATCACATAGTGGCAGAATCTAGGCCTGCTGATTTCCAGTCTGATGATTTAGTATTCATGCTAAATCTCTTTCATGTTACAATGGTTATTACAATTGTCTGAAAGCTTACTAAAAATGATTGTGTGTTATGAGTCAGATATTGTCTACATGCAAAAGACACAAAGATAAATACAAGTGGTTTTGTCAAGAAGGGAAGGGTTAGGTAGGGAAGGTCAACACGTAGATGGAAGATTATTCATTGTGATAAGTATAGGGCAGAGGTATGCACAGGACATGCATCAGTTAAGGTCTAGTTGAAGGTAAGAGAAACCACTCTATCAGAAAAGCAGTGAATACAGAGAATTCAGTCTTACAGAAATTAGAAATTCTGAGTGGAGGAATACGCTTTAAGTTGAGTCTCCAGGAATGACTTTCAGAGTCCCACTGTAGAGGTAGCTGGAAGGTTCTGGAAGCTGCTATCCCAAATGTCAGCCCCAGGATATTCCCACCTTTGACCACTTGGGCTTAGGAAGTGTCTATCAGATTTGTTGCCTCCAGAGCCACCATGCCATGCCTGCTAGTTCTTTATTAGAAAAATATAAATTCTCGGGGCGCCTGAGTGGCTTAGTTGGTTAAGTGTCCGACTTTCGCTTAGGTCACGATCTCACGGTTCGTGGGTTCGAGCCCTGCGTCGGGCTCTGTGCTGACTGCCAGCTCAGAGCCTGGAGCCTGTTTCAGTCTGTGACGCCCTCTCTCTCTGACCCTCCCCTGCTCACGCTGTCTCTCTCTCTGTCTCCTAGAAATAAGTAAAATGTTTAAAAAAAAAAAAAAAAAGGAAAAATATAAATTCTTGTTATCTCCTGACTCTCTTGCCTATGCCCTGATTTCAGTCTCACTAAGTGGATCTGATTGGCAGAGCCCAAATCATAGCTGGTACTCTAGTCTCAGGGGCCTTTGAGATATAGTTTTTAGCTTTCCAGACTTTATAATACTGGAGGACCCACAGGAGGAGATTATAATAGGTGTCTTACTAGTAATGTAATAGTAGTGTTAGTAATAGTAATGGGGCACCTGGGTGGCTCAGTCAGTTAAGCGGCTGGCTCTTGTTTTTGGCTCAGGTCATGATCTCACGGTTTGTGAGTTTGAGCCCTGCATTGGGCTCTGTGCTCACTGTATGGAGCCTGCTTGAGATTCTCTCTCTCAACCCCTACCCTGCTCATGCTTGCTCTCTCTCAAAATAAAAAAATAGTAACAATGTAATATATAATCTATGTAATATATAGAACACATGATTTACATATTTTGTACACACATAATGTAATAGTAATATAATGCTCAAAGTAGAATAAGCCATGGTATAGAGTTAACTAGGGTCAAGTTTTAAGAGGGGCAATCAACTTGGTGGTGGGGAAGAAAGGTGAGAGAATTTTCATTGAAAAGTAGTACCTGAGCTGAGACTCAAAGATGAAATTGAAGCTGTCTCACCTTCTCTAAGGAACTTCGTACCTGTTGCTGGTGTTTATCAAGTCTGTAAAGTAGCTATTCTCAAAGCGCTGTCGTCAGATGAGCAACATCAGTAGGACTTGGAACTTGTTAGAAATGGAACTTCTTGGGGGCCACCCAGACTTGCTGAGACAGAAAGTGAATGAAGCCCTTCCGGTGATTCTGGTGCATACCAGCTTTTCCTCACCTCTGCTGTTATTAGTACAGTGAGTGACACCTGTAGACAGGGGTAGCAGATTCCTGGAAGAGGCTGGTGGGGGCATGATAATCTATATATGCACAATGACTAAAATCTATAGATTTTTGAGTTAAATCTATGGGTTTAAATTTTGGCTTTTACATTTACCCATCTGTGTGGTTAAGAGCCAGTGATGCCACCTGGTCTTCTGGGGATAGCAATACTTGTAGAATTGTCAAGCTTCAGTGACACGGGTATATGCCTCTCACAGTATGTGACGCAGGGTAGGCATAAAGTCTCTTGGAGGAGACCTGACGAGAAGCACCCTTAAACTAATCTTTCTTGGGAATTTTTCTAAAGGCATTTCGGTGTAGAGGTTACTTCAGAAAGCATTTATGGCAGGCAGTTTGCTCTGTGCTCAGCACTGTGCTCAAATGCTCTGGTGCCTTGATTCTCGGGAAGAGTACAGATGGTAGAGAGATGTGGGTCCTGGCCTTGGGATCTGCTTATCTTACTAAGAAGACAAGTACTGAGACAAGGGAAGTAACAGCCTAAGATAGTAAAATAATTAGGTGCACAATCAGGTGTTAATAATTTCTGATGCTACCTAAACAGTAAATATTACAGAAGCTCCGAGGATGTCAGTATATGTGAATCGAAGTAGTCCGGGGTAGATTCCTGGAAGAGGCAGATGGGGACATTATATGGAGGCCGTTTAAGTCAGTTTTCTCAGGAGTGTATTTCTTTATTCACAAAGTTCCCAACCCCCTTTTTTCTTTTCTTTTTTAAATTATGAACCTTGTTTAAAGATGTGAAAAATCCAGGAAATAAGGAAAAATCATCCTGTAATTCCATAACTCAGACACATAGCTAGAAGTTTTGGTGGGTTTCCATTTAGTGTCTTTTGAAAAAAAATTTTTTAAAAAATAGCAGTTGTTGTTACACTGTGATAAATCTTTATATTCCATTTTGAGTTAATTCTTCATAATGCAGTGATGTTAGCGTTCCCTCATGTTGTTATAGACACAACCTAATTTTGATGGTGGCATAGGTTTGGGTCACTTGAGCTTATTAATGCTCCCAATTTTTGAGATGATGTTTGAAAAAGCATAAAAGCAATTACTTGTATTTCCAGTTCTCTCCTCGGGATGGATTCTGAAAGTGGAATTACTGCGGTATGGATTGTGGGCTCTGGAAACATGTCGCCAAATTATTTGCTGGAAGGAGTGGTTGAATTTATGCTCCCTTTCTTCCTTCGTTCTCTTTGACTCATTCAGTAGTTATGTGCTAGGCCCTATTCCAGGTTCTGGGGATATAGTAGTGAATGAAATAGGCAAAAATCCCTGCTATCAGAAAGCATACATACTAGGAGGGGGAAACAGATAATAAGAAAGCATGTAGTATGTTGGATGATAAAATATGCTAAGAAGAAAAATAAGACAGGGAGAGAGAACAAGGAATTGGGGGGAGAGGGAAATTATAATTTTAAATAAGGTGATTGGGCAAGGCAGCGCTGGGAAAGTAACTTGTGAATGAAGACAGATAACACATGCCTCATTCCTGAGTGTTTATCGCACAGAGTGAATGGTGAGGGAAAGGGCCGCGAAGTGGGAGCATGTCTTGCATGTTTGCAGAACAGCAAGCAGACCTGTACAGCTGGAGCAGTGTCAGGGGGCAGAGCAGTAGGAGGTGAGGTCAGAGAGCTGCTGGTGAAGGAGCTGGCTGCTGTTTGAGAACAGCCTGTCAGGAATCAGAGGCGGGAGCAAGAGAACCCTTTGTTAGGACGCTGTTGTAGTGGAAATGATGGTGACTTAGACCAGGGTGATAGTGGTGGAGATGGAGAGAAAAGGTCAGAACTTGAGTTTATTTTGAAGATTTCGTGGACAGGATTGGCTGACAGATTGGATCTGAAACGTGGGAGAAAGATCAGGAGTTCAGCTTTGGACATGTTAAGTTTGAGATGTCTGCTAGGTGTCCATGTGGAGATGTGGAGTAGACAGTGGGAGAAATGAGTCTGGAGGTGGAAGAGGCCTGAGCTGGAGAAATAAATGTGAAGTTGACGGTGCATATTTGTATTTGTAGTGATGAGAATGAAAGAGACCAGGAAAGGAGGACATCAAGAAAGAAAAGTGAAGTCCAAAGACTGAGACCTGGGGCCCTTTAGTAGGAAGAGGTTAACAAGGAGCTTAAGGAGAAGCTATGAGCCAGAGGGGTGGGACCCTCTGAAAGAGTGTCAAGTGGTGCTTATAGGTCAAGTAAGATGAGAACTGAGGACTGATAATTGATGTCAGGAGTAAGAAGTGAGTTGGTGTGGTTATTAGTATGGGAGCAGTTTTACAGAAGTAGTGGGGCAGAAGCTTGATTGCCATGGTTCAAAGAGAAAGAGAGAGGAATTGGTGAAGGTGAGTATAGATATTTTTTTGAAGTATATAGCTATAAAGACAGTGAAAGAAATGGAGTGGTAGGGGCTTGGCCTTTAATTTTAAGTTTATTTATTTATTTTGAGAGCGACAACGTGAGTAGGGGAGGGCAGAGAGAGAGAGAGAATCCCAAGCAGGTTCCAAACTGACAGTATGGAGCCCAACGTGGGGCTTGAACTCACCAAACCATGAGATCATGACCTGAGCCGAAACCAAGAGTTGGACATTGGACATTTAACCCACTGAACCACCCAGGCACCCTGGGGAGCTTGACCTTTTAAAAAAGAATTGTAGAAATAACAGTATGTTTGCATGCTGATGGGAAAGGTCCAGTAGAGAGGTAAAATTAATAACACCTAATTGGTAGAGCAATGTCTGAGTTGGCGAGAGAGGATGGGATCCTGGTGCACAAGTGGAGGAAGGGCCTTTGTAAGGGACACAGACAGTTCTTCATATCGGTAGGACAGAGGTGGAGTCTGTGGGTTAGTGATCACAAGTGGCTAGAAGAAGTAAGTGGTGGAGACTTGTGGGAGTTCTCTTCTGATTAGTTTTCTCAGTGAAGGGGCAGATGAGGTAGGTAGTGGCAATCGAGGATGGAGAAGGTTTGAGGGGAGAGAAGAAAGTATGAAATCCTCACTGAGGAGAAAAGAGAATGAAGGAAGGAAGGAAAACGAGGTCTAATTACTTAAGCTCACTTACAGTAAATAATCCAAATTTAAAGCTAGATTAGTCAGCAGAGTTGGATGTTTTTCTCCAGCCAGGGTTTTTCTCCAGTACAGGGGTGCAGGTGGATCGCTGGATTTTTGCCAAGTGAGGTTTATAAAGTAAGGGAGGCATAAAGATGCTGAGGATGTATGGAAAACAATGGGTATAAAATAGAGTTTAAACTGGGTGAGGACGATAGTGTGGACCTGAGGTGGATGAAGATTAGTAGAGTGTTTGTCCCTGTGGAATTGAAGAATGAAGACAATACTGTAGGGACTGAACTAGAAGAGGGAAGGTCATGGTTGGAGGCTGCGGTGCTTGAAACTGATTATTACACTTGATCTTAGCCAAAAGGCCGAGAAGCGATTGAAACTGATTATTGAGGGATTTTCAGTTATTGATAACTTCAGAGTTTGGGTATGACCAAGGGAGTGAGTAGCCGAGATTGGGTAGAGGACCAGATCCGTGGCAGGGAGGAGGCCAAGGAATCAAGACTTCAGAGATTCGGAGTATTGTCTGTGTGCATGGTGAAATCACTAAGACCATGGTAGGAGTGGTGGCAGAGTCCGTGTGCATGTGCCAGGATCCATATGACTCAAGGAATGAGGAGTAACTCTGGGATTGGTAGATGAGAGCAGAGTGGGGGGTGCAGAGTGTAGTTGGAGTGTAGTTTGGTGACCTCAGGTTCAAATCTGGAATTCTGGAAAATGAGGGAGAAAGGTCTAGAAGTGTAAACAAGGAACAGAGGCTGCTAGGATGGAGAGGAAACATTCACCACTGGAAAGGGCTCTAGAGGGAGCCAGCTTTAGGTCAGGGTGAAGACATAAGAGTGGGAAGGGAGCTCAGTGTGAAGAGATGGAGAATTGTACCCATCACTGACCAGGAGTGCAAAAGACGAGTGAGGGAGTTTCAGTGAGTGTGCCAGTTTTGTTATTCCTTTGCCAGCTACACTTTGAATTCATTGCACTTGTGATGGAGGACATGGTTCTCTGTCTTTTTAATTTTTTAAAGTGCTAGTGTAATTGAATGTTAATTCATATAAGAATATGCAGTTGGCCACGTTTATAAATTGTGCTGCCTAAGAGCATAAATTGGAAGGGTCTCATTTGGATGTGGGAAGAGGAGAAAGATGAGCAGAGCATGTCCAGTTTTGTGGGAAAGTGGATTGATCAGGCTGGCTAGGTTTGGGGATTCATTTTTAAGAAACAGATATGACATTGGTAGTTTGGGCTGGCTAAGGATATTAGACAATTGTAGCTTTATAACATAAAGGTCTTGAAAGATGTTAAAAGTAGAAAAGGTCCTAAAAAAATGGAATGTAGAATTGTCATACGATCCAGCCATTCCAATTTGGGATATATCCAGAGGAAGTGAAAAAGGAACTTGCACAAATATTTGTACACTCCTATTCATAGCAGCATTATTTACGATAGATAGCTGGAGATGGAAGAAACTCAAGTGTCCATAGATAGATGAATGGGTAAATAAAATGTATTATGTACATTAGAGTATTATTCAGCCTTAAAAGTGGGGGGTGCCTGGGTGGCTCAGTTGGTTAAGCATCTGACTCTTGGTTTCTACTCAAGTCACAATCTCAGTTTGATCTCATGAGTTTGAGCCCTGCATGGGATTCTCTCTCTCTCTCTCTCCCCTCTGTCTGCCCCTCCCTGGCTCATGCTATCTCTGTCTCTCTCAAATATATAAACTTAGGGGGGGAAAAGGGAAATGCTGACACATGCTACAACATGGATGAGTCTTGAAGACATTGTGCTGAGTGAAATAAGCCAGTCTCCCAAGGACAGATAGTATGTAATTCCACTTAGATGAGGCACCTAGAGAGAGTAGAATGGTGTTTGCCAGGGGCTGTGGGGAGAGGGAAAACTGGAAGTTATTTAATGCGTTCAGAGTTTTAGTTGGAGGAAGATGAAGTTTTGGCGATAGATGGTAGTGAGGGTTGTATAGTAATTCAGTAAGTGAACTGTGTACTTAAAAATGTTAAAATGGGAGGTGCCTGGGTGGCTCAGTCAGTTAAGCATCCGACTTCGGCTCAGGTCATGATCTCGCAGTTCGTGAGTTCGAGCCCCACTTCGGGCTCTGTGCTGACAGCTCACAGCCTGGAGCCTGCTTCGGATTCTGTGTCTCCCTCTCTCTCTAACCCTCCCCCACTCACACTCTGTCTCTGAAAAGTGAAGAAATGTTAAAGTTTTTTTTAAAAGTTAAAATGGCAAATTTTATGTATATTTTACTCTCCGCTACCCTCCCACTCCCCCACACGTGGTATAGGTTATATAGGTGCTGCTTCTCTAATGCTACAGACAAGGACTAGGCTGCAATAGCTTGTTTCCAGGGAAAGAGAGGCAGAATTTTGTCTATAAGGAAGTCTCCTGGTTGACAGGCACGGTATGTATCCCTTGCTGAGATGTCAACTTTATCAGTACTGTATGTGGTAGTTTGGCCTTAGCATTGGGGTTCTCAGTATGGTTGAGATATAGTTGGAAACACGTTTCCCAAGTAGGGAAAAACATTTTCTCTGTTCTTATTCACTTGGTTTAGCAAATACTTTTTTTCCGTAGATAATCCAAGGATAACCTCTGCTCTATAAAAATATTCAGAGTTGTTAATTGGAATTCATCCTTTCGTTCTTTTTTCTTTTAATGTTTATTTATTTTGAGAGCAAGAGAGGGAGCAAATGTGAGCAAGTTTGAGCAGGGAGGGGCAGATCCCTCCCTCGAGATCATGACCTGAGCCAAAATCAAGAGTCGGACGCTCAACCGACTGAGCCATCCAGGCGCCCCTTGGAATTCATCTTTTAATTATCATATTTACTAGTTGAATTGAGTGCTAGTTACTTTGGAGTCATTTTATTTATATCCTCAACTTGGCAAAGGAGTTTAAATCGAGAAATTGGAAAGCTCTCATTCATAATCTGCTAAGGCCTATTTCATGACAACATGTTTTGGTTATTTGTCCAGATGTATTCTTATTGTTGAGTCACAATAATAACTAGAAGACAGATCCACAGGAGGACACACATAAATAAAGCCAAAAAAGAAAGCCACTGTTGCATTCTTGGGAGTCTGATGGATCCGTGCTGAATCCCAGCTCTGTTTCTTAACTGAATTTGTTCTTAGTGAGCCTCACTTTTCTTGTTTATAAAACAGGGATACGTCCACTTACCTGGCAGAGTTGTTATGATTAATTAAGATGATAAAATAAACCACCTCTGGCAACAACTGGGATGCACAGGCATTCTGCAAATGGTAGCTGGTAGGTAATATAATTATTACTGCAAAAATGTTTAATGGAACTGTTTCTGAACCCCAGAATGCAAACTTAGAAAGCAACGAAATTAGCAGGAAAGGTCCTTCCATTTATACAGAGATTCACCTCAGGGTTTCTGTAAATCTGGGAGAGTCCCCAGTGCATTTGATGTTTACAGATCATTAGCAAACAGATGCCAGGAGGCAAATAAACTGTAGCTTAAGGATTTTCGAACCACTGACGAGGAAGAGAAAACCAGTTTCTGATAAAGTTATAACATCTCTAAGTAAGTAGTGGCAGGCAATGGGAAAATTTTAATTGGGTTTATAAAAGTTTATTTCAGGAACACATGTATTTCCAATTTGAGGCATACCTATACATCTGTAGCCATCTAATTTATAGTGCTTGCTTATTTCTCCACTGGGGTTAATAATAAAACAACAACTAATATTTATTGTGTGCTTACTTAAATGCCAATGTGTCTTTAGGAAGGAAACCTGTAGCGTTCAGAGGCTTGTTTCCAAGGGGATGTTTTGAAATTGGCCTTTTATCCATTTAGAGAGACCAGGTCTTTAAGGAGTGTGTCCTGTTTATTTGGCCAAAGTATGTGTGGAGCATTTGTAACAGGGAAGACCTTTTGTAGGAGACCAATTTAAGGAGAACACGGGCCCCGGCCTCACCAAATATTGACTCCCTGTTCCCTGGACACAGGGGGGTTGTGGGAGCACGGGATGAGCCACGCGTGGTCTGGTCCTAGATTCCATGTCTGGCTTTGCCACCTCCTCCCTGAAGCTTTTTCTGTCCGGGTCAGAATTGGGTTCAGTGCCGCCCTTCTAATCCTTGCACAGCACTCAGCAAGCTCTGTAGTTAATTGTTTAATTCTGTGGGTTTTCCTCTGGGGCTACACTGTGGTCTCCTTGAGAGCAAGCACTGGCCTCTTCCTGCATCTGGGCCAGTCACATCAGCATGTTTGTGCCATGAATAAACACTAATTTTCTAACTTTGGACAAATGGCAACGTTTTGCTTCCTTTAATGATGATGCAGTTATGATCGTCCCAATATCACAGCTTTGTTATGAAGATAAAATTAGAAATTTTAATAATTCCTATTGTGGTGCCTGGCACGTAGTGGGTACGTGGTCATTGTATTTGAGTAAATAATGGAGTTCTCTTTTTCCACTGGATTTGACAGAGGTGATCTATTTAGGAAGACCATATGCAGTGATGCCGTGTTTGGAGTACACAAAGGGCACACTTAACCTATAGGGTTAAGTCTGAAGTAGTTATTCACATTGGAATAAAAATTGGACACTTAACGGTCCAATTCAAAAAGAAGGGTTAAAACAAATCCTAACTCACAGGAAAGTTAAGTGGAAACCTGAAGTTATAACCATTAAAAAAAAAAAAAGACCTTCATCAGTATTTATCAATTTGATAAATTTAAGCAGTTAGTTCCAAACTTTGAACTCATTTTTAAAAACCTAAATATTTAATAATGAAAGTTGAAAACTAGGATGTTCAGCAGGCAAAAAAGTAAGGTATGTGTGAATATATTTTCTTGACTTTTTTCTTCTCAGCACACCCCTTTTTCCATTTTAAAGCTCCCTTTGGGGTTGGCACGTAGGTGACTCAGTTGGTTAAATGTCTGACTCTTGATTTTGGCTCAGTTCATGATCTCACAGATCATGTGTTCGGGCCCCACATTGGGCTCTTTACTGACTGCAGATTCTCTGTCTGCTTAGGATTCTTTGTCTCCCTCTCTCCCTGCACCTCTCTCTCTGTCTCTGTCTCTGTCTCTGTCTCTGTCTCTGTCTCTCTCTCTCTCTCACACACACACACACACACACACACACTGAAAAAAATAAGGCCTCCTTTGGAATTCGACTTGTGTTTGATTTTTGGGCTTATGTGGCATAGGTTTGGTAGAATCAGGTTTTTATATACCTTTTGTAGATGGAATTAATTATGAAAAATATTTCAAATTACTGGTAAGTAATGGCATTTGCTGGTCAAAATCTATTACCCTTCTCTAGAAAGAGAGATGAAACTCCCCAGATTTTACTGCATAATGTCAGTGGACTATTATTTGTAGAACAGGTGATGCATTTAGGACTTGCTGATTCACTTAATTGGTAACTGTACTACATTCATAAGTCCAGCAACTGAAAACAATAGGTCAGTGTCTGATGTTTATGCATAAATATTCACAGCAGAGAAAGATATGTCTGAAAGGCAGAATCTGTTCATCTGAGGAAGAATCTGGCACGTTAATGGTTCCATTGCTTGCCCTTCTGAGCTGGGTTGTGTGCTCCTTCCCTGAAAAATGTTGTTTGGGTTTTTGTCGCAGGTGTAGACAGTGACCTGTACCTATGTTATCAAGCTGGATGCTGTGGAGTAGTGTTTGAGTGTATTTTAAATGCCGGTGTGGAGGGAAAAGGCTAGACTGGATACATAGTTTCAAAACCAATGATGACTCACAGTTTTATATGTCTTAGCGCCTTTATGTTTCAGAGCAGAAAGTTAAAACCTAGGATAATTTTAAGAAATTCTACTTTTACATGGAAACCGAATGTTCATTTAAAGGACTTTGGAATGACCTTTTATAACAGTGAATTATATTCCTTTATTTCCTATATTTCAGGAAGAAAAAACCCTGCATGTTGGAATCAATTATTTGAAAGAAGTAATTTTTAATTTAAAACAGTTTCAGAGGAAAGACAACATAAAGTATTTTGTTTCACTGTTAAGGAATTCATGATTTAAAAAAAAATTTTTTTTTTAATTAGAGAGACAACGTGAGCAGGGGAGGGTCAGAGAGAGAGGGAGACACAGAATCCAAAACAGGCTCCAGGCTCTGAGCTAGCTGTCAGCATAGAGCCCCATGCGGGGCTCGAACCCATGAACCATGAAATCATGACCTGAGCCAAAGTCGGACGCTTAACCGACAGAGCCACCCAGGGGCCCCATCATGATTTTTTTTTTAACTATGTAAAACATTTGTAACATTCCTTTCAAAAATACATTATTTTTAATGAGTAAATTTTAAGTATTATAATAGTTTAGTAGAATAACTGTATTTAGTTAAAATGCTATACTAATGATTCAGGTATTTTATGATATAAAGTAAGTGAAACTGACTCTGTATGACACTAATAAGTTTAATAGGTGGTGTCCTTAAAGCTCTCTTTTAGTGCAGTACAATTTGGTATCATACTGCCCAGAAACTTTAATTCTACATTACACATGCAAAAAATAAACTTTCCTTCATGAAGAGTAAACAAAAGTTTATTTCTGAGTGTGTTTTGGGGAAGCTTGATTTCATCCTCAAAATATGCAACTTCTCAGACTACTTTTTGAGAGCGACCATTTTTAGTGTATAAAATTTGAAAATGTCATTAGGGAAAGACCAGGGTAATGGACTATTTGCCCGTTTGCAGCATATTCCCATCTTCTCATCTGGAAAATTAAATCTGATTATAGCTTGGATTAACATTTATGGTTGTGGGAGAGAGGAAGATGGTATCTTAAACTACATGAAATTGAACGATGATATTATATCGTTTATAGCTAATTTTAAAGGCTTGCTTTTAAAGGGAAGACTTTTATAATTGTAAGCTTTAATATGTTCACTGTTTTGTTTCTTACTAAAATATCCTAGAGGTAATGACTGGATACATTTAGTGGGCTTTGAATGTAATTTTTCTGCCTTGATACCTACCATGTTAAAAGTGAAAGCAATGTAGATTCCCGTGTTAACAGCTACATTTGCAGTTTCTCTGAAATTTCCTAAAAGAGCTCCAGTTCTAGAAGATTGTGACATTTGGTTAGTGTGCCGTTGTTACACATTTCATAGAAAATGAAGTCATTGTATTTTTCAATAATCATTTAAAGTGTCACGCCTTGACCCTTCAAATGGAGTCCTTGGTGTGACAGAGAAAAACAAGAAAATAGTAAGGTGTGTTTGTGTGTGGGTACACACACACACACACACACACACACACACACACACACACTGGTTACTGATCTACAAATGAGCCCTCATACATAACCACAGTACTTTTATGAATTATTTTGCATTTCTGTTGTAAAAGATCTGTCTACCACGTTTTCTAGGAACTTGAAGCCTAAGGCAGAACTCAAGGTTTTGGAGCCTGTGTAAAATAATTTATAGCACCGTTCCAGCAAGTCTTGCCCAAACTCTTATTCTATTAATTAAACATCCTGTGGCAATCTGGTATATCTTAAAGATTTAAAGAATGGTATAATAGAAGACTAGAAAACATGAACAATTGAGGTTAAAGAAAATTAACCTTTCTTCTTTAAAAAAAAATCAAGACATAGTTGTTCTGAGATCTTTTTTTTTCTTCTGTGAAGACATAGCCTCTTAAGCATGGTCACGTTCTGTGCCTGAATCAGATTGTGCTGTTGGGATTCCTGTGCCGTGAAATGTCTGTTTTAAGTATGGAAACACTTCTTGTGGCTTCTAGTGGCCGTGGTGGCCGTGTGGAGACCTCCTCTTGCGTGGCCACGGGGCCAGAAGCAGGGAGTAGCCCATCACATCGACATAACGCAAAGCCTTGCTCCAGAACCAACCGCGTCTTCTGGGTGTACAGGGTTAAGAGATGTATGGGCTCCACTATACCATCCATCTTGTGGCAAGATCTGTTTAATAGATTTTTTTTGTTGTTGAAAAGTGTGTTCCTGGGAGATGATGAAATTGGTTTTTAATTTTGTTAAGAATCAACTACTTAAATCTGGAGAAAGTTGCTGAGAGAGAAGGAAAAGGAATGTTCTTAATTTTCGGCCAGGGGGACAATTCTTAGAGAAAAGGCTTGACATATGCCCGTGTCTCTCTTCTTACTGCCAAATGCCTAAGCAAATTGTTGCTTTTTTCCTTGGTAGTTCTCTGATCTGCAGATTTCTGTGTTGAAAGTTAGCTGTTTGGTGACACTGCATTTGGCGGTGAGAGTATGAATGTGAGAAGGTGTTTTGGAACATTAGCAATTACGGTATTGGATGGTGGATAAAGAAATAGATATATAAATATTAGACCGATGCACAGTTTTCCAGTGTATGTTATTTTCCATATAAAGATATAGAACATTTCATAAAATGTTCCCAGACCATTTAAAACTCCAAAGAAATGCAGCTGATGCAATGAAATACATAGAGTCCTTGTAAAAACATACAGACACGCAAGTGGATTGCTGCCAGACAGAAAATTTAAAGGCGGTTTGCTTAACTGCAGGGTGCTACGTTTTGTACAATGTGCCATGCTGAAACTGTTAGTAAGGCGGGTGTTGTGTTGCTTGAGAAAAGCAGATTGTATTTGGACCTTTTAAACTCAGATGTTTCCAATGTCGATATTTTGGTGACATTATGGCATTATGATCGACTCGATGTGAAAAAAGAGGATTTCACTCTGCTGTGCGAAATAGACATTTTAAGGAAACTCAAAAAAATTATTTTCAGTTTTTCTGTTAATTTTTACAAAATGGCTTTCATTGTGTTTTTTATCAGATAGGATCTTTGAGCTAAATCGAATGGGAGTTAGTAGGTTGGGCTTTGGGTTTTAAAAAGTGTTGCCCTCCCCATCCACTCCCCCACCCCCTGGCTCCACTTAAAAAAAAATTGCTTCAGAGAGTGTTAAGAACCCATGAAGTTTGCTTTTGTGAACCTCAAGGCCTTAAAGGAAAACACAAGCTTTATGCTTAGATCATAGTAAATAATAATCCATGTATTATCTTAGAACATGATTCTGTAAAACTCTGAGCGTCTCACTCTGGGGTTAGTTTTAGGACAGTTGAAAGAATTTGGTTGATGATGATAATTATGCCTACTACTAAGGCACTATTGAGGATAGTATGATTTGAATGAGTCCCATCTTGGCATTCCATAGTCATCTTTACCATTAGTATATTAAAATGAGTTGATATTTTTCCCCATGCTTCCTTCTCGTTTTAAAGTTCTATGCTGTATATGTAAATAAAATACATCTTCTAATTATTAATGTAGTTTCTTATTAACATAGTTGACCAAGGATGTAAAAGCCTTCCTTCTCCCACCCATAAACCAGAAACTTATTTTTTAATTTGAAGACTGTATCACCAATTTTGGTTTTTGAGATTCATCTCTTCACAGAAAGGTGATAAAAAGATAAGTCTTTGTGTTGTTTTTTTTTTTCCATCTTTATTTTCATGAGTATTTCTGTGGTTCCTGAGGCACCAACTACTGCAAGAAAGAGGACATGATATTAAAGATTTATATGTGAGTCATTTCTATATGAAGTTTTCTGGTTAAAGAGTGTTAATCACATGACAGTTGGAAGAAAAAGAAGATTATTTTGTGGCTTTCCCAACTTCTTTTTATTACTATGTCCCTCAGTGGCTTGCTTACAAGTGCATTTTTGTTTCAGTCTTGGGCCCAAATTTTAAATCCTAAAATACCAGTTTTTTCTGCACCAGGGTGATGTACGTATGTTTTAGGAATTGTAATCACTGCCTCTTACTTAAGGTCCCCCCAGCCCCACCCCAGCAGCACACTTTGAGAGGTTTGTTAGGCATCTGGTTGTATCTTTGCATCCTACTGGCTAACTCTTCCCTGTAGACCTTATGCTGCTCATGCCATACCGTTAGCGCCCTCTGGTCTCCTGTCTCAAGAGGGCCAAGTTCTTGTGTGATTTCAGCCCTTCCGGCCAGAGAGAAGCAACAGCTTCTTCCCCGGGCCTACTAGGGCAACCCTGAACAGTAAGTATGGCAGGGGGGATCACTCCAGAATTCTGCTGGTCACAGTCTACATGTATCCCTTGTCCCATTGAGTACTTGAAGATGCAGATTAAGAAAGAAATTGGTCCCCAGTTTGTAAGTCAACCAGAAGATCCTTCAAGAAGAGCTGAAATGGTATACAGATAGTTTCAGCTTTTTTGCATCGCCCGTTGATGGAAGCTTTGCTTTTTTGGTATGACTTTTTGAATATTCCTGCTTTTGTTACTAGTGTTGGGTTTTGAAAAAGAACACCCAGTGACTTGGATGACTCAAAACCTGGAATTTCTAGGGTTTAAATGTAGAATGTGAATAGGCTCTTCATTTTCTCCCTTTTCGATTCTTCACAGCAGAAAGGTTCTTGGCTGTACTTTTGTGTTGTGATTTGGAGGGTTTTAACTTTTACGTGGATTCACTCTCACAGAGAAGTAAATTGTTGTTTTAAAAGGTAGTTATGAAGAAAAAAAGATAGCTATGAAAACTTAATATGTTTTGTGATCAGTGTGTGAGGGGACCCTTAAATATTATGCTTTTCCATAAGCCTTTGCACTGATATGTCATTTCTCAAATATGTAATATTCTTATCACTTCCCCACAATGTGCCTCTGAGGAACCACATCTTTCTTTTATTAGAAAAGATTGAATGTTTTCCTAATCAATAGCAAATGGAGTGCTAATAGCTTTTAATTAGTATATTTCTGTATTGACTTACAGATGTGGCATTGGATTATCTTGCAATTATGATTGAAGAATCCAGTGACCCCTTTAGTGATTCCATTCTAAACAGATGGTCATAAGAGGTGTTTTCACCTGTGTGTTTTTACACTTTCTGAGCAAATCTCATTATGTTCAGTAGAACATAATATCTCATTTCATGATACTTTGTTTGCACCGACAGGCCTAAAGTCTATTGTTTGGTTCTGTTTTGAAGAAAACTTCATCTGGTCTTATCTGTATTTTCAAGAGTTCATAAGTATTTTGCTAAGGATATATTTTATTTTGAAAAACAAAGTTTTGCATTTGTTCCTTGAAAGACTTCTTCTCTTATGCCCTCCCCCCATAGCGCGCGCGCGCGCGCACACACACACACATATTGTCTCTCTCTCTTTCTGTCTCTCTGTCTCTGTCTCTGTCTCTCTCTGAAACTGGTGTTTAAGGTGGTTTATCAAACCCACATCTGTAACTATGAAAAGGAGGCTTCTGATTTGAGGGGAAAAAAAAGGCAAGCCAGGTTTAAGACTCGTATTCTTTGGAAAAATATATTGCGGGCCATTTGCGACTGGTAAGATTTTTGCATTAGGTAATAGTCTAAAGTTAACAGTAGCATCAGGTCTTCAAAATTCTTCTTTTTTATATTTCTGGAGGAGGGTAATGGGAGTGCCTTGCCGAGTCCTTCCTTGTGCTCATCAACATAGCAGCCTCAGCTGCCCCCCTTGGATCTCCTGCCAGGGCTGCTATCATCTTCTGATCAAATATTAATGTGTGATCCTCTGCTTGCTCACTAATCCAAAGCCAATTAATATTATCTGTCAATTATTTACAGATCCTGAGGTGCAGAGGCAATTCCCGGAGGACTACAGTGACCAGGTTCGGAATGCGTAATTAATTTTTTACATGACAAAATTTATTTCAGAGTTGTTCAACATATTATTACTGTTCTTTTTACTGAAAGAGATAAATGAATTTTTAGAGGGAAGAGAAATAGCAATTAGGAACCCAAGATAAAACGTAAAAACATATTGAGGTATAGGATTGAAAGTGTCGGTGCTAGATGTGGGGTGTTAACCTTCATGGAACAAATGCACAAAAAGTAGGGAAGAAAAAAACCTATCACAGATTTTTACTTTTTACTTTGAGGTATGCTATAGTCTGTAGTTCATTAGGAAATCCTTTTTGGGTTGCCTGTGAAATCTTTTTTTTTTTTTTTTTTTAAATGCTGTTTAAGCAGTCAAGAACCAGCATAACAAAAAAAGAGAGGATGTGGAGGGAAGCTTATCATATTTCCTGGAATTTGAAATAGATTATGAAGCTGTGTGTTAATGGTAGTGCTCCAAGGAGAAGATGCACATCCAGGAATGGTCTTCAGGGTGAGGTTAGTTCTAATGATGGTAGTGAAAGTTGTGGTTGGTTGGTTGGGCCTGCCATCTCGAATTTCCTGTGTCCTGCAAGCATGGGATGAAGTAGAAGGAAATATTTTAATCACAAAATAGTGCTGAAGTTCTGATGTTGCTCTACTCTTGATAATTAGATCTGGGTTATACATTCTGGATTCCAGTGTCTATCTTAAGAGATAGTAGAGATTTTTTTATAGCTTTTTTTTGGGGGGTTGCATCTTACATTTTTAGTTCAAATAAGCAATTTGGGATGCTTTTTAAAACCATTTCAAGATAGAAGCATCATTGATTACACTGAATAAAACAATTATAAAGCCTTTCACGTGTAGAATATTGTACACAATAAAAACATGTTTCTGAAGTACCTCCATTGAATTTTGTCTATTAAAAAATGTCCTTGAATGAGGGTATGTACAATGGGATTGAAATATCCAGTACAATAGTAGTAACACCTTTGCAATGTGGCCTGTTATATAGAGGGCAAGGTATCTGAGACATCTTTATGAATACAGGGGACATAATGTGACCAGGAAGATAACTGGATAATCAGTATAATGAGATGCTTTGTAATGAGATTTTATTGTACAAGAACCCAAGAGAACTGGTATGGTTTGCTTTGTGTGTGATCTCAAGACTTTTAAATGAGATTTTAAAAATACTAATCTTCTCTAACCCTTGCTTCATCTTCCAACAGGAGAGTTACATTTTTGTCTTGCCTTAAATTGCTGTGTGATTGATTGAGCCCATTGGATATAAACTACACAATCTAAAGATTATAAGACTTCTTTATTAATAATTTTTTTTCGTTAAGCAATGTCTAAAGGGTGGAAAATCTTGAAGTGTTGTTTTGAATAGACTTGAAGCCATAGCTCTTAAGAAAAATCATTATTCTAAAGTCTCTTGTCTAGGGAAATAACCTTTGTGGTCCTAGGTTCTGAATTACCCAACAAGAGAAAATTTTGTAGGACAAACCTGAAAATAACATGGTTAATATCTCCCTCTATCCCTTTAAACATAGTTTCTTACTATATCTGAAACTTTTTGATCAGGATGACTTTTTTTTTTTTTTGGTGTACCTTTTAACAATCACATGGGTAATATGTTCATGACAAAATATTTCGGAAAAATGGATAGATCAGCAATAAGTTTAAAAAAGAATGAAAAAAAATATAATTCATCCCTAATTTTACTACTCAGAGATAGCCACTATGACAATTTGGTGTTTATCTTCCCATGTTTGTTTTTCTGAGTATGTGTATATGTTTGTGTGTTTGGGGGGCATATATGTGTATATATATGGGTACTATACATATGTGTATATAGTATGGTGTGTGTATAGAGAAATACTATTGTTCTGTAGCATATGGAACTCAGTTTAGAGATTAAATAATATGTTATGAACTTAGTTCTCTTTACTTTGGTTACTGGATGTTATCACAAGTATTTCATATGGTGAAGTTGGAATAATTTAAAATTATGGTAAGAACCTAAAAAAATGAAGGTTTTCAGCTATTTTAAAGTACTCAGAGGATAGTTACTTGTTTCCTTTGTTTAGATATGTAGCATAATTTTAAAATTTGGAGGATGATATTCTTGAGCTAGATGCAGACTTATGAGAGTCTCATTTAACATCTCTTCCAACTTGGCATACGTGGTTTCCCTTCCTTATCACATATAACTTGAGAATGAAGGGTGAATGAAAGGTCTGTTTTTGGAGAAGTTACCCCCACATTCCCAGAAATTGATTTGACAGTTGATCCCTTGGTAAAGTGAATGAGACTTGCATATTTCTTATTTACCTTTTTATCATTTGGGTGCCGATCTTATATTTTTTCCTCCTCTTCTCAGCATTTGTTGGATTAATCAAATTATCTTTCCCCTTGGTGTACTATACTAAAGAGTTCTTAGAAATGTTTTATTCCACACAAACCTTAAGTGCTGAATATGTGCTTGATCAAGACAACATTTCTAGTATTAAAACATTTATGATGTAATCCATAAGGAATATTGGAGCTAATTCACCACAAAGTATAGTGCTTGTTACTTACATACGCACACACACAAAATTCCCTCCTCCAGTTTTCCTCCTCATTCGCCTAAACTACTAGTGCTTGTTTTTACATATAGTGTATTTCCCATGTACCAGCACACTTGATCAGAGACCCTTGCTGCTGCTAGATGTTTTATTCTGTGTGTTCTTTGTACCTTACAGTAAAAGAATCTGTCACAAATTATTGTGGCTCACTGCTTTAGAAACTGAGAAAAAAGGGAGGTTAGATTGACATCTGTGACTGAATAATGATGACCAGCCTTTTGGCTCTCCTTGAGCCACAAAGCTAGCACTGCCTTTAGAGTGGAAAAAGAAGTAAGAAGAAAGGGGAGGGATAAAAGAGAGTTACAAATCTGTGGTCCCGGAGATGTATTACTGTTGGACCAGTTGTCTGCGTGGTATGATAATCCATTTTGATCTTCTCTGTCTTAATTGTCTGCTAAAGACAAATGGGCAGTAAAAGTTCATCAGTTTCATCTTTTTGCTTCTCGTTTAGAAGCAGAATAAATGATCCATCACTACAGAAGTAGCCTTTCTTTCTGACACGGAAGTAATGCAGACCCAACACGTTTTATTAAAATGTTTTCCCCTCATTATTTCTCTCCTCTCAGCTCTGATAGATCTTACTGTTTCATAAAAAATGTAATCTGAAATGTAAATAAGGGTCTTGATTCAGAAGGAAGAAGTAATGAGCAGTCTGAGCCACATCTTAGGACTCTTGATTGTAATTACTGACAAAGTGATTTCTCTGTGCCCCATTTTTTTCTTCCTTAAGTTGTCTGTGACATCCTCAGACCGCAACGACATCTACGGTTTAAAACCATTAAATCACTGTAGCACTCAATATTTCATTTAAAATCTGGTAAGCCTGCTATCTTGAAACCTGAAAGTAGAGGCTTTGTTAATTCCAGAAAGACAAGCAATTCCTGTATTTTTGAAAATGGAAAAACAAACCAAAAAGGCAAAAGCAAGGGCTTTTCAGAGTTCACATTATTTATTCATCTGCTTTTGTTTGTTTAATGCTTAGCTAGTTTAAATACTAAAACATCAACATTGATAGGATTCTGACTTGAAAAGAATCCTGCATTAAAAAAAATCTTTTAACAATTTACTTAAGAAATGAAAATTGTGTCCCTAAGCATAATATGAAGTAGTCTAAATTTGGGGGGGGGGCGGGGGTGCTAAGATTCAAAAATCACAGATAGGATTTTTTAGTTACTTTGGTTTTGGTAGCTTAAACCAAATTCTTTTCAATCTCACTACAGGTTTAGATAACGAAGTTCTTAATAAAGCCTGTACCATAGAAAATTTTGTTAAAAAAGACAGAGTCACAACAAGACTATTTTTCATTTCCAGAAATGGTTCTCAAAGATATCAGCATGCCATTCTAGCATTAAAAATAAAATACAAAACATGAATATCTTTTTTTGCTGGAAATAGCCTGTAGTTAATTAAGTAGATTTATAATTATTCTGTTTACTGTATTCATTCATAATTATGGAAATAATTGGTAAAACTTTACTCATTGTGATTAGTGCAGTTTTAATGAATACTAATTGAATTAAGGGAAGAAAGGATAGTTAACATGTTAGCAAATTATGGTCAACCATTCTCATCAAAATCACATCTTTGGTTTCAAAACATTATATGCTTTTTCAGATTAAAAAGAACCTTTAGTAATTATAACATGTACTATGGGATAATTTGGAGTAAAGCTATGGTAACCTATCCGAAGATTTCCATAAATAGCCTTGTAATATGTCAAGTGTAATATGCATTACACATACCGTTTTAAAACATGTTAGTTATAATACGATTACCTCTTGTCCTAAAACATGAAGAATTAGTAATTTGTTCTTACAATTGCACTTTTTATAGCCTGTTTGTTCCAAGAGTAGTGCTTAGAGGGGCATGTGCTAGAAGTTGCTTCTCCAGTCTGCTCATCTATATTTTGGTGAAATATAGCCAGTGTCTTAGAGGTTTTTGAATAGAGGTCTGAGCACACTTACTCACCCTATTTATATAGTTCGCTGTTTAGAGTTGCAGGTAATTTTTCTTTCCACTGGCACTGAAGCAGAGGTTATAATGAAACCAACAATCTTTATGCATTTATAGAAACTATAAAAATTTTATGGAAATCTTTATATAGAACTAACAGTGTTTCTTGTACAAGCTCTATAAGCAATGTAGAAACATGGTATATTGGGAAAAATAAAAAGGTACCCTTTCTTTTATGGTTTTATGTGGTCTATGTGATTTTAAAATTTCACTATAGGCAGTTAAGCAAATTATAAAAACATACATCACCTATATACTAAAAAGGAACAAAAATATGTTGCATAACTTAGGCTAATTGTGATGGAAATTGGCATTTGTGAGTTGCGTGTAATTGCTTAAATATGGAGTTTTCATCTGTTCATACTTCAGGTATGCTCTAAAGAAAACATTTCTTAAGCTCACAGTTATTCATAGTATAATCTATGTAAATGGTATGGGAGAGTCTGATTAGAAAGACAACAGAGATAATATTTAATCAAGACTTACTACCTGTGTGTTGGTGGTGGCCTGAGGTCCTTTGGTGAGCTCCTGTGTTTAAAAACTTTTGTCTTAATTTTTTTCTACATTTTGATAAGCCAGGGATGAAACATTTCATTTCAAAACTTGATCATGCCCCGATTCATTGACCGAATACTAATAAGAAAATTACAGATACAGTCCACAGCTCCTAAGTTTTCTATTACTGTGAAAGGAAGTCTCATACTGACATTATATAATACGATATACGTGTGTAATATTCACACCAAATTTAAAACAAATGACAAAATTTGATTTTTCTCATTATTGTTAGATAGGGAACCATAAGTAGCAGTATACCTGGTTTGCATAAAACGTGACATTGATTCCAGAAAGATTCTGCCAGTCTTTCTATAGTGACTTGTCTAAGCTGTAGAATCTTTAAATCGGAATTGAGACTTTGGACCTTGCATTCACCAAACTCACAAAGAATGAGATCAGACCTGGGTATATCCCATTTCTCTTGGAAACCTGAGTTTCCTTTCCCCCCTCATTCTTCTCCAAGGTGTGGGTGCTGTCATACTTCCAATCTGCTCATATAATCTGCTCAGATTTGATCCACTTTAAATAGTGAGGTCAAGTTTGGTCCTGGAAACTTTTTATGACGCCGTATACACGGGACAGAATTTATTGATTCATTTGAATCTCATCCAAAGGGTCAAATGGATCACATTTTAAAATGGCTCTATGAGCTGACCTTTAAAAGACTAATTTATAAAAGGCTGTATTTTCTGAATTTTTTTCCCTTTGTGTCTTTGATGGCAGAAACTTTCTGGGAGACCAGATTTGATTTTATGCATTAATTGAATGAGAGATTGATAAGTATAGTGTCTGCAGACTGTGAGCCAGACACTATACCAGGTAAAGAAGGGAGAAGAAGTAGATTCCATCCTTCCCCTGAAGGACCTAGTAGGCTACAAGGGTAATGTTTTGTTGGATGGTAGAACAATGGCATGCCCAGAAATTGGGGATGTCTCTGAAAACTAGGACCTTTGGGTAGTGATGCCCCCACCTAATCACATTTCTGCAATTTCTTGTCCTTTGTATAATGAAGCTGTAGAAGGTAGTAAAGTTAGTAAGAGTTGTACAGAGAAACCCAAGTGAAAAGTCTTGAAGCTGCCCTTAAAGAAGATCATCTTTTAAGCTTGTTTTAGATGGTGTGCTTTTCCAAGAGTCACTGTTGATTTATGGATTTTTCTACCTCTTGCTCAAAAAGGTCAATTTCCATATTAGTAACTTGGCAGTCTGGGACTGTAGATGGAAACGTAATTTTCTCATCCACAGATACAAACTCTCAATCTCTTTAGACCCTAGGTGGTGGTTGTTTAGCATAATAACAACAAAGCACCCTGCTGAAGCAGCTTTCTTCGAGTAGTGCGTCAGTATCCACGATTGCCATCAAATGTAGCCATTTTGATGGACCACATTACAGATTTTGAAAAGATTCATTGATAGGTTGCAGATGTATAAATGCAATCCAGATTAGACATCTGCTTCCTTGTATATGTTTAAGAGTGTCCTGTTCTTGATGATCGCCTTGGTTTTAATTTTTTTTTTTTTTTTAGGTTCATGGACGGGTAAACAATAATCCTAAAAAACAAAAACTAACGAAAAACCCTGTCACGTGTTGCTTTTATTTCTCCCAGTGTTGTTACAAGTCAAATTTATCACCTTGACAAATGTCAAAATTCATGCTTTTTAAAGTGTTTGCTGAAGAAAAAGCCACCTTGTATATAAGAGCAGCTATCCTGCCATGTCTATATCATGAGTCCTCCCCCACCCTCATTTCCAGAAAAGGGTGAATTTAAGAATGGGATAGGGTTAGACTGGCTTCTTAATGAAAATTGTATTTCAAAACCTTAAACATGTAGCTGAACTCAACTGAAAAATTGATACATTTTCTGACTTAAGGCTTTTCTTTTAAGTTGAAGATTTCTTCCCAATTTGGTCACTCCCCAGCTGTTACAGTTATATAGAAGGAACTCATTAAAAAGACAAATTCTTTCGGAGCTATTCTTTCTGAAAGCACGCCAGGCTATGCAGCTACGTTGTACTATTACTTACTTGAATCTAACGCCAGAAAATGGTAATTATGCAATCCTTACTTACACATTCTTATTAGAAGTGTTCTTCTGATTTTATTCTGGCTCCAAAAGAGCCCCACTAAATTTTAGACATCTGTGAATACTATTGGATGCTCTTGTTTCTGTTGAGTTACTCCATGATTATAACTAAATGGACTGTAGCTGTTTTTGAGAGCTGTAGTCTGAGTCGTAACTTTAGCCTCACGTAACCAGTCTGTTACTTAAAGGGCAAGTCTGTAGTCATCCAGTCTTATTCATTACCCCTCCTAAGTTGCTTTTCAGTCTCCCTAGTGTGCTATTTCCCTCTGCATTCAACTCTCAACTTCTCTCCTGTGGACTCTTCCTAAAGGCCTACAACCCAATGTCCTTATAATCACTACCTTCCATAAGATGGCCAAAGATAGTTTTCTAAAACCTACATCAAACCATACCATTTCTCTTTAATAAAAACTCTTGATGGCTCCCTGGTGCCTTCAAGATTGACTCCAAATTTCTTAACTTGGATTTCAGGACCTTCACAGCCTGACCTTGACTCACCCTCCAGCCTGGTTTCCTACCACTTTTCACTTTATAAGCAGACATAGAACACCTCACTGTTTCCCAGCATGATTTGTTTTCTCCCACTTCTGTTTTTGCCCAAGCTGTTTTTATGGTTGAGATCCCTTTCTCAAGCTCCCCCTGTCCCCCAGGTATACTTCTGTTCAGCATTAATTACTCTGCTTATATCTCTTCTTCTGTGAAACTTTCCCTGACTCATTAGTCACTCCATCTCAGCGCTTGGAGAGCACTTGGAACATTGACTCCTTACACTGTATTATCGTCTGTCAATATGAATTCTTCAAGTATAGGAATGACTACAGTCCGTGTTAGAGGCACTTCTCAGCAGCTATGATAAATTACAGGCCAGTGAATAATTGTGAATATGAAGTATGTAATACACAGACATAATTGTTAAGGAGTCCAGGTACCAGGAAGGAGACTGTAGGGGTGTGACCTTGGTAATGAAGAGCATGGACTTTGGAGCCAGACTGGTTGGGTTTGAATCCCAGCTCTGTCATTTATTCGGATTTATCTTTTTTGGGATGTCATTTCCTCACCTGTGAACTAGAAATAATCAGAGTAAAGACCTCATAGGACTTTTGTGAGGGTTAGGTGATTTTGAAATGTGTAAGAGTACTTAGAATGAAAACGTGTCTAATGAGCAGTAGTTATATAGTACTAGTTATGTAGTACCTCCTCCTTCTATGGGCAGATTTAAGGTAGCAGGTTAACCCGGTTTGGGGTTTTGTTGGGTATTAGGGTTATATGTGATGACTTTTGCCTCTAGGATTTGACAGGTCCTAAGAAGAATTCTGGAAAACCTTTCCTTTCTAAGCCTGTGCTATTCCAGAGCAAAATTTAGAGATGTTGCAAAAGGAAGAGAGAGTGCTTTGTCAAGTAGAGGTGAAGAGATATAGTCAGAAACGGTTTCTGAGTATTTATGTTCTAAAATGTACTGAAAATGTGGGAACTCTTTTAATGGTGATAACGGAGTTTTAAATAACTAATTATTTTTAATTTATTTCTGTTGTGAAATCTATTGAGACTTTCCATGTTCAAAACCTCAGAAATTTAGTAATGGGTCCCACTGTCCTTGTAAATTAGCCCTTTTTGTTACCTATAGTGATTTGCACTATTGTGTTAGCTTTCATCTTTTAAGTACTTACATGCAGTAAAGTTAAGAGTCCTGTGGCTACCATAATTTCAAACTGTCTAACTTGTGGTCACTTTCAGATTTCAAATGTGAACTAGCATGAAGCCCAGACTGTTGGACTGCTCTGTAGTGTGTCGGTGTGTGTACTTGCAGGCAGAGATTGGTGGCTAGAAATGAAAAGGTATTTATAAAAGAATTAAGATTTTCTTTTAAAGAGCAATTGAGTTTACCAAAGTCATTTACTTCTATATCAACCTTGTGAAATATGTGATATAATATTGTTTCACGTTGCTTTTATTCCTGGAATATTCTTATCCAGCACTTTGCCTAATACTGACTCATCTCTCAAAAACCAGGTCATGTCACCACCTCTGAGGAGTCTTTCAAATCCCCTCAGTAGAACTTGACAGTACCTTCCTTCTTCCTTGACCATTCTTCTGTCAGAAAACCCAGCACACTTTATTGTATGTACTTATTTATGTATCTTCTTCCTTCTCCTCCCCTATACAGGAAGTGAGGCAATCTTACTTGATTCCTGTCCACATCTCCAGGACCTAGTACTGTTTATAGATATTTGTATTCCAAATATTTGATACATAATAAATGGTTATTTGAATAATGTTCTCACTGTGATCTTGGGTTCAGAATTTGAATGAGGTAGGACAAACCAAAACCTACATTTATTGAATCCTATCTTACCTAGCAGAGGCTTTTAAGGTTCTTGTATTTGAGTGTATTTCAAACATGATGCATCTTTAGTAGCATCTGATTTTAGAAGTGTAAACCGTAAATTGTTGAGAGCATCATTTTTATCAGAGAACTCTTCCAACCCCCCAGATACTTACATTTCTAGAGCTCTAAACCACTGGTAAATTGTTTCTAAATTTCTAAAATAAATCTGTTATAATAAACAGATTTAATGGCAGCTAAAATCTTTGCATTATTCATGTCTCACTTCTTTTTTTAAAGTTCACTTATTTATTTTGAGAGTGAGTGAGTGAGTATGACTGGGGGAGGGGCATAGAGGGAGAGAGAGAATCCCAAGTAGACTCTAAGCTGTCAGCATAGACCCCAACACAGGGCTTGATCTCATGAACTGTGAGATCCTGACCTGAGCCAAAATTGAGAGTTGGATGATTAGTCAACTGAGCCACCCAGGCACACCCCATCTTAACAATTATCATTCCCCCTACACATTTTAATTGCTTTTTTTTTTTTTTTTTGGTACATTTGGCCAAAGAATAGTAGAAGGCAAATATCCCCATGTTACATGAGGTCTGGCTTTGGAAAGGTCACTTTGGGCAAAGGCTTTACTTTTTCAGCCTATTTTTTTTCCCTATAAAATAGGAAGTATACTAATTTTGTAGAACTGGCAGGGGAAGTGGGCACGATGTATACACAATACTTGGATTAGTCTAGTTCAAGAAATGTCATCTGATGTAGTATGAAGAAAATGAAGCAAAGAGAAGATTTTCCTGTTTCCATGAATTGATGATGTCTGTCATTGCATTAAGTCCTAGGATGTAGATAGGTTTTTAATGTGGATAAAGAACCTAGGGTCAGGTGATAAAAAACTATCCTAACATCACTCCCCAATTGCTCACTGCAAGGCAGTTGGAACAGCTGTTTATTCTTTCACTACCCTCCAGACAAGCCATGGTTTTCTCTCTAAGACTCTGGTGACCATAGCATCCAATCTAGGACACTTTTGAGAGTGAAATGGGCACCTTGATGACACAGAAATCATGAGCAAACCAGGCTGTCATGGGCGAACCGGCATGTGAGGCTCCCCTAACCAAAGAGCCTGTGACCCAACAACCTGAATCTTTCACTCCACTGCTGCAATTGGAAAGTGAAGTGGGAGACAGGCTTTAGCTTCATTTAGTATGAAGGGCTACCCTTGCAAAGCTGTAGCGATGTTGAGTGTTTGTAAATGTGGAGACAGTGTCCTCATCAAGTAGGGACCAAGAATGAGACTCTCATTTGGAGTCAGCAAATCAGCAAGCTGAGAATTTTGGGAAGAGCTTAAGCTCCAGGGATAGATGAACTTGGGTTTGAATGTTAGCTTGTCCATTCCCTGTCTCCTTGCAGTTAGGCAAGTTATTTCACTGTTCTACCTGAAACTAATGTTTGTCCACTTTCAAGGTTCAGTTCGCATGTAAGAAGTTGATAATCTTTATAATACGTAAGATTACTGGCAGGATCTTTGAGCATATGTAAAACTTCTAGCCCAGGATGTGACACATATTAGCCGCTTTGTCCGTCTCCTTCTGCTTGTCACTTTACCTGCTCCAGAGAGCAGATGACCATAATGAAGTTCATAGGAACATAATGAAGGCTAAATCAGAAGAGACTTACATAGGTCAATTAGATACTTTATATACATAATTCTTGTTTTAAAATGTTTATTTATTTATTTGTTTTTGAGAGAGAGAAAGAGAGAGAATCTCAAGCAGGCTCCACACTGCAAGTACAGAGCCAGATGCAGGGCTTGGACTCATGAACTGTGAGATTATGACACAAGCCGAAACCAAGAGTCAGCCACTTGACTGACTGAGCCACCCAGGTGTCCCTGAATTATATATATAATTCTGATGTTTATTGGGCATAAATGGTAAACTTCTGAAAGAAATGACTGATACTATGTTTATACAAACTGTAATCAATTCTTCCATTCCTTTCGTTTTCTATATCAAGAATAAATTTGATTCTCTGGTAAATTCCAGTCTCCTTTGGCCATTTGGTCTCATGGTTTCCCATGAAGGTTAAACGAGAAGACATGTAGGCTGTTAGCACAGTGCTTGGCAATAACAAGTGCTCAGTTAATGCTATTTTTTTTTTCTTCTAAATCCCCACAGTATATCACCCAGTCATTTTTCAGCACCATCATTCACTAGAAGTTTCCTCTGTGTTGGGTACTCCGCTAGACACTGGCGGTAGGTATAATCCCTAGCATTCTTAGTACAGACTAGTGGGAAAGACAGATCTGTAAATAAATACGTTCCATCAGTTCTAAGATGCACACGTTTTCGCATCTTCACATCTCTGAAATTGGGATGCATCTTCGAGTGGATGGTATATCATTTGCTGCCATTTTTTCCTCTAGTGGTACTGAAAGATAATAGCCTTCACAATCAGTGGCTTCTTAGATGCAATGATATACAACAGGTTACCGCAGTAAAAAGTCTGCTTTCTTTGTATACAGAGTGGATTTGGGAAATCTCCAGATTATCAGGAGCATGTTCTGAAGAGAGATTTAAGCCGAACCTGTGTTCACATTTGTTATACAACCTTTGTTCTCTTCAACCACGATCCTTCTCCATGCTGCTGTGTTATGATTAAGGCTCCTTTGTGAGGCTCTTCTTCCTTCTCAAAGGCCTGGCAAGCACCCAGTGTGTGTCTTTACCCTCCTGTGGAAACATATGGTCCCAAGACTATGGTCATTGTCATGCTAGCAGCAGGATTGGTGTGGGAGCTCAGGTGAAGAGCTCAGTGAGGATAGCTTCTGAATCCTTTGCAATCTGGAAGACTTTGCAGGTTACAGCAAAGTTAGAAAGCGGCATGCAAATGGAATATAAAGGATTCAAACCCTCTTAGTGATGTCCAGTGCTCTTGAATAACGTCCAGACTCCTTAACATGTCTTGTAAGGCCCCTCATGATTTGGCCCCTGCCACCTTGTCCAATCATATGTTCTTGCGTTCTCTTTCCCTCCTGCCTCTGTTTCAATGTGCCAGGCTGCTTTCAGTTCTTCAAATGTGCCCAGGGTTCTTGTTCAGAGGCTCTTGCTTTTTTTTTTTTTTTTTTTTTTTTTTGGCCTTTCTCTCTTTCTGTTCTTGTAATCTTTGACTGGTGAACACCTACTCATTCCTAATGTCCCAGCTTAGAAGGCCACTTCCTGAGATGCCTTTTGTGACCCTTCCATCTAATTTCAGGCCCTGTCATTCTGTTATGGAGCCCTTTCTTCTTTCATAGCTCCTGCCACGGTCACTTTCTGTATCCATGTATTCCTTTGCAAAGCATCCATCTCTCCAACCAGATCACAAGCTCCGAGCACACAAGGCCTTGAGCACATTGGTTCTAAAAGATCATCTTGCTTAGGGAAAAATGTCCCTTTTCTTTTCTAAGAAGACTGAAAAACGCTTGATTCCAGGGGCTCCCTTGTGTCTCCTTTCTTGTTTGTTAACATTGGGGAAACTTTTAAGGAGTTGGAAGCTTTTCTTCACGGAGTTATTTCAGAATTTAACAACCATGGCAAATAACTTGAGTCTAAGTCATACAAATGGATTGTCTGTCCCCCAGCGGCTAATAATGGTGGTCTGAGCTCTTTTCTGGTTTTGACAGGGTGAAAGAGCTGAGTGAGCAGTGGTGTTCCAGGAACCTAGATGATGTGTCTGGATTTTCAATACATTAAGCTTGAGGTACTTAGGGGACATGAGGCAGAAATGTCTGAAAGGCAGTTGGAATAGAGCCTGGTGCTAGATATAGTCTAGGAAGTGAAGATTTGAATTGGACTCCTTTACATAGCAATGATAATCAGAATTAAAGTGTTAAAAGACTATGAATGGAAGAGAATGCAGAGTGAGAAGAAAGAAGATAAAATCCTGGGAAACACATTTAAGGGGAAGAGGTTGAAAGAAGGGCCAGAAATTGAGTAGTGAGAAGGCCCTTGTACATTCTACATGGGTCCTTAACGTGTTGTTTACCTGAGTGGCGAGTAAAGTGCTAGAAATGGCTTTCTTTTAATACTGTTTTTTTTTTTTTTTTTGTGATACTGTAAACAAAATAATTCTCAAAATGAAGAGCTGTCCATGATCCAGAGAACATCAGTCTATCTGTTAAGAAAACCCCGAACCTCACCTATAGTAATAGTGAACTGTTAATTTTTTTTTTAATTTTTTATTTATTTCTAAGAGAGACAGTGTGAGCAGGGGAGGGTCAGTGAGAGAGGGAGACACAGGATCCGAAATAGCCTTCAGGCTCTGAGCTACCTGTCAGCACAGAGCCTGATGTGGGGCTCGAACCCATGCACCATGAGATCATGACCTGAGCTGAAGTCAGAGGCACAACCGACTGAGATACCCAGGCGCCCCTGAAGTATTAATTTAAGAAGGACTTGTTTCTCTGATGGGTTTGTGCCACAAAACAGTTGTGAATTTTGAATGGTACAGATGTGGTTGGTTTGTAATTCTTTGTTTCTGTGTTTGTTTTTGACCATTTTTTTTTTTTTTAGTTTATTTTTATTTAGAGAGAGAGCATGAGCAGGGGAGGGGGAGAGAGAGAGAAAGAGAGAGACAGAGAGAGAGAGAGAGAGAGAAAATGAATGAATGAATCAGAAGTGGAACCTGACATGGGGCTCAAACCCATAAACTGTGAGATCATGACCTGAGCTGAAATCAAGAGTCGGACACTTAAGTGACTGAGCCACCCAGGTGCCCCTGTTTCTGTTTTTTGTATTTTAAATAATTTTCTAAAAAGAGAACATGTTGGAATGCAGTAGATATTTGGCCATTTAGCAATAACCACGTGTGAATTGTTATATCCCCATAGAGCCAATACGATTGTCATGGTCATTTTACCTTTCAGAAATTTCTAGATTGGGGGCTGGCAAACTACAGCCACCTGGCTAAGTACTGCCTCAGGGTGGTTTATGTGTGGCCTTTGAGCTAAGGTGTTTTTTTACCTTTATGAAGAGTTTTTTTTTTCTTTTAGTTTTTAATTTAATTTTTCTTTTAGAGAGAGAGAGAATGCAAGGCAGGGAGAGAGGCAGAGGGAGAGAGAGAATCTTGAGAGACTCCAGGTTCAGCATGGAGCCAGATTGTGGGTCTCAGTCTCATGATTGAGATCATGCCTGAGCCGAATTCAAGAGCTGGTCACTCACCTGACTGAGCCACCCTAGGCATTCCTATGAAGAGTTATTAAAATAAAAGTCCTAGAAGAATCTGTGATGGAGTCCGTAAGTGTCCTGCAAAGCCTTAAAACATTTACTATCTGGCCCTTTAGAGAAAAAGTTGACTGACTCCTTTAGTTGATAAGTTGTAAGTGAAATGAACCAAAAATTCCATAGGAAAAGCTCAGATTGATGATTTCTATTCCAGAATGTCTTGCATATCATAAGATTTTTCTTTTCTTTTTATGTTTTTAAACATTCGTTTTTGAGAGATAGAGACAGAGTGTGAGTAGGGGAGGGGCAGAGAGAGAGAGACAGACAGACAGCAGACAGATAGACAGAATTCAGAGTAGGCTCCAGGCTCTGAGCTGTCAGCACAGAGCCCAACATGGGACTCGAACTCACGAACCTCGAGATCATGACCTGAGCCAAAGACAGAGTGAGACGCTTAACTGACCACGCCACTCAGGTGCCCCAAGCTTTTATTTTTAATAGTGACTTAGCTGTTGAATTATGAGAACATGTTTTCATTTCAACCCTTGATTGATTGATTGATAACTGTCTTGTGTGACTTGATAGTGTGGTCAGAGGGTAGAAGACTTTCAGAACTGTATGGTGTCTTCTAGAATTGTTCTGAAAAGTGTTTACATCTATTCAGGTACTGTTGTTGTGTTTACAGTTTATCCCAGCCTCAGGTAAACGCTGGCATCCACGTGTTAGAGCAAGATATGTAAAGTAAAATAAAACGTACGTGTGGGATTATGTTCTTTGTTTACATTTTGCTGGCCCTCTGAAGAGATATTTCTAGCTTCAAAAGAAAGAAATCCTTGAGTATTAGATTTTGGAGAACTGTTTAAATGGTATAATTTTTTTTATTTCAGTACTGCTTCAAATCACCTGTCTTCTGTCTGTATAGTGAGATGTCATTGATCTGTTCCAAGTATAAATTTCCTCAGTTCTTGAGTCCCCCTGATATCATTTTATTAGAGTCTGCAACTTGTGGGAAATAAAAGTTGATTCGAAACAGTTCTGTAATTGGAGATGACTGTTCAGTGAGGCCCTGTCTAATCAATTGCTAAATAATTCTCTCTCAAAAGCAGATTTGATATTTACATTTTGATCTTCATAGTCTATTCCCAGTGTTTGTTGATGGTGTCTGACATCTCCTGCCACCAGATAAATAAAGCCTATTATTTCCTTTTCAACATTTTAAGCGATTACTCTCATACAAGAGCTGAGAAGCAGAAGGTTAGATATATTATCAAACTATGATCCCGTCTATCCAAAGGAGCTGGGAACCTTGATTAATATGCCTTGTTAACTGATGATTTCAGTTCCATACTGGTAGTGCTAGAATAATTTGTATAAACCAAGCAGTACAGATTCCTTATTTTAGCACTAAGACTTACAAAGGCTTCTTTTAGCAGCCTTTAATTTTGTACTTATGTATGTGACATAGCCTGTGGCTGTGATAGCTACTGCGAATCTCCAGTTGTTTGGGGATGAAAGGAGAAGGCAGCTGGAAACTCAGTAGCTACATCTAGCTGTCTACCTAGAGAAGGCCTTGATTTCAAGTTTATCTAAACAAGCTCGACTAATCCCAACTATCTAGGGGGATCCACTGTCAAAACAAGCAGCGTGGCCCTGAGGCAAACACAGCTATACAGAAATGAAGGCTGGGGCTTCCAATACTCCGATGACTGCATACTCGAGGCTTTTTTTCCCCCCTGAAAGAGGGTAAGAGAGGTAGAATTTGCATAATGCCTTTTCATTGGAAACTTTTGGAAAGCTGACAGACCTCCAGCTTATAGATCTGTAGCCACAATACAGAGTCTATAGGAGAATCCTTGAATGACCTAACCATATTGAAAGAAAATATAAAAGCGTCCAAGTATAGCCAAGTGAGAGAGGGAAAGAGGCTGATGCATTGTCTAACATCTGCTGTACTTCTCGTTAGTTTTGTTCTTTGCTATTCTGTGTGGACTTTGGAGAAGCCTAAGACAGCCTAACATGAATCCTATAATCTTCCTTCTGAATATTTATGTAGTGTGCCAGCTTCTAAGCTGTCCTTTGCGTTTCCCTACTTCCCCCTCATTTTCATGCTCTCAAATGAGGCCAACATTTCAAAAGCTAAATAAATGTTTGTGAATGTTTATAAAAGATTTGCATAAATTTGTCCTTGTCTGACAAAGATCACTTTTTTCTTATGCCAGTTCTGAAAAAAATTTTTTTAAGGTTTTGGTGCTTGTCTTGACAACAAAGTCCTGCATCCCAGAACAATGATTGCTGATTAAGTGGGTATGCAATTGTGACTGAATAGGCTTTCAAGATACTGGGTAAAAAGGCCTATCATCTGAAGGCTGAATTATAGAATTTATAAAATGTTATCAGAAGTACACATTTAAATCTATTTTTTGGTACCATATCATTAGGTAAGACAAAGAGTTCTTAAAAGTATAACCACCCACGGTTTTACAAATTCTTCTGTATAAATTTTAATAATCGGAACGTTTCAGTAACACAGAATATCACTGGTCTTTCCTATGGTTGAGCATATTTAAACATAATTATTAGACCTGTAGGCACTCTTTGGAAACTGGAAGTCTACCAGTTGTATGTGTTTAATACGGTTACTGGGGTGGTGATCAGAGGAAATAAACCCCGCATTCCTTCAAGACATCTGAATGCACAATCATACCTTGAGAAAATATAAACTACGTGAAATATGTGTTAGGGCTTAATTATAGGACACACACACACACACACACACACAGCCCAGACACCGGTGCTGCCGACGTGTTTTTCTGAATTCATTTATCTTTTAAAATTAGAATAGATTTTGTGGGGTGGCGGGGGATGTTGTGGGTAGAGGTGCTAATTCAGTTCAGAGATATTCAAAGATTGGCAGGAGAGAGAGGTAGCAGCCAGTTCTGTTAGTCCTTTGGTTGTATTGGTTTAGAGGCTTAAGTTGTCATTAAGGCACAAACTAGAGCCACTTCTCTGACACAGTTTTTATCACATCTGCTAGGCTTGTGTCCCAAGAGGAGACGTGGAGAGCAGTGAATTCAGCATGGGCCCATTATCGACTGCTTTTTCGTGTGTTGTAAAAGGAGTGAGACCTCAGGGAGGCTTGGAGCCCTCCTCCCGTGTAATGTCCAAGTCAGATTTGAAGGACTGGTGGCAGGAAAGCTTTGGCCTTTGGGTGTGAATTCTTAGAAATAGAGGCACAATTAAGTTTAAAAAATTCAAGGACTTTAGGCTTGATAATGAAAGATTTTTTTTTCCTAGACTAATGTGAGCAGAAAAGTTGCCCATCTGTGCACATTTTTGTGTGCATTTAAAATATTTAAAAGCTGACAGCTTTTAATATGCTTACAAAATACTATTTCTATCAGTGCTCTTTTTTTTTTTTTTTTTTTAAAATAGTATCTTCCTGAGGGCAAGTTACTTCTTCAGTGAAATCATGTTTGCAGTTTTACTGCTGGGACTCTATTCCTTTGGTAGATGTTGACTTGTATTCCCTTCTCCCTCATTTCCCCCAATCTTTCTTCCTTTTAGGTATATTGGTAACATAAATGTTCTGATAACAGGACTTCAAATGTTTAAGGAAATGAACAAGGCAAAATATTTTACAGTAATAATGTTAGTTCCAAGGAATTCTATTACTGATGGCCACCAAATGCTAACTGTAAGAGATTTTAACCAAATAATGTGTCCATTTTCTAAGTATTTGAAACAAGTGTCAAGAAGTTTATTGGTGTTCACTACTGACCCTAAAAATATAGCTCTCTCTTTTCACCTCTTTGCTATAAGCTTTTAAGTTAATAACATCAAATGTTAGAACAGAGGATTTTACATAACACTATAATTTGGGAATTACTTTGTTGTAAGTAATTTTTTGAAGGAAAAGAGGGACAGAAAAAGAAATAGTAATTTTGTTTTTTTTTTTTTTTTAAATAAGATCTAGTATTTTTACTTTTGGACTTCAATTCCTGAAGATCTATATACTTAAAAGTAGTTCCAGAGGTGGCTCTTCAGCTCTTGTTAGCATTCTGCCCATGTATTTACTATCCATGATAATTTAGATTAAAAACTCTGTATGACTCACGTTATAGAATATAATGAATTTCTGTACTTTTTTGTACTTTTATCTTTGAATTACAACAGTGAATGTGTATAGTATTATACAAATTAGCATAATGATAACATGTAGAACTCAAAATTAATGTTTCTATAAAAAAAGTAAGGTAGGAGTAAATATTGAAATATACCAAAGAAAAGAAGCAGATTCTATAGCATTTGAGCAGCACCAGTAGAAATTTGACCTGGCTTTTATGTGTAGGTGTTGAAAGGCCTTTCTGTGAAATCCCTTATGTGAAGATTTTTCTCACTGGAAAAAAAAATTTTTTTTTTAAAGTTTGGTTGTAACTGTAATATGAATCTTGGATTTAATTTGACATTTATAGAGAAAGAAAAATTGTATTCCCTGTTTTCATATTTAGAAATTTCTGATCAACAGTCTTGAACTTGGTGCTAATTAGGCTTCTAAAAACTTCTAACCGTTCCGTTTTACCGTTCTCCGTCATAAGCATTAAAACCTCTGGTAGCTTTCTCTTGGAGTTCCTGGTTGTGACTTGAAATGGCTTAAAGTAGAAATTCTGTTAGCTTTTTGTGTGTTTGGATTTTGTGTGTGTTCTGTTTTTAACTTTCAACTTGAGTTTTAAGATCATCAATCAAAGGCTTTTCTTTCAAGTCAGTGGCACTCATCTCAGTTGCAGGACTTAGACGGTCAGCATTTCCCTCACGTCCTTAAAAAAAAATTTAAACATTGAAATAGAGTATTTTAGGAATTTGAGCTCCACTGATCTTTTCATCACACATCTGCATTTTGAAATGAGCCTGGGTGGCTCAGTCGGTTGAGTGGCTGACGTTGGCTCAGGTCACGATCTCACAGTTTGTGGGTTCGAGCCCCGCGTCGGGCTCTGTGCTGACAGTTCGTAGCCTGGAGCCTGCTTCGGGTTCTGGGTCTCCCTCTCTCTCTGCCCCTCCCCTGCTTACGCTCTGTCTCACTCTGTCTCTCAAAATAAATAAATGTAAAAAAAAAAAAAAAAGAACATATAAATTAGATATTAAAAAAAACCTCAGGAAATGTTCACCCACTCCGTTTCTCCATCAGAGTTCTCTCCTTTATTCTTTTTGGACAAAGGTAAATTATCAACCGCTGTATTAGCTTTCAGCAAGCTACAGAGGGGCCGATTATAGCTCTGCGTGTTTTAAAATACATTCATTTACTCAAGCTGTCTGTTTCCTTTATTTGAATGTTTGCCTGCACACATTTCCTTTTTCCTTTGGAAATAGCGAAAATGTGTCTCCTCTCCCAACATTCTATAACCGCAGTGGACATTAGAGTCATTAGAGTCAGCCTGCACTTTTGTCTTTCACATGGCATTTATTTGTGGGGTATGTGTGTCTGTGTCTGGCTGTTTCATCTGCTGAATACAACTAATTTTTGTTTATGGGTTTCAGTGAGGCAATGAAAACAAAGTATCGACATCCAAATTGATGTCTGTTGCAGGATCTCGAATATCTCCCCACCGACAGGCCAAATTCGGGGTAAACTGGTTTAGCCCTTATTATTATTAATCTCAGTGGACTGCATCAAATGTAGTCTTCGAAGTTTTGCTTCCAGGTAGAATTCTATGATGAATAATATTATAAATGAAAAACTTTACCAGGTTTTGGAGAGTACATCCCAGTTTCAGCAAAACATGATTTACTTTATCCAGATTAGAGCAAGTCCCCTCGATGGGCCTTCTGAGCAGATGAGAGTTCACATTGGGGGAAATGAATCCGAAGGAGACAGACGTGAATCTCGAGTTCTTTTCTGATTTTCATTTGCAAGTGAATCCAATGTTAGGTGTGTTGATTTCATGTTTGGCGTACCTCCTTGTGGGCAGAGCTCTGTAGCTGTTGTTGCTTTCCCACTACCCTGTGCAATATGCTGTTTGATATATGCGTAACAGAAAGGTTTGTGCAACTGTCTATCCTCCATGCATCTCCCCACCCCCTCTGCTCTTCTTTCCTCCCACATGAAGTATCGTTGATTTTGTTAGGAAGAAAAGCCCTTCTAGAAATTGCCTATTTCATAAATTGTCTGGTGACACAAGGGGTTGAATGCTGCATTCTTGTCTCATTTATTTTGAAAACTTTGCTACTGAACTCACCTTAATCAATGAGCTCAGTGTTGTCTCCAATAAGTTATGTGTTGGATATATTGATTGGGAAGGATTTTAGAAAACCCGTCTGGGGTTTATAATGTCAGCAGTGTTTTGATTATGAAAAGAGTTGGAACCTGGGGACATGGAACCAGGTGGCGAATGTCCTAAAGCCAGTGGTGACATGGTGGACTGGTTCCCTCCTGGGATCTGGTTCATGCCCTGCACTTTAACTGTGGTGACTGGCTACTATAGATGCACTTTTTTGCTCATTAAAATGTTAAAAAATCAAACTGTACATAAAAAGATTTGTGAAAATATAAACTTGGGAATTGATCTGAAGAGCTGGCACAATTTTTCCCACCCCCTGCCTTAGCAACGAGGTCATTTACATTTCATCAGCCGTACTGCATCTTGAAGATCTGATTTATGTGGCAGTAGTTGAGGTTGTACTGAGGCTGGTTGTCTGAAAGAGCTCGTGTAGGCAAGAGAAAAAGGGGAGAAAACAGGAAGATTACCATTTACAAAGAAAGTTCCCCAGCTGAAGACACAGAGAGGGCAAAAAGGGGTTGCTAACTGCCTAGTGACTTTGGCCAGGAAAGTTAATACTGAAAGATACTCTGCCATAAATATAATGCTCAAAATATATTCATTATCAGGGTTTTGAAGCCTCCTCTATTAGAGAGTGGTACTTTTCAGATTCAGGTAATTCTGTTTTTCTTTGGAAAAGGACAGTAAGGTACTTAAACATGTATATATAGGGTAAATCAGTATTAAGAAAAGTGGTCTATTTCAGCAGTTTTTATGTATGAGAAACATTGCTTGTCTTCCCCTTCCCAAACTAAGATGTAGATTTTTCAGTTCTGATTGAGATAATGTGTGAATATGCCTAACACAGAGTAGATGCTCATTTTTGTTTTCTCCTCTGACAGCACACCACTGTCTTGTTTGACTTAAATTGGAATATCAAGCTCTTGTAATATCACAAACATGAAGAAACATATTGTAATGCACAAACATGTGCCTACATTTGCCTATATTCCCTTCCCTCCTCCTCTCCTCCTGCCCTATTGCTTAATTAGACTTATCACCGCTTTCTTCGGTAAAAGAAAGCTCTTGGGAGGTGGGTTATACCCAGCCTACATTGGGTATTTTGATATTTGTTCTAATATTATCTGACAGACAAGTTCACGGTTGGTTATTACTCTTGACATTAGAAAATGTAAGTAGTTTCTATATTGTAGTGAGTAATAAGTTGGGCATATTAGATTCCTTTGACTCTGCTGTAGAGCACAATGCTTCCTCGGAGCCATGGGGGTCCTTTCTTTCAAAAATCTTGAGGTCTTTTGGCAGCTCCAGCATAGAGTAGAGAAGCACTTCTGCACCTGTCACTTCTGAGGGGAAAGGATAACTGTCTTTGTAGCTGATGTTGGCAGTGAGTGAGCCCTGGGTACTGAGTTTTAAAGGATGCTCAGTACATATATTGAAGTCAGGAGATGCTTTGTGGTATCTGGAACTTGATGCAAAAGGAAATTTGTAAGGAATTTCTTTCCGCATGTAAATCTTTCTGTACATGGGTTAGAGTATTAAGACAGCAGACGTTGAAATTAATGTTTCCTGTGACCTTTTCCCCAATATTTGCCCGATACTGACGTTATGCACAAGAAACGGCTCGTTTTTCTGATTCTCAGTTCGCTTTTGTAAATCACTTCAGCATGATGAGTTTGAAAACAATACGTATGGACTTCTGAATGCCACATTATGGAATTAACTGATGTGTCAGTGGTGCCTCATAGAATGTGCCGCATTATCCACTCTTTTTTGTTTTATAGTTTCCTCTGCCTTCACTCTTTCATGACATGCCTTAACAGTGCTGTGATATACATAGTAGCAGTCCAGGATGATATTAAAAAATAGGATATGCTCAATTGAATTATGTAGGCGGAACATGCTCTGGCAGAGCGAGGCAATGTGCTTTCTGCTTCATTGAGTGGGTTATTAGATTGATGTGGTTTATTTCTTGAATGATAGAACCGGTTTTAAAAATAAATGAAGCGAGAAGCATCAATTCAGTTAGCATTGATAATTCATTATTATTGGTTAGAAAAGTGCTACATTTGTAAACTGATCTATAATTTATCACTTGGATTAGGATTCGCAATGGGCAGGCTTGTTTTAATTTGAACCAGCTTCTCAATGGCCCAACAATGTGTTCTTCATTTCGTCCTGAGGTTGGGATTTTAAGTAGTTAAAAAGCAAATCAAATGCATGAAAGGAATACTTTTTTAAAATTTATAACGGTGGTCTGTGAACTTAGGATAAGCATCAACTGTGGGCTGTCCAAGTCTGCAGTTAAATTAAGTCGAGCTAGAGAAAATTTTACGAAGGAAGTAATAATTAATTACTTGTATATGTGTTTAGCTATGTGTATATATGCCATATACATGGAAATGTGACACACACACAAACACACATGAGTGTATTGTGTCTTATACAGTGGTGTTCTTAATGTAATAAGCTACGCTTTTATGAATAAGTCTTAGAAATGTTGCTCTCCTTTTTATTCCCTTTTTGTACACTTCCCCTGAATAATGTGTTTGGTTTTACGTACTTCCGTATTTGTAAAAAGGCATTTAATGCAATAGTTTGCTTCGGTTTTTCACAAATTACAAGCAGGTAAGTGTGCCCAACTATCATGACATTTTACTGAAAATAGCGCATACTTAAAATTGCTGGTGTTGTGATTACAAAACAAATTTATGCCAGAGATGGCAGCAACTTTATGAAGTAAGCAAATGAAGTTTTAAACTCTAAAAAATGTAGTTGACAATGTTCAGGGACAATTATCATCAAGTTGGCTCTCTGTTCTGCTTGTGATTTGGCCTATTGATGTAGGGAAGCGTTGTCTAATCCCGGCCCCCTCTGTTCCTAGGTAACAGGCAAAAACGGTGCCAGCAACAGCGGCCCTGCCAGGCCAAACCCATGTGGCTCGGTGTTATTCACTCTGATCCATATGGTCAGGCTGGAGATGGTCCCTGGAGGGGTGTTAACACTCAGCAACCCAACCGCCTCCCTCCCTTCAGAGCTTGCCTGCATGGCTCCTGCTGCTCGCCCATGTGTGATTCTTGATTAATTTTTCATTTTTAATGAAGTTTGATCATGTTTATTATTTCTCATGATTGACTGCCTGTACTCCTCCCATGTAATTGATAAAGCCCATATTTCTTCATCTGTCTCCTCTTTCTTGAGGGTAAAGTTGCTAGATTGTGTGCCGTGGTTAATGCTAGATTTATTGGTCCCATTAGATGTATAAATTGTCTCTCTTTCTCTCCACAGGAAGTTCTACAGACTTTGACCAAGTTTTGTTTCCCCTTCTATGTGGACAGGTAGTGTCAGATTTTCAAACTTTACTAGAAAAAAAAGTGTCAATAAACCTGCTATGGAAAATAAAAACCATACCATTCTTAACATTCTGTCTGTTTAACCAAGATTTAAAACATCTATGTTTGAAGGAGACTTGCAGTATTCTCCTTTCCTGGGGATTTTATTGACACTATCAAAAAGTTTAAAGCTTAGAGCTTCGCATTGGTCAGTCTGTGAGATGTATTTCACACCACGGTAAATTTTTGAATTTGGTTATCAGACTCAAACCATGATTAAGAATGGTTGGTATCTATTCCAATGCTATTGAATTTTATTTAAATATGAATATATTTAACTTAAGCAACCAATGCTGATTATTCCATGGCCTTATGAGTATTATATAGGCTTTGTTTTTCCTTGATTCAACTTAAAATTTAAATTATTACAGGCCTATCTTGTTTAAAGGTGTTGAGATATTTAAAATACATGTTATGAAATAGCGTCTTGCATTGTAGGTGGCTAAGAATGCCATCTCTGGAGAAAGAAACATTTTCTATAGCTTTCATGGCTAAAAACATACAAAATCATCTGAACCTTTCCTTAGATCTTACATTATGGTAGGCTCTTGGAAAGGTATCAATATAAGAACTCCAAGGTAATTAAAATAGTCCGAGGTTAAAAAAAAAAAAAAAAAGCCACTGGTTAATGGTAACAATTTTGGAAGAACTTTTTTTTTTTTAACTGTATGAAAACTATACTTGACTAACAATACTAATAAAATGTCAAAGCAGGCCTCTTAATCTCATTTTCAAGAAATGTCTCCTGTGTGTTTCATTACAGTTTAAGCATTATTTTTGCAGCCTACATTGTATCTTTAAAAGTCCACTTTTAGTGATGGGGTTTTTAGAAAATATCTTTATAAGTAATAACTGTCATAATGTGTTCTGAGAAAACTATAAAATGGCCCATCTTCAGGAAGGTTCTGTCTTGTATTTAAGTGTACCCAAACCAGGCAGGCCTGAAGGCTTCAGTGGTTTAGAGAGCACGTGGGGAGTAGGCTGTTTGGTCTCTACACTTGGTAGGAGGGGTGCCCTGCTTTGTTGGGCAGAAACCTGAAAATGGTGAGATGAGAATTGGTAGCCAAAGGAGTTTAAAAGAGTATTAAAAGGAAAAAGAGTCTAAAAAGCAGCACTGGACTGTTGCCAACCACTTATAATGACTATTTTCCCTGGTTCTAACATGTTATTTTTAAGCCAATCAGCCATTGTAGTATTTCCAGACTTGGGGCTTTTTAAATCCTGGTACTCCCATTGTCTTAGTAGTGGATTGATGCTCAAAACAGAATAGCCATAATTTTAAGAGGGTCAGTCTTTGTAATGAGAGGCCTCTTGTCTCTTCTTTATCCCATTCCTTCTAAAAATAGTAAGGAGGTAGGGTTTTCTGGGGAGACGTTTAATGCAAACTTCACATTTATATGTATGAATTAGCGATGCATGAAATTTCCTCCAGTCACTTATAAAATGTATTACAAATTATGGCAGAGGCATATTTATATAAATTAATAAAGCTGAAATGTTTTTATCTAAGTTTTTTTATTTTGTTTTTTAAGTTTTGAAGTTTTGTTTTGTTTTGTTTTGTTTTTGAAGTAATCTCTACACCCAACAGGGGGTTCGAACTCATTGTCCTGAGATCAAGAGTTACACGCTTTACTGAAGGAACCAACCAGGCCTATGGTCCTAAAGCTGAAATATTTATATTTTTATTCATTCATTCATTTAATGTTTTATTTATTTTTGAGAGAGAGATAGAGACAGCATGAGAAGGGGAGGGTTAGATAGAGACGGAGACCCAGAATCTGAAGACAGGCTCCAGGCTCTGAGCTAGCTGTCAGCACAGAGCCCTATGTGGGCTCAAACCCATGAACCGTGAGATCATGACCTGAGCCGAAGTTGGATGCCTAACCAACTGAGCCACCCACGTGCCCCTGAAATATTTTTAAAATGTGGTTAGGAGTCTAACAAAGAAAAATGAGAGAACACAGTTTTACATGACTTCTTGTAGAGGTGATCAGTATTGGAGAGGTGTTCTTTAACTGACCTTGAAATGTGATGTTGGAAGAAATGCACAGTGTGATTAAATCCACCCAAGTACACCCCTTTTTTCTACTACACCCCTCTACTTACCTACCTGACTGGGTGATTACATTCTTACATGGAAAGAAAGCTGAGTCCTTAAATAGCTCTAAATTTTCTTTTTGTTACCAGTTTCCTGATACCTTTTTTTCTGTTGTTGATAGAAAAATATTTTTCTTCTAAAATGCTTCTCTCTAGATCACTCTCCCCTAATCATGTTTCTCATATTTTTTCACAAAATGATTTGGGACAGACATGTCCCTTTATGGATCTGTTTTAACCATTGCCTTGTTTAATGGTTCTTCTTCTTCTTCTTTTTTAATGTTTATTTATTTAATTTGAGAGAGAGAGAGAGAGAAAGCATGAGTGGAGGAGGGGCAGAGAGAGGGAGAGAAAGAATCCCAAGTAGGCTCCATGCTGTTAGCCCAGAGCCCAACACAGGGCTCAGTCTCATGAACTGTGAGATCATGACCTGAGCCAAAATCAAGAGTTGGACGTTCAACTGATTGAGCAACCCAGGTGCCCCTGAATGGTTCTTTCTTACATTTCGTTATATTACACACTGTGGAATAGGTGTTGGTAACTTTTATTGCTATAAAAAACCAGATTTTATTTTGGGGACTATATTTTTTTCTCTTTTCCCCGCTTGTAACCTTTGCATACTTTAATGCAGAAGAGATAATAATGATGAAATTTACTTACAATAAACACAAAGGTTTTAATGTTACTATTTTTTTAAATTACTTTGCTGTTAGCCCTGTCAAATGGATATGCCCTGATTCTGAGGCCCACCCCCCCATGTATTTATGGTATTGTTTGCCTTAGAAAATATGTCAGCATGAGAGATGAGTAATGCCCTAGGTGATTACGTTCAAAAAAGAAAGCTTCCTAATCTTTTCAGTATCTGTGCTTTTCTACCCCAAGGAACAGTAATACAACTTTCTGACATTTCTAGTCTATATCAAGAGTGGGATTTTCACAGTCATCATCAAATCACCCGTTAACATTGACATCTTACTGTCTCTTGTGTTGTTTTAAGATTTTTCTTTCTGAAACAAGGACTTATGAAAAATAATAATGCCAGTGGCTCTTCAAAAGAAAGTGCTTTCTCATGTATTACCTCACTTTATCCTCCTATCCTAAGAGATGAGAACGGGTGCTCTTATTCTCATTTGGAAAAAAAAAAAAACTCTAAGCTGCAGAGAAATTAGGATTTGCCCACGGCCCCCTTAGGCTGCTAGCACAACGTGGATGTCCATTTCCCAAATGAATACATTTTTTCAGTAGAACATGTTGTGGGAAGATCAGTCACCAAATAGAACAGAAAGGAAGAAAATTTGTTTTTGAGTCCCTAATTGATTCTAGTCAGCGTGCTGGACATTTTCACACCAGTACTTCATTTATTTCTTCCCTGCAACTTCTAAAAGATGGATGATGCTGGCATCTCTTTTACAAAAGAGCAAAGGAAGGTTCCAAATGTGTAGTGCTCTGTTGGGTGATAGGGAAATGGTGTCAGACTTGGGAGTTCCGCCCTCCATGTGTTTCTCAGTGTAGTTCAGGAAGTATTCTAAGTACACATTAAACAGCATCTCTCCAAATGGACAGTGAGGCCAGAGAAGATGGAGATGGTCAGAGAAGGCTTCTCACAGTGAGGGAGACGTGGCTTGAGTCTGCAAGGACAGTAGGAAGGAGGTGAGTGGAAGGGAGAGCCTCACTCTCAGACGTGCCTAAGAGCAAAGCAGAGGAGAAACCAGGAGTGAGCCTAGAGCTTGCTTGGCCAGAGCAGATGGAACCTGCTGGGGAGAGAGTGATGTGTACCCTGAGGGCTTGGGCTCTGGCTACAGGAGGCCTTGAAAACGTGTGGTGACCAGATGAAATTCATGTGATTCAAATGTCCCATTTTACAGAAGGGAAACCAAGATTTGTAGAGGTGAAATGCTATGCTTATAGTCACAGCTAAGTAATAACAGAACTGGGAAAGAAACACATATTCTTAATCCTCATGCAGAGTTATTTCTACACTATGCTGTACTTGAGGCTCTTGATGGAGAGGAGTCTTGACAGTGCTGAGATCCCTGTTGGATGGCTCAGTTGGTTAAGTGTTTGGCTTCGGCTCAGGTCATGATCTTGTGGTCCATGGGTTCAAGCCCAGCATCGGGCTCTGTGCTGACAGCTCGGAGCCTGGAGCCTGCATTGGATTCTGCGTCTCTCTCTCCCTTTGTCTCTCTCTCAAAAATAAACATAAAAACATTGTTTTAAAAGAAGAAAAAGATCAGTGTACCATTTCGTACCATGGTGCTACTTGCTTGCTTTTGGTAACTGGCAACCTGCTTCAGTCGGAACACTCGAGAGACTCCATAAGAGGATGGAAAAGCTCTTCCTTCCTTCCAGGTTTGTGCTTTTCCTCTTTCATAACCCAGCAAGTCAGACCATTCGACTGCCTTATAAATCATCCTGTACCCTACCTAGCACACATAGATGACATGAGCACATGATGAAATGACATAATCTTTTAAGGGTCAAGGGAAGGCATAGTCTGATGATTTAGGATGTAACCATGGATGCAGATGGGATTCACACGCTGTTGACTGTTTTATGTATCTGTTATGTGCCAGGTAGCGTGTTATGTTCTCCTGCTCTAAAAGTTTACACGTTTGCCAGCTTACCATCACTATAATGCCAAATATAAGGAAGCAGGGTCAGAGAGCCTCAAAAACTTGCCTGAGATCCCACTCCTAGTAAGTGGTAGAGTGGCTCTTAGAACCCACATTTATCTGACTTCCAATTCCACCTTACTTCTTCTGCTATATCGTGCAGCCTCCATTAGATCCATCACACCAGAAATAAAGTAACCAAGGGCGCTTAGGTGGCTCAGTCCATTAAGTGTCTGACTCTTGGTTTTGGCTCAGGTCATGATCTTGCAGTTCATGGCTTTGAGCCCTGCATTGGGCTCTGTGCTGATGGCATGGAGCCTGCTTGGGATTCTGCCTCCCTCTTTTTCTGCCCCTCCCCTGCACACTCTTGCTTGCTCTCTCTCTCTCTCTCTCTCTCTCTCTCTCTCTCTCTCAAACAAACATTTAAAAAAGTAACAAAAAAAGTAAAGCCAAAAAAACTGTCAAAATTTCTTTCAAAAGCAATGTATATTTGTTGTAGAAAAGTAGAAAATTCTGATAACTGAAGAGAACGAAACCTAATGCAGAAAAATGAAACTAATATGCATGATTCGTGTGTCAGTCTCTATCTGCCCGGGGACCTTTGCTCCTATTCTACATCTATACCTTCATCGTGCTCTGCTTTGTGAAACTGAATTCATTTGGCCCACTTTCATCCCTTGTCCTCTTTGGTTTTATCGCATGGCTTTTCTTATCAAGGTCATCTGCAACCTCTATATTGCTCCTTGCACCTTGTGATCACTTTCTACAGCATTTGGTAACAGTGAAGCACTTGGGCCTAAGTGGACAGCTCATTGGGGGTAGCAATACAGAGGACCGAGGTTTTATTTTTTGTTCTGCCATCGACTTGCTCTGTGCTGCATGGCAAGTGATGTTTCCCCTAAGGGCCTTCGTTTTCTTCGCAGATAAAATGAGGGGACTGGATTAGACCTCTACTGTTCCGCCTACTTTTGATACTGTTTTGATTTTCCAGTTAGGGTTCATTTTTGCTCTGTCAGGCAAAAATGGTGAGGGAGTGGAGAGATCTCTCGGAATTATCCGGTGAGTTTCTCGAGCACGTAGGCGTTGCCCTGTATCTGGCAGTGTGTAACTTACTCTAGGTCCCCAGACATTTTGGGTCAGTGCCATTGTTGCCACTTGGATCTTTGAGCTTGGAATGTGAGAAACTTGAGTCTTAGGCAGATGAAAGGTTTATGGAAGGAAGCTTTGAGGCTCATGTAACTTAGGGTTGAGATGTGGTAGTTTGATAAAACCTGATTCCTGCCTGATGTGCTGTATGCACAGAAGGAAAGGAAAAGCAGCAGTAGGGGCTCCCTGCAGTGGTTCTCGACAGGTAATTGTTAGGAAGCCATGCTAAATTGAGGATGACGGAATGTTTGGGCTCCATCTCTCATATTTTATGATTTCATAACAATTATTTTCACTTTGTATCTATTACATGCTAGTTACTTTGTATACATTATTTCTAATCCCCCAAACCACTCTGCAGAGTATTATTTTCATTTTGTAGGCAAGGCTCAGAGAGGTACAAACTTGCCTGGGCTCACATAGCTAACGAGTAGCATATCTGGGATTCGAATCTAAAGGCTTGTTTCTTCCCCTCTCCTGCATCATGAATCTCTGCCTCTGTTGAATCATCCCCAGCAGCTTAAAAACCAGTTCTGCTATTATTCCCATTCAATGACTGCCTCGTTGTCCCTTCTTGGTAGAGTTAGCTGCACACTTCAGTTTATCCCTCAGCCCTATCCAGTCTGTCTTCTGCTTCTTTCATTTACTTAGAGCTTTTCTTATCAAGGTCATCTGCAACCTCTGTATTGCTCATTTTGATTTCTCTCTCTCATCTTGATTCATGGGTATAATTGACGATTCCCTCACTTTCCCTTTGATGGTATTTTATGCATGTATAACCTCGTCCTGATCCTGTTTTGTTTCTCTGAATGCTCTTGCTAAATGATTTTGTTTTTTACTGTGGCATTAAATATATCTGTGTATAGGTTACTTCAATTTATAGCTCCAACCCAAACCTTCCCTCTGATTTCCTAAGTAGTATGTTCAACCGTGTACTTGGCATGTTTATTTCAAGCCTTCTCAGACTTAACATATCCCGAATGGAACTCTTAGATCTCCCCCCAAACTCGTCTTTTCTATCACAAAAGAGTAATTTGCTGTCTTTTTACTCTCTGTACATCTCCAAGCCTGTCATTTACAGATACCAGTGAGCTATAACTTGGAGCTCTCCACCCAGATCCATCTTCACTCCCCCCACTGTGAGTTAAGTCTCCATCCAGTCTCACCTCAGTAGTCCACTAGCCTCCTGATTGTTTTTTCTGCCTCTACTTCTGCCTTCTTCTAAACTGTTCTCCACATAACATTTACAGACAGACTAGACCGTTATTCTCTTGATGAAAACCGGTCAGTGGCTTTCCATCACCTTTACAAAAAAATCCTAAATCTTTACCATAACCAGTGAGGCTTTCTGTATAATCTGGCTTTTGCTTTTATCTAGCAACTTCCTATCATGCCACTTCCCCTTTAGCTCCTATGTCTTAGCTGCACTGGCATCCTTTGAGATCCTTGAACATGCCTAGCTCTTTCCAACCTGAGAAACTTTGCCCTGCTCTTTCCTCTGCCTGAAACAGCCACCCCCTGTTTCTGAAGTCATCGCTCCAGCTCGTCCTTTAGCGTCAATATCGTTGCCATCTCTGAGAAGCTGTCTCTAACCTCATTATCAGAGTACGGCTTTGCCGTTTCTTGCGTTTTCTGCCATCTTTGTTCTTGCTTTGGTTTCATAAAACACTGGTACCAGCTGTATGCTTTGTGGTACACTTATTTATTATTCCTTCCCAACAATCCAGAAATCTCCATAGCAGGACAGATGGTGAGCACTTGTTACAGGACAGTAGGCTAGTAGTTGCTCATGTAAGATGGACAACTAAACGGAAAGTGAGATGATATGGAAAATCCCATCTCTCCTGGGAAGATTGAAATCACCCTGTCTGTTGACATGCTTCATGTCATTTATATACTGAACCTGTAAATAACTTCACGATTAAGCAAAATGCTGCTGGAGGAGCCTTGAATGGCTTACGGGCATTTCAAAGTCAACCTGAATGTTAAAGTCTAGTTTGAATATTTGTTGCTTTTCTCCCTTGTTTTCCATATTCATCTAGGCTTGGGAAGCACAGGGAAGGGTGGTGTTGGCCCTGGTCTCCAGGGCTTATTTCTGGAAATACTCAAATTTGGTTTCTCTTGCTTAGTGGGAAGTGGGTCTGTTTGAGAAGACAGCTATCTGGATTCCTTACATACCTGAGTTCCTTCAATGGAGTTGAAGGCTGGAGGTGAGGGAAGGGTTTCATTGTGTTGAGTGTAGCCTGGCAGAATGGAGAGGGCTTTGAACCAGAATGGGGCTTGGAATTTTGGTTTAGTCCTGATACTTTGGGGAAAACAAAACAAAACAAAAACAAAAACAAAAGCAAGAGCAAACAAACAAAAACCCAACCATGTGCCTCAGTTTTCCCATCTTACAAAGCAAGAGGCTTAAGCCAGATGGTTTCTGTAGTCCCTCCCCGTTTTAATCATTGTGAAATCTCTGATTCCTGTTTAAAAGTTCTGGATTCTCATACTGGAGGTAAACACAAACCCTGCAGCCCTTAATGAAGCAGACCCTTTCCCCAAAGTCATTTTTATGGAGAAAGAGTGAACACTCTCCCAGAGTACGGCAGCAAGCAGAGAGGGAATGACCAATTCCTCAGAGATTGAGAACACTTCAAGTTAACTTCTGACCACCCTTGCCTGACTTTTAGTTTATTGCAAATTGTCCAAGGAGAAACCATTTGAGAGTTTGGTGGTTTAGGGCCTCCTTTGTTTGTTTAAATGGCTTGTACTTTACCCTGTTAGGATTTAAACTTTTTTTAAAATGTTTATTTTTTAGAGAGACAGACCACGAGCAGGGGAGGGGCAGGAGAGAGAGGGAGACACAGAATCCAAAGCAGGCTCCAGGCTCTGAGCTGTCAGCACAGAGCCCAACGCGAGGCTTGAACTCACAAATTGTGAGATCATGACCTCAACTGACTGAGCCACCCCAGGCTCCCCTAAACTTTTTTATTTTTTTATTTTATTATTTTTTTTTATTATTAATTTTTATTTTTTAATGTTTTATTTATTTCTAGGAGAGACAGAGAGAGACAGCATGAGCAGGGGAAGGTCAGAGAGAGAGGGAGTCATAGACTGAAACAGGCTCCAGGCTCCGAGCTGGCAGTCAGCACAGAGCCCGACGCGGGGCTCGAACCCACGAACCGCGAGATCATGACCTAAGCGAAAGTCGGACGCTTAACCGACTAAGCCACCCAGGCGCCCCTCCCCTAAACTTTTTTAAATGTTTATTTACTTAAAGTTTTTTTTAATGTTTATTTATTATTGAGAGACAGAGACAGAACATGAGCATGGGAGGGGTAGAGAGAGGGGGAGACACAGAATCCGAAGCAGGCTCCAGTCTCTGAGCTGTCAGCACAGAGCCCGATGTGGGGCTCAACTCAGAAACCAGGAGATCATGATGTGAGCTGAAGTCGGATGCTCAACCGACTGAGCCACCGCCCCATAAAGTTTATTTACTTTTTTAAAAAATATTTTTATTTATTTCTAGGAGAGAGAGAGACAGCATGAACAGGGGAGGGTCAGAGAGAGAGTGAGACACAGAATCCGAAGTAGGCTCCAGGTGCTGAGCTATGAGCACAGAGCCATGTGGGGTTCAAACTCAAGACCAGAACTGGGAGATCATGACCTGAGCCAAAGCTGAATGCTTAACCTAATGAGCTACTACCCAGGCGTCCCTACCCTATTAGGATTTAAAAAGGTGAATCAATTGACAATAACAAATGCTCTCTCCTAGGCTGTGTCCCTTTACTCCTTGACTTGACTTTACCGTAAGCATGATCAGCTCACTTGGTCACCCAGAAGACTGACTGTCCTTTACTGAAAAGATCCAACAGAGAAGAGAGAAAGGCAGCCTTCTTTTCTCCACTCATAAGGATTACAAAAATTAGTTCATCAGGAAGATGCTGAGCAAATGCACAATTTTAATACGAATTTTTGTTTTCCTTTGGACGATAACTTGAGAGCTTACGTCTCTCATTAATTGTGTTGATTATGGACTGGCCTTTATGGTAAATGCTTATCTCACTTATTCCCCAAACCTCCTTTGGGTTGAGCAGTGGTCTCTCATTGTTATTCCAGGTAAAGAAACTGAGGTGCTTAGAGGTTAAGTAATGTGCTAAATGAAGGCCCAGTTAACAAGTGATTGAGTTGGGATTTGAACCAAGTAAATGAGTAATGAATCTTTCTTTGAGCCTAGGATGTTGCTAAAAGCATTTTCAGCATTTTTAATGGTGGTGAAAAGGTAAATAGGGAAATTAATGACACTCACTTCACAAACCAAGTTGTGTTCATTCTGTGTCCTTTTCCTAAGGATCCTGGGTGCTTGCTTTTCATTCAGTCCTATCAATACCCCTTCCTTCTCTGAGGCTTCGTTTTAAACATTCTAGAAGTGAAATGACACCCTGAGTTAAAATAATGAACAGCCATATTTTGTATGATCGCATAATAGCATGTCCCAAAAGCATGACCTTATTTGTAATTTAGAAATCATCGTGACCTGTTGCTTTAAATGTTTTAATAATTCAAGTTTTTCTCCTCCCCCCAGTGAGGCCCACTTTTCTCCCCAATCACTTTAATTATGTGAGCTAGAATCTTGTTTCTCACACATCTTCAGTTCTCAACCTTGTTAAAATTAATCATATAATCCCCCTTTAAAACATAGTATTAAATCACCATAGTAACACAGTATCCAAGCTTTATTGATAAAACATAACAGCCCTAAGAAGGCAGAGTTTGGTGTCCCCTGGACAGCTCTATAACTTTTATAGAAATGTGTTCCTTCTCCTGCTTGGTGAGGTGGAGGGGTAGCATTACTTACACCTGTTTTATTACCCCGTTGCTTTTAAATTGCCACCTTGTTTTCACTCACCTTCCTAGTTAAAACGGGAGGGTGGAACGCTTTCTTTTCTTTACGAATTATTTTCTTGTACTCTGTAACCACTCTCTAGGGGATGGAATTGTTTCCTTAAACATGACCAGGTAGGGCCCATTGGCCTTGTACTGTGATACCTTGAAAGTCTCTTTCATTTTAATTTTCTTATGTGGTTTGTATAAGGAAGTGTTAGAAAGGAAGGCTATATCCATATTTGAAAAAAGTGCTTCATATCCTATTCCAAAGACTCAGTAAATCTGCCTTTGGAAGGGGCCTGGTGAATTTTTCATTTCTGCTGGCAAGTTATAAAGTAAATTATAGGTGAGAGCATCGATTTGAATATTTATCAATTTGAGTGTATTTTGCAAAATACAGTATATGTAAAATACAATATAAATTAATGAGTCCCTTTGAATAATTCAATGTCAAGTTCTAAAATATTATGTTAGCTTAAATGTATGTATTAGAATTTGGAATATTTAAGTTTTTAAAAAGGAATCCAAGCCAAGTGGTAAACTGGTTTTAAAAAGGGGATTTTAAAAACATTTTGCAACTGCCAGAAATGTTTCTAGATTAATCTGATTAGTAATGTGCTTTTTAATCTTTTGAAACATATTTCCTATTTTATGTGACTTTTATGTGTGGCTTGCTGATTTTTGTGTTGATGCAAGCATTTTTGGCTTTTTTCTTTACTGTATGTCTTTAAAGCCTGTTTCATTTCTTAGCACCTTGCATTGCTAAGACATTTGGTATTCCTGTCCTGTAACTTATATATTCCTCCCGAACCCCGAAGTTGTGAAAGATACAAGGATTTAGGACAGTAGTAACCTTGCCCTCTTGCATTCCAGCTCCTCCCCCTTGGAGGCTCTGTGAGCATGTCTATTCTGTCCCATAGTTTGCTTTCCTGTAAAATGGGAAAGCATCATCTAAATTCTAGGATTGTTTGGAGAATAAATGAGATGGCATATATCCAGTGTCCGGCTTGGTGACTGGCACCTCACAGACATTTCCGTTCTGTTGCCATTATTGGTTTCTGAACTAGAGGAATGGTCAGGTGAAGGTTGTTAACAGCAGGCTGGCAGGCTAGGCTTTGACATCACAAAGGCCTCGGTTTAAAACCCAGCCTTTTGTAGCTAACCAGCTGGCACTTTGGGCAATGCTGCCCTGGGCTACTGCCTCATCTATAAGATGAGGTTAATAGAATGCTCCTTTCAGGATTTGGTGAGATGATTAACAGGGCTACCTGCCTGAACTCAATCAGTGGAAGGCATGGGAGCTCCAATAAGGTGATGAGGCGGTCACTATCTATAAAATGAGGTTAATAGGATGCATCTTTCAGGATTTGATGAGATGATTAACAAGGGCTACCTGCCTGAACTCAGTAAATGGAAGCTTTGGTAGCTACTTTGGTAGTGAAGTGGTCACTAGAACGGGCTGTTTGCTATCGTTGTCGTCATCGTCGTCTTCTTTTTTTTTTTTTTTTTTTACTAGCTCACAGTCTGTTCCCTTCAAGTGTGTAAATTTGGAGTTCATTTGTAAAGAGTTCCACTGAGAAAGGAAATGTTACAGGTTCAACGACTTGTCGTGATTAGATACTTTATCGAGAAACTCACTGCATATTCCTGTTTCCCTTTGTTCTGTCTTTGCTGCAGCCTCACAGTTAGCCAAGTTGGCCAGAACTTCACGTTCGTGCTCACTGACATTGACAGCAAACAGAGATTCGGGTTCTGCCGCTTATCTTCAGGGGCGAAGAGCTGCTTCTGTATCTTAAGGTAAGGGAGAGCGGCTTCGGCTCTTGGCCACTTCTGTAAAACAACGTCAGCCTCCGCGTTGTCCTTCTGGTAATTAAATTTTCCAGCTGTTCTTCTTATTTTCCTATCTGTTTCCCACAAGTCACTGCACTCGGGGAGAAGGACTTCACAGCGTCGTTCTTGCACTCTAAGTTCTGCAGATAATTGTATTTATTTATTTGCATCACGTCCCTTGGGTGGGAAAGGGATCGTCGCTTCTGTGGAGTCTGTGGAAGCTGGGGAGTCAGCATGGCTTCGGTTCGTCTGACTGTTATCTGGAGCTGTCAGAAGTTAGCCTGTTCGGCTTTGCCTTGGACATTTTGTGTATGTAAGATTATTAATAAAGTATGTGTCTGTAGCCCAGGACGCCTTGCAGACACTGATTGCGTCCTCCTCAAAGTAACACCCTTGCCCTCTCGGGGTCAGTGAGAGAGTGACTGTTTCCCCAACTTGGCTACTTCTCTAGAGGTTTGAGGAAAGTATAGAATCCTGGAAGAAGGCTTCTTTAGGTCTTCCTACACCCCTTCCTACACCAGAGCCACACTTGGCGTAGTGCTCTGTTTCCTCCTGCCAGAGGGCCAAGGTGCGTTCTGAGGAGGGGAGGACGTGTGGAAATCCTATTTGGGAGCTGCTGGCTCTGTGGGCTCCTGCTGGGTGCCTCCTAAGGGGGAAGTAAAGGCATCCCACACACTCTCCTCTCCATCTGCCTCGGTTAAGTAGGTGTCAGAGGGGCCTGCCTCCTGTCTCTCTCTGTTCATGTGGTGCAGCTGGGAGCAGGACAGCAGGGAGGCGCCCCTGACAAAACCCGGGTCCCTAGTCTTGGGCTTGCGCCCGGGGATAAAAGGCCAGACTCTATGAATTCCAGAAAGAGTGGTTCTCTGCTACATTAGTTTTTGCACTTTCTTCCTCTCCTCAACAAGAAAAGACCTCCCACTCCAGCCCCCCAAACACATATACACTCCTACCGTAGGAGAAAGAAGGGCTGACTTTTGAAGTACCTTTGCACAATAACTTGTCAGTCCACACACAGATATTGTTGTTGTCGTTAATCAGCAAAGTTAGCTCTCTTCTTCACCAAGCAGAACGCCTGTAATTTGGCACTAGAGGGCAACCGCTTTAAGGACCACAGGAAGGAGGTACAGAGCCGGTGTTCGGTGAGGTTAACTGTGTATAACCACTCACAAACCTGCCTCGGGAGCCCAGGCCCAAGAGTTACCCACCTGGAGCATTAGAGTCTGATGTAAATGATGATTTACATTCTGATTAGACAGTGTTGGATATTTTTTTTCTTTTTAAACAAAATTTTCTCTACCATTTCCTAATGTTGTATTTCAGACTTGGCCAGGGCACTGCATGTTTCTATAGTCATTTAGAGGAGACGGGGGCTTAAGATGAGTTCTTAAAGTTTTGCAGAAAGGCTTTCTTGTTTTTTTTTTTTTTTTATTTTCAGAATGCTTTGGTTTACAGTGTTTCTTCTTTTCAAGGCTGGGATGTGCCTGTTTGGGGAGGCGAGGCGGGTCTCTGAACTGGCCCAATCTTGTTCACTCAACACATTTCTGAGAGTGGAAAACTGTTGATGTAAAAACTTACATTTAAAAATTGTTCTCCTCGGATTCTATTATTTGACTTTGTGCGTCTGTGCTTAGGGTCATGGATGATGTGCTTACAAGAAGCTGGTTGATTAGCTTTCATGCTCCCATCACTTAGAATGAAAAAGAGCAGCAATTGGTGTGTTTTCTCTCTGTCATTCCAGCTTGGAACTATGGGAAGAATTTGGTGGGTTAATTCATTTGTGTGTCAGCCCTTAGTTGAGTGACTACTATAGCTGGTCCCCGCCCTTGAGGAGTTCCCAGGACTAACTGGGGAGATGGACGGTGGTGCTGCAGTATGCTGTATTTAAAGCATAGAGCGATTCCATGGCACAGTATCTTCTCAGTATTGATGTTCCAGGGCCAGGGGATAGTGGGATAGTGACTGTGGTTAAAAATGAGTCCAGATGAATCCTGGGACTTGCATGTCATGGGTATTCAGCATGGTGGGCGGGAAGCTCGCTTATCTTACCCAGCATATGTAAGAGGCACGTACAGGGGCACTTTCCCCTATGGCTTGGTTTGGGAACATTGCTGAATTGGGACTGGCATTTGAATGAAGGATCTGCTGTTCATCTTGGGTGACCAGTTGGCAGCACGTCCAGTGGAGAGTGGAGAGGTCTGCCTGGAGAATGCAGGTGCGATTTAGGTCTGGGTTCTGTTATTAGCATTGTCAGTCTCCTTGCTTTTTCGAGATGCTTCATCTCTTTGCCCCCCTTTTTTCCCCCCTGATGCTTTCCCTTTAGTTTGCTAGCACCTTGAAGTCCAGTCACTGTTCTCAGTGTGCCCCATGCTGTAGCTCGTGTGCTCATGAGCCACCTCTGCTTGTGCTTTCCATTTCTTCTCATGGGGGGTGTAACTCCCAGTGATGATGTCTTGTGCAGACATGGCCTCCACTGTTCAGGATTTAGCTTCTTAGGATCGCTCCCTCTCTGACTGCTCTCCCAAGCTTACGTGCTTCCTGGCCCATATGAGTCTCTGGGCCTTTCTGCCTTCACACCTTTATCCATCTACCCACAGCAGGCTTTTCCAGGCAGAGGTAATCATCCTCTCTTCTGGGTGTACCCAGCATGCTTTGCATACTTCAGTTAACGCTCATAAGCCTTGATCATCCTTTTACCTCTTCCTCCTCTTCCTCTAAAATGAACTCTTTATTTTGTATCTCTAGCACTTAGTGCAACTTTGTATCTCTAGCACTTAGTGCAGTTCTTGGCCAAGATACCGTGTGCATGGCTTTCAGACAGGGAGATGTATTCCATTTGAATCAAAGAACAGGACACTGAAGGCTCTGAGTGACAGGACAGGCCTCATGGGACACTAGTTCAAGAGAAAATATAAAATAGTTATTTGTAAAGAGATGTGATTCATATTCCCAAACTTATTTCTGTTAGTTGCAAGAGGTACTTTTAAATTTCACCATGGAATTCTAATGTTGAATGACAGGCATTGTGTCTATAAAGTCCGTAAAGGACTAGGTCATCAGTATTAAAAACTTTAAACTTGGGGCGCCTGGGTGGCTTAGTCAGTTAAGCGTCCGACTTTCGCTTAGGTCATGATCTCGCGGTTCGTGGGTTCGAGCCCCTCATCGGGCTCTGTGCTGACTGCCAGCTCAGAGCCTGGAGCCTGTTTCAGTCTGTGACTCCCTCTGTCTCTGACCCTCCCCTGCTCACGCTGTCTCTCTCTCTCTCTCTCCTAGAAATAAATAAAACATTAAAAAAATATTAAAAAAAAGAAACTTTAATTTCACAACGAAAGGTTCTTAGATATCCTTTATACAGTGTAAGTTATTGAATCCATTGTTAGAAGTGTTGTGTGTTCCTTCCCCCTAGAATGTAAGCTCTGTGAAGCCTGGGAATTTTTTATTCCCAAATATACCCAACATATATAGAGTAATGGCTATGCACAGTAGGCACTTAGTAATACTTGTTTCATGAAGGAAAGAATTCCTGATAAATAAGCCTTCTGTTTATTTTTAAAAATTTTTAAAAAGTTGGTCTAAATTCTATCACCAGCTAACCTTGACAGAAATGTAGTTGTACTAGACTATAAACAAGTCTCATTAACACAAATACTATGGTTTGCAAAGTCAAATGCATTATTTTGTCCCACGGTTGACTAGTTCTTTGTATTAAAGCATTTTACTTTTTCTTGAGAGTCACCAAAATATTATTTAACTATTGGCTGGATGGTAGTCAATACTGGATTAAAAACACAGGTAGGAGGGGGCACCTGGGTGGCTCAGTCGGTTAAGCATCCAACTTTGGCTCAAGTCATGATCCCATGGGTCTGAGCGCAAGCCCTGCATCAGGCTCTTTGCCGACAGCTCAGAACCTGGAGCGTGCTTCTGATTCTGTGTCTCCCTCTGCCCCTCCCCTGCTTGTGCTCTGTCTCTGTCTCTCTCTCTCAAAAATAAACAACATTAAAACAATTTTTGGGGGAGCCTGAGTGGCTCAGTTGGTTAAGTGTCCGACTTTGGCTCAGATCATGATCTCACAGTTTGTGGGTTCGAGCCCCACGTCGGGCTCTGTGCTGACAGCTCAGAGCCTGGAGCCTGCTTTGGATTCTGTGTCTCCCTCTCTTTCTGCCCCTTCCCTACTCTCTCTCTCTCTCTCTCACTTGAAAATAAATATTAAAAAACCCCACAACTTTTAAAAAAGCACAGCTAGAGAACAGTAGATATGGGTAAGTTAGTCCTCCTTCACTATAAGCCCAGGAATGTGAGAATGTGTTAGTATTTTCAGGTGGCATCAGCTGAGTCTGTTATGGCATAAGCATTTACCTCTGAATTCCTTCAAGTATCATAAAGTGACCTAGAATCATAATTTTTTCAGGGCTTCTGATTTATCCAAATGGCACATGTTTCATCAAGGCTAAAACTGTAATGAAATATGTTATTTATAACCAACTTCTGGTTTCGGAGGAATAGAGCATAAGAGTTCAAAGCCATAACTGTGTTATTTGTGGGTGTGGATTATGGGAGATATGTCACATAATAATTAAATTTCTTTACTCTTTATAAAGGAACTTTAAAATATTTGTGTTCTACAATTTTCTTATTTATGTGTAGGAATCTTATTTAAGCTCTTGAGAAAGTTTGTAGCTGTCTTTTGTTTTTTAAATGTTTGTTTATTTTTGAAAGAGAGAGAGACAGAGCACCAATGGGGGAGGGCAGAGAGAGAGGGAGACACAAAATATAAAGCAGGCTCTAGGGTCTGAGCTGTTAGCATAGAACCTGATGTGGGGCTTGAACCCACAGACCATTAGATCATGACCTGAGCCAAAACCAGGTGCTTAACAGACTGAGCAAACCAGGCAACCCGAGAGTAACTGTCTTAATACCCATGTAAAGCTGTTCAGACCCTCTTATACATTTTGGGAAGAAATAACTTGTTTCATCAAGACAGGATCTAAAATTTTTTTTAGTTTAACACTAAAAATTTTTCTTCAATTAGTGAGCACCTTAGTAGGTAGTATATACCAGGACTGAACAATGTGTAACACTTGATCTTTGGCTTTTCATTTATCTCAGGTTCCCTTAAAATAGACAGAAAGATCTCTCCCCAGTTCTCAATGGGAACCTTTCAGATATCATGTTCATTCAAGATTTTGATGAGCTGAACTTTTTCAAGTTGGTCTTAAAGACTGAAAACACTCTGTACTTTTGGTCCTTTACCAAATTCAAAACTCCATATGCTCCTGGGTGCACCATTCCCAGGCCACCTCTGATTTTGATACCCCCCTCTGTTTCTCATCGGCTACCCTTACTGTCCTAGGAGCCACTCCATCTTTGGGAAGGGACTGTGTAAACAAGGAAAATATGATGTGATAAGTGCATTTAAAATAAAAATATGTATGTGTAAGGTTCTTTGGGGTCACCGATTAGGCGATTAGTGCGCATCGCTGGCTTAGAATCAGAGAAAGTGTTGCTGACGGTTTCCAGGTAAACTAGATCTTACAGAGTCAGTGGGCGCTGGCCTGGAGGAGAATTGGAGAAGAGCTTTCTGGGCAGTGAGAATTGGCATGTAAGGCCCAGAGAAATGAAGGATACAGCGAGATGGAACGCTGATGTGATGGCAGTAGCAGGAGATGATGCTACGCGTAAATGGCTTGGGGCCAGGTTGGGCAAGCCCTTGTAGGACATGCTTGGAATTCGGATTTACTCCAGAGCAAAAGGAACATGCTCAGATGTTAGGGCCGGTGTTAGAAACATTGATGCTTATAGACCAAAGGAAAGTGGCTTTTTATACATGGAATTGCTCTTTATACATGCTTGGGATTTTTCTGGAGATTGTTAGAAGGGTTGTGGCATGTCACATTGGGGGTAGCCCTCGGATTCAGATCGGAATTTTCAAGCCTCAACTTTAGGTTTTTTTGTTTTTTGTTTTTTGTTTTTTTTTAATTTTTTTTTTAAAAAAAAAAATATTTTTTTTGTTTTTTGTTTTTTTAACTAACAATGAACTCTGTTCCTGGGACCTTGTTGGGGGAATTATTGTCCTTCTTTCCATATAGATTGGCATATGGGCTTGTGTTTCAATATCAGTTGTGTTAAGTGATAACCATCTTCCTTCTGGAACACTTTCTGACTTAATGGCAGGAACAACTATTACATCCTTTTTTCATCTGCATTGTACTCATTTCTACTCTAAACACAGAAAAGCTCAGTTTTCACAGAGAAAAAAGAAGCTAGAAGTAATAAAAGGGTCTGGTTTTAAGAACTTTGGTTTCTCCCCCTAACTGTTCTAGTGTTTTTAAAACAACACATACAGTTCAGGAGAAAAATCAAAGGACTCTTTCCTTAGGCAGGTGCGGTGGCAGAAGCCCTTTTGGATGGATTGTGTGTTAGCTGCTTTGGTTTAAAATAAGTGTATGGGGGGGGGGGGGGGGGGAAGGGAGTCGGGACGGAAGGCTGTGGGGACAGCTCCCAGATTTTTACCTTGAAAGCAGGTGCTGCTGAAATATTCCAGAAGCAGATGGAATCTCCTATTCTTGTTTTAAGCTATTTATGGTTGTCTCGCCCGAGGGTACCCTGCTATACAAAACTACACAGCCTGATGTTTGAGGGCAGTTTGGGCATCAAAGCTGGGGCCCCTCTGGGAGAAATCAGCCTTTCTTCCCAATGCCTTAAATACCATTTGGGAAATCTGGATCTTTCATACTATTTAGCAGAGAACTTTCCTCTGCTTTTCAAGTGTTTCCATCTCTCTGGAGCTGTTAGATTTCTTCTAATTTCTTCCCTTACAAGTATGATAGGGCCCAGTGTTGTCTTCTGAATGGTCAGCTGGGAGAAGACCCAACAGCTATGCCAGATTATAATTCTGCCCATTATGCATCTGTCAGAAGTTGAACCTATGGGATGGATCCTGTGGAGGCTCTGGGTTTAGAAGCCCCAGAACCCTTTCTGAGATCTTTAAGTACTTTGAAAGGCTTGCAGGGGGAATGTGTTCATCAGGACATCACTTAGTGGGATGCGATAACTTTTTTTTCCCCTTAATTAAAAAAATGTACTGGTTGGGGAATGTTGCATGTTTTATTGCCACACAGATGCCTTCATGCTTAGACACACATAATCCTCTGGGGAGCCACAATTCAACAATAGTAACAAGCTGTACAGTTTAAAAAAAAAATCACCTTTGAAGAGAAGAAAGAGACATAAATGAAACTGCCCTTGCTGTCCTAGCAGCCTGCTGTTTGAGGGCTGGGAAGCCGGACAAGTTGAAAAGACAGGTGTGTGTGTAGCAGCAGCCAGCCCCGGGGCTGTCCACTCTAGGAGGAAGCTGCTTTTCTCCTGCTGGTCCTTTTCAAAGGACACCAGCCTGGCTCAGCCTTCCCTTGAACAACTTGAGCCCTGCATTGTGGGTATTTGAAACTTCAAAACTTAAGCTACAAGAAATGCCTCCTTTCGGGACTGGGTGAGTTGGAGATGACAAGAGACATGGTATTCTCTTGTTTTGAAAGCCGAAAACTTCCTTGTTTTAATGCTCACGGGGCTTACCATAGGGCAGCAAGTGAAACCACCCTAAGTAGGAACTCCAGGTGCACTTTGGTTCTTTTCTTCTTTCCCCCACCATGTGTCACTCATCTTGCTACCTCCACCAACTACTGCTGATGGTTAATGTTGTTATACCATTTCTTAGATGGATCGACTAAGTCAGGACAGCTCACTACAGAGGATTTGGAAAGGAGCAAGGGGGGATACTGGGGGATGATTGTTTGTTAGCATTTATTTCATGTGGCAGGTGGTTTTTATATAATTCTCATTCTTATTGCAGCTTTATGAAATTCTCTCTATTACAGAGAAGTAGGGATTGAGACCGGAAGATACAGCATGACTTGTCTAAGATCCCACCAGGAGTAAGTGAGGGAATTTGGTTTGGAACCCAGAATCCAACCCAAAGCTCGTGCTCTCAACAGCTTTGGGCATATTTCTAATAACTTCCTTTCGGCTCTGATTCAAAATTTCACATTTTATTTTCTGGCTACCGAAGCAACCATTATGAGTTTCAAAAGTTTTTTTTTTTTTTTGTCTGTGTATATTTAGTTAAAAGAGCCTCGATGGGTAGTTTGCCACTGCTCCAGGATTTCAGAGGTGAGCTTGCAAAAAATAAGTTGTTAGAAATAGTGCACTGTAGCCCACCCTCATTTTATAAATAATGAAACTGAGACCTGAAGAGAGATTTTTGTGCCAAGTTCTTTAGTTCGCTAATAGCAATCCTTTGTCCTCCACTCCAGTCCAGAGTTTGTCAAGGATGTGACAATGAGTCTTCCCACTCGGGAGAATAAGGACAAGGCCACCTGGACCTAAGATTTTTTAATACTCCATAACCTCCAGTTAGCACCAAAGAGTCACATTGCCTTTTGGCCGGCGTCATTGCAGTCTATGTGAACAATCCAACCATATGATTATAAAGAAAACGATCCGTTCTATTTAAATCTGATGCAAAGTCTGTTTGAACGGAAGAAAGAGTCTTAAGAATTCCACATGAGGGACCCTTTTTGGGAGACGGAAAACATTCTACAGGAGAAGCCAATTGATGCTTTTCGGTGGAGTTTGAGTGTCAGCAATTTTTTTGGACACCCCCCCCCCCACCACAAACCCTTGCAAGCAAACCACTTTCCTATAACAGCAACAACAAGCAGAAGGCATTTATTTGAGCCTTATCTTTGCTTTCCACTGGGCAGGAAGTAGAAAGGAAAATAACTCAATATGCTTCACACCTAAAATTGCCCTTTGGATCTAAGCTGCACTCTTATTTTAAGAGCAAGTTAGATTTGTGAATACAAAGAGGAGTCTGAATTTAGGTTGTCTGGCCCTTCCAGTGATCAGTTTAGAAGCAGTGGGAAGCCTAGCATTTGTCCCTCATGGAGAAGCTCCAGAAGACTGAGATAATTGTATACCTCATATCATGTCAAACAGAAAAATCATTGTGCCATCTAAAGTTTGAAGATGCCACAATTCTCATAATCACTTATGCGCCATTGATTTTTAGGATGTTATTTTATGAGATTGTGAAGGTACACTTCTTCGCTACAGGAATTCAGAAAACTTTAGAAAGTAAGAGAAGCGGTTTCTCATCCCATGACTCTAATGGTGACGAGAGGTGTTTCCTTCCTGAATGAGGTCTTGCTGTAGGTAGAGTTTTGTACCTAGCCTTTTCACTTCATATATTGTAGGCATCTCTGCATCTCATTAAATAGTCTTTCCTGAGAATGTTTTTGATTGTGTACTTTGTGTGAGGCTGATTTACAAGGGAAGAAAGCTCTTAGTAAACTCTGAAAAAAGCATTTTTTGTCAAGACTTAACATTCTTTTAAAAAATGCATTTGCTATAGTGAGTTGGTCATTCTGCTAATTACTTTGGTAATTCCATAAAGACAACCCCCCCCCCAAAACCCAAAACCCCTCAACTACTTTTTATCTTCACATATGAGCTATAACCAGATTCTGGACAAGGAAGAATAGTTCTTAACTTCTGAAAACAATGAACATGACAGTGTGGAAATAGTATCAAAAGTGTTCACTAAGTCAAGTGGTAAATAATGTACTTAGTTTACTTTTCCTTTCCATATTTCACTTTGTACATTTACATCTTTAATCCTTTTCATCAGTGTAAGTTGTATAATGAATAGCAAAAACAGTAATATAGTATAAAGGGAATACTTTTAAAGTTAGATAGCAACATAAATTTTGATTTTTGAATATATTCCATTTTGAATGAGAACTAATTACATGTAGCTTGAGACTTTGTGTAAAAATGTATGGAAGTTTTAAACATTGTAGGTAAAATTAAATTCTGCATTATAGTATGCAGTGGAAATTGACTAGATGTTTATTTCCTAGACGTGGGCATGAAACTGTTGGTAATCTTCAGCACAACGAAGGTCATTTGCCCTTTAACTCAGTTCACAAGTGTCAGATGGCCGCTCTGGAGATTTTTAATCCCTAATCTATAACACAAAGCAATATTTATTGTAAAATTAATTCTGAGAGGCATCGTTTAGGGTTTCTGATCCATTCTATTTCAGATGCCTTTGAAGTAAAGTGGGTGGAGCTTTGTATGTGGGGTTAATTGTCCCATTGTTCATTTATTCAGTCTGGTATTTTAACTAGCTCTTTATTTGTATTAATGAGCCCAAAATGCGGCAAAAAAAAAAAATCCTTGGCTCTAAAAAACTTGAGATTAAAAAAAAAACCTTTTTTAAAAAGTGTGATGGAAAACAAAGTTGGGTGAAAATTAGTGCCCTATACTTTTTTGCCTGAGCTCTTAATGGCTGGTTTCCTTTTTTTTTTTTTTTTTTTTATTTTTTATTTTAGTCCCATAGGAAAGCAAGAAGTCTTTGGGGAAATAAAAAGTAAAAAACAAAAAGCCACTGCAAGCAAAAACAACTCCAAGCTCAAAGACTCTAGGAAAGTATATTTCCTGGTGTCTAGTTAGGATTCTGCTAAGTTCTGCTAAGTTAGGATTTTTATGGTCTCCTCTGTTTAAAAATAATTAATTTTGGATACAATTTTAGAGAAATTTTTAGTTTGTACCTTTTCTTTTTTATTAGTATTAGAACATCCTTATTAAAGATAACCAATGTTTCCTGATCAGTGGAGACTATATTTTTTTTTTTACTTTTTTTTTTTTTACTATTCATTAATATTCCCCAGTTATTATAATTCTAGATCTTTAAAAAAATTTTTAATGTTTTATTTATTTTTGAGAGAGAGATTGAGACAGCATGAGCAGGGGAGGGTCAGAGAAAGAGGGAGACACAGAATCTGAATCAGGCTCCAGGCTCTGAGCTAGCTGTCAGCACAGAGCCCAATGTGGGCTCAAACCCATGAACCCATGAACCGTGAGATCATGACCTGAGCTGAAGTCAGCCACTTAACAGACTGAGCCACCCAGGCACCCCTATAATTGTAGATCTTTTTACTTGAAGAGTTAGTTTAACTGTTTAACTTGCCTATAGTGGAGCTCCTCCCTGAACTTGTCCTCATTTCAGTACCTGTGGTGTGAAAGAAAGGACACTTGTGCTGTATTTGATTAAGAAAAAAAACCTTCTTCTTAAGAATTGCATTTATAATAAACATGTGTTTTACTTATCCATCACTCATTTTTGTCTCAGTTACTTTAGCAGTGAATTGAGGATAATACTAATTCAGAATACTGTGGCAGAGATTAAATAGTGAACACTTGATAAAGCTCTTTATATATTGTATCTACTGTGCTTAATTACAACCCTGTGCCTGCCTTTTGTAAATTATGAAATATAACCTGCAAATAGAAAAGTGCGTTGAGTTTAACTATATACCACACACACTCATATATACATAAGTATATACATATTTATATATGTGCACACACATATACTAACTTAAGTACACACTAATAACTATATAGCAGATATCCATGTAATCCTCACATAAGAAATCTCGTGTACCCCAGAATAATTTTTCTTCAGCTGTGTATGTATTCCTAAATAATATGGTATAGCTTTGTCTGGTTTTTGAAATCTGCATGAACTGAATTACACAATTTGGAATTGGTAAGTCTTATTTCTTTTGCTGAACACTTTTGAGATTCAGCCATGCTGTTGCTTATAGCTGTAGTTTGTTTTCTTTGCTATCTAGCGTTCCACAGTGTATTTGTTTAAGCATGCAATTATAAGTGTCCATTTGGGCTATTTCCACTTCATGGCTTTTGTGAACATTCTTGAACAGGTAGCCTGCTGTATACAGGCACTAGTTTTTTGGGCATGTAAACCTAGGAGTTGAATAGCTACGTCATAGGGTACATTTATCTTCAATTTTATTGGATAATGCCACATTGTTTTCCAGAGTGGCATTAGAATCTTGCAGTTCTGTCAGCTGTGTCTGAGCGTTGTCGTGGTCCCCCACTGCTGCCGCTTACTTCCTGCTTTTTAAAGAAGACCAGCAACGTGCTCTTTTCCTTTCTCAAAGTCCCGGAGATCTAGGTATTGTCGTTCTTCATTGACCTCATTATCTAAGAGGCATCTCTGGAGAAGGAGGCTGTCCCTGGGAGGTGAGAGGGAGGTTGACTGTCCCTGAAAGGTAGAATGAGCTATGAGGCAGCAGGGTCTTAAGAGCATGGTCAGTGGTCCGTGCAGGGCTTGAATCCTAGTGCTGCCAGTGTGGATGCGAGCTTTTGGGGGCTCCATTTACTCGTTTTGAGTTTTAATTTCCTCCTATCTACTCTCTTGGTGAGGGTTAGAGAGAATATAAGCAAAGATGTAGTAGGGCAGTCGTTGGCACCTTACAACATTACACAGCGCTAGAGTTATGGCCAGAAGGATAGGCCACTTGTAATACACATGTGCTTATCACAGGTGTGATTTGTGCAAGCATGTACATAACCAAGTCTCCAGAGCCCGGCCAAGTCAACTTAAAGATGACACTTGGTGGCCATGAGGGTAGGCATTTTACAAACTTGTGGGTGAGAAACTTTTCCTAGAAAACAATTGGCATTATATGTTCAACACCCTTCAGTTACTCCCACTTTTGAGATCTGTTATAAGGAAAACTCGGGAGTATATGTACAGAAACATGCAGGTGGATGTTTATTGTATGGTATAGAATGAAAAATTAGAAACCATTTGTGGAGGGGATATCTACAAAATAGCCATTAAAGTGATATTTTTGGTGATTATTTAAGGACTTAGAGAACATTTAGGACATAATATTATGCAGGAGAAGCAAGAGATAAATTATGATACGATCTGTGTTTGTAAGGAATTTGTAGAAAAACAATGGGTTGATTGGATATATTAACAATAAAAATAATTACGTAATGGAATTATGAGTGCTTCTAACTTTCTTCCTTTTATGTCTTTAATAAGTAGTTCTTCTGTCAGTTTTATCCTGTTGTGCCCAATCCAAATGTTCTTTGCACCACAGTTTCCATATTTTTTTTTAACGGGAAAAATGATATCTGCCATCATTTGGCACATGATTCCAAATACAGAATGCTACGAACAGTAGTGCTTTAAGTACCAAACTGATGACTGATGCTGTAGTGGATTTTTATTCCCCTGAGTTTGTAGTATAGACGTGAGCTCTGGCAAGACCTGTGTTCAAATGTATATCCTACCACTTCCTAGCTATCAGAAGGTAAGCCGGTCATATCACCTTAATGAGCCTGTTTCCTGGTCTGTAGAATAGAAGATACTTCCCGTGGTAGTGTGAAGATTAAGTGAGATTTTTGATGTTCATCCAAAGTCATTATTCCCGTGCTCCCTTGCAAGATCTAAAACCCCATCAAGGGGCACCGGGGTGGGTGGCTCAGTCAGTTAAGCTTCCGACTTTGGCTCAGGTCATGATCACATGGTTCCTGAGTTGGAGCCCCACATTGGGCTCACCACTGACAGCTCAGAGCCTGGAGTCTGCTTCAGATTCTGTGTCTCCCTCTCTCTCTCTCTCTGCCCCTCCCCCTCTTGTGCTCTGTCTCTCTCTCTCAGAAATAAATAAACGTTAAAAAATTTAAAATATGACTGTTAGTTATGAAATGTAATGTTGATGTGAAAACAGGTTTTCAGGGGGGAAATTGGGGCTGTATTAACTTTTCAGATCGATTTCAAGAAGCATCTTGATTTCAAAAATGTTAAAAGAGAGTTAGAGTTCATCTTAATTGAGAAATGATTGTATTAATTTCACAGTGGGATGTTTAGCATCTGTCCCATAGATTATTGCTATTCTCCGCTCACCTAGTTGACCTTTTAATTTTCTCAGAAATTTCTATCTTATTTGTGCAAAGGGACTAGGAGCCTATCCCCAATGTGTGCCTCAAACCTGCTTTTTATGGCCTCAGGATCTGTGTCATAACCCGTTTTATTCTTTCACAAACTGAGCCCCTGGGGAGCTGTCTGCACTTTTCAGTGTGATCCAGCTGAATTCCTTCCCTTCCCCACTCGAGCCCTTTGATTTGCCAGGTTTTTGTTCATCTACCCTAAGGATGGACGGAGATCGCTGAGCTCGGCCTCTCTTGTGGTGCAAAGTGAGAATTGTTTTTAATTGGGCAGAAACATGTGGAAGGATCAGGAATATCTCAAGGGATTACAGAGAAATTCCAAATTTGTACTACTTACAGCTTGTGTTTAGAACCGGGTCTGCTGGGAATAAATGTTAGTTAGTGTGGCCTGTGACCTTAAAAACTGTTGACATGGACTTCAGCCAGAAACTAGCCACAGACCTCCTTTGTTAAACTCATTCATAGCTCCTTGAAAACTCTAGTCAGTGAAAGTTGCCAGCTCCAATCTAAGCAGAGAGCTTTTTTTTTTTTTTTTCCCATGCTTTGGAAACAGAGGACGCCCCTTAAGCAGCAAGGCTTCTTTAATAGGACTACATGGCCTTAAACGCAATTGGAATTGACAACTTCCTGGCTTGGGTTTGCCAACTGGCAGGGCTCTGAGGCCGAGGGGACAAACAGCGTTGGGGCGCTGTGCACTTGTGTTTGTGTATGTGCAGAGGAGACTGAACTCCAGAGCGCTGTGATACCCCTTCACTCCAAAAGCGACACTCTGGCCTGAACTGAACACATCTTCCTAGTGTTCCGGCTGGGACAACTCAGGATTCTCCCTCCATATGAGGGAGAAAAAGAAAACTGCCCTTTCTTTTCAGTGGCGTCAAGCCTAGCTTTCCCCCTCTCCCCTCCAGACCCTTGATTTAATCTTCTTTTCATCTGTGTTGTGTTGCTCAGATATAGAATAAGAGCTTGCAACTGAGATTGGGGAATTGTTCTGAGGAGTACTCAGCATCCCCCTCTCCCCACTCAGGAGCTTTACGTGACAGATTTTAGTTTCTAAAACTGAAGCTGAAGAGACAGCCAGGGTATCTCTTTATTTTACTTAGGAAACTGAGGCATGAAGAGGTTAAGCTCTCTATCAAAAAGAATCCTTAAAAAAAGGCCTTACACAGTGGCTGCCTCTGCAAACCAGCATCTTAGCTAAACCTAAAACCAGTATTTTCCCTAGTTATTGTCTTTAATCCAAAGATTACATTATCTGAATTTAAAGATAAGGAGGCAAATAAAATGCATTGAAAAATGAGTAAGTTAATCCTCCTAAAAAGAGGAAACAGTTATTCTGCTTACAAAGTTTATTTATTTTAATACTGCAACATGTTGATGGTGGGTAGGGAATCTATCTTAGTTATCAGCTGTCATCCTGAGATACACAGTCATATCCGTCCGTCTCTCTCTCTCTTTCTACTTAACCATTTGTTAAATTTTGGTGGTTGGGAAATATATTTTCCGTTTTATGCTGTAGAAATTGTTATTTTTAACATAAATGCTCTAGCAACCCCATCACTTCTAAAAGCTGCTGAGGTTTGGCATGATTTCAGCCGGGCATGTGTGAGGGGGGAAAAATGGGATGTCACGTTGGCCTAGAAATCAATGGCACATAGGCCTTAGGAACATGAAAACTCTGGAAGGAGAAATGATATGATTTCCTAGGGACATCACAAGAATTTAGATGTAATTAAGAGAGAACACTTAGGCGTACTTGATCTGAAGGTGCTCTGTAAGTATTTGTTGAATGAGTAAAATGGGTGAAATAACTTATTTCCCAGTCACAACTTCCCTTTCTCACTACCCTTACCTTAGAGCATTTATTCCTCCCACAGAAGGTAGATGATGACCTCATGTTGAGTCACCTGAAGTTCTAAACAAAAGCTTGTAGATTGAGTCAGAACTCAGCTCAAGTTCTGATTTCTTAGCCATGTGACAATCCAGAACACTTTTCTGATCCTCCTTTCCCACATCTATAAAATAAAGATAATGAGACCTACTTTGTAAAGTTGTTAACATACAGGTAAAAATGTCACATAAAACCTCTAATTTGGAAGTTAGTAACATGGAAGTTTTTTTTTTTTTTCCAAGAGGGAACTTATATTTTCATCATCTGCTTCTCTTTTCCTTCTCTCAAAGGGAATCCAATGAAAAGGTCTCAAATGCTTTGCTACCTCTCTGACTCTCAGCCCTCATTCAGGGAATGTAGCTACTCTGTAGGCCAGCTAAGAGTGATTGAAAATGTCCCAGACTCCACATAGAAAATCATTACAGAGCCCCTTTTCATGACATCACCGATTGCATCTTTGTGTTTCATAACTTCGTATTGGAAAATTTAAACGCTACAGATTTGTGTAGATTTCTAATACCAAAGACAGAAGTAGACATTTTTGCAATATACTTTCTTGCCTTATGCAGCTGCTGTGTAATATGGTGAATCAGACTGATATTTCACTTTGTAATATTTTATAAATATGTGAATACAATAAATAGTTACTACTTGCATTAAATTGAAAAAAAAAAGTCTTTAGTGACCTGTGGAAATTGTTTAATGGTTGCTTACTATGAATAGATTACATTGTTAGACAAGATATTTACATAGATTAATAGATGATTAAGAAAGCTGGATTCTATGCTTGCTTGCTTTTTTGACAAAAAAAATGATAGCAATCTCAGAACATTAAGCAGTACAGAGAATTATGTAGAATTCTTCGAATTTGTGTTAAAAGTTCCCCTTCGTACAGGAATTCACTATAAATGATCTCTTTCTTAAACACACTTAAAAGTTGTTTTGTAAGAATTCTAAAGCTCTCCACCATTTGAGGTGATGGATCTGTTGGGTTTCATAAACTCTATTTATTGTGTGAGTCTCACTGTTGGGTGTTTTGTGTGAATAGGAAATTATAGGAAGCCCTTTTTCTGTCTCCTACATACCAGGGGATTAAGAATGTGCTCTGGACAAGGCGGAGGAGGGTGAGGAATTCTGGTGTGTAGAGAAGGGAAGGTTATTTGTCAGATTTCATTTTACTGGAATATATGTCCCCCCCTCCCCAAGAATTCACAAGATGAGAGTATGTCATCTTTTTTTCTGAAGATTTCCCCCCTCTAATGCTACCTCATTTTCTAAACTTTCATTAATAGCTCTTTGCAGCTGAAGCAAATATTTTAGATCTTTCTTGTACTCTCCTCCAGCTGGGAGTGTCTTTCACACATCAAAGGCAGATATGAGCCTCTCATTAAAAATGATAGTATGAGTTCATCATCTCAGAAGAGTAGGACCTGAAAACTTGAGATAACTTTCAGCTACAAGTCAGATCTAAGCCGGACTGAGATTTTTCCGTGGAATACCACATTGCTTTTCTCAACTTGTCACTCCAGATGCTTTAAAATCTGCATACCCCCCTTAGTTTTATTATATCTGAAGATTATCTTTATTTAGAATAGAAAGTTAATGGTAGAGCTTAGGAAAGATAAAAGCTTTAAAATTTATTCTTAATAAGAAAATAAGGAATCCTGAAGCTTAGGAAGAAAGCCTCGCCTAATTTTGGGTGAGGCTGTCTTACTCCCTAACTGCACTGCCTGGCCTAGTGTCTACAAGATAAATATTTAAAACTTCTTAAGTCAGGTCTGAAAAACAACAAATTCCTTTTCCCCTACCTTTTGCTAGTGAAAAACAGCACTGAAATCAGAGTGGTTGAACAGATTTTTTGCAAGTATGGGGGGACAACTGGTTATGTCCTTTAGATTTTATTTTCGAAAACATTTCTAGATTAAGGTGAAGGCTGGAATGTTAGATTCTATCTAAAAGCTATGCTAAGTGTTTTTAGCTGCCTTTGTACGTGTGTGTCCACGTACACACAGATGAACGTGTTATAACAAAGTCTTATGGGTTCCGTCATTTCCATCAGTAGCCACCGCAAATCCAGATTAAGCCTATTCCAGAGTATTTACTTTCCTTACTTTGGTCAATTTCAACCTCTGTGTTAGTATTTTCTAGCCAAAGGTGAAGGTTGTCCCCAGATAAATATTAGGATGGACTGCCAGCCAAATCCCTGGCAACCCACTGAATTGCTCTCTTTGATAGTAGAAAGGTCCAGTTCAAGTTGCTCTGAATGGTATTTAACTATAAAACAATAGCCTTAACAAAAGTTACTGGTGTCCTTCAAATGGTTTCTGAGCCAGCAGCCAATTCTTTTGGCATTTTAGCATATGAGGCTTGTTCCATAATAAATCAGAGTACAAGTTTTCAGTGTGTTATGTAGCCAATGAATGGCAGGGCGGCGGTGGTGGGGGGAGGGTTGGGAGAGAAAAGTACATAGATGTATTGCAAATGCATGAAGCAAAAAATGAAAAGCAAGCAAGCAAACAAAAACATCACACCCCCGTTCTCGCTCTCGCTCTCTCTCTCTCTCACACACACACACACATACACACATACACACACACGCACACACACACACAAACCCAGAAGCTGTTGACTCGGCAGATTTTCATTCTTTATGGCTCTGGGGACAGGTTTAAATTGGGAAAAAATTTTTTATTCTCTTGTGCTATGTTGAACAGAAATGCAGTGTTTGATGTAATCTAGCCCAGATGTCAGCAATGTGAAACTTTGTGATGATTATTTATCTTCAGGTTTTTACTCTCTAAAAGGAGAATCCGTAAACAATTGTTTAGGGTTGTAAGTTCCATTTAGTGACTGTTTTTGAAATCCTGTGCGTGTAACAAATACATAGATTAGGCTAAATGTGTATTAAATTTCATTTCATTTTAGCTATTAATCTTAAAATCCTCTTTAACAAATGCTGTTTATGAGTCCCCTGATAAATGTTAATATGTTCAGCGCTTTTCATTCTGGGTATTGTTCCTCTTACTTCAATTTCTTATTCTTATAGGAAGTTTTCTCAGCTAAGATCATTAAGCTCATGGGCTCTTTTATATGGTCTTTGAAAAAATTTTCTCATGTATGTTTCCCAGAGGGGTATTTGTATTTTTTGGTTACATAACAGCTTCGAGAGTAAATGGCGAATTTCAGTAAATTGGCAGCTACCAAATGGCAGTCCATTTACTTACTTGGAATTCAGGTGTATTTATTTTAAGACTGTTGTTTTCAAAGTATTTTCAAAGGATGGGAATTGCTCATAATTTACACCAATCCATTGTTCGCCCCCTTTGAAGTGCTCCAGTGGCTGCTAAGTCCCCTGAAGAGAATAGAGTTAGAATTTTTTTTTCAGAGGTAGGAGAGAGGATGCCCTGTTGTCATATAATCCTATTTTAAAGATCAAGGGATGCACACAAAAATCTTTGCCTCTGTTATGTTTCTTCCAAGCACAACTAGTTTCTTAGGAAACTTAATTCAAATTACTCAATTATATGATGGGCTGCCCTTTCAGGACTGAGTTCAATTCAAGGTTAAATTAAAAAAAAATTTTTATGTTTTCCATATTAGAGGCCAACAGTAATTCTAATCTAATTATAATCCTAACTCAGATAGGATTAACTACTATATTCCTTTAGGTCACCTCATTGGCTTAAATGAAATTGTCTTTAAAATGCTGAATAAATTACATTGACATTCTGTAACTTTAAGTGCCAATGTGTGGTTACTGATCTTAATCAACTAAGGCAGCCTTTATTGGCAGCATTGTAGTATATATAGAAAAGATTAGGTTTAAGATCCAGGTTCAAGTTTCATACATGTACCATTAATAGACCAGGTGACATGGGACCAGGTGTTTGACCTACATCATCCTCAACTGTAAAGTAAGGGAATTGGACTACATAGTTGTCATCATCCCTTAAGACTCAAATATTCTGTAACTTTTTAAACGTTTATTTATGTATTTTTGATAGAGCACGTGCATGTGCATGTGGGAGAGAGGCAGAAAGATAGACTTCCAATCAGGCTCTGCACTGTTAGTATGGAGCCTGACACAGGGCTTGATCTCGTGAACCTCTAGATCATGACCTGAGCCAAAATCAAGAATCGGTCGCTTAAGCGACCGAGCCACCCAGGCACCCCCATGAATTTTTAAAAATCACACCATTGTATTGAGTTTCAATGAGCTTATTAGGGCTTTATTGCTGTGATGCATGTTTCCTGGATGGTTTTTTTTTTTTATTATTCCCATGAATATGTTTGAGATGCATGATCAGAGGAATTAGAGCAGTTTTAGTACAGTCTTGCTAATGTGTGGCAGTATTTAAACCTTTTAAAATTGCATTTGATTATTAGCATTTTTGTAACTTTTAGCTGGAACATTTAATATGAGGCCTCATCCATTTTTTAAAAGTAGATAGGGACATTGGCTCTGTGTTGTCATCATCTTTTTCCCCTGACAACTCTCCCTGGGGAAACTAAGAGAGGAAGGGACTTTTCTCCTTGTAACATTAGAACGTGACATAGCCTGGAGCCCTGATGTAGTAAGAGAAGAACTGCTGGATTAGAACAGTAAAGACCTTTGATCTAGACTCTGCTTAGACTCATGGGCTATGTGGCTTTGGCTAAGATGCTGGATTTTTCTCCCTCTATAAAATGGAGATGATAATATTAGCCCTTCCAAGCTCACAGTATCCATCTCTTACAGGTCACCTGTTCTCAAACACTTTCTGAAGATCTTCTTTTCATTTATTTCTGCCTTCAGCCTCAATTAAGACAAAATTACTATTAGTGTGTTTAATTATCATGAGGAATTTTGCCCCTCAATGGAACTGCATGTCTAGGTATGAGTACCTATGAAAAAGGGGCAGTCTCACTGCCTTCAGTGATTTTTCTAAAAGATAGATGTTGCTTTGGCAATTCTGAATTCTTGGTTAATAATAAAAACTTCTTTAAAGGAAATACATCTCAATGCTTACTGTTTTCAAAGGATAATTTCTAGATGTTCAGGTGAATACTGAGTGTAGTATATGCAGTGAGGATGATGTGAGAAAATCATGAAGCTGGCCTCTTTGGAAATTTAAAAATTATAAGAGCATTGTAAAGCTTCCGGAAGTGAGCACTGTGGTGTAGTGGGTAAAACAGGAGCTTTGCAGTCAGATGGGTTTGGGTTTGCTTCCCAGAAGCTCACTTGCCAGCTTATGATCCTTGTTAAGTTATCTAACCACTTGAAACTGTTTTCCCCCATCTCTGAAATTCGAATATAAAGATTTGCCTCAAGGTATTGTTGAGACCGTATTAGCAAATCAGCAGAGTGCCTGGTAAATAGTAGGGACTCTGAATGGCAACTATGCAGGCCTCCCTGATTTGACAGGTCTAGAGCATCTAGAAGTGATCATAGTAGAAATTGGACTATTTTAATTTTCATCAACTGGTTAATACTGGAAAGGCCACTGAGCCTTTAGATGGCTGTATCTTTTTATTTGTTCCTCGATTCTCCAGGGTTGAAGAGCCCAGAATAGGGGCTCCTGGGTAACGCATTGGTTGAATGTCCAACTTCGGCTCAGGTCATGATCTCATGGTTCGTGAGTTTGAACCCTGTGATGGGCTCTGTGCTGACAGCTTAGAGCCTGGAGCCTGCTTGGGATTTTGTGTCTCCCTCTCTCTCTCTGTCCCTCCCTTACTCATGCACTTTCTCTGTCAAAAATAGACATTAAAAAAAAAAAGCCCAGAATATAAGCTCAGAAGGTTCAAGTCCCAGCTTTTGTTTTTTAAGTTACATCTCTATAAGCACATCCTCACTTTTCTGGACTTCTTTTCCCCACTTTTTCTTAGGACAATCCTAAGAAATTCAGAGGATTGTTATGAGTATCAAACAATAACATGATACAGCTTTGTAGTATTGATCCCTATACAAGTTTTACCTGATGACCAACTGGAAATCTAACATGGCTTTTAATTTTTATTACTTAAAATTTTTTTCCCAAGCTCTCTCTTGGATGTGTTAATATAAGAGAATGAGATAGAAATTTGCCATAGTAGTAGAAGCCATTACGTTTCAGGATCTGAGTGTTGGGTACATTGATGAGCATTATCCCATTCTGTCTTCACAACAGTCCAGCAAGGGAAACTTTGTTTTCATTTTATAGAAGAGGAAAAGGAGCCTTGGACAGTAGTAATTAGCTGATAAGTTAATATTAGTTATTAACTAATAGTGTCAGTATTTGGACCTAGCTCATCTGATTCTAAAACCCATATGCATTCTACTCTTTTCTGCAGCCTCCCTCCCATACTTTCTGTCTTATCTGACTTAGGTAAAGGAGACACTTATTAGGTGTCTTCAGGTCTGGATATTTCCCTGGAGGCACTGGGGATGGAAGACAGACACATTCCCCATCTTCACATGGCCCGGGGGTCTGATGGCAGACACATAACCAAACAGTCGGTTGTAATGTTGAACACTGCTAAGAAAAACACAGGACATTAGATGACTCTGTAGATGGTTAGTCATCTGTGTATTTTAAACAATTTCCTTTGAAGAATTGACTTCTGTTGGTTTTTCGGGTATCACATTATAGCCTTATATTATAATCTTAAAGTAGTTCTGATTTTTGAGTGAATGCAACATCCTTTATTTCCATAACTTAAAAAAACCTTGCTAAAATATGCATACAAATTCAACAACAGCTCATATTTATTAAATACTTGCTAGTTGCTGAAAGTTTTCCATGTGCTTTCTATGCACTTGCCACTTCTCATTTAATCCTCTCAATGACCTTAGGGCATGATGGTTCTTATTGTACAGATGAAGAAACTGAGGCTTGGAGAGATTAAGTAGCTTGTCTAAAGTGATACAACTAAAAAATGAGAGGATTCTTCTGATTCTAGAGTCTGCATTTCTTAAAAAATTTTAAGGTTTTTTTTTTTTTTTTTTTTGAGAGAGACAGAAAGAGCACATATGGGGGAGGGACAGAGAGAGCTGGACACACAGAATCCGAAGCAGTCTCCAGGCTCTGAGCTGTCAGCACAGAGCCCAACTGGGGGCTCGAACTCCTGAACTGTGAGATCATGACCTGAGCCTATGTGGAATGCTTAACCGACTGAGCCACCCAGGTGTCCCTAGAGCCTGCATTTCTAAACAAACTTGATCAAATAAGCATATTAGAGAAGTCTGTATCTATTTCCTTTTAAAATTAACAGATACTGCAATCCCTATCAAAATAACACCATCATTCTTCACAGTGCTAGAACAAACAATTCTAAAATGTGTATGGAACCAGAAAAGACCCCAAATAGCCAAAGCAATCCTGAAAAAGAAAACCAAGCCTGGAGGCATCACAATCTTGGACTTTCAAGCTTACTTACAAAGCTCTAATCATCAAGACATTATGGTACTGGCACAAAAACAGACACTCAGATCAATGGATCAGAATAGAGAACCCAGAAATGAACCCACAAACATGTGGCCATCTCATTTTGACGAAGGAATATCCAATGGAATAAAGACAGTCTTCAGCAAGTGGTGCTGGGAAAACTGGACAGTGACATGCAGAAGAATGAACCTGGACCATTTTCTTACACCATACACAAAATATTACTCAAAATGGATGAAAGACCTAAATGTAAGACAGGAAGCCATCAAAATCCTAGAGGAGAAAGCAGGCAAAACTTCTTTGACCTTGGCCATAGCAACTTCTTACTCAACATGTCTCTGGAGGCAAGGGAAACAAAAGCAAAAATGAACTATTGAGACCTCAGTCAAGATAAAAATCTTCTGCACAGTGAAGGAAACAGTCAGCAGAACTAAAAGGCAACTGACAGAATGGAAGAAGATATTTGCAAATGATGTATCAGATAAAGAGTTAGTATCCAAAACCTATAAAGAACTTATCAAACTCAGCACCCAAAAAACAAATAACCTAGTGAGGAAACGGGCTGAAGACATGAATAGACACTTCTCCAAAGAAGATATCCAGATGGCCAACTGACACGTGAAAAAATGCTCAACATCACTCTTCATGAGGGAAATACAAATCAGAACCACAATAAGATACCACCTTACACCTGTCAGAATGGCTAACATTAACAACTCAGGCAACAACAGATGTTGGCAAGGATGCAGAGAAAGAGCATCCCTTTTGCACTGCTGCTGGGAATGCAAACTGGCGCAGCCACTCTGGAAAACAGTGTGGAGGTTCCTCAGAAAATTAAAAACAGAACCACCCTATGACCCAGAAATTACACTACTTATCCAAGGGTTATAGATGTGCTGTTTCAAATGGGTACATGCACCCCTAAGTTTATAGCAGCACTATTGACAATAGCCAAAGTATGGAAAGAGCCCAAATATCCATCGATGGATGAATGGATAAAGAAGTGGTTTATATATATATATAAACATTTGGTTTCTATATATTTGGTTTATTCACACACACACACAGGAGTATTACTTGGCAGTCAAAAAGAATGAATCTTAACCATTTGCAGCTACATGGACGGAATTAGAGGGTATTCTGCTAAATGAAATTAGAGAAGGACAAATATCATATGACTTCACTCATGAGGAATTTAAGATACAACACATGAACATAAGGGAAGGGAAGCAAAAATAAAAACAGGGAGGGGGGACAAAACATAAGAGACTCTTAAATATAGAGAACAGAGAGTTGCTGGAGGTATTATGGAGAGATGATGGGCTAAATGGGTGAGGGGCATTAAGGAATCTACTCCTGAAATCATTGTTGCACTATACGCTAACTAACTTAGATGTAAATTAAAAAAAAATAATAAAATAAATAAAATGAAGAGATACTCTGACTCTTTAATTCTATTTAAAAATTGTTCAGTTTACATACAATAAAATTCGCTTTTATAATGTACACTTGTAAAGTTTGAGAAGTGCATAGTCCTATATGTAAACTGCAGTCAAGATGCAGGCAGTTCCAACCCCCCCCCCCCCGCCAAATTTCCTTCTGTTATCTATTGTAGTCAAATCCTCCTCCTGTTCCTAACCCCTGATGATGACTGATCTGTTCTCCATCCTGATTTGGGCGTTTTCTGAAGTGCCACTAAAATGTAATCATATGATCTGTTTCTTTAGGGGACTGGTTTCTTTCACATAGCAAAGTGCATTTCGGATACATCTATGTTGTGCATATCAGTGACTCATTCCTTTTTTATCACTGAGTAGGCATTCCATTGTATGGATGTAACCACAGTTTGTTTATCCATTCATTACTGAAGGACCTTTGGGTTGTTTCCAGGTTTTGTAACTATGAATAAGACTGTTATAAACATTTGCCTACAGATTTTTGTGTGAATACAAGTTTTTGTTTCTCATGGGTAAACATCTAGGAGTGGGATTCCCGGGTCATATGCAGACTATATGTTCAACCTTATAAGAAACTGCCAAGCTGTTTCCCCAAAATGGCTTGTATCATTTTGCATTTCTGCCAGCAGTGTATGAGAGTTCCAGTTGCTCCACATCCTCACCAGCATTTGGTATTGTCACTTTTTTTTTTTTTTTTTACACTTTTTATGCTGTTAGGTGTTAGTGGGATCCTTTGTGGTTTTAATTTGCATTTTCTTAATGACTCATGATTTTCACCATCTTTTTATGGCTTATTTATCATCTCTGTATCATTTTCAGTAGCATCCATTCAAATGTCTTTCCCATTTAAAAAAATTGGTTTGTTCGTTTATTAAGTGAGTTTTTAAAAGTATTTTTGATACAAATTTTTATCAGTTATGACTTGCAAATATTTTCTTTTTGTGGCTTGTCTATTCATTCTCTTAGCAGTGTTTTGTCACACACACAGCAAAAGTTTATCATTTTGATAAGGTTTATTAATACATCAGTCTTTTATGGATCATGCTTTTAGTGCCACATCTAAGAACTGTTTGCCTTCCTCAAGATCACAAAGATTTTTCTCCTATGTTTTCTTTTTGGGAATTTTATGATTTTATAGTTTACATTTGGATCTGTGATCCATTTTGTTAATTTTTTTATTTAGGGTATGAGAGATTTTTTTTGTGCGTGTGTGTGTTTTATTTTTGCATCCTGATGTCTAGTTGTTACAGCACCATTTGTTGAAAAGTTCATCTTTGTTGAATTATTGCCTTTACATCTTTGTCAAAAATTGACTATATTTGAGTGGGTTTCTGGACTCTATCCTGTTTCACTGGTCATTGTGTCTGTCAGTACCATACTGTCTTGATTATATAGCTTTATAGTAAGTCTTGAAATCACGATTCTTCTAGTAGTGTTTTTTAAGAAAAATTGTGCTTGCTGTCATGGTTCCTTTGCCTTACTTACTTACTTACTGCATAAATTCTACTGGAAGTTGGATTAATATTGAGCTGAATGTACAAATCAGTTTGGGGGATTTGGCATTTTACCAATATTTGAGTCTTCCAATGCATGAATATGGTATCTCTCTCCATCTATTTAGGACTGACTTCATTTCTTTCTTTGGTGTTTGGAGGTTTTCAGGATTCAACTCCCATACATATTTTCTTAGATTTATACTTAAATATTTCTTTCCTGTTTTAGTTGTTGTTGTAGGCTTTTTTTGACGGAGGAGATGCTAATGCAAATGGTAAAGTTAAAAAAATTAAATACTACTTTTTCATTCATTTCACTCTAACTTAGAACCTTTGTTTTCTGAAGGTATTTTCCTATTATTCAAGGTCTCTAGCAAGTAAAAGATTGTTTCTTGATGTTTGTTCTCTGAGTCTTCATCTGTTTGTGACTTCATGGCCCTTACACCATTTTGTAATTATGATGTCAAAGCAGACAGCTTCAGAGGAAACATCTGGGAGGATCTGAAAAGGGTTTCTCTGTACAGGTGGATTCATTTTGAGACAGAATCCATGTTTCCTTCTTTCAGTGGGCATCAGAGCGTTTTAGAATTTCTTTTGTTTTGCTATGCATATGAAAATACACTTCAACTTCTATTCCTTCAAAATCTTGTCTAAAGTATGGATATTAACTTTTAGCTTGATTTAAAATGAGGCTTTGTACTATACACTCTGGAAAAAGAGGGTGTTTTCTGGGTCTTTCTCTTAGATGACTTAAGAAGAGATAGTTTCTGGGAAAATAACAGCAGCTATTATCTTCATTCTATTTCCCTCAGTGGTTCGGTACCATCTCCTGTTCATGGTTTATTGTTGTAGAGCAAACACACTTGGTGTGCAACCACGTAGAGAGAAGGTATCCCGCCTTAATGCTTTCAGCACTAACCATCTGATTTAGTTCTGGTGGCAACTGTGTAAATTACAGACGACAGCACTGACCTGCAGGTCAGCAGTGACCTGACCAGCATTGAGAGACTGCCCAGAGGGCATGACTTGACTTGAACACAGGCCCTCCCCTGAGCCCCAGAATTCCTGGTCTTTCCTACTCTGCTCTCTTAAGATATCTCCAATTTTAAGACTTTGTGGGACTAACCTTTTGGGTGATGGGAATCCCTTGAAAATCTGTTTTTGAAAGCTCCAGGATCTGTCTTCAACAAGTGTTTTGGGGGTGTCCTTAGAAAGTTTTACAGGGTTTTCACAGACCCCCTTCTATGGTCTCTGAATCCTAGGATAAAAATCCATATTCACGTTGTCTTCTTTACGCACTCATTTATTTTTTTCCGGTTACCAAGAACCACCCAAGTGCTGGATTCTTTCCTGTGACACTTGGACACTCATTGACACTCCTGTCATGGATTTCTGCCTGTGGGCAAGCGGGCAAGGCCTGCGGCTCTTCTTCCTCCTCTCTTCACTTCCTTCTACTCTCTCCATTCATTTTTCTTTTTTCTTCATGCGTTCCTGGTCTGTGCTGGCCCTGGGGATTCAGCTGTGAATAAAACCCTATCCCTGTCCTCACGGGCTTCATGGTCTAGCGCATTTCGGAAATAGTCATGCTTGGAATGGCTAAAGTTTGTTCAAATGATGCAGAGAGGCAGCATGGAGGAGTGGAAGAATCTGGATTTGTAGTCAGCCCTTGGATTAAGTCTGAGGCCAGTTATTATTGAGTTATTCTAGGCCTTTGTGTAAAGGGAATAATGATCACGATGCCTACCTTATGTCATTTCTAAATGAGACCTTTTCTTGGTAAAAAAAATGACTTTTTCTAGAAACTTAAACACAAAGTTTTCAGAAGAATGCCTGTTGCAGACAAAACCTTTAATAATGTTTTGCCATTATTAGCAATTAAAACTTTTTATTCAAAAAATATTTGAGGGTGAGTCAATACTGAGAGTCAGGACCTGTTCATGGAGATAAAGCAATGTCCTAGTGCAACAGAAACTTTGATATTTAAGGTCTGTATTTGCTAATATCCGGCAAGGTTTTACTGACAAATGGGTTTAAAAAGTGAAGAGAAGTTCTGTTTGGCTGCGTAGTTTTTCTTCCTTGCTAAAAGCCACACACGGTTTTCTTTTGTTGTGTGCTGTCGACCTGTGAGAATCTAGTTTTTAAGTGACCACATAGGTATTTCCTCGGGATGAACGCTGCCTCAAGATTTCCATGGCATAATTTGTGACAGCATTAAGTTATGCCACCTTTGAAGTCAGTCACAGCCTGAGAGCACAAGAAGTTGTTTACAAAAGGAGCCCATCGATTCTCCCTCTTTCTCTGGAAGCATCCGAGCAGTGAGACTCGCACAGTCTGTTTGGCACAGTGGCCGCTCTCAGCTGGCCTGGGGCCCTCCTGCTGCTGGGCAGAGAGAGAGAGAGATTGAGAGAGATTGAGAGAGAGAGAGAGAGAGGGAGAGGATGCGCCAGAGCCCTGCTTGGAGCCGAGCAGAGCCTGCCTGCAGGTCTGCTCCAGCTTAACTGGGACGTTGCAACTGTGTCCCACGGCCTGCTGGTTTCATTGCAATCTCTCTTCCTTAATATTTTCCACCTGGCCAACAATGACCTGTCTAAAGACAGACACAAACCAGGATTTGAATTATGAGGAGTGTGATGCTAAAGTGCTTCCAAATCACACTCTAGAACCTGGAGTCCCGGGCGACTATCTTTGCATACTGGAGAGAAGGAAAACTTTTCCCAGGTTGGTTTGCATTCAGTCACATCAAAGACCTCAGTCATTCAGCTTGTAAGTGTCTTTGAAGGCTTTGTAAATTCTGTCTCTGAATGTCACTGAATTTTTGCGTTTAATTCACAATTACCCACTAATATTGGAACTTTTTCAGCAAAAATATAATGAGGTTCATGAGCTAGTTTCATATGCAGCGCCTAAATTTTTAGCTGTATCTAAAGCTCTTACAATTAGTCAGGCTTGGGGCATAATTGGTATCACTGCCGTCTGAATGGCATTACAGTTGCCGAGATGGGATACTATAAACTTGGAACTCCTTGAAAATGAGATTTCAGAACCGATTAAGAGTTGCCTTTGAATTCCTCTTTGCTGAGAATTTTCCCGATGATGCATTTGTTAATGGTTTTTGAGCTGGATTGAAATAGTTTAACAGTAAAGCCAGTTTCTTTTCTTTCTTTCTTTTTTTTTTTTTTTGAGTCATTAGAAACCAGTTTAGAATATTAGTCAAAATTTAGAATGCACGTTCACATTTTGACCATTTTGTATCTGCTCTCAGAACACTTAGGGATAATTTGTATTTTTTACAGCTTGATTCTTTGAGGAATTGCTAATCGTCTCAGTCTTTTTGTTCTTAGCGTCCTATAGACTAACAGAGGTGAGTTGCTCCTTCCTTTTCAGAGGACAGACATGTGCTCAGAGAGGTTATGATCTGGCGTGTGTGGCCCAGCCTTGAAGGGAAGGCTGGGTGGGGAGGCCTGGCCAGGCATTTTGATGCTCAGACCTCAAGTCCATGCTGCCACCTCCTGTCTGCATCCTAGCTTTCATTTGAAATCAACCCAGCTTTTCTTCTGAAGTTTGCTCAATGAATATATATATATATATATATATTTTTTTTTTCTTCCCATTTTGTGTTCCTCTGTCTTTTCCTCACTTTCTCTCTTCTCCTCCCCTTGCCTCCCCCTCACTCCAGGTGGTTAACTCTCAGTGCCAAAGTTGAAGACAGATTTGGCCTGGAGCCAGCATTGGGAAGGCAGTGTTTATTTTTCAGTACCACTAAAGGATGAAATTCATGCTAAAGTCTTACGAGGAAAGTTTAGGCATACGTGGCTTTAGAACTTGATTGGATGCTCCACGTGTGTGACCTGGACACTCCCGCTCTCCAGTTAGCTCTGATGAGTGGTGCTGATTTTATTTTGTGGCTCTCAGTTTCCAGTTCTGGGGGTTAGGATGAGAGATGCAGGTTAATTGGAGCAATTCAGTTGACTTTAAAAATGGGGATGAGCACCGACTGCTGAGACTACAAAGGTTAGACTAGTTCAGTGCCTTAGGGGAGAATAAGGAAGGAAGGAAAATTTAGAATTTTCTTTTCTTCTTCTTCTTTTTCTTAATCAGGGCAGCAGGCACAAAATCATACCAGAATATGGTTAGTTACTTCATTCCTTCATTCAGTAAACATCGGTTCAGTAAACAATTGCTGTATTCTACATGAAGCAGAGTACAGAGACGAGGTGTTCTTGTGGAAGAATGTGGTCAAGCCAAGAGTTTCAACGTGGTGAGTGTGTGAAAGGAAGAGAGCCCTGGGGGAGGTGGGAAGTAAAATGAGACTGACAGGGCAAGTGAGTGTGTTTAACCCAGGGAATGGGGAGCTGGGGTGGGAACGCGGACTAGAAAGAGCATTAGAGGCAGATTGAATCACACAGAGGCCAGGCCTCAAGGTGCTGCCAGGTGCTCTGCCTGGTGGCTAGTCATTCACTGTGCCCCCAGCAGAGTGCCTCTGGTAGGGAGAGCCTGCGAGCAAGAGCAAGGACCTCACATGCCAGGTTGTGGCTTTTGGACTTGAACCTGAAGTCAGTGAAGAGTGACCTGGAGAATCTTAAGTAAGAGAATGACTTAATCGGATTTGTGTGTGAGAAAATCCTTTTCCCTCCAGTCTGGAGGAGCTGGTGTGAGTCCCGAGCCTTTCTTCCTGACCTGTGTCAGGGCCAAGGGGTAGAGGAGTGTGAGTAAGCAAGCTTGCAGTCTAAGGCAAGAGACAGGCCCTCACTTATACACTTGGAAGGAGTGCCATTTATAACCCAGAAGTCTTGAAGGCTTATAATTGAAAAGTCCTCTGTTTTATACCTAAATTCCTAGCATTTTGTCTTTTAAGTGTCCATGAGATGTTTGTTGAATGAACGAACGCCATTTCTTTTGGGCAAAGGTGGCCGATTTAGTCTTCTCATTCCATTTTGCTTAAACTCTAATATTTTGTGTTCCCCAGGTGTATATGCTTACAAACCACAGAACTGAGATAACCCACCCATATGCCGGGTGACAGCAGGAAGCCAATCTTGGCTTTTGGAACTTGCGTATGATAAGCAAGAGTCAGTTGTAAATAATTATGGACCAAACCATAAGAGAATGGTAAAGTTAATTCTGCTAAGATTAGTCAGAAATTAGTTTGAATGTATGTTGAATTGCCCTGACACTCAGGAAGGTGAACATTTGTCTGTACTGGTTGCCGGGCCTGGTCAAAAGACTGTATTTTGCTGAATGAAAGGATCGAAGGGGGTAATTCTTCTGATCTTTTGCTACACTGCACTGGGCCCTCCGCTTTGATGACATTTGGAGTCGCAGGCCCATTAATGAGAACACTTTAGCTAGTCTCTGACCAATCTTTCTTCCTCTTCTCTTTACCTTTGTTCATTTGGGGCTCCCCCCTTTGGTCCCTCAGCATGGGCAGACCTTCTTCCATTAAAGAATAAGAGCATTTTCCCCTGGAGCTCAGGCCATGTGAGACAGCTGCCTCTTCTCTCCCCCCAGCCCCTCTTGTTTTCTGTTTTCTTTAAGACTTAGCTGAGGGAGTGAAGAAAACCTTTTTTCCTCTCTTGCCAGTCCATTACACTGCTCTCAGGGACCTTCCCCTGTTTGAATACATGGTGATTTTGAGTTACATTTTAATGGAGAAGGTGCAGTCTTTAAAGAAAAGTTCACATATTTAATTGATGATCATGGCATGGAGGGAATAGAGTAATTGAGTATATTGTCCATTTTCAGGATGGAAATTAATTAGAGCCAGCCTTTAATTAAGAGCTGTGGTAGTTACTGAGGCAGTGTGACATGGTGTAAAGGGGGAAGGCTTTGAATCCAGAGATTTAAGTTCAAGTGTTGGTTTCCTCATTGACCAGGTTTGTGACTTTGGGCAAATACTTAACTGGGCTTCACTTTCCTTCTCTTTAGAATGGGAATTAATGACTCCAGCAGCATCTTGGTTGTTAAAAAGGATGAAGGTCAAATAAAATAATAGATATTGAGTACCAGCTCTGTTTCTGACACCTAGCAAGAACTCTGTGGAGTGCCATTGTCATCATGATTATTATCCACAGTGGTGGCAGCAAGCATAGTGCCCTGTGGAGGGAGTGGACCCGGGAGTCAGGCCAGGGTATGCGTCCTACCCTGAAGCCACAGTCTACACATTCTAGTGGTGGGTGTGATGCTGGCAGGGGGCACGGGGCACCTCGCCTCGCAGAGCCTTAGCTTGTCCAGCGAGAGCAGTGATTCTGACCCTAAAGGGCTGTGGAAACTGAGATGGTGAATGTCCAGCACTGGTACAGAAGTCATGGGCACCCCAAACGTAGACCTTTGTCAATGTCATCTGGGCTCTCCTTTGAAAACTTTTTTTTTTTCAACAAAGCCCCTAATTCAAATTCAATGTTGGCCTCAACTTTTGATTCCTCTCCATGTTGCTGCAACAAAAGCACGCCCAGAAAATAATCATCTGGACCTGGAGTGTATGAGGAATCAAATGCAAACATATAATCCTCAATAGGAATCTTGGTGGGAGACTCTTGTTTCAACTGCTTTGAGAAATTGCACCGAGTATGGAAAGGATGTCAGAACTTTAGCCAGAGCTGCAACTATAATCACATTATTTTGCTGCTGCTCAGTGGAGCTAAGAAAGCTTAAGAGTATTACCATCTGGGCAAAGCCAACCAATGGTGAACTGTGAACTGCTTACCAACTTAACAGAAACTCTTGCTACCTCATTCATTAATTAGGCCTTTATGGCACACCTTCTCTTGGTTGCTTGGCAACCGTAATAGCAGTCATTAAATTCTGTCATTTTGTATTAACCCTTTGGCCCTGGGTGGATTGGGAGCCCCCACCTTAACACTAATGCATTTTACATTAGTACATCTACCTGGGAAACCCCATTCGCTTGACACATAAGCCGTAAAGAGCAAATAGCCAGAGTCCAAAACCAGAAAAATTTCCTTTTTTCCTTCACATTAGTGTGTGTGCTTTTAAGGCTTTACAAAATGTATCTGTCAGGATGGAGGCCATTTCCCAATTTGCTGACAGACAGACATAACATGCACCCAGCAAGATGAAAAGACTGCTGGCTTCCCAGAAAACAGGAGCTGACTGTGACTTCGGGGGGCTTGTGAAGGAAGGAGCCCGTGTGAAAACCAGATGGGAGAGCTGTGAAGAGTTGTAGGTTTCCAAAATTGCCTTTGTAGCTGCTTTACAAAAATTTGGACCATGCATGCTAGAGGGATAGGGGCCATTCCAACGACACACTGCTTGGCATCTCCACAATGGATTAGCATGGTAGGGAGTAAACTCTGTACTCTGGCAAAAAGCTCTGAGAAAATGGAGCAGCCTAAGGGCAACCTCTAGGAGATGGTCAGGGGCCCCTGCAGTGTTCCGTCCGCTATTCCTCAGAATTCTGTAAATGTAAACAAGATGTAAAAGTCCTAAATTAAAATAGGGTGTAGGAATTTAAAATGATATATTCTCTTTTCTTGAATGGAGTAAAATGACTTGGGACATGAGTGGTGTATGTAAAATAATACAATTTCGAGGAAATATTTACTTTCTCTCAGTGAAAGGAAGTTAGGTTTTGGTGTTACACAGACCTAGGTTCAAATCCCCACTCTACCCAGTGGCTGTGTGATCTTACACACAGCTGGCTTTCTTTCTTTTTGAACTCCCTTTCCTTATCTGTGAAGTGGAAATAATCCTTTACCTCACAGGATTGTTGCAGGGGTTAAATGAATTATATTGTATACATCTATGGTCAGAACTTGGCCCATAATATATATTCCATGCATTTTTTTCCAGCCAGCAAGCATTGGGACTATGTGGTGAGCCAGACACTCTGCGTTTCTCAGGAAATTTTACAGCCACACTTGGTGTCAGATCCCCTTTGTCCCTCAGTTTACCCATAAGGCCCAGAGAAGGTGTCGCCTGCCAAGATTATTTGACCAGATCTGAGAGTTGTATCTGGGTCACCTGACTAATCTGGCGGCTTCTCAGTTCATTTTGTAAAAAGTAAAAAGCAGCCATATTCATTCACTCACCAAGCCAAAGCTGTTTTATCAGACTTAAATACTAGATGGTGCATCTATGGTTTGTGTGATTCTAGTGAGGTGGCCCTCTCTTAAAGTTGCTGGTGTGGTTTATTGAGAAGTTTACATAAAAATGTATTCTTCATGCCTCCATCCCGCCAAGAGCGCATGCGATACTAAGAGCATCTGGGATTTTAAGTGGCTACTGTTTGTTAACAAAGCAGTAACTTCCCCGAAGGAGTTTTGCGAGTTGGGAGAACTCACAAAGGCAATTAATTTTGTTCTTCAGAGCAGTGCCTCCACTGCATTCGTTTGCACTTAATGCAAGCTTAAATTATAACCCAGGAGCCAGTCCTAACCATGATCCGATTTGATATTTAGTTTTGATTTTATTAGTAGTTGTCTTTAATAGATGTCTTGTCATGTAGGTTTCCTGATTATTAGTAATTTAAATTGACTCTGAGAATGAAAGGAAACCGCAGGCAAGAAACTGATGGGCTGTGACCACAGCGGTCCTCCAGCTCTCACGGCAGCTGTGACGCCTTGGTACCCCCCCCCCCGCCCCCCGCACACCCCCTTCAAGGCTTTGAACAGTCTTTCAGCTAATGCTGAAAATGAGAGCTTAATACTGTTAGTGTATGGGGACCTGTAAAAGCAAATGGGCATCGTAAGTGTTCTTTCCTCTTTGAAGGTAAGTGTTGTCCATGGGTCTCCTCTCTACTTGATCAGATCTAATTTGACCCAGGAGTAGCAATCCGGGAGGATGCTAACTGAAAAACAATGATCGTAGGAGAAGTAATTTCCCTTGTTCTTATGCAGTGCCTTTCCACCACTCTCTGGAATTGCTCACAGTGCCTTTGTGAAGGGAATAGATGAACATTTGCTTTTCTCTGCTGTGCCTTAGGTAGTGGCCAAATTCACATCTATCCTAAAAGAGGCTGCTCCCTGGCATGGACCAGGGCAGTACAAGTCCTGGTCTTCAGGGGGCATTTCTTGTGTGCTTTACGACCCAATGCTCCAGCACTAATTTCCCTGAGCTCCAGCCCTATGGTTGATGAACCTGGAATCTCGTACCTTAGGTTAGATTTAGCTTACTTTAAATCCAGAGATTTGAAAGCCAAGTTGAGGTCATTTGCTCATAATAATTCTACTCATATGTATTAAGTACCTACTTATTCAGGCATTTATGTGAAGGAAGGAGGGAAGGAGGTTTATTTGGGTGAGCGAATGAATGAATGAGTTACTTTTTGTCTTGAAGTAGCTCCCAGTCCCTTGCAGGCCGGTGTGACCAAGGCAGTGTTTATAGGAGCTCTGGAACCTCATGTGATATGCCCCCAACCCAGGATCTCTAAGCCACAGAGTTACTTTTGTGTAGCAATTTTGTGTTCTCATTTTTCTTGCTAATCCAGAAAGTTTAAATTGTGAACAAAATATATTTTAGAAGTGAGTGAAAAAAGAATTTTTAAGAAGTCAGTGAAATCTGTTACGGAGAAATGTTTGTTCCTGGCAACCAACCTGAAGACTTTTCTTATGGAGCGAGAGCCTAGGAGGGAATCCATTTTCATTTTATCTGTCTACCCCCCTTCCTCCCCAGCCCAGTTTTCACCATTTTTGTCGTGGCAACATGTAGGCGTGTGGCGGTGTGTGAAATCGCTCTGCTTTTCTCCTGCCACGGCACTCCTGGCTCTCGCCCAGAAGGGCAGGCTCTGAGAGGTTTTATCCCCCCAACCTGGTGGTAGACAAGGTGGCCCAGAGGAAGCCACCCACACAGCCTCCCATGCCTCTAGGGCTGATGGCTGTGACTGAAGCAGGCTCAGTGAAAATTCAAGAGGACACCAGTCCCAGCCACCAGAATGACTTCCTTGGAGAGTTGAAGGGTGGGCACTGGTTATCAACGCCCAGGCTGTTGCTGCTAAATGTCCGTTCTCCAGCATCTGATAATGCCCGGGCTTTGTCTTTCCACTACTGAACAATTCGAACATGCCTGAGGCAAGAATGCTTTTAATTATACACATTAATTGGTAAGTAATTTCAGAAGTAAATTTCAGTGTCTAGATAGCTTTTGTTTGTAAGCCAGGAGTCTGGCTTTAAAAAGGGACATCATGTGATTTATTTTTAACCTCCCCTCCCTATATGAAAAAAACGTAGAGTGGCAAACTCATGTCTAGAGGCAAATCTCAGCTCATCTTTTATGAACTGGGTGTCCCTGGGCAAGATATTTCACTTCCAGACTTCAGTGGGGTTGTTTGTTGTTGTCGTTTTGTTATTTAATTTTTTTAATGTTTATTTTTGAGAGAGAGACAAACAGGATGTGAGCGGGAAGGGTCAGAGAGAGAGGGAGACAAAGACTCCAAAGCAGGCTCCAGGCTCTGAGCTGTCAGCACAGAGCCCAACACGGGGCTCGAACTCAAGAAACCATGAGATCATGAGCCGAAGTCAGACACTTAACTGACTGAGCCACCCAGATGCCTCCCCCACCAAACTTCAGTTTTGAGAGAAAGCCAATTAGTTAATTAACAAATTCATATCCTCTCGTTGCTAGAATTAAGTATAATGTATATATGAATTATTGGCAGATTGCGATGCTTAGGATAGTCCAGGCTTTTCATGTTCTCACTCTCCTTAGTTTAAATTTTAAAATGTATTCATTCTATTTACCGTGATTTGTGGGAAAACTGTGTAGTTTGAAATGCCATAATAAGGAGTTTGTGCAAAGCTATGATGAAAAGCCCGAAGTCCCCTTGCCCTGCTCCTATGAACGGTTGCTGTGAAGAAATGGAAATGCTATTCTGAATTGACCTAAGCCAGTGGTCCTGTGCTCTAGTCTCTGATTCCCAGATGATAACAGATGTCTCTTAAGTGATTCCAGGTGTTCGGAACATAGTGAAATCTCTTATCTGCCACCTCCACAGTTACTCCTTAAAGTTCTTTTATATCGCCTCTTTAATAGTATTTGAAGGATCGGGGTTCCTTGACAGCTGTTGGAACTCTAACTCCCTACTTGAAGGGACGCTGCTTTTAGTCCTCAGGTGATCTCCAGACTTTCATGCTGTACTGTTTGATTCGAGCCCACATACCAAATAGTTTTTAATATGTTCTCCTTTTTTATTAAACAGATTTTGTCATGTCCAGGAGATTTCCTGCCGATAGCAGCTCTAACTTTTTCTCACCATCAAGGCATTCGCTGCCCCTTGTTAACTCTCTGCCAGGGATTTTCTGCATACTTCTGTTCACAGTATTCCCATTGGCATCCCGTGGGCTAGGAAACCTTCCCTGACCACCTTCAGAATTCAGTCCTCCCCCTCCCATAATTTAGAGTGTTTTATGCATACTTGTAAGTTCAGGCCTTTCAAAGCCCACATTTACTTTGGGGGAGGTTCTTACATGTCAAATCTGAGCTTCACTTCGATAGCAGGAGTTCAGGTATTTCGGGAGAACATTCTGTCAAATTAAATACAGTGGGAATTCGGAAGGCAGAGTGATGTCGTTACAGAGCTGGACTTGATGTCTAAGTTCAGCTGTACATCTTAACAGCTTTATGACCTTGGCCTAGTACTCCACCTTCGGAGGCTTCTCACATCAGGCTGTTCTAGTGGTTTTGTTTTCATCCTGTCCTAAACCCAGTGAAAAGAAGGGGCATGGAGGTATTGGTTGAGATGGAAGGAGACCTAGACATTTCCTATGTTTCAGCAGAAGGGAAGGAAGAAGAGATGAGCATACATTTGCACGTACATCCCATGTCTGACCATGTAGTTGTCATCATGTGGTAATGGCTGATATTTATGGCATGCCTACTCGGTGCCACGCTCCATTTTAATGCTCCAAATACATTATTTGACTTTCACACAGTCCTGTGAGATTGGTGCTATTATCCCCCATGTTGAAATGAATAAATAGAAGCACAAAGAGGTTGAGTTACTTACCTGGAGGACAAGGTGAGAATAAAGGCATAGGTGATCTGGTTCCAAAGCCCGGCCATCTAGTGGTGTTTAATAAATATGTATTGAATGAATGTGTTTTTGGAAAGTTGAGGCAATTCTTGTCTGTCAGCTTCTATTTTCTTGATGAAGTAGGTGGTGAGATCAGACACTGAGAGTGAGGAAGAGCGTGTGTGGAGATTAGATGTTTGAGTGGAGAATGGAGAAGAGGTAAAATAGTTATGTAGGCTGACTGGTGAAAAAAGAATTGCTGGATGGTGTGGAAGGCTTAGTTGGTGCTGTAGACTCTATAAATGTGGGATTTTTAGAGGCGCAATATGTTTGTGGGGAATTTTTTCCCGGCCATGCTTATCTCAGCCCAAATTACAGGCACAGAGAAGGTAAATAGTTGTATTCATTCAGGAATTAGGTGTTTCCATGCATGTGTGACGAATGGGAAAGAAGCATGATGGGACCACAGAACTGAGCTAGGTAAGGCAGCAGTGAAGAATGAAGGGTCTGAAACATGGGGAGGTGTAGGGTATGGTAACAGTTGTGAGATGAGCAAGCACCAGGGACAGGAAACTCGTGTCCGAATTGGAGATTCTTAATTGGTGATTTCAGAGGCAGAATAGGTTTGGCAATGGCAAGGTCAGGGGGAGACTAAAGGAGACAGTGGCCGAGGGACAGTACAGAAGATGGTCAGAAAAGTGACAGGTCGTTGAAACTCCTGAAAGGCCAGGGTATCAGATGAAGTCAAATGTGCACTTTGGTTTTTAGGTAGTATATTTCGGAGTTGCAGGGGAGTCATTAATTGATACAGAAATATTGATGTATATTTGTTTATTCCATTTTGAATGAACATTCTCAGGTACATATTACTCATCCAAGTAGATGAGGGAGACGAATGGAAACAACCTCTTCCAAGATTTTTTAGTTATAATTTTCAAGGATGTGGGTTGTCCCTAGCAACATTTAAAAATCATCAGAACTTTTTAAAAGTGCAAACCAGGGTGAGTCAGTCGGTTAAGCATTCGACTCTTGATTTTGGCTCAGGTCATGATCTCACGGGGCTTGATCTTTTGAGTTCAAGCCCCATGTCGCGGCCCCCTCCCCACCCCTCCCCTGCATGTGCGTTCTTGGTTGCTTTCGAAATAAATAAAAACTTTTTAAAAAAGCACAAACCAAATTGATATAATATTGATTTTTTTTTTTTTTTTTTTTTTTTTTTAAGATAACCTACTTTTAGATGCAGGGCAGCTGCACTTTGGGGTTATCTTTCATTGGTTGGTGAGTGACCAGAAAGTATTCCCTAGAGCGNCTACTTTTAGATGCAGGGCAGCTGCACTTTGGGGTTATCTTTCATTGGTTGGTGAGTGACCAGAAAGTATTCCCTAGAGCGATAGTTTTGTTGAGCCTTGCACATTTGACATTCAGGCTCTGATAATGAGCTCCCAATTGTTTGTTGCCTGCAACTGAACAAAAAAGGCCCTTGAAACTCATGATACCTGGTGCCTTGTTAAAAAATTTGGTTGCTGGTATAAAAAACAGAGCAAGACAAACAAAAGACTCTTGCATCAGAATGCTCTCTAATTACTTTATCTTAGTTTTTATAACTTTAAGTCCATGCTTTGTAATTAGTGAATATAAATGTTTATGAATCTGAGTGTTATTTGCATAGCTAGGTAAGGAACTTGCAAGTGCTTTGGTAGCTCATAAGTGTGTTGGAGGATTGGGTATCAGCATGGTTTGATGAAAAGAGCATCAACTTGAAATCAGAAAGACCTGAGTTCAAAACTTGCTCTACCGAGTGCTACGGATTCTTTATCTGTAATGGTAATTTGTAATTCATTGAGTTGTGGCAAGGATTAAATAGCTTGTGTAGATAAGTGGCACATAGTAGTTGCTGAATGTTAATTTTCCCTTTCTAAGACCCCTTTCCCCATTATTCCAGTGATTTTTAGATCATTTGGTTTGAGAAAACTTTGATTTTTCAAGTTCCTTAGAAATTCTAAGTTGAGGGACACCAGGGTGGCTCAGTCGGTTAAGCATCCAACTCTTGATTTTGGCTCAGGTTATGATCTCATGGTTGGTGAGATCAAGCCCTCAGTCTGGCTCTTCACTGACTGTGCAGAGCCTGCCTGGGATATTCTCTCTCTCTCTCTCTCTCTCTCTCTCTCTCTCTCCCCCCCCCTCCCTTGCCCCCTCCCTCCCCCTCCTTTGCTCAGGCACTTGCTCACTCAAAATAAATAAACTTAAAAAAAAATTCTAAGTGGAAAGTTTGTCATATATTTTCTAGCTTTCATGAGTGTGGCCAGGTTTTAGGAGAAACTTCAGTGGGTACTATCAGAAATATAGTTCATAATGTAGGTATATTTGCCAGAATTGACCCCTGCAGGGATTGGCATGGATGGATATTAGCCATTGTTGAGCAGGCCATGCAATAAGGGAGTAGAAATAAGCCTTGATGCTAGACAAAGGTGGGTATTTGCAGAACACTTAACAGGACTGGGAAAGTGCCCAGGGGAGAGGTATAGGGAGTGAGAGGCCTCTGACATTTGTCCTCTGAGGTCAAGTTCAGAAGTTAGTTAGCAAAGCAGAGTCAGAGCCAGGCCAAGCATAGAGACTCAAGAGAAATCACTTTGGGGAGAATGAGACAGAGAAGGCTGTAGAGCAGAGCTGATCCCAATGTGAGTCAGTTCTTGATCATTACGATGCTTCCATCCCAAAGGCAGGAGAGCAAAGAACATACCTTCTCACCTGGAAACTGGGGCACTGGTGCACCGAGAGGGGCCAGAGTCAGAGGCAGGGCTAGGAGAAGTCCCTAGAATTAAGGAGACCTCATACAGAGGGGCCGCTGAGCTGACAGGAGACTTGTCTACTCTATTTAGGCCTTCCACCCTGATAGGGTTGCATAATGCTCGGCATCTCCACTTTCAGACAGAGAACAGACCTGACCGTTTTCCATCCTGCTGGGTTGTGGAGTGACAGCTCTTGATATGCTGACCAGCTGCCTCAAGGTTGATTCCAGGGGAACAGTGGGGAACTTGCTGATAGCCAAAAGGGGCGGAGGCAGAAGTAGTTATCCCAAAACTGTAAACGAAATTCAAGTCATATGTTTAACCCAGTTATTATGTAATACCTGAAAGTGAAGGGTCAACATCAATGGCATCATAAAGAAATCAAGTGGTCATTTACTAAGAGATTAGAATCCAGTTAAAAACAAAATTCAGTTTGGGGTATGGTAAAAGAGGTGGAGAGAAGCAGAAGGCTCTAGGAGTTTTGTTTTGTTTTAATTTTACTCCTGATTATATAATCAATACACGCTCATTGCTCCTCCCACTCCCCTAGCAAATTGAAGGTACTATAAGAAAATAGAAGAAGAAGGAAAAAACCCCACACAACCCTCCACCATCTGCATGCAACAGTGATGACATATTCTTTTAGTGTTTTCAATGTACTTATATTTTACATATGGTTATTTGAAATTTATTTTTTACCATCATGAATATATTTAGGCCCTCACGTAAATGTAGAGCATGCCAAAATGGAAGGAAATGACCCATTATCTAGCCAGAGAACTTAGGTGTCCAGAACTATTATGCAAGGGGTATATCAACATTTTCTTGGTAAATCGTTAATATATAAACATGTGATTAAGATAATACAGGTTAATGTAAGGGTACAGTTGACCACCCTTCAATTCCAGTTCTCTATCCAGAATATTGCTTTCTATATACATTTATGCATAGATAGTTATTGTATGTGTCATTTGATGCATATGAAAGAACAGAACATGTATCAGGTGTGATAATTTGAATACCTGAGAATCTACTGCCCTAAGAATATGACCATTGAGATTATAACTATTCCTGTGGGATATATGGACTGTTTTCACTTGTTTTTCACTTGTTTGTTGTTGTTGTAACAAACACTATTATGGACAGTCAGAAGAGATAGTCTGGAAGCTGCTACTACCACCTCTTCTGACCCATCTGTACGTTTGTCCATATGTTCTACTTTTTCTCTAGCTATCACAGGTAAACTTTCCAGATTCTTGGCAAGAGGAGAACCCTGCACCTCCATACTAGATTCCATCCCCGCTCACCTACTCAAGATATGATTCCATCAACTCTCCCCTTTCTATTCTATATTATCGTTTCCCTCACTCTGTACTTTGTCTTTCCCCTCATTGTACAAGCATGTGGCTGTTTTCCCCATCTGAGAGGGGGAAGTGAGAAATCGCTCTGTTGAATCAAGTCTTTTTTTTTTTTTTAATGTTTATTTGAGAGAGAGAGAGAGAGAGAGAGAGAGAGAGGGATGCAGGATCTGAAGCGGCCTCCATGCTGACAGCAGGCAGCCCTATTGTGGGGCTTGAACTCACTAACTATGAGATCATGACCTGAACCAAAGTCAGAGGCTTAACTGACTGAGCCACACAGGTACCCCCGAACCAAGTTTTGATATCTTTCATTTTCCTGTTTTCTTTCTACTTCCCAGGCTTTTCTGTCTCCTTTGCTGATTCCTGTATGCTCCGCCAAATCTTTCAAGGTTGTGGCCCCAGGGCTCAGTCCTTGGACTGACTTTTCTCTTTGAAATGTATTTAATCCCCAGATTATATCCAGTGTCATGTGATGGCTCTGAGTACCATCTGACAGCTCTTAAAATTAGGCATCAATCTCAAGCCTGGACATCCCTGTGAATTCCAGTTGTCTACAGCTCTGCTTGGCTGTTTGACAGGCAGTTTTTTTTTTGTTTTTTTTTTTTTTAATAACATATCCAAAATTCAGCTTCTGATCCTCTGTCTTCCCCATTTCAGTTAATAGTAATGCCATCTTGCCTTGTGATCATGGCAGAAAGCTTAGAGCTGTCCTTGAGTTCTCTCTTTGGCTCACACATTCTGTATCTAGTCCACTGGTCAGCTTTAGCTTATATTCAAGTATATCTAGGATGTGATCACTTCTCTTCACCTTATTGCTACCACCCTGGGCCAAGCCATCACCATTTCTTGCTGGATTACTACAAGTGACTTCCTGGTTTTCAGTCTTAACCTCTTAAATATTTTTTTATCTTGTTTTATTTTAGAGACAGACTATGAGTGGGGGAGTGGGACAGAGAGTGTGAGAGAGAGAAAGAATCCCAAGCAAGCTCAACTCTCAGTGCAGAGCCTGACTTGGGACTCCATCCCATGACCCTGGGATTATGACCTGAACTGAAATCAAGAATTGGATGTTCAACCAACCAAGTCACCCAGCCGCCCCCCCCATCTTAGCTGCAGCTTTTCTCCAAAAACATTCCTCATCTGATCCCACATTGCAGGAAAGGGTTTGAATGAGTATGTTCTCAATTCTCTCAAGGAGGAAACATAAATAGTATCATTCTTGCTATATAGAAGTGTAGTTAATCCTTTACATACAAAGGAATACTTAAGGCATTAAGTCCCCCCCGCCCCAGTTTCACTCAGATATAACTGACATATAACATTGTATTAAGGCATACAATACAATGATTTGATATATGTATACATTATAAAATGATTACCACAGTGCATTAAGGCTTAATTCTTTCCTTAGAACTTTGAGAAGAGAAAGACAGTGTCTACAATAAGCACAGCACCTCGAGGGATTTAAAAAAATTGTCAGATCAGACCACTCCTTGGCCCCAAGTCCTCCAGTGGTTTCCTTTTGTAGGCAAAGTCTTCACGGTACAAGGCCCAAAGTGATGTGGTCCCTTATTTACCTCTCCTTATTTCTGTTCCATTTCACACTTTAGCTCGCTCACTCTGCTCCAAACATATTGTCCCCTGCATTGTTTCAACTGGTCAGTGTTCTTCCAGATAACGACATGATTTGTTATCACCTCTTTATCATGTCATCTTCTTAGTGAGACCTCTAACCCCTCTGTTTAAGATCCCTCATTGGTATACCTCATCTCCTTCCTTGATTTACTTGTTTCATGATATTTCAGTTCTCTTTTTCTCATCTTTCCATTTGCTCTCATTATCCTAGGAAACTTGATTTCCCTGTTATCATTTCTCTCTTCATTTTGTGCTTTTTTCTTCAACTTTTAACATTCATATATTCATCACCTAGATTTTAAAATTAACATTTTACCATACTTGCTCTACCACATGTCTATCCATCCATCAATACATCTTTTTTATGCATTTCAAAGGAAGTTGCAGACATTAGTAAACTTCACCTCTAAACACTCCTGCTTATGAATGATTAACTAGAATTCAGTATTTTTTTTTCATTCTTTCCCCCCCTTCCTAGAGAAAAGTTACATACAATGAAATGTCAGCTATTTGGTGAGTTTTGACAAATGCATACACCTGTGTGGTCCAAGCTCTTATAAAAATATGGAACATCCCATGACCCCAGAAAGTTCCCTTATGGTCTGCCACAGCCAAACCTTGCGCCTGTCACCCCAAAGAACTATTACTATTTTCTTCCATAGGCAGGTTTTCCCTGTTCTTTTTTTTTTTTTAATTTTAATGTTTTATTTATTTCTGAGAGACAGACAGTGTGAGCAGGGGAGGGTCAGAGAGAGGGAGACACAGAAATCTGAAACAGGGTCCAGGCTCTGAGCTAGCTGTCAGCACAGAGCCCGATGTGGGGCTTGAACCCACGAACCATGAGATCATGACCGGAGCTGAAGTCGGATGCTCAATTGACTGACCCACCCAGGTGCCCCATGTTTTCCCTGTTCTAAAACTTCACTTCTCTTAAATTTTTTTTTAATGTCTTTATTTTATTTTGTGCAAGAGAAACAAAGAGTGAGTGGGGGAGGGGCAGAGAGAAAGGGAGACACAGAATCTGAAGCAGGCTGAGAGCCTGATGTGGGGCTCGAACCCACGGATTGTGAGATCATGACCTGAGCTGAAGTTGGACACTTAACTGACTGAGCCACCCAGGCATCCCTGTTCTAAAACTTCATATAAATGAAATCTTGTGTATTCTTTTGTGTAAGGATTCTTTCCTCATTGTGATGTTTTTGAGATGCAGGGCTGGTGCTGGTGTATCAACAGTTCTTTGCTTTCTTTTGCTGAAGATTTGTCCATTGTATGATTATGTCACAGTTTGTTTATTCTTGCTCCTGTTAATGGACGGCTGGGTCATTCTATAGTGTTTGACTATTGTGAGCAACATCACTATTAACACTTTTAGAGAAGTCCTTCTGTGATCATATATTTTCATTTTCCTTGGGAAATACAAGAAGTAAAAGGGGGTCGGGTCATAGGATAGTTACGTATTTTAGTTTTATAAGAAATAGCCAGACCTTTTCTCAAGTTGGTTGTCCTATTTTGTACTCCCATCATGTATGAGAGCTCCAGTCTGTCATCTGCACCAATATTTCATGTCTTCAGTCTCTTTATGCTCCGTCATGGTCCATCATTCTCATAGGTGTGTCTCATTGTGGCTTTAATTTGCATTTCCCTGGTGACTGATAAGCACTTAATGTGCTTATTGGCATGTGCAGATAGTGGTTAAACCTTTGACTTTTTCTTTATTGAGTTGTAGGAATTCTTTATATATTTCAAAACCAATCCTTTGTTATATATATATTTCATGAATATTTTCTCTCAATCTAGAGCTTGCCTGTGTATTTTCTTAATAGCTTCTTTGACAAGCAGGTTTTTTTTCCCCCTATGTTGATGAAGTTTATTAATGTTTTCCCTTTATGGTCAATATTTTCTCTGCTTTACAAAACTTCCCTTTACCCCCAAGTTGCTCTTACATTTTCTCTTATGCTCTCATGTAGAAACTTTATATTTTTTGCATTGAAATTTGTGGTCTACCTTAAATTAATTTTTGTGCCTGGAATGAGGTGGGGATTCGGTGTTCATTTTTTTTCTTCCCATATGTTTATCTAGTCATTTGTTGTGAAGGCTATTTTCTCTGTTGGACTGCTTTGCTGCCTCTACAGTGATTGTATACATGCGAGTCTATTCTGTGCCAGTGTTACATTTTTTTTATCTTTATGCCACACTGTCTTGAGCACTATAGTTTTGGAGTGCATATTGAAGATTGGTTCTATATATGCTCCAACTGTGGTGTCTAGATTGCTTTAGATATTCTAGATCATTTGAATTTCCATGTATATTTTAGAATCATTTTGCCAGTTTCTACAAAAACATCTGATTGCAATTGTATTGAATCTATAGCTCAATTTAGAGAGAAGACATCATAACAGGATTGAATCTTTTAATCCATGAACATGGCATCTCTCTCCATTTATATATGTCTTTAATTTCTTTCAGCAGTATTTTTTACTTTTCACTTTCAAGGTCTTGCATGTCTTTTGTTACATTTATTCCTAGGTATTTTATGTTTTTTTGTTTTTGTTTTGTGTTAAACATTAATGCTGTAAACAGAATTGTTTATTTTATTGTGTTTGCCAGTTGTTTGATGTATATGTAACTGCTTTTTTGTATATTGACACTATATCCTGTGATCTTGTTGATTTATTAGCTGTTATAATACTTTATTACATTCTCTAGGTCATGTGAACAATCATGTGCTCTGCATATATCGAGAGACAGTTTTACTTCTTCCTTTTGGATTTTTATGCCTTTAATTTCTTTTTCCTTCCTTATTGCACTGGGTGGGATCTCCAGTGTCATGTGGAATGTTGAACATGTGGTGAGAGCAAATATCTTTGTCTTATTTTCAGTGTTTTATTATAATATATAATAAATAACTAGATTTTTTTTAGAGATGCCTTTAAAGGGAGGAAGTTTCCTTCTATTCCTAGTTAACAGAGTTTTTTTTATCATGCAAAAGTATTGACTTTTGTTTATTCTGCATCTGTTGCTATGAACATCTATCTTTCTCCTATATTCTTTTAAAAATGGTAAATTACAGGGGCACCCAGGTTACATTTAATCCTAGGCGGCTCAGTTAGTTAAGCATCTGACTCTTTTTTGGCTCAGGCTCTGATCTCACAGTTTGTGGGATTGAGCCCTGCATTGGTCTCTGTGTTGACAGAACAATGCCTGCTTATGATTCTCCCTCTCTCTGTGCCCTTCCCCTGCCCATTTGCTCTCTCAAAATAAATAAATAATAAAAGCATTAAAAATTTTAAAAAAGAAATCTTTAAAAAATGAAATAAAATGGTAAATTATAATCAGTTGGTTTTAAATGTTCTACTAACCCACTTGATAATGATATTTTATCCTTTTTATATATTACTGGACTTTGCTGACTAGTGTGGAATTTTCGTGCGTGTTCATGAGGGATATTAGGTTATATGTATTTTTATATCTTTGTTCAGTATTATTATTGGGGTTATTTTTCTTTTAGATGTTTGAAGTTTCTGCCTTTCACATTTAAATCTTTAATCTACTTGGAATTGCTTTTTATGGATATTCTATAGCTGGATTTCAATTTCATTTTTTTTTTTCCATTTGGAAATCCAGTTGCCCCTGTAATGTGTTTTAAATGGCCATTCTTTTCCCTAGGGATTTGCAGTGCCATCTCTGTCCTAAATCTATATCAAGTCTTTATCTTCAGGTCTTATTTTGGGTTTTTCATTCTGTTAGCTAATTTGTCTATCCCTATGCTAATAATATTTTGTTTTGTATTGATTACTATAGTCTTAATATCTGTCAGTAAAGTTTCCTCACCTTCTTTTCTTCAAAAATGTCACACTTAGTCCTTTACCCTTCCATATAAATTTTAGACTTGTATTGTTAAGTTTCATAAAAGCCATGTTGAGATTTTGATTAGACTTTCATTGAATATATGGTCTGTGGTGAATTAACATTTTTATGTTAATGAGTCTATCCAATTGTGAATGTGATGTCCATATTTAGGTCTTATTTTAATATCTTTTTTTTAATAGCTTATTTATTAGAGAGAGACAGATCATGATCATGGGAGGGTCAGAGAGACAGGGAGACACAGAATCTGAAGCAGGCTCCAGGCTCTGAGCTGTCAGCACAGAGCCCAATGTGGGGCTCAAACTCATAAACCGTGAGATCATGACCTGAGTTGAAGTCAGGCACTCAACTGACTAAGCCACTCAGGTGTCCCTTATTTCAGTATCTTTTAATAACATCTAAACATATCTTCCATAAAGGTCCTGCACATGTTTGAGTCATTTTTTTCCTCAAGAACTTATTTTGTGTGTGTGTTTATAAATGGCATGTATCTTTAATTTTCTGTTCTGTTGTTTAGCAATTCAGTTTTTAATATCTTGGTCTTTTGCCCATGTACCTAATTAATTCTAGTTATTTATTATATGTTCTTTTGGGTTTCAGATAGAAATTCATGTAATTTATAAATGACTGTTTTGTCTTTTTTTCCTTTTTAAAAATGTTTATTTATGTTGAGAGAGAGAGAGAGTGTGTGCGTGTGGGTGGCCATGCGCATGTGAGTTGGGGAGGGCCAGAGAGAGGGAGAACGAGAATCCCAGACAGGCTCTGCACTGTCAGGGCAGAGCCTAACCTGGGGCTCAGTCTCAGGAACTGTGAGATCATGACCTGAGCCGAAATCAAGAGTCAGATGCTTAACTGACTTAGCCACCCAGGCGCTCCCCCACCTTTTTTCTCTTTTCTATTCTTTATACCCTTTATTTCATTTTTTGTCCAGTTGTGCTGTCCAGTATCTCCAATATAGTGTTGAATAGAATTAAAGATAGTGAATTGTTTTATTGTGTCTGATCTTAGAGTATTTTACCATTCCTCCAGTAAGATAGGTCTTAATTAGTTATTTATTAGGTTAAAGGGGTTCATTTGTGTTTCTAATTTGCTTTTACTTGTTTGTTTCATTTACTTGCCACAAATGAGTGTGTCTAATTGTTGCTCTTAAATGAATTTGCTTATTCCATCTTCCTGTTTTTTCTTTGGAAATCTGCAATTTTACAGTGCTTTATCTCTGATAATAGATTTCTTATTTCTTTTGCGTGGGATTTCGAGATCAGCAGTTCTGGAATGTTATCAGCCATTATTTCTTTGACTTTTGCCTCTTCTCCATTCTATTACATTCTTTTAGAAATGTGATGAGAATGTGTTAGCCTTTTTCACTCTCTCTTCTAAGTTGTTTATCATTTTCAGATGAGACTTTCAGGGTGGTATGGCCATAGACTATCTTTCTTTTCCATATATTATTTTCTTCTCTTTGTATATTTAGACCATATTATAGATAACATATCTGGGTTTATTTTTCACTTCACTAATTTTACCTTTACATGTGTCTAATCTTTTCCACTTGTGAAATTCCATTGGATTCTTTTATAGATCTGCTTGGCTATTTATAGTCATTTGCTTTGTACTGATTTTCAATCTTTTATTTTTTAAAACATAGTGAACAGTTTTTTTTAATTTCTGATTGTTTTAGTTGTCTATAAAGTGATATTTGTAGGAAAATTTTGAGGCCTTGGTTAAATTTTGAGTTCCTCCACAGTAGATCTGTATTCATTTATGCTTCTGGCTCTCACCTAGAGGTGCTGATAATTCATTATGCTGCCCCATAAATGATCTGTTTGCCGTTTTAGGAGACCATAGTAGGTGAATTTGGGCTACAAATCCATGTGAGAGCATATTTTAGTTTGAAATTGTCAGTGGAGATGTTTGTTTCCACCCTGCAAGAACATCCAGAATAGAACATTTTCTGCTGCAGAATTTATGCAGATTAAAAAATTTTTACACTAAAGATGTAGCCCTCAAGACCTAAATTTAGGTTGTGGTATACTTAGGAGTTCCTAGGCTTTACCTCTTTTCACTTCTGCCTTGTGTCGCCATCATTTGGTAACGCAAAGTGTCCACAGTTTGGCAAAGAGCTTCAGGGTAAAAGCCAGCTTTGTTGCTGACTTACCTGAGCTCCAGTCTTTCCATCTTCTGCTCTCTAGGGCACTATATAATCCACTTGCTCCTCGTTTTCATCAACTGTTGATATTGTCTTTTTCGTTTTAGCTGTTCTGTTAAAATCATGGTAGCGTCTCATTGTGGTTTTCATTTGCATTTTCTTGATGACTTGCAATGTTGCAAGTCTTTTCACGGGCTTATTTACTAGAAGATACTATATCATATATTTCCTTTGGTGAAATGTCTGTTCAAATCTATTACTTGGGTAATAAATTTATTTTATTTATTACTTTATTATTTATTACATTTATTACTTGGGTTTTTCATCTTACTATTACTAAATTGTAGGGCTTCTTTATATACTTCAGGTACAAATCTTTATTAGATATGTGCTGCACATATTTTCTCTTAATCTGCGGCTTGTCTTAAATTTCCTTAACATTTTCTTAATTTTGGAGTCGAGTTTTTCTCAATTTTTTCTTTAATGGTTCATTTTTTGTGTGTTTTATGAAATATTTGCATGACCCAAGAACACAAAAGATTTTCTCTTCTATTATAGGTGTTTCATAGATTTTTCTCTTATATTTAGGGATCTATTTTCATTACTTTTATATTTGATGGGAGGTAAAGAAATTGATATTAAAAATTATAAATTGAAATTAATAAAATGCTATATTATAGTAGCATTTAATCTGAAATACTTATACCTGAAAGTAATATTCTATGTCAACTTTAATTGTAGAAAAATGAAATAGTTAGGGATGAATTGAACAAAATACTTGCATTCCCCAGACACCGAAAGGTGTGAAGCCTTTCTGAGAAAGTTAAAAGAAGATCTAAATAAATGAAGTGATAAGCCATGGTCATGGATTCTAGAACTCAATGTTGTCAGGGTGTCATGATGGTTTATTGTACATGTCACTTGTGCTGTGCTGTGGTGCCCAGTTGTTGGCTCAGATACTAGTCTAGGTGGTGCTGTGACTAACATTTATAGTCTGTCGACTTCAAATAAAGGAGATGATGCTCCAGTACTTGGTTGGGCCAATTAAAGTCCTTAAAAGCAAAAACTGACCTTTCCTTGAGAAAAGGGGATTTTGCCTCAGGACTCTAACACCAAAATCCTGTCTGAGTTCCCAGCCTGCTCTCCCACCCTATACGTTTTAGACTCAAGAACGCAATGTCTCTTCTTACCTGAGTTTCCAACCTGCTGCCTGCCCTAGAGATTTTGAACCAATTCCTTAAAATAAATCTTTCTGTGTGCGCACGTGCGTGTTTATACCCTCTATTGATACGGTTTTTCCCTGGAGTACTGTTACAGACAAAGATATCCGTTCTCCCCAGGTTGACCTATAGAGTACAGTGCAATACCACTAGGTCTGTTTTTCTAGAATTCATTTAGCTGATTCTAAAATTTGTATGGAGATTTATATGGCAAAGGATTTAGCTAAAAGAAGTTTGAAAAAGAAGAATAAAGTTGGAAGAAGCATAATACCTGATTTTAGCTCTGATTGTAAAGCTGTGGTAATCAAGACATTGTGGTATCGGCACAAGAATGGACATATAGAGCAGTGGAGCAGAACAGAGAGTCTGTTGATTTTTTTGACAAAGGTGCCAGAGTCATTCATGGGTGGGTAGGGGAAAGGATAGTCTATTTATAAAAAAGTTGATGGAGCAGTTGGATATCCACAGAGAAAAACAAAAGTGACTTTTGAATGAATATACTTCTTTTCAGTACAGAAGAAAAAAATAATTATCTTTATTTAACACCATCCAAAAATAGAAATTGTTGTATATTTCCTTTTAGTTCTTTTCTAATGATATATGTAATATACATATGGTACACATATACATATTTGAAAATTTACATATTTGAGATCATATACCTCTTTTACCTTACTTGATCTCCTTTTACATATTTTTGTAACATTAAGGTGTCCTCTCTGAAGGACATTTTTTCCCCACAGAGGACAGTTTGATGGCCACATAGTGCTAAATCATGAAGGTGTTTCCATACTCAATGATTCTTCACTGTAGTAATTAATAATAGTAATAGTAGCTGCCATTTACTGGTTACTTGCTACCTAGGACTGTCAAGCACATTACATGAATGATACTGTTGAATCCTAATGAAAACTTTAAAATATTTAGCTCCATTTTAAAGAAAAAGAAATCAAGGGTTTAAGTAACTTGCCTGTCTCTATTGTGTGAAGCTGGGTTTATAATCAAATGTCTTTTATTCCAGTTCTTGAGAAAAAGAGACTGCCGATTTTTAGTCTCTTTAAAATTTTTTTTGCTATCATAAGAAGCTCTGAGTTGGGTATATTTGTGTTCAAATAATTAACTACATTTCAGGCGTGCTTGGGTGGCTCAGTCAGTTTAGCATCTGACTTCAGCTCACATCATGATCTCATAGTTTGAGTTCAAACCCCGTGTTGGGTTTTGTGCTGACAGCCTGGAGCCTGCCTCAGATTCTGTGTCTCCGTCTCTTTCTCTGCTTCTCTATCCGCCCCCACAATAAATAAACATTAAAAAAAGTGTTAACTGTATTTCAGACATCCGAACTTCTTTTCCTCTACTAGTCCTTCATATATTTTATCCATCCATCTCTCATGAAAAGTTTTCTGAGCCAGCATAGTTGCCTGACATGGCATGAGGGGCAGAGCTGTGTATAAACTGCAGAGGTGCTGTCTGGGTTCATGAAGGCTGGGCCAGATAAGTACCAGTCCAGGCAGGCATTTCCGTAGGAGTGCAAATCTACAGAGGAATGAGTGTAAGGGAATTCTGTGGTGCTAACTATTCAGTTATTACTCATTTTGGAAGACAATAATTTTAGTTGTCTGCCCCCTAGGACATTGAGTCCCAATTTTTTTTATTAAGTTTTTAATTTTAATCCCAGTATCGTTAACATACAGTGTTGCATTAGTTTCAGCTGTACAGCCTAGTGATTCAACAATTCTCTGCATTACTCAGTGCTCATAATGATAAGTGTACCATTGAGTTCCACCTTTAAAATAGAAGTATGTAGACGTGCCTGGGTGGCTCAGTTGGTTAAGCTTTGGCTCTCAGGTCATGATCTCATGGCTCGTGGGTTCCAGCCTTGAATTGCGCTCTGTGCTAACAGCTCAGAGCCTGGAGCCTTCTTCAGATTCTGTGTCCCCCCCCTCTCTTTACTCCTCCCCTGCTCATGCTCTCTCTCTCCTTAAAACATTAAAAAAATTTTCTTAATGGAATTATGTAATGTTGGTCAAGTCACTTAACACTTTGCTGACTTGTTTTCTCCATCTGTGAGAAGGTCACTATGTTTATAGCTTTATGACAAAGTGAAGTGTCCTAAGGAGGGAGTGTTTCCCAGTGAGCAAAATCTTACCTATTCTCAATTGGGAAGATATCAGGGAGGCAACATGGTGTTTTGGCTTTGGATCCAGAGAGAGCTGGATTCAAATATAGCCCTAACATTTATCAAGTGATCTCATATGCATTTCCTGAGGCTCAGCCCCATTTTTCTAATATCTCAGAATGTAGAACAAAAACACACACTGATCTTTTAAAAGGATCTCAAGAGTCCTTGGTTTGTTCTCCAGTGCACACACTGTCGCCCCCCTCACCTCTGACTGCCCCATTAGGGTACAAGAAGCTGGGTAATCCACCCACTTTCATATGATCCCAGTCCTTCTTCCTTTTAGGAGTTATTCAGTTCAGCTTGTTCTGTATGACATGGTAATGGTGGAGTTAAATCTTCTTGGTCCTTGACTTCTATCATCTGCAGTTCTACTCATCCTTTGCATTCGTAACTGTTGTTGGAGAGCATAAGACCCAGTGAGATAGGAGGTCCCATCTAAGTTTATGGAAAAGATTGTTTTTAAGCAGCGTAAGAATTGTGTTTACATTTAGAATATCCTTTCATTTTCAGTTCCAAGTTTAAGGCTTATGTACCCTTGGTGTTGGGGGAGGAAAGATAAGACAATTCTGACAGTCTGTCCATTACACCTGGTGTCAGTCTGTAACTCCATAGGCAAGTCCCAGGATTTGCCCTGAGACACCAAGAATCTCAGAAACCCACCACAGAAGAGGAGGAGGAGGAAGAGGAAGAGAAAGACTGATAAATTAAAAGTTGGAGAATGATAGCTAGTTGGTAGAATAATGCCTACCCACTTGTACTCACTTCTGCTGATGGGAAGATGTACTTTTAAATTTTATCTGTATTAATAGAGCCATGGTGATTTTTGCTTAGGGAAACCTCTGTTAAAGATGATTGTTTTTAGGTGCAAGAAAAGAGGAATGTGGAACCTAGGTAGAGATTAAATAAATATGCATGTGTGCATATTTATAAATACGCACACTTTCTTCCTTTTCCTAAAATGGCAAGAAGGATATCTGGGGAACAGAATGTACTGCTTCTACAAGCAGATCTTTACCTTATTGGAATTTGGGGATTCCTCTTAATACATAAGACATGCCTCTTTCATTGTTTAACTCTGATTTCCATTTTAAATTTAATGGGCACTTGTTAAATTAGTGTAGTGGCAGATACTTGGTAAGATGTACTGTTACGTAGCAACTTAAAAAGTTTGTTTAGAGTGAGCCACTAAGCTTTGTGGTTTATTTCTTATTTTCATATGCCTTAAGTAACCTTAAGAGGACATGATACATAAAGAAAAGCCATCATAATTTAGAACGGAACATGCTTGATCCCTGTCTTTCTCCGTCTAATGAGTTCATGTAAAAAATATATCAAAAGAAATACTCATAGCAGAATCCTCACATTTCAAAGGGGAGTATATTTATTATAAGAACTGCTGATTCATTAGGAATGCTTCCTAATTCGAATAGCAACAGCTGCTTCTGGTTAGAATAAACTCCATCTCTTCTGTGCCTTCTCTCTCCAAGGGGATGTTAAATTTTGGTTTAAGGCTTTTCTCCTGCTAATTTAGCTTTTTCTCTCCCTTCCTCACTATTTCCTCAATTAGGAAGCTTTATCCTTTTCAGTGTTCGCACAATTTGAACAACCCACTGTACTCACCCCCACCTTTAAAGAATGACTTTCTTTTTAATATTACGGATGCTAATAAAACCCTTCTGATAATGTGTTTTGTTTGCATTCACAGTGGCAGTGGAGTGCACTGTGCAGCAGAAAGAAAAAAAGTTGAGACATGTTGTAGTCATGAATTCTAAGCGCAATAATTTAAAATACAGAGAGCATTTGAAAAACTGCCATTGTCCATTAAGTGAAACCACTGTATTAACGTATCATAGCATGCTGTTCTAATCACTTTCTCCAAATACCAGCTTTTGAAAGAAACATGGCGGTATTTTTCATACAAAATCTGAAATCGTGTAATTGAATGGCTTGGCAGAATAGGTAAATGAATGTAGCAACATGCATTCAAATATGTCTCTTTGGTTTGTAATGAGCTGATTGAAGTTCACAGTTGTAAGACTTGCCATTTTATTTCCTGATTTTACATTCTCAAACCAGACAAAGGTGCCAGTTTTTTTATATTAACAGAAAAAGGAAGAAGAAGATTGTTCATAAAAAATTAGGTGAGCTCTTTTGGGGGGATCACTATTAGATTCTGTGTGCCGTTAGCTTTTACTCAACTGTCCTTCTATAAAATAAAGAATCCTCTAGTGTGACCATCTCTATTTAATTTTAGAAGTATTTGCAACCCCTCCTAGGGCTTAAGGAAATTCTGTCACATTGGATGGAGTTGGTCGTCTGCCACATGTGTGCATGCTCACGTGAGAGAGATAATTGGTGCCTGTGCATACTCCTCTCACAGCACTTATCTTAGTAATTACACTTGTTGATTTATGCATCTGATTCCCCCTCTGGACACTGAGCTCCTTAAAATTAGAGACTGTGTCTGATGCACCTGTTAGCCCCAGGACCCAGCAAAGAGCCTCCCAGTCAATAAATGTTTGATGACCAAATGAGCCATGGGATACTAAAGGTAGATGGGGGTCAGAGTAGATGTCAGAATACACAGTAGATGGAAAGATCATCATGTTTGGAGCTAAACAGGCATTATTTTAAATCCTGGTTAGTAAAGGACTCTGGAAATACCATGTGGAATCCAAGTAAATTTTTGATGTTTCAGGACAGTTCTAACTATTTAAGACCACAGCTGCTCTACATTCTCTCAGACAAGAGAATCTATGCTTTTTGGCGCCCTACTTGGTAGGAGGTACAGCAGAAAAAGAGAGTGACACTGGGGAATTTCAGGGCCATGCATTAGAGACAGGGATAGCTACTTCTGGGTTTGTCAGGATGTCCTTTTGGCTGTGCAAATGTGTGGCTCTGGGTTTTGACTCCCATTCTTGCTACAAAATAAGAGGGTTGAATAGTTCCAAGCAGCTGGCTGCTCTGTATCTCCTTTGTCTCACATGTGTGGCACATGTGGCAGAGAACTTTTGTTCTGCTTTTTCTGGTCATGGAGCAACCCCTTGCCACCGCCCATGGTACTGGAATTAAACCTCTGGACGGGGTATGGTTTCTAATTAGGAGAAAACATGGTATAATACAGAGGTACAATACATTACCACCCCAGTATAGACAGACCAGTTTATTTCATTTGCATGCAAGATGCATCTCGAGTAATCTGTTAATGTTAAATTATGTAGCTAATGAAGCTTGTGAATGATACACTGTTTTAGTATATTAGGTGGACTGGAGGTGTTCTTGTAATAGCCCTTCACTTGGGATAGAGTGACAGCTAGCACCGTGGAATTGTGATATATGGGCATGCCCAGGGAGATATGTTACTATTAGAGTGTCCTTCATTGGTCAGCGGTGGGGACAAGGCTAAAGTATATGGTATGGTGTAAGAGATCATATATAGAATCATAGAACTGCATAGCCATTACAACTGACATTTAATAGATGTGAATTTTCAAAAGGTAGATTGTGGTAAGAACAGGTGGTAAACAGGTTATCTCAATAGAGTGTGGATATATAGGATCTAGGATACATTATTAGATACCCCATAAGGGGTGAGGGGAATTGACTTAGATGGGGCACAAGGAAGCATTTTGGGGTCCTGGAAGTGTTCTATATATTGATCGTGGTGGTGGTTACACAGCTGTGTGCAGTTATCAAAACTCCTCTAAGTGCACACATGGAATGGATGGATTTTATTGTATGTAAACCATAATTCAAAGTTGATTTAAATAAAAAAAAGGGATTATGAGCTCTGGAACGGGAAGACCATACTTCCTGACTGCTACTTAACTGCCTTGGTGATTGCCACGCATCTTTAAACTTCCATTTCTTAATCTGTCAGGTGCAACTGAAGATACCTATGTCATGTAGCTAAGGTGAGGAGAGATAATGGCCTTGAGACTATGTAGTCCAGTGCCTAATGTAGCTGAGGTGTACTAGATATTTTGACTCCCATCCCACAAATGGCTCAGTATGCCGAACTGGTCTTTAGCTGAAGCTGCTTTATTTTAGACCCATAAAAGTTAAGTTCAAACATTTGTGAAAAGTAAAAATGTTAACATCCATATGTTTGTTTAATGATAGCTCTTAGAGTCTTATTACTGTTGCTATCTTTTATATCACTATAGCATACTAAATCTTCTAGGGTTCAGTCTTATTTAATTAGTTAGGAACAGTATATGGTATTCCTCCAGTCAGAAGAGCACAAGGAATTATTTGCAGTGGTATTTTGAAAAGAGTCATTCATTGAAGAATGATTGAAAAAAAATACTGGTGATACAGTTATGATCCCTACCATTTTTTCCCTTTGCTTTCATTCTGTCTTTGAAATGAAATCTTGGGGCGCCTGGGTGGCTTAGTTGGTTAAGCGTCCGACTTTCGCTTAGGTCATGATCTCGCGGTTCGTGGGTTCGAGCCCTGCGTCGGGCTCTGTGCTGACTGCCAGCTCAGAGCCTGGAGCCTGTTTCAGTCTGTGTCTCCCACTCTCTCTGACCCTCCCCTGCTTACGCTGTCTCTCTCTCTCTCTCCTAGAAATAAATAAAAATATTAAAAAAAAAAAGAAATGAAATCTTTATCTTGCATCAAGTGGAGAAATATTAATAAAATCCCTATTGACGTAGCCAATTCTTTTAGTGACAGATACAATCTTAAAAGTAACTGTGAAGAATATACATATGCCTGTGGCACCTTAGCATTTTAAAGGCATTGAAAATAGTCCAGAACGTGGCTTAGAACCACTCTGTGGCCTGAAAGAGCAAGTAGACCTCTGCTGCCCAAAATCTTAACAGGTGCTACCTATTTTTGAATACCTGGTATGGTCTGTGAACCGTAGTGGGCACTTGGTATTATTTACATTACTTTATTATTGAATTGCTTAATTTGTTCTATATCATGGCCTTGGTGTGTCAGTAGGAAGTGGCATCCTTTTGCAGAAGAAAGTGAGCATGGGGAGGCGAAGGAACAGCTCGGGGTGGGGGGGGGAGCCCTTTGGTAAGTAGAGGAGCCACACCTGTTGCTCTGGGCTGTCCGACTCACCCTCCTCTCCCACTATGTCATACAGCAACGCTCACTCTTTAAGCCATCCTTTGGCTAAAAGGAGCTCATTATTTTAGGTCTTCTCCTAGAACCAAATCCTAGGATTTCATTGCATTTAGTAATTTTTTAAAAGTAATTAGAAGGGCACTGACAAAAGCCTTTACTTGCAGAAACCTCCCTTCTTCCTTGAGGACTTAGGCCAGCTACATGGGTCTTAAGACCTTTGAGTTTATCTGCTTCCAGACTTCCACTCTATTAAAGTGATACTCTAAAAAGATATATCTGATCAAATTCCTCCTCTGCTTAAAACTCTGCTTTCAGGAAAAGAACTAAACTCCCTAGTCTCACACATAAAACTCATAAGCTGGTCTCTCTGGACTTCTCTAGGTCATCTTCTGCCAGGACTACCCTCCCCCCATCCCCTATTTCATAAAATATTACGTAGAGAAACATCTTGTCCCACCCTTAGGTGGGATCCAACCACCCCAAGTCATTTATGGTTCCTTGTCTCTGCCTCTGAAAAATTTTGTTCCCTTCAGATGGAAGCGCTCCTTTATTTTACCTAACTTCTCTTCTTCATTTAGCTGGCACCCTGGTCTAGTCAAGATGCTGTCTTCTTCCATCTTCCCATAATGCTTGGTGCCCTCCTGTATCACGGCACCCTCATGTTGCATTGTGATGAACTGTTTACATGTCTATCTTCTCCCAAGAGACCTAGGTCCCTTCAGGACAGGCAGCACTGTGTCTTGTTCGTGTATTTATCCTGGCTATCTAGCACAGGGCTGGCACGTATCGATGCTTACTAAATGTTCATTTAAATGCCCCGGTCTCAGAGATTTGGCCTCTCAATGTAAATCTTCTTTCCCTTCTCAACTTAGGATAGCCTTGGATAAGTGAGGGTGTCTCAACTTTTTGAGGCCCACTAGGGTTTATTGAGGCTGTTTCCACATGAAGAAAGGTCACTGAAAACCTTACTAGCCAACCACCCCTGCCCTTGAACTGAGATCCATGATAAACATGGTGCTGTGGAAAGAGCATGGACTCTGGCATGACCAGTAAAGAGTGCAAACTTCCATTTCATCCAGAGAGCCTGTTGGGGAAATGGGTCACCACAGTTATTAAGCACACTTAAGGAAATAAGGTAGGCTTTTGATTCTACTTTCCCTGAAGGATCCACTTCCCTACAGCCAAGCAAGAGGACTTGGACGTTGGTAGGCACACACATTGGCTATATTTAATTTAAAAGTTAATGAAAGGGGCACCTGGGTAGCTACATCAGTTAGGGATTTGACTCCTGAAAGTTAATAAAAGTAATATGTATTGATTGTAGAAAGTTTGAAGAGTATAGGAAAATATGAAAATGAAAAATTGTGCATATTATAGAATCTGCTTGTATATCTAAATTTATTGCAAATACTTTTCTATGTTAAAATATTTTCCTGTAGTCTGATTTTAATGAGTATATAATATACCATCATTTGATAGTTAATAATTTATTGTGAACTATTATATATTTAGCTTGCTTCCAAGTATTTGCACTTATTTAAAATTTTAATGTTTATTTTTTTTTAAATATTTTTTATTTATTTCTAGGAGAGAGAGACAGACAGTGTGAGCAGGGGAGGGTCAGAGAGAGGGGGAGACACAGACCGAAACAAGCTCCAGACGCGGGGCTCGAACCCACGAACTGTGAGATCATGACCTAAGCGAAAGTCGGACACTTAACCGACTAAGCCACCCAGGCGCCCCTTTAATGTTTATATTTAAGAAAGAGACAGAGACACAGCATGAGCAGGGGAGGGGCAGAGAGAGAGGCAGACAGACTCCAAAGCTGGATCCAGACTCCAAGCTGTCAGCACAGAGTCCCATGTGGGGCCCGAACCCACGAACTGTGAGATCCTGACCTGAGCTGAAGTTGGACGCTTAACTGACTGAGCCACCCAGGTGCCCCAGTATTTGCACTCACGAACAACACAGAGTACTTAAAAGATGAAACAGCTTTTTTCTAATTTCTAATATATTTTTTTAAGTTTACTTACTTATTTTGAGAGAGAGAGACAGACAGACAGCAAGGGAAGGGCAGAGAGAGAAGAAGAGAGAGAGAATCCCAAGTGAGTTTTACACTGTCAGCACAGAGCCTGATCTCACGAATGATGAGATCATGACCTAAGCCAAAATCAGGAGTCGGAGGCTTAACTGACTGAGCCATCCAGGTACCCTGACTTTTTTCTAATTTTTAAGACACTGGATGCTTAGTACATAAGCCACAGAAAATGGAGAAAAGATGTAAAAGGAAACAAAGATTATCTATAAATTCCATAATCTAGAAATAACCATTGTTAATTTATCTTCTAATCTTCCTATGAGTGATTATGATTCCTTACAAAACATAGTTGTGGACAATATTTCTTTTCAGTCTGTATTATTTCATGGACATCTTCCTATATCATTAAGGATATTTTAAAACCTAATTTTCTGTTTCCTGGATTTACCATAATTTATTTAATTTATTCTCTTAGCACATGTTTAGGTATGTGTATGAATATATTGCTATTATGCACAATAAAGAACTACCATTTAAAATATATCCCCCCCAAATTAAGCTACAACATTTAACACTGGTGAAAATACAGTAAAAATAATTCATGCATACATTTTCTGACCGTCATTTTAATGTTCTGCTTTTAGTAGTTACTCATTGAAGGACTTTACTGCTCTCTTTCAAACTATGTGAGTTTAAGAATTTATATCTGAGAAACCAGTTTCTGCTAGGTTTGCTGTAGAGAAAAAGATTAGTTTTTAGGGATTCTTTTGAGGAAGACCCGGAGCCAGTACTGTCACTGAGGATTTAAGACACAGTTTTTTTAACCAAATACTTCATCTCCCTCTAAGTAAACATAGAGTGAGTTTAACACCACCAATTTTAGGCTTTTGTAACGTTGCCAACTGCTTTTCTAGGTTTACAATAAAGCAGGAAGTCATGGGGCGCCTGGGTGGCTCAGTCTGTTGGGTGTCTGACTTTGGCTCAGGTCATGATCTCGCAGTCTGTGAGTTCAAGCCCCACATCGAGCTCTGTGCTGACAGGTTCCAGCCTGCTTCAGATTCTGTGTCTCCGTCTCTCTGCCCCTCCCCCCCTCTCAAAAATAAAAATATGAAACATTTTTTTTTAAAGCACCAAGTCATAAGCACCAATATTATTTAAAAAATAAGGAATGACTGAGAGGTATAGAGTTGTTTTTGTATTTATTATTGTTTTTAAATCAGGGCAACAAAACAGAGTGGCTAATGGCATGTTGTTTCGATCTGATCTCCCTGTTAGTGGATCCTCAGCTCCTTCATTGCTCAGATTGGCCGCCCAGCCCATTGAGGGGTCACCTGAGGAGACTGGTTCGTGCTGTGGCTGTGTTATGTGGTTCCGAGGAGATGCATACCTAACCTCTTCTCAGCAGGACCCAACTATTATCATATTTTTCAAGTTGTGTTTTTGTTGCCTCTATCAGGTCATTCCTAATACCGTAGTGGTTTCACATACACATCTAAACCAGGGACCTACATGCGTGAAAGCTACCCTTTGTTCACCTCTACCCAGTGCTTAGCTTATTTATATTAGGCAGTGAATGAATGAATGAGAGCTAGCTACAAAGCAGATGAGTTTAATGGTTGCTCTATGTTAACAATTTGAAAACACCTAATCAAATGTCAAGTGTATGTGCCATCTAATGGGCACTTCACTGATACCGTTCCCTGAGAGATTTTTTTCAGAAGAGAACCTACTGGTGTAGTAAAGCACACACACCTGATCTGTTTTGTGGCTGTGTGACTCTGAGAAGGTTACTTGCCCTGTCTGTCCTTCAGTTTTTTCATTTGTTATCGGGGGGCGGGAGGGGGGGATATAATGATACCTGTTGAATAGAATCATTATGAGAAATAAATAGGCAAATGCATCTAAAGCTCCCGACACGTGGTAATTCCAGAAGAAATGGTGGCCTCTACCCCTATTACTTTTATGTTTGGTGTGTGATGAGGGGCACGGCAGTAAAGATTCTTGGATCTAGATGGGTCTTGTAGTTAGTTAGTTGGACAGGTGATACTCCCCTGCTCGGGGTGGCTGTGTCTCTGTGTGATTAATTTTGCATAAAGAAATCTGCTTCCCTCAGCCTGGCCCACATGTGCTACAGAATGACAGAGCAGTGGAGGTTTGCGGTGGAGGTTTTCTCTAGGGTAAGAGAATCTCATGGGCAAGAAGATGCCTGTGGCAGAATAAAGCAGAGGAAGGGCTCCTGGGCTTGCACAAATTCCTGTTTTTCCTTCCCTTGAAAGCTTCAGCCTCATTTCCAAGAACATTTTGGGAGCGACCTCTTGGTGAGAGAGTTGCTCTGTCACAGAAGGTAACTTGGGAGCAGTTTCCTGTCTGTCCTCGTTGCCAGCTCTTAGTAAGGTCCTGCTTTGTAACCCAAAGGAGGCTTTGAGCCTCAGCTGTCTGGAACAATCTCTAGTCTTATCACTTATGTTAATGTTCCTTGCACGGGTCACTCTTGGATGTGGTGCTCTGGGCAATCTCACCCTAGAATGCTTCCCTTCCTTTGTTTAACCTCTGACCTGTGAAAACAAGAGTTAATCAAGAGTTCTGAGGTAGCTAAGAGGAAGGGGAAGTGTTTGGTTACAAATTAAATATGAACAAGTCATAAGTCATAAATCCCCAGTAGTGCTACCAGTTGTGTGTCTCAAGTTGCATATGGTACAGGGTGTTTGGGTTATAAATTCAAGTTCAGGGCTCTCTGATTGCTTGGGGTTAGGTGCTTGGTTAGTTTTCTTTGGAGCTAAAAACTCTTTGCTTTTTAAAACATTACTTTTATTGGACCAGCTACCTTCACATCCTACTTTCTCTCTGTGTGCCTGTCTGTCCTTCCTTCCTTTACCTGCCTGCCTGCTTGTCGTGATTGGTGTGCTGTTCTGTGAATTGAGACAGAACTGCCCTGAAAGAAGCGAAGCATATGGAAAAAGTTGCCAAGGAAAGGCATTGAAGCATAGAGCATAAATGGGTTTAAGAGACAGCCAGACACTTTTATAGAGAGATTTGCGATTGAATGATATAGCATTCGAGCGGAGATCTGGGGGCGGACCTGAGTTCCAACAAGTACTACTCCTGGAAAACTGACGCCCTGTCTAATCCAGCATTTCCTTTAATTGTCACCATAAGCATACATTTAAAGCTTTGTACTTGAAACTTAAAAAGGCAACACGGCCTGTTTAAGAATCTATGACCTGGGCCATGATTTGTCTAGATAAGTTCTTAGAAATACACGTCTAAAGTCGCAGAGGCATTGGGTCTTGGCACGAAGCTCTGGAAACTTAAAAACTTAAAAAACCGAAGACATTTTTGAATCCAACTATTTATATTTGTGTTTCTGGATCTAACACATACACTAATACCTAAAGCAATAAAGAGCTGACACATGACTAGTGTCCCTGGAGCTGGCAGTGAAAGAAAACATGCCGAATGGTTGGGAGGAAGCCAAAGTTGGATTGCTCAGAACACTTCCAGCAGAGGGACTTTTGGAGACAGGCTTTCATTTATCAGGGCATTACAGTGGGAACCACACGGTAAGAATTCGAAATCCTAATTTCAGGATTGATCATTGCACGGGATCGCTGTGTGCAATTAATGATGTGTTGCATGGAGCGGTTAGGATAGAAACCCTACGGGACTCATTTGGTGTCTTGAGTTGTGCTTTTAGTCACTGTGTTGTCCCAGGTAGGTCACTTCACTTCTCGGCGACTCAGTTTTTCTCACCTGTAAAATGGGATGATAATCCATCTTCTAGAGTCGTAAAGAATAATACTTCAAAAAGCCCGAAGCTTGGTAAATGTTTTCCCTCTCTCTCCATTAGCTTCCACGTCTTCACTCTGAAATGTGAGTATCATCAAACAGTGTCTCAGTGGGTTCATTCATTTTGTTGTTTACTCCTGAAAGTAGGACAGGATTTCTTGTGTAGCCATTTCTTCCCCTTGTTGTGAGGGGTTTTTTTTTGTTTTTTTTTTTTCCCCAGTAGAGACAATATGTTTCTCTTTTGGTCTGTGAAAGATTCTGTAAAGTGGGCCTTGGTTAGAACCTCACTAACCCATTATATTATATTATGGTAGTAATTTAAAACCATAGAATCAGATGCTCTGAATGGGGGGAAAACTTGCAGGTGTGTGAATACAGGAGTGGGCCGCATCATAAACTCTCTTAGGAAAATGATGAAAGGCCTGTGTGCTCGCCCTCTCTGGGCTCAATGGAAAATATCTGAGAATTACACTCAATTGTCAGTGCAGGTGTCATTACTCCAAAGATCTTCTGTTAGCAACACTTTACCGGTGATAACAGAAAAGTGCCTCTGTGCTTTCCTCCTGAGCAGTCTCCCTCAATCACAGTAACGCTGTCATAGAAAAGAAGATGGCAGATCTGCTCTCTAAAAGCAACAATTATTGAATACCCATCAAGAGAGAAAAGAGCCTTCTTACCAAAATCAAATCCAAGTGTGTGTTTGGGAAGATTTATGTAAGCACAGATGTTTTATGGGAACTTTTTGTGTTTTTCCCTAATGCAAATTAATATTTCCACTCATTCAGTACATGCAATATATTTTCCTGCATAGATATAATAGGTATCACCATGGGATGTTAATTATGGACATAAATCAGAGATTTTTGAGCTTAACTGGCTACCGTAATAAATTTACAGTTCGACATTAGCAGCTGTGAGCAAAGCAGAATGCTCAGATTGAGTGAGACTGGCTTTGATCTCCCAGAGGGAGTTGTTTATTCTCCTGTTGAGGTTCCTCTGACATTTGATCTTCCTAGCACCACGAGTATGGTCTTTGCAGGGAAAAACATTGATTTCTGGGTTCCACGTATAGTGGTGGGCACCCTCACGTATGGCACCCTCACAACAGTTGTGTGAACGTAGGTGGTATATCCCCATTTTATATACATGGAGGAGGGGGAAATGCCTCAGGCCACAGCTGGAGACAGAACTGGTACCCCAGCTCAGGTCAGTCTTCTGACTTTACAGTCTCTGTAAAGGAGATCAGCAAAGTCATTTCTGTGTGGAGACTTCCCAGAACCTCTCCTCTCTATTCCCTTTCTGCACCTCTATCCAAACACAGACCCTGTGTTGCTGACATCATCTGCCCATGTGTCTGCTTCCCTCATTAGACTGTGGGCTCCCCAAATGCTGGGACCTTGGGGTCCCATACCGTGCCTCATACAATGCCAGCCATATACTGGATGGACTTCAAATAGTGTAGAGAAATGTGTGGTTTGACGGATGATTGACTGTAACATTTGTGGAATGAATGGTCTGGAAACGTGTGATGTTTGGACTGTAAACGTCACTTCAGTTTTAAATTCCAGAAAAGCATGTATTGAAGCTTAATGTGGTTAGCTCAGGAGAATGTGGTGTGCTTTTCTCATAAGGACGAATGTGGACTCCTTGCTGCCTAGGCTGTAGTTTGAAAACTGTGGACTGGCCCACATGGGTGGTTTGTTATGCTTGCAGATGGGAGTGCTTGTTGACTGAGAATAATGGGGAAGAAGATAGGTCTTATAGAAGGCAGTGTGGTTGGAATCTAGGGTCTTCTCTACTTCCCAGCTCCAGTTAGGAGGGCAAAATGAAAAGCCTGGAAGTGGATGATAGGAAAACTCAGGGTAAAGCTTTTCTCTGCAGGTAAGTGTGGAGACAAGAGTGTCTTCTGAAGAGCAGGAGAAATGGGTTAGAGATGGGAGAAGAAGGGAAAGTTTGGAGCAGACTCTCTGGGGGAACTTGGCCTGATAGAGGATTCCTGAGCAGTTCTAAAGGCTCACCTGTGCTTGAAAAATTAAGCGGCCAAATTAAAACAATCAGCTTCATTTTGTGACATTTTCCCTAGTGCTTGACATAGGAACAAAATAGATGGTGGTGTTCATTTGTGTTGGATGGATAGGCACAGGGTAAGAAATCATAACTTTGTAGGACCTTCGTGGTCTACTTTGACTCACTCTCAAAAGTGTCACAGACTCCAGCAGTCCACTGGCAGGGCTCATTTTTGGTTCTGGATCATTTTCCTAACCCAAATGCCCTGCCTTCCGATAAGAGTTGGTTGACTCAGTAGAAACTGCAGGCATGAGTTACAACTATCAAGGGAGCTTCTGACTTACTGAATGTCTGACATGTGCCAGGCACACATTAGAGATTAAATAGTCAACACACAGCCATGATACCTGCTCCCATAGAATTGACACCAATAGAGAAGACAAAGAAGAGAAAGCATATGTTGTAAACCATGGTGACCTGGCATGTAGGGTGAGCCCAGAGGGCCTCACGTTCTGGGAATCAAATCTGTTTATTTAAGTGGGAACCAAAATTTTATAGTAAAAAGTAGGAGAAACTTTCTTTAGGATTTTCTCTAGAATAAAATGAAACTTGGGGCACCTGGGTGGCTCAGTTGGTTGAGCGTCTGACTCTTGATTTTGGCTTGGGTCATTGATCTCACTCTTTGTGGGTTGGAGCCCTGCATTGGGCTCTGTGCTGACAGTGCAGAGCCTGCCTGGGATTCTCTCTCTCTCTCTCTCTCTCTCTCTCTCTCTCTCAGCTCACTCTGTCTCTGTCTCGAAATAAATAAACTTAAAAAAAAAAAAAAAGAAACTCAAATTTTGTAAATAGAGTTCAGCAAAACCTAGCTTTTATTCCAGTAATACATTCTTTCTTAGAGTAAATAATAATGAGTCCACAATGTTTATTTTTGGGTGGGGGGAGGTTCTGATTTTTCTGACAAAATAACGCTTTATGTTTGACTTTCTCAGTATAATCATTAAAAGCAATTTTTCCAAAAGTATTTGAGGACTTTATCAATTTCCCCAAGGCCTCACTTACTCCTTTGATTTTGAATTCATTTTCTTTTGATGTGACTGCTGTGCTGCCATCCTTGTTTTTCTGGACTCTTCTCTTTGTCCCTTGTTACCTGGTCTCATGCTCCCAGGTCTTCATTTGTTGGTTACTTTCCTCAAATCTGAGCAGGTGTTCACCTTAAACGAGGGCTTCATGAAATCCTGCATCCTTTACAATGGTTGTCGTTTTATTTACCTTTTATTGTAGATATTTGGCCAGTGTGTCACTGATGGAAGAGCAGGGGTAGATGCTAGGTCAGACCAGAAGGGCTGGTAGTGGGGTCTTAACTGGTTTAAGTGGTCACATCATTGGGGAGTATTTTCCTCTTGTGATGGCTTGTGCTTTCCTATCACTCTAGTGACTACAGGACAGGAGGAATTCCTGCACAGAGTCCTGAAGGCACCTCTGGCCCAGACAGAATCAAAAAGAGCCTCTCAAAACTGAGATTGGCGAGAGTGTTAGGTAGAGATTCCAGGCACCAGCCTGGGTGTGTCTGCATACCTCAGTTACATTGGTTAGGTGGCCTATATCTTCTGATAGAAGAGGAAATTGAGTCTTCGAGAGATTGCTTTCCTAAGGTGGCACAGCTAGAAAGTGTCAGAACTCAGATTGACAACAGGTTATTTCTAGCATCGGCCATGCTGCTCTGCCCTTTTTATTTTTTAATTGTGGGCTGGGGGGTTGTTTTCTTTGAAAACTTTGGATACCAAATGCCAGATAGCCTTAACCAACGGATGCTTTGTCATCTGATGAATCTTGGCAAAATCTGAAACGAAATAGGAAAAGAAGGGATACATCTCTTCAAATACCCAAGGTGGACTTTTAAGAACTCCTTAGGCAGTGGAAATCACTGAGAAAAATTGAAGACCATATTCAATTCAATTGTCACGCTTCTTAGCTTTAAATTCATTCCAGATATACGTTAAAACCAGCTGTACAGTGCTCAGGGAGGTCCTACTTCATTATATTTCTAAGATAATGGTGTCTCAATGTTTAAATGTTAAAATTTTATTATCAAGTACTTTTCTTTTTATTATTTATATTAGAACCAAAACATTCTATCGATCTTCTTAAAAATTATGTATATAACTAGATCTTCAAAGACTTTAGGGTAACAAAGTGGACATGTTCTGGTCAGGCTGAGATCCACTGGACTCTGCTGAGGGGGAAATAATCATTTTCTACCTAGTTCTGAATACTCATCATCAGAATGTTACTTCTCTTAAACTGTCCCTTTGGTTTCCCAGTGATAACAGAATGAAGGGTGGGGAGGCCCAGCAGTTTGGCATGTGATGGGGCTTCTGGAGTCTGGTGCTTTTGACCCCTCCCTTGCCTTGGGTCCTGCAGCCCCTTCTCTCTGGCTGTTCCAGCCACACACAGCGCTCCAATCAGGCCCAGTGGGTCAAGCCCGTGAGTCATTGCTCATGAGATTTTTTTTCTGTCTCTAATGCTCTTTATCCCCAGCCTTACCAGCCTTCCTCCCATACTTGGAGAACAACTTCTTGAAGACTTAGCTGTTGTTCAACCTTCTCTGTGCCCTGGGGATTGACTGGGGATTAGATTTTTTTTATTTTCCCAGCTCATAGTATTATTCTGTATACTCTAATTGGTCTACTTATGCTATTTTTCACAAAGTTTTATATTTATTTATTTTGAGAGTGAGAGAGAGAGAATGAATGATTGAATGAATATCCCAGGCAGGCTCCACACTGTCAGTGCAGAGCCTGACGGGGGGAGGGGGGGGGCGGCGGCGTCATCTCACTCACCATAAGACCATGTCCTGAGCTGGAATTGGACACTTAACCAACTGAGCCACTCAGACACCCCTACTTACAGGACTTTTGATGAACTGAAAGACCTTTTAGATTCTCTCCTTTTCCATTTAATTACAATTTTGAAAAATTACATCTAGAAAAGTTGTGAATATAGCACAAATGCTCCATTTGGGAGATGTTGCCAGAATAGTATCTAGTAACCCCCCAATACTTAAGTGTATTTTTAAAAAGGGAAACATTCTCTTACACCACATTACAATCATCAAAATCAGAAAATTTGTGTTGGTTTTGATACAGCACTACCATGTAATGCTTGGACCACCTGTTTACGCAGGGAAGCAAGCTGTAGTTAGAATCACGTGTTGCATTTAGTTGTCCTGTCTCTTTCGTTGTCTTATTCTGGAAGAGCCCCTCAACATTTCCTTCACTTCTATGAACTTGACATTGGCTATTAGTTTGTAGAAGGTCCCTCAATTTGGATTTATCTGATTTTTCCTATTCCATGGCTAGGATATGATGGAAGTATTCTGTATTGTTTCATTGCATCCCGCCAGTTGACACACCAGTTCAGTTTGTCACATTACTCGATTGAGGTCATGTCTCCCAGGCTCTTTCCTTCTTTTCCCCTTTGTGATTCCAAAGTGTGTTGTGGATAATCCTCATCTTCTCTCATCCTCATCAAACTTTTCGATTCATTTATTCATATTAGCACAGACTCGTGATTTCCTATTTTATTAATTGTTATATAATCTCTGTATCATTATTTGTTTTGATGCTCACGGGTTTTGTCAGCCATAGCACCTCTACACTGGCATTTGTGTTCTGTTGGCATGTCCTAGTCATGTAATGAGTGCTGCCTTTTTTTCTAGGACAAGATATTTCCCAGCCCCAGCCCTGGAATCACACATTTCTTCAAAGAGCTCTAGTTCCTTTTCATGGCAAATGGTCCTTAAAAACCAAGATCTGGACACTAAAGCGTGCTCATCATAATTAGGGCGTCTCTGCTTCCAAGGCCCCTTAGTGGCTAGAGCTAGAGAATACATGTATATATAATGTGTGTGTGTGTGTGTGTGTGTGTGTGTGTGTGTATACACACACACATACGTTATGTATGCACGTACATACATTTGTATTTCTGTTTATCTGTCTCCATGATTTCACACAGTTACATCTAATTCCATTGTGACACCATAGGTTCATTCTTGTTTCTTCCTGGTCCGTATTTGTAACTCTCTTCTGTGATAGTAGTAATGGTTTCCATTATATATTTACATGCTTGATCAGAGTCTCACTGTGGCAGGTCCTTTCCTCCGTAGCCGCCTGCCTCACCCCACTTGGACTCTGACGTCTTCGGCAGAGCTGTTCCATTTGGACTCTGACCTGAGGCACTGCAGCCTCCTCCTGCCATTGACATTCTTCTCAACTGCTTGGACTCTGCCAACCACCCTTCATGGGAGCCCTCCTACGCAGTTAGGCTCTGACAGCTCCCACTGAACTGCTTTCCAGATGTTCTTTTCACTCCTCTTAGGTTCCAGCACTAGTCTAGCCAACCTCTCTGACATAGATGCTTTCTTACCCAGTACCAGGCCTTTGCCCCTACTTAAACCTGCACCCCCTCTTGAGTGCTGACCTTCCAAGGCAGGCCACCTTCTGTGTGATACTCTTCTTATCTTGCTGGCGCCCTGCCTTTCCCTTGCCAGGGAGCCCTCCTCACCTGACTCAGACCCCAACACTGCGGGCCTGGTTGCCCTGCTGGAGGATCTCTTCCTCCTCCTCCTCCTCCTCCTCCTCCTCCTCCTCCTCACAGCTGCTTGAACTCTGACATCCTGCTCACAGCTGCTATTCTCTCAGGTGGCTGCCTTCCTCAGCTTGGTCAGTGTCTGCCTCCACTGTGCCCTGTCACACACACACCCTCACACACACCCCTGTCTTGTTCGGGCTCATCTAATGTCTCTAAACCAAACTATTAGCAAGAGATGTGAGGCAAGCTTTTTCAAATTTGTAATGGTTTCCTGTCTAAATGCTTAATGACACTGGTGTGGACTCCTGTCATACATACACTTCTACAAGTTCACTTAGGCACATGTGTACTCACACAGAACAGTGGGAATGATTATCCTGACAGTCCATTCAGTGGAGCGAGATTAGAAAAGTCGTCTGTCCTCGGTCAGACTCGGTTCCTGAGTTCAGCTGGAGGGTAAGCTGCTCTCCAAGCTGACAGATTGGAACAGAGTTTTCGTTCACTGTGTCCCCCAAACTCAGGCCAGCTACTTGACGTCTACAAATCCATATCTGCTCTATATTGGGGGCAATTTAAGGGCCTTTTATAGGTGATTTTTACTGTGGGCCACTTGACTCCAAGCACGGTCTCTGGAACCTGCCCCTGCACATCTTACGAGGGCCTGTGATGGCCCATGTCAGTGAGGCCGTGTGGGTAGGAATACTCGGATACTACCTGGGTTCTTGAGTTTAAGACTCCGTATTGCTTCACACAAAACAAGAGCCTGTTGTCCATTTGACTGTTAGGCAAGGGAATGAGGGCACAGCCTCGAGGACAAAGTTACCTGAGCCACAGTTTGGTGAGAGAAGCATGGATCATGGCCAGTGCCCGGGAAGCGAGCTTGTCCTGTTTTGGCTTTGCCCCTTGGAGGCTCTGCTGATTGGTCATGATAACTTGATCAATCGATCCCAAGTATGAGCTAAGTAAAACTCTTGGAAAATAATTCCAGCTCCCCCTACACAAACTATTTTGTTGTGTACGTCTCTCTTCCCTACTAGAACCATGGCCTTCCTGAATGCAGGGGCCCTTTGTTGCTTGGCGTTGGTGCTTTGGCCTTGGACTGAGCTCGCCGCACGGTGACGCTCTGCATTGCAGACTTGAGCGGTTGCATAAAGGTAGCCAGCGGGGCAGGCCCAGGGATGTTTGGAAACTGCTTTAGGTATCTAGGGACGAACAATGTAATGGAGTGTTTGCTTCCTGTCTCTGCACCGGGAAGTGGTGTTTACTCCACGATGACAGACACGCGCAGAATGGAGTGGAGGGCCTCCGTACCCTCACCTGCACCCTCCCTCGCCGGCAGCGCGAAGCCCTAGTGCCGCCACTAATGAAGTGATCCAGGAAACGCCACTGGATAAAGTTCAGCTGTGAACCCTGGCCTCCCAACCGGGGAAAAGAGGGATCCTTTGAAGAAGAAGACAGCTGGGTTTGGGTTTCCAGACCTTAACACTGCCATCACTGGATATTCATCTGTCAGTGAACAGGGGACGACATGTGGGGAACAGTTGTGTCCGGTCAGGCCAGAGGGGGGAAGAAATGGCTGATCTCCAGGGTGACTGCAAAACCTCCGTTGGCTGAGGGTTCTGCCTGGTGTAGCCAAGAAGAATTGATTCGGTGAGGTGGAGACCGAGTGGGAGAAGCTGGGCACTATCTGCTGTGGTCCCCTTCCCTCAGCCCCCTAGCAGCAGAGGATGCAGAGGCTTGAGGGACAGGGCCCATGCTGGCTGGTCAGCTGAACCCAGTGGCAAAATCTTCTCCCATGTGTACCGTAGTCCTGACTTCCTAGAGAATCCAGCCCGCTCCCCATCACTTCATCAAGCATTCCTAAAATGACTTCAGCTTTTCTCTCATTTGCTCGAGGCCATGGTTTGCTTGCAAGAAAATGTTTTTTCTTCTTCCTTTCCTCCCCTCCCTTCCTTCCTGACTTGGAGTTGCTGGATTTAACTAGTGGCACTTTTTTTTTTAAAAGGGGGAAAATTTTTTTTTTTTTTGTAAGCCTTGGATGAATTTGTTTACTAAGAGTCCTCTAATCTGGGCAAGAGTTTTCATCTGAGGGGATTTATTGTTCCCACTATAATGGCTTTTAACTCAGCCGAGGTTTATTTAACAGAATAGGAAGGGAGAAACTTATCTCCTCCCTAATCCCTCTTGAATGTTTACATTGCTCTGCCAAAGTAAATGCTGTGTAAAGTGGCAGCAGTCATTTGCTGTGTAATAGTCAATATGCAGCTGCCAGAGCTGATTGAAACATATTAACATAAGTGATAATACTGTCATAGAAGTGAAAAGTTAAGTTGCTTATCAGTATATTTTGATAAGCTACTTAAATTTTACAGTAGCATGTGCTGGCTTCAGACAGACGGTAATGATGGAGAACTGTGCACGTTATCTGTCCCCCGGATTGCCTCTCACTTCATCTGTTACCCTCGGCCGTACAGCTGGTAATCTGTACAGGGTGCTGAGTTCCCTCTGGCCGGCGGGATCAGTGCTCCACTGCCGTCCAGCCCTGTCAGGAACAGACCCTGCGAGCTCAGCAGGGCGGACGTGAGCAGGACAGCAAGAGCTTGCTTGGTACTACGCTCTCCTCCTTTGACTTTCTGTTGCTTCGGAAACGTTTCTGATGGAAAACAAAGCCATTTAAATTAAGTGACAAAACTTCTTGGGAGGGGAGAGATAGTTCAGCAATAATACCGTAGCATTCACGGGCTTTTTGCTCTTAGTCTTTGTTTAGTTCTGTTCAGTCAACACCAAGCACGGGGCTCCGTGCTTGGCCCTGGGAAGAAGAAGTGAAGAAAGATGTGATCCTTCCTGTCTGTGCACAATCTGTTAGCAAGACGGACACGCCATTGAGTGCCACGTGGTGTGTGGAATGTAACGGGGAATATGCATGTGACCAGGGCAGCACAGAGAAGAGGGAATTAGGGCATCAGGGGCGGGGGGGGGGGGGGGGGGGGGGGGGGGGGGGGGGGGGGGGGGGGGGGGGGGGGCGGCGCACAACGGGGAACATTAGGAGGGTAAGTAGAAATCAGCGAGAGTAGACCATGAAGGTCAGAGGGAGGAAAGAGCCAAGTGTCTGCAAGCTCAGGCAGGATGCCTGGCCATTCTCAGAGGGAGGCTGCAGCGAGAAAAGGACGCATGTGGGGAGGTAGAGAGGGCAGCCAGAGACAGTCAAGGACCTGACAACGAAGAGCCTCCAATGTCAACCGAAGAAGTCCAGTAGTGATGGGGCACCACTGCAGGAGCTGGGTCAGTGTGCCACTTAGACATGCATTTTAGCAAAAGACCATTCTTGAAGCCCCACTGAGGGTAGAGTCAGTTCAGGACCAGACTGCCCTCGGAGCAGCCTGGTGACGACCCAGCAGAGGGCAGTGGGGACAGAGTCAGAGCTGGGCCTGCAGTAAGTATAGAGGGTGTGTGGTACAGGTAGGACATCTGATGTATCATTATGACTGGTTTTGGGCTCATGAGGCCTTTGGGACATCTTGTAGGCGGTAGCGGGGAAGTGCTGCGTGTAGCCCGTGTGGCTGTGTGGGTCCAATCATGAGGCACTTGATTAGAGGCTTTCCTGGGAAGGGTGGGTGTGGTGGGGGCCTATTCAGAAATGGTTCCTGATTGCAGAGTCTGCTTTGAATTTCTTCTCTGTGAACCTGTTCTAGCTCTGAGGCATGGGAATAATTTATAATGGACATTCAATCCTCTCCCTTACATAGACAATTTTTTTAAATCCCAGAAATAATTAGCATTCTACTAGTCTGTGTTTCTAGGAGGCTGTGACAGGAAGCCTTTTCAGGATGTAGAGGAAAATCTGAAACGTACCAGTCTTGCATTAGCTCCTGGTTAAAGTTTTTGACCTGCATACTAATGGTTCGTGTTTCTGCCCTTCTTTCCCCAGCTATCTCCCCTGGTTCGAGGTATTTTATAAGCTGCTTAACATCTTGGCGGATTATACGACAAAAGGCCAGGTATTTACCTTGTATTTTATTCTTTTCAGCAAATAACTTTAACATTTTGAGTATTAAAGTAATACATGCCTTATGTTTCACCAAAATGTTTACCAAAAAAGTAATGCATGCCCATTATAGAAAGTTTGGGAAATTCGGGAACTAGGAAGGAAGAGAAAATCACTCCTAATATGTCTCCCTACCATCCTCCCCCCACCCCAAATAAGAATCGCTCATATTTGAGGATGTTTTCTTCCTTTGCGTTTTGAGTTAAAGAAAAAATAAACAGACCCTTACCATTCAGAGTTAATATTCACAATATCTGATATTCCCAAGCAGCCTTGAAAGTTCATGACATGTATTAAATTATAATTTTGCTGAGGCAGAAATTTGAATTGCTCATGTCTTGCTGCAGGGCTCAGATCTGTGAATAAAACACTGAACTAGCAAGTGACCCAGCCACCTGTCCCAAGTCCCCATTTCAATAAGGCTTTGTTGTGCTCTTTCAGTAACTTTTTTAAGGGTCTGGAATTTACTTAAAAAGTTATCTCTACCTTCCTGTACTTTTGGAAGAAATGATAGGCTGAAGTGTCTTCCATGGATGTCAAGGGTCAGTGGGAGCTGTGTTTAGACTTTCATAGCTCACATTTTTCAGGTGCTATAGTAACAGAAAGTTTCCTCATGCTAGTAAAAACACTGAACATTTTTCATGCCTGCATAGCACTTCATCATGGACCTCGGAAGCACTTCCCTATTGCTGGTAGTTTTTATTATTTGGGACCCCCTCCCCCACAAGTAGAGCCATTAGCAACTTTAAGCATAAAGCATTTTCTTCATTTTGGATTATTTCCTTAAGAGGAGAATCTCAGATGGGTCATTTTAAGGGCAGTGGACATAAACTTTAAAAAACATTTGCCAAACTGTTCTCCAAAAGAATTGTACCATTTTCTTAAAAGATCCCCTTTGCTGCCAATGTACGGGAGTGGCTGGCTCGCCAAACTCTCACCAGTATCATGAGTCGAATTCACTGTTTATCTGATAAGTGAACAGTCTCACTGTTTTAATTGCATTTCTTTGATTACTAGTGAGTTGGATATTTTTGCATTTATCTTTTTGTAAATGGCATAAGATTTTTAATTGGTGATATGTTATTATTCAGTGCTACAAAAAAAATTTTCCCCCTCACACTTTCTACAGAACATTAGTTCTAAGAACTGCTTTATACAAAAAGGCGCCGTGGTTCAGCCATATTGCAGCTGGGGAGAGGGAATGCAGTGTTTCATTTTTGTCTCCTTAAGATTCGTGTTCTGGTGGTTCTAAGAAGGTCCTGCAGTGGAGAAATGTATGTTATCAGTACCTCCCATCTTGTCTGGCCCCAAACCCTTTATATTCCATGACAAATAATATTCTGAGATACTAGTGTTGACCGGAACCTACTTTAGGAAATGCTGTTTTAGAGAAAAAGGAGAAATTGTGTGTATAATCAATAAATCTTTCCTTCAAGCTAGATTTACTCACCAGCATTGTATTCCAGAGGCCACAGTAAATGGAAGGAATAACTAATAAAAATGACCCTGAAAGGATGTTCAGGTATCAGAGAAATCTGTCACAAAGGAAGTGATTTATTCTTTAATGAATGAATTCAGAGGCCATCTTGGGTTTGTTCATTGATTTCTGTTCACAATTCACTTCACTCAAACATTCAGGTTTTCACTCACATTTGAAAGACGTCTTTAGTAAATAGAAGTGCATCACATGTAAGCTCTTAACAATCAGAATTGGAGACTGACTCACGTATTTTTTTTTCTTCCATATTTATGCCCCAGTCAGTTAAAACAAAACATAGTAGACTTTTAAAAACATGTATTGTGATACAGGAAAGTTTGGGTTTGCACCACCCATGCGTAGGGGAGATAGGGTTATTACCCTGTAAAATTGGTGTACCGGTCCTCTGAGCCATTGCCCCAGGAAGGACCCTGCCTCTCAAAGTGAAGCGTTGAGATCAGTGATGTGTTTCAGTGGAGTCTCTTTCCACTGTACCCAGTACTCTTTCTATTAAATTCTTCCTGGTTAAATGAATTATGACACAGATGAAAGGGAATCTGTGTACAACTGGCTTACTTGTTGGCAAGACGTGGATCATCAGATTAGAACAGGAGGGAAGAGCTTTTATTGAAAGAACAGAATACTCTCCCCAAATCCAAAAGTCACTGGGAAGTTAGGCTTCAGCAGGGAGGAGAGGGGGGCTTCGGGGTGGGTATTGACCATGATGGCTCAGAGTAGAGTGTTAGAACCTAAGCCACACGATGAGGGTGTCTTTCTGGGTCACTGACCCCTTATGGTTATCAGACTGTGAATGGGGCATGGAGGGCATCCCTCTGGAAGAGCTGGCAGGGATTGAGGAGGGCATCTGAGCCAGAGCGTAGCCTGGCTAAGAGCGTCGGAGCCTGAGGGATGAAGCGGTTGATTATGTGGGGCAGTAGTGGCATTGGCTTGGCACCAGATATCTGAACACTAGCAGGATCTAGAGGGATCCACAGGGGAAAGGGGACAGCAGTGGCCCAGCACTGGAGGGTTGGAGCCCAGGGTAGAGAGGGCATTTTTGTTGGGAAAGAGTGAATATTGGTGGCCTAGCACTGGATGTCCATATTCAAGCTGGGCAAGAAGGGCCCCTGGGTGGATAGGGTCAGCTATAAAAGATAGGTGACGTACAAATAAGTAAATACATTAAGAAAATAGGACTGGTTGTTCACTTCTGTTGAATTTAGTTACAACTATGAAAAGGAAGGAAACTAGAAGGATTCCTATGTTGGACTGGAATTATACCCATTAGTATTAACCAATGGCTTTCAATATATGCGATAGGTATAAAAATCAATAGATTTTTTAAAAATGTTTTTTTACTTATTTCTGAGAGAGCGAGAGAGAGAGAGAGAATGAGCAGGGAAGGGTCAGAGAGAGAGGGAGACACAGAATCCGAAATAGGCTCCAGGCTCTGAGCTAGCTGTCAGCACAGAGCCTGATGCAGGGCTCGAACCCACGAACCGTGAGATCATGACCTGAGCCGCAGTTGGACGCTTAACTGACTGAGTCACCCAGGTGCCTCAGAAATTAATAGAGATGTGTACACTGTGGATCTGTGTGTAGTATATTCTCTGGCTCTAACCACTAAGAGAGTCTGGGGTTAGCCATACCCAGGTAGCAGTGAGCACACCTAGTATGTAAATCATCGTTTCTAAATAACATTTTCCACTAAAAGGAGCCAGAACTGTCTGAAGAAATGTTTAATTCCAGGACTAGGGCAGGGAAAGTATAAAATGAGCCTGAAATATCTTTTTTTTTGCCAAAAAGTGCTCCGAGGAAATGCTCAAAACACGATGGGGACATGTAAGAAAGACAAAAAGTGAGCTTGCAAGACATAAGGGGTTCCCACTGTTCCAACCTAGGACAATTTCAAGCATCAAAACAAACATTAATAGCAAAGGATTGCAGTCATTGAATAAAATAGGAAACTGTGGGTCCTCACGTGTCTGTGTGTGTGTGTGTGTGTGTGTGTGTGTGTGTATCTATCTATGCATAAATTAAAAGTTTGATGAGGAATGGGATATTTACCTAAAGTATCACTCCACAAAATGCTTGCTAAACACAGGGAAAACGAGTACCTTCATAGTAGAGACTTCAGATGAATTAATGAAACGATCAAAGTGGAACATCATCAGTAATGGAATGAATTGAAGTCTAAATCAATAGAAAACATCAAACAATTGAGAGTTATTCCACAAAACGACAGGACTCACTGTCAAGTGCCTCCGAATCTAAGAAAGACTCAAACTGTTCCAGACTGATGAAGACCAGGGAATCCTAACAACTAAAGGCAACATGTGATTGTGAACTGGATTATTTTGCTAACCAAGGACGTTATTGGCATAGTTATAAAACTTGCTGAGATCTGAGGATTAGATGGGAATGTTCTATCAGTGTTAACTTCCTGATTTTGATGATTGATTGTGGTTATACAGGAGAATGTCCTTTGTATATATGGATGATGGGGCATAATGTCAGCAACTCACTTTTACATAGTACACGAAATTAAAAAATTGCTGTCTTAACAATTAGTACATTCGAGATTTTTTGCAGCGCAGAAGTAAACGCGTGTGCATGTGTACACATTCATTTCTCTGTGAGAGACTTGAATGATTGATTATCAGAGTTTGGGTTGAAACAGGTTTTTAATCTGGACTCATCCTCGCTTTCCTCTCCTTTAAGTTTACTTCCAAAGACGGCTGTGGAGCCACAGAGAGGCCTAGGGGCTTGAACATAGAAAACCTGTGTGCAGCTGCTGGCTGTGCAACTTACTAACTGGCTGATTTGAGCACCTTCCCGAGCCTCAGTTTTCAATCCGTGAAGTGGGGTAGTTGTGAGGGTCAAACAGATAACAGATGGATACAACTGCAAGCTTAATACTATTCCGTCAGCACAGAGAATTCCACAGGGTGGGAGAAATGGCTTTTGCATAATGCTATAAGCAGTGTTCTTTTGAGCATTTTAAAAGTGAATCGGTTTTCAATTGAATAATTTGTACTGCTTTGTATTTCATTCTGTGGCTCAATTTCACTAATTAAAATGCACAGCCACCATACTGTATTGCATGCTGCTGTATGTAGTTCATGTTAACTTTCCGTAATTGGATGCTGCTGTGTACATCCAGTGAGCACTCAATAAAATTAATTGAGGGTAATGATGATGAAGACAAGATCTATAGTGTCATTGCTGTTTCTCCCAACCACCCCCGCCCTGTAAGCTGGGATTGTTTGCATTTAAAAGTTGTTGCTATGGAGTTGAGAGGGTAGGTTTGCTGAGAGCTTATGGTATATGATCCATAAAAGGCGGTCATGGTAGGTGTCTTACTCAGTAGAAAATGTCAAACTCGGTGTAGGAGGATCTATTTGGCTCTTATATCAAGCCATAAGCGGTGTCTTTTGTCCCAACCTACTTGAATATCAAGCCTATTTCTGTGCTGCGGCCAGTACCTCCCCAGACCCCTCCATCATGGGGGCCTTTAGCCCACTGTGTGCCCGGGTCTCCCTGCAGGTCTCTGACTAAGGCCTCAGCCTTGCTTTTATTACTTAGGCCTTTTATTTCTTTCAGGAAAATCAATGGAATGAGCTTCTTGAAACTCTGCACAAACTTCCCATTCCTGACCCAGGAGTGTCTGTTCATCTCAGCGTGGTAAGTGGAGGCAGAAAATTAATGATCACCCAGACACCGTTTCATCATTAACAGTAAGATGGAGTTAGCCAAACAGGATCGTCTTCTGCTGTCTGTGCCTTCCCTGGCCCTGCCTCTGAAACCTCTGGACTTGAGACAGGCCAGGGAGTGAGCTTCTTCCATTCTCTGGGATCCCATTAGGAATGGACCCCAAACGTCCCCAGGGTCCCCTCCTCCTGGTTGGCATCTCATCACTAGCATCTCCTGGGTGGCTGGTGCTGGGCTTAGAATGTGATGGCGGGCCCCATCCTGGGGCTCCCTGCCTCATGCTTTCTGCTACTCCTCCCAGCACTGCTGTGTGCGCCCCTTTGCTGAAGCTTGTGCTGTCGCCCCTCTGCCCACACTGCCTCTCTCCTCTGCTCTCAGGTAACCCGCATTTATCCTTCAGAACTCACCTTGGAGCTTATTTACAGAGAAATCCTCCCCTTGCCTCCCTCTCCCCGCAAGGCTTCATCGAGGTTTTCTCCTTGGCCCCAAGAGTCTTATACACTTGCAGTGTTTAGTCACACATCTGTTCTCTGGTCTCATCCGTTAGACTGTATGCCTCTCAAGGATAGGGCTGGAGAGAGCCTAGCATGGTTCCTGGCCCACAGGAAGAATTGTTTCTTTAAACTCTTTTAAATACACGCTGCGTGGTGCGCTTGGCTAAAAGCCCTCTGAACGGGAAGTTTCAGTCCTAACTATAGTTTTGCTGGTGACCTGAGTGATGTTAATTAAAACCTTTAACCTTGTGGGCCTCGAGCTCCTCGTTGATTGGATAAGACAGCAGAAGAGGCATAGGGGATCTTTTTCTTTTTTTTCTTTTCTTCGCATTCAGTAGTATTTAATTTTATTGTCATAAGTATCAATTCCCTTTTCTTTTTTTTATTTTTTATTTTTATTTTTTAAAATAGTTTATTGTCAAATTGGTTTCCATATAACACCCAGGGCCCATCCCCACAAGTGCCCTCGTCCATGCCCATCACACCCCCTTCCTTCCCCCCACCTCCCATTACTCATCAGTCCTCAGTTTGTTCTCAACATTCAATAGTCTCTCATGGTTTGCCTCCCTTTCCCCCCCACCTCCTCCCTTCTTCTCCCCCATGGTCCTCCGTTAAGTTCCTCCTAATCCTCCTATACATGCAAACATATGATATTTGTCCTTCTCTGCCTGACTTATTTTGCTCAGCATAACACCCTCAAGTTCATCCATGTTGCTACACATGGCCAGATTTCATTCTTTCTCATTGCCATGTAGTACTCCATTGTATAGATAAACCACATCTTGTTGATCCATTTGTCAGCTGATGGACACTTAGGCTCTTTCCATGTTTTGGTTATTGTTGAGAGTGCTGCTATGAACATTGGGGTACATGTGCCCCTATTCATCAGCACTCTTGTATCTAGGGGATCTTTTTCATATTGCAGTTACTGAAACTCTGATTCTCTAGGTCAAACCTTTGCCACTGCCTTCATCAGAATTCTCAGATGGACACCCATTGGCCAGCTATTGACTGATTACCCGGGGGGCTATTTTCCCTACGTTGTGGGATCTGAATGTTTAGAAAGTCGTGCTCCATGTGTGACATGACATCTGTCACCCCACTGATCACAGGATCCAGCTGATTTTGCCCATCCCCTTCCTCTGTCACCTCTCTGTGTGTGCACCTCCCAAAGCTGTGCCCTCAGTCCAAGAGGACAACCTGCCTCCGATAGAGGAGGGAGGACCGTTCTTCAGTCAAGGACTCGGGAGTAGCTGTGCTCTCCTGCTAGAATCTCCAAACAAGCTCACAAGGTCCATTTGTAGGGGAACATGGGGTACTCAAGCTTCTGAGACTGTAGGTACATCCAAATGAGGTGTTGCATGTGGCAGTCTGCCATTCTTTACATAGATACATGGATAGACAGACAGACAGGTCGGTCGGATAGGTAAATAGCTTTATTATAGAAATAATAGAAAATTTTGTCTTTTGGCTTCACTAGAACCAGGTGCCGCATTGATATGCAGTGGTTAGTGTATTTGCCCTCATAAAGAAAATGAACATATCTTGTAGGGTTGTTTTTTTTTTTATCATCAAATTGAAAGCAGTATTACTACCAATAACTAATAATAGATCTTCTATTTCCTAAGTTCTTAATTTCTGCCAAGTATGCATCTCCAGTGTTCAAAACAGCTCTACAGAACAGATAGTAGCATTCTCGTCTCATAGATGAGGCTTAGAGAGGAAAAGGTACTTGCGCCCGCCCGCCCCCCGCCGAAGGCTGTGTGGTTAATAAGTAAGAAGACTAGGGTTTTCAAACCCAGGGCTAACTTCCAAGCCCATGTTTTTTTCCACTAGGCCATGAGTGTTGAAAGAAAGGGAGCAAAGAAGGAACTGGTCTGCTAGAGGTTTTTTGCTCATTCTAATAGAGCATAGGAAGGAAAGGAACCTTGTTAGAGAAATTCTTGAAGGGAAGCCTGCCCGGAAAAGATGATGAAGAAATGAGCTTTAAACCTGTTCGGGTCATTGCCAAACAGCTAAGCAACCTTGCCTTTGTCCCTGTCCCTTTTCCTCAAGCAGCTTGATCTCTCCGCTTCAGTCTGTAATGACAACCGACAGGTAGCTGTGGAGTAGCCTGGCTGGGTCACCAGCTGCCGGGAAAGAAGGGCCACTCCTTCTCCTGAGTGGCTGCCAGACCTCAAGGACAAGCCATCCTAGGGGCAGGAGAAACTGTTGGGGGGAGGAGGTGCAGCTGTTTCATGCCAGTGGTTCCTAGGAATGTTTCTGACCCCCTCTGGTCACTGCATTTCACGGGTGATGGAGCAAGACAGAATCTCAAAGGACAGGCTGGGGACTACTTGGTTTTAGAATTGCGTTGCCTCACTATTTTCAATCCATTGCATCTGTAAAGGCAGATATTTGTTTCTTTACCATTCAGGAGGAATTCTTCTCCCCGTGTTGCATTTCCGATTTTGGAGAACTGGTCACATCCAGCTTATAAAGCCTGAAATGTGGGAAAATGGCAATCCAGGACTTTGTGTCTTTAGTCAGAAGAGAATAGTTCTGTGCATCTGGTATAGGCGGTTGGGAAAAAATAGAAATGCAAACTAGCAGTCGAGAAATAATAATTTTCTATTAAAATATCATTTATAGAATGCTAGGCACTTCATGGGTATAATGTTTATTCTTCATAACAGTTTTGAAGTAGATCTTAGGGTTCCCATTTATAGGTTCAAAAACTAAAGTACTGAGCTATCAAGTGAAGTTGCTTAAGATCACATAACTATTAAATGGTGACTCTGTGGTCGTTGTTCCTTCCCCCTCACTGTGCTGGCCATTATTTTGTTGCCCCATCACCATGTGGACGTCCATTACTGAAGATTTCCTGGGACTCCCCTCTAGCCATTTGGGATAGAAGTTGGCATCTCATAGCATCACATTTAACCTTGTATTTTACAACTCATTGTTAAATTGAATCAGATGTTAACTAGTTTTTGTTTAATGTTTGTTTGTTTATTTGTGTATGTGAAAGAGACTGTGAGCAGGGGAGGGGCAGAGAGAGAGGGAGAGAGAATCCCAGGAGCCTGACTTAGGGCTCTAACTCATGAAGCATGAGATCATCACCTGAGCCAAGATCAAGCGTTGGACAGTTAACCAATTGAGCCACCCAGAGCCACCCAGGTGCCCCAATTGTTAACTAGCTTTAATGCTACATAGTTTCTATTATAATACTTCATAGGTGGTATTTTGGCACAGACATGCAGCTTTTGGAATGATGCTTTGCAGAGTTGTTTTTTTTTTTCAAGTGGTCTTTTCATAATTTTTGTTTCTGCCTTTTAGTTTACTTCAAGAGACTTTAGCTATAATTTGTTCATAAAAAGTGTAGGTAAAGCAATCTGTTACAGTGGGAAGAGAATAGCTCTCATTCTCTGGACCTGGTTTCAGTTCCTGGTTCTGTTACCTGCTAGCTGTTTGCCCTTAGCACACTGAGCCTTAATTTACCTATTTGTAATATGGAGATAATATGTGTCTTAAAATTTGTTATGGAAATTAGAGATAATATTTATACAACTCCCTGGCATACAGCCTTCCATGTAGCAGTATCCAACAGTCAGTATCTGTTGAATATCAGGCAAGTAGCTCATACTATTATTGTTGTTGTTGTTATTGCAATTGTCGCCCCGCCTTTCATTTCAGGAAGTCTCTACAACCCATTCTTCTTGAGACCTACTTATTTTCCAATTATCCAGGAATGGAGGGGAGGGACTTCCTGCAGTGTCACTTGGGGGTCCAGGTTTGAACTTTGGCCGTGGCTAAGTTGACCTTCTCTGCTGCGACCTTTCCTGCCCTTTGCACAATCCCAGTTTTAATTGGCTAGCACCAGCCTATCCAGTCCTGTTTGCCATTGTCCTCCGAGTCTTTAGTAGCACAGAGGTGTCATCAGTTCAGCCTGTTGTCATTTAACTCAGGGACATATGCTCGTTACATACGTGGGGATGCCGCCTTGAAAGTTCTTTGAACAGGTCAGGCTTTCAGCTCTGTTGAGTCTCCCACTCCCTTCACTGGAGATTACACTGGAAGTCAGGAGGCATATTGGCAGAGCATAGGGGACAGAATTCTCCACTGTTAGCCATCTGTAGTGGTCTCAGTGCAGCCGACCTTCAGTTAGAGCTGTCCTTAACATCACTTGGGCCTTCGGGGCAGATTTTGCCTGCAGCTTGTGTATGGATATAATCTCAGATGCTAAAATGAAATGGCAGGTTTGGTTGGTAAGACCATTGCTGAGTGAGCCCCAGTGATACTTGGTCCCTCGAGTCCACTTGCCTCATTGAACAATAAATTATGAAGCCTGCAGCTTTCACATGTTCAGAAATGTGCAAACATTGTAGGGGAGTTTAGTCTTTAACCTTGTGGAGCTGTTCGTTTATATCTCCTAAAGAGGTTCATCTCTCATAGGAAAGAATTCCATCTACCCAGCTGATGATTTAACATGTCTGGCTGTAATCCAACATTATCCAAAGAAAATGTTCTATGGTGGTTTCCTATCAGTGAAACTTTTCCTCAGTTGAGTAAGGAACTATCTTCAGATCCCTTACTGGATTTCTGAATAATGTGCTTGTTGCATATTTTCACAAAAATAAATAGCATTTGCTTTTCTTTTCCAGCATTCTTATTTTACTGTGCCTGATACCAGAGAACTTCCCAGCATACCTGAAAATGTGAGTACTTGGGGAGAAAAGTTGACCTTTTTTCTTGTTTTTTACTTTTATTTTATTTTTTTATTTTATTTTATTTTATTTTTGTTAATGTTTATTTATTTTTTTTAAATGTTTATTTCTAGGAGAGAGAGAGAGAGAGACAGCGTGAGCAGGGGAGGGTCAGAGAGAGAGGGAGTCACAGACTGAAACAGGCTCCAGACTCTGAGCTGGCAGTCAGCACAGAGCCCGACGCGGGGCTCGAACCCACAAACTGCGAGATCATGACCTAAGCGAAAGTCGGACGCTTAACCTACTAAGCCACCCAGGCGCCCCATGTTAATGATTATTTTTGAGAGAAGGACGGATGGAGCACAAGTGGGGGAAGGACAGAGGGAGAGGGAGACATGGAATCCAAAGCGGACTCCAGGCTCTGAGCTATCAGCACAGAGCCTGACACAGGGCTCAAACTCCCGAACCATGAGATTATGACCTGAGCCAAAGTCAGACACGTAACTGAGCCACCCAGGTGCCCCTACTTGCCTTTAAAAGAAAGTAAAATGTTATATTTTCCATTATAAAAATAATGCATTACAAAATCAAAGACAAATAGAGAATATTTAAAAGGAAGAGAAAGTGTAAAGTCAAGGAGGGATCATTACTCATATTTCTCAAAGGTAATCACCTATTAACATGTTGATGTCTCATGCTATTCATTTGGGAATGTATGTTTCACATAGTTAAAATCACCTATTCCATAAACATCTGTCTATCTCATTCATAAGAGTCATATTTGTTGACTGTATAGTATTTCATTTGCTATGTGGCTTACTTAGCTCTTCCCTTAGTGTTGTATATTTAGGTGGTTTTTAGTTTTTCTGTTGTAAAGAAAATTCTTCTATATAAAGAACTTTCCTGTAAAGATTTCTTTATTCAGGTAGGTTTACTCAGGTAGAATTATATTGTATTCCCATATGCACTTTTAAGAGGGTAAAAGAAAATATTTGTGGGTATGAGTGTGAAGACCCCCGAGCCCCACCTCTTAAAGATTTTGGAGCAGTGAACTTAAGTCTGAGGGAGCAGAATTCAATGTTTGCCCTCTGAACAAGCTGAATTATGTATCTAGCTTTAAGACATATTTCCAAAATGTTTTACTTGGACTAAAAATAGTACTATGTAGGGGTGCCTGGGTGGCTCAATTGTTTGGGTGTCTGACTCTTTATTTTGGCTTGGGTTGTGGTCTCATGATTTGTGGGATCGAGCCATGCATCAGGCTCCACACTGACAATGCAAAGCCTGCTTGGAATTCATTCTCTCTCCCTCTCTCTCAAAATAAATAAATAAACATTTTAAATAAATAAAACTATGTAGAATTAAATATACATTCACCACCATGTAGGCACTTGATTACTTTTTAAAATTGTGGCAAAATATATATAACATCAAATTTACCATTTCAGCCATCTTTATGTATACATTTCATTACTGTGTGTATATATATTTCTCAAGTGGTTGTGCAGTCATCGTCAGCATTTATCTCCAGGACTTTTTCATCCTTCCCAACTGAAACTGTACCCATTAAAAATCAACTCCCCATTTACCTCCTTCCTTCTTTCATCCCCTGACAACCACTATTCTTTCTCTCTCTCTCTCTCTCTATCTCTCTCTCTCTGTGAATTTGATTAGGTATCTTTTTAAATAGAACCATACAATATTTGTCCTTTTGTATCTTATTTCATTTAGCCTTTGTGGTCCATCCATGTTGTAGCATGTATCAGAACTTCCTTTTTTAAGACTGAATAACATTCCATGGTAGGTGTAACAGCCTTCTCCATTTTGTTTATCCATTGATGGACACTTGAGTTGTTTCTACATGCTGGCTATCGTGAATAATGCTGCTATGAACATCGGTGTACAAACATCTGTTCAAGTCCCTGCTTTTCATTCTTTTGGGTATATATTTGAGTATCGAAGTACTAGAATAGTGGTATATTTCTATGTAGCTACTACAGATTCACAGAAAGGAAATTCTTTTAAATGTTGTCTATAGAACAGGCAAATTATAACTGTCAAAGTAACCATGCTTTATTAATGAAGTTATTAGACTATTGGATTGTCCTTAGATAAACATCTTAGTTGGTTGGGATTGTCAAATATATCCATAAAGTTTATTATCTATATGATCAGGCTCTTGTGGAAAACACTGCTTTCTTTTTATTTGACATGAAGTAATAAAAACTTTGGACTATCATTCCCATTTCAGCAACAATAGCTAATATTACTGGGTACTACTGCTTGTCAAATGATATATTCATGATTGCCTGTGTTCTTTCGTTTACCATTCTTACTAAGCTTAGGTGCTAACTATCATAATTATTATTTTATGTATGGAAACAGAGGCCCTGAGAACTTAATTAACATGTTCAAGACTCTACAGCAAAGAGGTGGTAGGGTTAGAGTTCAAACATTGGTCTTTTTGATTCTAGAGACTGAGCCTTCATATACTATGCTACATTTGAGCCTAATATGTGCTATATACTATGCTACACTTTGAGCCTAATTTTACCTTTCATCTATCAAAAAATTCCGTGGAAATGACAAAAGAACTATAAAATATAGTTCCAGAGGGAGCTGCCTTGAACCAAAAAATTTCATGTATTTTCACAACATAAAGGAGATGATTATGGATACTTAGCAGTCAGTAAGGAGTAGACAGTGGAGGAACCCAAAAAGAACCAGAAAAATCCTGTGAAAAATCCTGTGAAATAGCAGAAGTAGGGTCTTACCATGGACAAATAGCAAAAGGCTGTTTGTTGCGGGATTATTTTCAAATGCAATGAAACATTCATAAGAATTGAATATATCCCAGATCACACTGGAAACTTTTAAAGAGAAAAAGTCAAAGTCTTACAAGCCAGTTTGTTTTGTGGCAATACATAAGACTAGAAATTAGTGACAAATAAAATTTAAAAATATTCATCTACTTGAAATATTGACTGGATCAAAGGGGATAAGACATAAAAACCGTGTATTATTTAGACATTAATGGCAACAAGAACACTAAACAACAAAAACCTAAGGGATGCAGCTAAAATTACACTCAGAGGGAAATTCATAGCTTCTAATGCTTTTATTATAAATGAGAAACTGAGAAAGTAATGAACTTGACTTTTAGCTCAAGAATCTGGAAAATGAATAGCAGTAAAAGAGCCAACGCTAGAAAAATGAATTATAGTTTAGGTAAACAATTCTGCTAAAGTAGAATTGAAAAATAAGACTTTTTAAAAACTGAATTTTTGCAAAGAAAACTAAAGTAAAATTAAAATTATGCAATAAATTTGGAACAGGCAGTAGAAAATTTTCTAGAAAAATATAAATGATTGAAGTCAACCTAAGAAACAGGAAATATGAATATAGAACCATAACTTGAAAAGATTAATGAAGCTCTTTTGACCATCTCTATTCCCTGCTGCTACAAATGTGCCAGGTTTAGGTGGTTGTATAGGCATGTTAAGGAACAGATATTATGTAAACTCTTCCAAATTACAGAGAAGGTATGTACGTATATGCATTATACAAAAGCAAAAGAAAAAATCACTTGTAATCCCGTATCTCAGAGAAAGTCACACTCCAAGTTCCTTCCTCTTTACAATAGTACTAGTTTTCACACTGTGCAGCCTAGAACGCCAAGGTTGCTGTAGGACCCTGGATGGCCTGAGGGAGATAATTGGCTGGCTGTCCGGAGCACAGGTCCCTGCTCCTGCTTTATTCATAGCAAGTTTATTTCTAGCCACTTAAGTTGGGAATTAGGTAATACTTTGAGATAAAAGGATCCTTTTGATTAAAAAAACAAAAGTTATAGAAGCTACATTTTAAAAAACATAATGGGGAGGGGCACCCAGGTGTCTCACTAGGTTAAGAGTCCAACTTTGGCTCAGGTCATGATCTTATAGTTTATGAGTTGAAGCCCCGCGTCAGACTCTGGTTGACATCTCAGAGCCTAGAGGCTTTGGATTCGGTCTCTCTCTCTCTCTCTCTCTCTCTCTCTCTCTCTCTCTCTCAAAAAAGACATTAAAAAAATAATTTAAAAGACACAGTGGGGATCATATCAAATATATACCTTTATGTCAACTTTTTTTTATGATAGTGTATTATGGACATCTACCCATGTCATTAAAATTCGTTACAAAATATCTTTGTTAAAAACATTGAACAAGTAAGAAGTACATATAGAAAATGAATTACCATTGTCCCTCCTCTACCCCTAGTCCCATTCTTCCTCAAGTTTGTGTGTCCTTCCAGACCTTTCAGACCTTTCTCTGTGATGTGCAGTGTGTACCTGTGTAGGTTGTAGACAGTTTTTAAGACATAAATGTGATACAATTCATATTGTTTTGCAACTCACTTTTTTAGGTTAATGTATTCTGAGACCTGTTTATATTGATTTACTTCATCCTTTTTTAATGATTTTTTAATTTAATGGTATTACTATTCTTATGAAAGTAATGCATATTAATGGCTTAAAAAATCATATAATCCCACATAGTTGTTGATGAAAATTTCAAATTCTCCTTAATCATATAATCCCACATAGTTGTTGATGAAAATTTCAAATTCTCCTTACTTTCCACTTCCCAGAGGCAGCTACTTTCAAGTTTTTAGCAATTGCAGTATTTCTATCCATGTTTTAAACTAATGTGTATATATTGCTACATCTTAATTTCTCTGTCTCAGATATCACCTGTTGATTTTTCTGTGGAAGCTGAGAGCTTAGGTCTTTTACCAACTCTGAACCCCTCTCTCCCTGAAAATAACTTTTTCTCACTCACATATTTTCCCTCCCCCATTTTTCCTCTATCTGCAGAAAAACTTTTAAATCCACAATGTTTACAAGTAAGCATGTGGTATGAGACATTCGATTATGGTTGCATTTCCTTTCTTGTACAACTTTTTGTCAATTAAGAGTTCCTGGATTTTACATCTTCCTGTTTATTTTATTCCCTTCTTCTGGTGAAATGTTCTCCAGTAATTTCCTGACAAAGTATTGTGTTGGGGACAACATTTTGAGACTTACCATCACTGAAAATGACTATCCTACTCTGGTTAGAGTTGGAAATTTGCCTTTAGAATTTTGAAGATGGAACTCTGTTGACTTCTCGTTTTCCTGTTGAAACTTGGAGATTGTAAGCCTTTCTGATTCCTGATTTATTTTTTAGGATCATTTATTTGTCTCTGGTGTTTTGAAATTGTACAACGATTTGCTTTGCTCTGGGCCATTTTCATCAAATGTGCTGGGCACTTGGTGGACTCATTCAGACTGGAAACTCATGTCCTTTAAAGCTGAGAAATGTCACATTATTTCTTTGAAAAAATTCTTCTTTATTTTTCTCTTTCTCTGAGGCCTCTATGGTAGGGTGTTCAACTTTTGTGTTAATCCTCTAATTTTCTTTTCTATTTTCCATCACTGTCTTTTAGTTTTCCTTCTACTTTTTTCAGTGAATCTTTCCTCCCTGTTGAATTTCTTCTGTTATCATTGTTGATGTCATGAAGAATTGATTGTAAAGTTCCAAGTTCAATGCTTAGTACAAAAGAGATACGGCTTTTGATGGTCTTTTTTCCCTTCTTAAGTTACTCATTGTTTAATGGCATCTTGTTTTCATGAGTGCAATATTTTTTTTCCCTCATCTCTTTGACACTATTGTGTATAGATTTAAAAAATTGTTCTTCTTGCATGTTTTCTTCCTCAGTGTTTGCTCTCTCCTGTTTCGTTCTATAACTTTGATTGTAGAGGCGTTCCTCAAGTGGCTGTCCAGCTCTGTTTAGACTGAGGCACTAAAAAGATAAGTGGAAGGTCTGTGTTCATGAATGGGGCTTGTTACCTGGCACTCTTTATTGTAGATGATGGATCAGAGGCCTGGTTACTTAGGGGGTCTGCGGAGGAACTCTCAAATGTCAGTTTCAGAATCTTTTCTTTAGAACTAGTAAGTTTTGTTTTTGCCAGTGAGCATAAGCTTCACGTACCAACATTCTGGAAGCTGTGTTCTTTAAGCCCCCCTCCCATTTTTTATTTAATGCTTTATCCTCTGTCCTGTACCTGGTGTCCCCAAGCCTTTCTGGTTCAGTGTCTCCAGAAGGTAAACATTTCTTCTGCTGGAGAGGTATCAGAATGTCAGCTGACTAGCAGAGTGAGCTGGGAGAGAAGAATCTTATTTTTACTGGCACCCTTTTTCCAGCCTTTGGAGCTTCTGGATGTCTCTACTTCCTGAACCTTTTTGGAGTTCTGTGGCCTGAGCTGGGCTTGAGCTTGTGCCCTGTCCCTCTGCCCCAGCTTTTGTGTTCAGCCTTTTGTGGGCTGCCAAGTCATCCTCCTTGAGTTTTTCAACCTCACTTGGTGCTGTTGGTGCATTGGGCCAGATAAATCTTTGTTGTGTGGATCAATCTTGTGTGTTGTGGGGTGTTAGCAGCATTCCTGAGATCTGCTCACTATATGAGGATAGCACACGTCCCTACAGCTGTGACAGCTGAAATGTCTCCAAGACATTGCCATGTGTCCCATGGGGGGTGAATGACCCAGCTTGAGAACCATTTCTTAAGTAACATCTGCTTTCTGACTTCTAACAATTTGATCTCTCTCTTCCAAGAACGTTTTTTCTCCTGTTCTTTGGGGTTTACGTCTTTTAAAATTCTTTCACTGTGACTTTTCCTGGGGGGTTACTAAAGAGGAATGGTATCAGAGAGAAGAGATAAATACATGTGTTTAATCTACCATATTTTACTGGAAATCCCTACAGTGTTTTAACTGTGCCTCTCCTACTAATAGACGTTTAGGTGGTTTCTAATAATGTTAAGGCAGTCATTGCCTAGGCGAGTTTCATTATTTTAATTTTTTTAATTTTAAGGACTGAGAATTCCTTAACTTAAATTTAAGGTACCTGAAACTTCTGATAATTTCTTAGTTTTCAAAACTGTTATAACTGAGGTTTAGGAATAGGTTAGGAGGGGAAAAAACCTGTCTTCTTCATAGCCTCAGCTCCAATTCCTGTCTGCATTGTCCCCACCATTTAAAAAAAAAAAAATTTGCATTCCCTCTGCTGGTTTTGCCACTAATGAACCAATTCCCTGTGTATGACCCATTGTCCCCTAAATCCTCCTTTGCAAATCGGTAAAAGGCTGTCCTTGTTTGTTTCTAAGCGGAATAATAAAAACAATCTGCCAGACTCCTAACATACATGGTTCCATTTAAATCCTTACAGCTCCTCTGTGAGAGGTAGACGTGAGCCCCATTTTTTGTATAGGAACCCCGGGGCCCACAGACCTGAGGTTACCAGCCCAAGGTCTGAACCTAAGTGAGGTGTAGTGACTGAGGTTGGTAAGGAAACCAACCGTTTTGTTTTCATTACACCCGCCTGCCTCCCTGCAGTTGACTTTTGATATTCATGAGGAAAGAGAAAAAAAATTATTTTTCATATCTCAAATATTAAGCGAAGCAGGAAAGCTTTTCCTCTAAGGAGAATCTGAACTTTTGTAGGACCAATTTGTGTGATTTTTGACACAGAGTCAGTATTGAGCGCTAGCCATGTTGAAATTTGCATTTTAATCTCTTGGTGATTTTTCAAGGATTAATTTAAAATGACTAAATTGGTGCATTGCAGATTGAAAAAGCAGTAACCACGGGGTTGTTAATATGACATAGTCTGCAGTAGTGGAAGGAACATGAGTTGTGAAGACAGCCAGACATTGGGTTCCACCACTCAGGGACCTTGGACTTACTTACATATATTCTCTGAGCCCCCGTGTCCTTATGTAATTAAAAAAAAAAAAAAATGGGAGAAACAAATGAAGCATTGAATGTATAGTTCCAAGTTCAGTGCTTGGTGCAAGAGAGCGATGGCTTTTGATGGTCCTTTTCTTTCCCTTCTTTGCATTTTCCTACCATTCTAGTCTTAACCTTTTTAGGTCTGTGTTGTGGCTAAGGGTTAGGGCACATTACTTTTTGGGACTTGTGTTTCTCTGGGTTTTTGCTAACATTTTTGGTTGTGAAGATAATTTATTTTCATGGAGTGTGTATCTGACTACACAAGTCTCTTAGCAGGTGCCATTGACATCATAATTTTTGAAGCTTAGAAATGGTGCCAGGATTGAAGTCCAGGACTCCAGTGCCTATAATATGGGAGCTTCTGTAAACATTTATTGATTATCTCCTCTGAGGGGCATACTGAACTTCAGAGAATAAGCAAAGAAAAGGATGAAAGGGCTTTGGCACAGGGAATTTAATTACGTCACCAGAGAATCTTGTTGCTCTGGACAGCTTCAGAGACCAGTTAATGTAAGAAAGAGATAAAGGAGCTAGTATAGATTCAACACTTACTATGGATCAGTTCAGGCAGTATTTATATCATGGAGTCTGCACGGCAGCTTGCAGTGTGGTTGCTATCCCTGCTCTGAAGAGGAAATGAAGCCCAGAGATCTGAAGTAACTTGCCCCTAGTCCTCCAGCCAGTACATGCTAACACCGGGCATCACACTCAGGTCAATCTGATCCCAGCACAGAGAAGCTTCTGGGTCCTGGGCCTTAGGCTCCATGGCTGCCTACACCCTTCTAAGAAATTGCTCATCGGTAGTTTAAGTTCTGTAATTAATTTTGTGAACATGTTTAATGTCATTTCTTCTTCCAGATTGAGAGGGATTAGTATTTTTCCATCGCTGCATCTCTGTAATTAGCGCTTTACCTAGAACATAGTAGTGGAATGACTGAATGGTTCGCTGACTGAGTGAATGAATGAATGAACAGTGCAGTCACCCCCGGGAAAAGGGAAAATAACAATTCTTTTCACTTGGCTTTTGGGTCGGTGTGTCTGCAAGACATTAATGAAAAGCAAACAGAAAATTCTTTCCACTTTTTAGATCACTGTTGAAGTTAATTCTCATCAATCCTACAATTTCTGCATAGAAATATTTTCGTCCTTTTCACTGAAAAACTATCAGTAGGTAATTGTTCATCACGGTTTTTCTCTATCAAGATAACACATGTAGGAGTGAATTTTATACAGGCAATAGTCAAATGAGCATAAATCTTTATAAATCTTAAACAGTTGACCTGCACTAAAAAGAAATCACAGATCAGGAACAGATAGATAGTGATAATTACATTGTAAACTGGCTGTAGAAGGGATTTTTTTTTTTTTTAGCAGCCAGGTTTTGAAGTTTACTTTTGATTAATGAATAATCATAGAGACATTCATTTGGAATATTAAACAAGCCTGTCTTAATTATCTGGTCAGTGTCATACCAAGTGGTTAATGATGCAGGAAAAGCATGTAGAATGGACAGTTACATATAACATTGCCCAGACTCCACTTTGTCAAAAGATGTACCATGATATAGAAAAGATTTATGAACTCATCGTGACTTTCAAAAATAAACAAAGTTGAGGTGGTACTGGAAGGCCTATTATCAAGTACTGAGATTGCAGAGAATTCCATTGTTGCTCTTAAGAGTTGTCAGGTAATTGTTTATTCTAATGGTTTTTCCATTCACACAGGAGGGATAAAAGTTGACCTCCGGGTAAACCCTGCCTTCTTTCCTATAATATACTTCTCTGATGTGGTTGCTTAAGTGAGTTTGTGGAATTCTTTCGCAGACAGATTATTTTAGAATACAAATTTATAATTCTCTTTTAAGAATCCCACACAACGAAAGTAACCTAAATTCTTAAAAAAAAAATCAATTGAGGATTCTAAAGGTTTACATTATGGTAAAATAATCTGAGCAAGAGTTATTTCAGGAAATAAGACCCATTGGCAAAACCAAGCCTTGGAAGCCTCCTCCAGACACTGTACAGTAAGTCTTTATCATCTGTACTGTGTATGAAGCCGAAAGTCACAAAGACTAATAAAATGACAGACCGTGGGGCGGACTAGCATCTGTTTCGAAGGCTCCAAGGAGTACCCAGCTTAGAGTCGGTTCTTTGGTTTGGGGATTATCTCATTTCCCTAAGGTATTGAACTTAAGACGCTTTTTCTCTAAGCCCCACTATATCCCCTCCCATCCTTGGCCCATCCCCCCAACCCCCCACCTGCTTCCTAACCCCGGGCGTGGATCACAGTGAGCCTGAAGTCCCCAGCCACCTGGATCGGCACAGGAGCCAGCAGGGATGGCTAGAAGTAAGCAGCCATTATGGGACTTCTCCTGGGGGAAATGAGGTTTGCCAGGTGCCTTCTCTTTCTCTTTGTCTGGATTTAGAGCCACAGAGGGTTAGAGCTGGAAGGGACCTTCACCGTCATCTCTTTGTAGAGATGAGAAATGGGAGCCTAGAGAGGCTAAGGAGCTTGTGCAGCACATGCCTCTTTTGAAACTCAACTTCAAGGCTATTTTGACCCTGTTAACTAGAGACCTTTCTTGGACCTGAACCCTCCCCAGCCCAAGTAGTGGTCTGCTTCATATCCCTGCTACCCAGCCCTACACAGTGGGCCCATAATGAATGCTAGGCAGTTAGGAGAATGCTCACAAGGCACATCATTGATATGTAACTGAAATAATGCTTGAGCTCTATGAATAGAAACAGAATGTCTTCAAACCTAAAAACGTACTGGCACTGAGAAAACTGAACCCTTCTGAGTATGGACACTGGAAACAGTCCCTCTAAGCAAGATTTTCCTTCCCAGTAGGTGAGTCACACACAGAACTAATGGTCAGGGAAGGAAGGGAGTGGTGATTTAGATGTAGCCATGGTGGTGTTACAATCCAGGACACGAGGCCCAAGACCAGGTGAGCAGCAGCACCTTGCCTAACAGGACCGACAGTTCGTTAGAAGGAGGACTGGTCTCTCATTAAATGAGTAGCCTGTTCCCCTGAAAAACTGGGCAAGTGTGGTACTCTGTAACCTGGAAGTCTGGGTGTTGTCTGAGATTCTTCCTCCTCCTCCACTTCTCAGGTCAAATTCATTATCAAGTCCTGTGATTCCACTTTACAGAGATCTGTCACATCCATATCCAAAGCTTTCATCTCAATAGTTTCTTCACTGTAACCATTCTTTCCGGGAATATGGCAGCAGCCTGTTCACTAATTGTGCTGCCTCCTGCTGGCCTGCTCCTGTGCGTCCTCCATCGGACCTCTAGGAAGATCTTTCTGAAACACAGATGTGATTATAGCATGATCCTTCAGCAGCTCCCTCTTACCCACAAGGAAAGGCTAGGCTACCACAGCATCTGCACCCAGTCCCCCGCCCCCAGCCTGTCCTCTGCTCTAAACCCTCCTCTTCATTGTATTGAACCACAAAGAGCCCTTCTCTCCTTCTTGCCTCTGTCTCAACCTGGAATACACTTCTCCCTGTGTCCGTTGGTGAGAACCCCTGGTGAGAGACCCAGACCAAGTATCTTCTCCTCTGTCAAGCCTTCCCCTCACATCCATCCAGCAAAGTTGAATCTGCCCTTCTCAGGCAGCCCTGGTGTATGTGCAACCTGGGCCACAGTACTTAGCACATCATACTGATGCCATTCCCATCCCCAGGCTAAATTCCTGGAAAATGGGGATCATCTTTTTTCTTTAATCTCTGCAGGCCCAGCTCCCAGGATGGTACTAGACACATAGTAGGAGTTAAATAAGTTTGTTGATGGGCTGATTACAGGAGACAGAAGGGGGAGGTTGAAGATGTAGTCCCCCTGAAGCAGCGTGCTAGGAGAGTGGTGTACCTTGTGTCCTTTATAAATATAGGCTCATAGTCTATTCTGGCTGCAGTCTCGACCTAGGACAGCTTGCCATGGAAGTCCTGTCTTCTCCTTGTTCCCTACACTATTGTCTTACCCATCAGAGAAATATGATTGAGCTGCCTGTGAAATCAACACCTGCTTCTGTATGTAGCCTCTCCCCCACTACCTGATGAACAAACCACCTATTTCTTTACCCTTTTAATAATGTAGCTATAGATACCTCAGACAACTCCCAGTCCCACCCCCCTGCTGTTTTATCTGACTTTGTGAGTTGCTAGTGTCAATTTTTTTTTTTCCATGAGCCCTTCACCATTGATCACTTCATCCAACTCAGACCCAGGTTTTCTGACATCAGTGCTATGTTCTTCCTAATACACCACCTTGTCTGTCTTCCAGGCTGGTGTGTTCCTCCTCCTCCAGCTAAGGAGTCTTAGTCAGTGCTTTCTCTACTCATTGATTCTTCCATCAAACTGCTAGGTGATAGGCCATGTCATTGTACCCAGAGGGATCTCAGTCAAGTGACCGAGACCTACTTGTAACTGAGTGGTTATAAGATAGAGACAAAATCTCCGTGCCTGCTTAAAGTGGAGGAGCTTGACAAATGAGGAATTGAGGAAGACTTCCAGGGGGAGGTGACATTTCACCTGGGTCTTGGAGAGTAAATGGGTGTCCTCAAGGAAGAGAAGAGCACTCCAGGAGGAGGAAACAACATAAGTAAAGGCCTGAGGGTATGAAAAGCCATGGCAGGTTTGAGAGATTGAGGACTGGTGGGGCTTGAGCCACTGGATCCCTTAAGGGACAGGGGAGAAGACCCCTTTCTCCAAGGGGTTTTCTTCAGAGATGAAGCGTGATAGAAGCTGTAAATGTTCCCTACAGCTGCTCCCAAGGCCCGCTGTGCCCCACAGGTGCTCCCATGGCTGAGCGACGTTCCTGGGGCTGTCGCCACTCCCACCCACTCCCACCCGCCTGGGCGGGTGGCTTCCCAGAAGGAAAGAGGCAGGGGAGGAAGCAGATAAGAAAGACAGCTTCTGTTTAGACACAAATATCTTGGTAATCAGCACAGATGGGATGAGAAATACCAAAAAAAGTACATGACAGTTTAGAGAGAATTTGGCTAAATGTTACATATTTTTAACATACCTGTGTAGAGTTTTTGGAACAAGCACCTGAATCCCTCAGAACCTGATTGGGCTTGGGGGTTATGCCTTGACCAAGTGGTGTTTTTATTTCAGAAAAGCTTCCTTCCCCATCCACAAAAGTATCCTTATGATTTTTTTTTTCTCCCACCAAAATAAGGTGCAGGATTTGTCTTCTGACGCTGTGTCTCCTTATTTGGACGGCAAGCTGTGTAACATATTTCTACCCAGCGTGAAGCTTCTTGGCAGACTCTTGAGGCCACGTTTTGGTGGCTTCAGAGTTATCTTTGGATCTGTCAAAAGTGCTAATGGGCTTTCTGGCCTTCTTTAAGCTCCTCATTTCTATTTTCTTTTTACTTCCATCCTCTCCTAAAAGAAAAATTTATGTAATTCATCAGCAGTTAAGCATTTTACTGAAATGCTCAGCTGAGGGCCTTGTATTTTTGTTTGTGAGAATAGCTCTGCCATGTCACGGTCTTCAGAACAAACCCCACCCTGACATCATTAGCTCAGCACTCCTCAGTCCACCGGGCGAGAGATCCACTTGTTGACTCATTCAGACCGCGCATTTCTTGTTCTGGTTTGTTTTTCAAGTTTGTTAAGAGGCAAGTCAGTGTAGTGGTTAGAGCAAAGGTTTCAGATTCAGAAGGCCTGCTTTTGAAACTGGGCTCTGCCTTTTCTAGCTGGGTGACCTTGGCAGACTACTTACCCCTCCTGAGCCTCAGTTTCTACATCTGTAAAATGGAAATGATAATGCCTTTTTCAGCGTTGTTGGGAATGATCAGAGAGAACACAGGCAAAGTACCAGTTGTTTAGCACATGAGGATTGGTCCCTAAATGGGATAACAGTTCTTAACAACAACAGTGCTTCTCTTTCAGCAGGCCTGTTTTGGTCCTGCTTTGTTCCTGTACTGTGCTTTCTTTCCTGAAAACAGCTTGCACCTACAATTTTCAGGGATATAAACAAAGAGCACAGGCTTAGAGACTAACTCACCCAAGACCGAATATGTACCTAGTGTCATATTCATTTTCTCTGTTGCCTCTGTTTTCTTATCTGTATGTAGAGATGATAATACCTGTTCAAAGGGTGGTTTCAAGATCAAATGAAATAATGCATGTAAAGCTTTGTGTCTTGTAGATGTTTAAAAATGTTCCAGTGGGTCAGCGTAACATAAGGGAAAGTATATGGGCTCTGGAGTTGGATCGGGGTCCAAATTCTGACTCCACCAGTTACTGAATCTCTCTCAGACTTACTTTAGATATTGGGGGGGGGGAGGGGAGAATGCCTCACTGGAGTTTTGTAGAAACTGTTTAAGATCACGTGCACGAAGTCCCTAATATAGTACCTGGTACTTGGTAGGTAGTCAGTATATGGAACTATTCATTCACTCGCTCTTTATAAAGGTCACTGGTTAACCTGGTATTCCAACCAAACAGCAATAAATCATAAGATAAGTGCCCATTCTTATTCCCAACCCATAATATTGTTGAAAAGCACTTTATGCTATTTTGCATGTAAAACCCACCTGGTTTTCTTGAATTTATGGGTTACAACTCTTTCATCATTATACACTGCAACCCCTTGGCAGCCGTGTTCTTCTCTCCCTGACCCCCTTCAGTTTCAGAGGATTATATTGTGTGGCATTGAAAACCTGTAACACTGAGGAAATTAACATATTCATGTGTATTATTAAAGTCAGGTGGGTATAGAAAGGGTTGCAGAAAAGAAACACATTATATTTTTTCTGAAACCTAAAGAGTGCCAATCCATAGTACTAATTAAAGACATGAAGTCCCGGCTCCAGACAAAAGCTGGTTAAAACACTGCTTTGTCACCACTTGCTGCTGCTTGTCTGCAATTTTTTTTTCCTTTTGAGTGAAATACCTGGAAATTGTAAATCTTTGAAATTGCTCTAATTCCTGCCGAGTCCTTTCAGAGAGTGTAAACTGTGGAGGAGGGGATGCCAGCGGTGATGACAAGAGAGGAGCGTGCCCAGCCTTTGCGGGTGGGATCTGTTGGACAGAAACGGGCTCTGTGCCAGAAGCCTTTTGGTCCTTGGGTACTTTCTCTTGCCTACACGTATGGTGCGGTGCAGTGGGAAAGTCTTAGGATCTGGAGTCAGAAGATCTGAGCTGCAGTCCTGTCTTTATTGCTCATGAGACTCTGATCTTGGCATCCCTCCCTGAGCCTCGGTTTCCTAATTCGTGAGATTGCAGACTTCCTGTCCTGCTCACCCTTTGGAACTGATAAGAAATGGGATGCAGTGCTGCCCGTGACCTCACGTAAACTGTAATCCCCACACAGAAGTGCTGCATCTCTAGTCTCTTCCAACTTTGCATTTCATGATTTTACACACGAGTGGGATTCAGTCTCCCCGGTGGAAAGAATAGGATAGGGGCAGAGGAGAGTATACTTTCTGATGATTTTCTGCTTCTCATACTTTTTTAGATACCGCCTGTAGTAAGAACAAACAAAATAAGCCATGATCTCCCCTTCTTGTTTCTCCTAGAGAAATCTGACAGAATATTTTGTGGCTGTGGATGTAAACAACATGTTACATCTGTATGCCAGTATGCTGTATGAACGCCGGATTCTCATCATCTGCAGCAAACTCAGCACCGTGAGTAGAGTCTTGAGATGGGTTTTTTAATTGTTGTAATTGAAAGATGTATTGGAAGGATTAAAGACAATTTTAGAAAAAGAAATCAGCCACAATCCCCACAACATGTCATTTTCATTAATTATTCATGTTTCTTTACAGTGCCAGTGCGTGTTTCATTTATTCTTATAGCTTCACAATCAAGTATAAGTAGTTTTCCATTTGGTCGTGTCATGAACACTTTGCATATTTTCACATAAGCTTCCGTCATTGTCATTTTCTTTTCATGTCTAGATCCTATTCCATTGTATTGATGTGTCACCATTCACGAAATCTTTCTTCTCCCGATGGCCGTTTAGGTGGCTCATAGTTTAATCCTTGAGTAGATAATACTGCAGTGAACATCTTGTGGCTGCTTTGGACGGATGCAGCTCATGTTTGAATGAGTTAGGACCATCAAGTCAAAGGACTGGATGAGCACTGTAACTTAGGGACTGCCAGACCACTTCCCAAACAGGCTGTGCTTGTTTATACTGAATGCTGCCAGCTGTATACATATGAGTTACCATTTCTGCTGCAGCCTTGCAAGAATTGCGTGTGCATGCGTGCATATGGGTATTAATTTTGCTAATAAAATAGCTGGAAAATGGTATTGCAGGTTTGCTTTATTTTTCTTTAGTTATAGGTGACTGAAGATTTTCTATGGATTTACTTCCTATTTATATTTTGTTAATGTCTTTTCCCATTTATCTTACAGAACTCCTGTTCTTCGTTTTTTCAGTAGATTGGAATGGAGTCTTTTATATTGTAATAACTTTTGCTATATGTATAATATAAACATTTTTTCATGTTCTTTTTATTTTAGTTTTTTTTTAACTTGCCAAGTCTAGGAGTTTGTATCGTTCCCTATATTTCATAAGGAAAATTCTCAAACACGGAAGGTAGAAATCATTTTACAGTAAACACCCATATAATTCCATCTAGATTTTGCCATTAACACTTGACTGTGTTTGCTTTGGCTCGTATTTATTTACCTACCCATCCCACATGCTATTCATCAATCCATCGTATTTTCTAATGCATTTTAAAGTAAATCACAGACATCGGTATACATCCCCCTAAATTACTGAGCGTGTATATTATTAACTGAAGTTCAATATCTGTTTATAGTATTATTTTTCTTTTGAGGTTAAACTTACATACAGAAATTGACTGGGAGTGGAATGCCGAACAGGTACCTCTCTGTTAGAGAGGGTAGAAAGACCTTCTTATAGTGAGAGTCTCCCTAATGAAGGGTCTATGGATAAAATCAGTTGAGTGTTTACATACGACTATAAGACACCTAATAATGAAAACCTTGTGAGGCCATTAGAGTTTTCTTTATGATTTTCATCATAATTTCATTATTTTATAATTTCTTTGGTGTTGTTTTCTTGTCAAGAACTCACAGTTTTTTCATTGTGCCAGGCTCATAGCATATACTCGGTGATAAAAGCATGGCCCTTGCCCTCAAGGGGAAAACATCCCAGAGTAGACCTCTTACTTTGTTTTGCATTTAATTTTAAACTAAGAGTGCAGCTCATAATCTTAGGGCCTGAAAACCCAGACTGAGTTTCAGAACTAGAGGATGGCCGCTGTGTCTTGATGAGGCCAGTTAGAATAGAAGTAGAGTTGGGGAGCACCTGTCTGGGTCAGTTGGAGGAGCGTGTGACTGTTGCTCTCGGGGTCATGGGTTCGAGCCCCATGTTGGGTATACAAATTAAGTAAATATATAAAACTTAAAAAAAAAGAAGAATAGAAGTACAATTGAAAGAGCCTAGTTACCAGGGGTGCCTGGGTGGCTTAGTCGGTTTGGCGTCTGATTCTTAATTTTGGCTCAGATCATGATCTCGTAGTTCATTCATTTGAGCCCCGTGTTGGCCTCTGCGCTGGCAATGCAGACCCTACTTGAGATTCTCTGTCTCCCTCTTTCTATGCCCCTCCCCTGCTCCCTGAAAAATAAAGAAACATTAGACACACCCAAGGCACCTGGGTGACTCAGTTGATGAAGCTTTGAACTTCAGCTCAGGTCATGATCTCACAGTTCATGAGTTTGAGCCCCATGTCAGGCTCTGTGCTGACAACTCAGAGCCTGGAACCTGCTTCAGATTCTGCCTCCCTCTCTCTCTGGCCCTCGCCCCATCGCGTGCTCTGTTTATCTGTCTGTATTTCTCTCAAAAGTAAATAAATGTTAAAAAAAAAAAAAAGTGTAGTCCATAACCAGTTACTGTTATATTGGAGTATTAAATTTCAGTAGAACAAAATAAGGACATCATATTGATGTAACTTAAATTCCCTGTAATTATATTTTTGAGCTCCTAATATGCGCCAGGCACTGTGCTAAGCACTTTGTGTTTATTACCTCATTTAATCCTCACTATAAGAGTGTGTGGTAGGTTCTGGTATTGCCTCCGTTTTATAGATAAGAAAGAATGTACCTTCTGTGTGATTTTTTTTAGATAAATATGATAGATTAAACACACAAAACTATTTCTGTTCTTTCCCAAAACTAAAATGAATTAAAGAATCAATGAGCACAAAGAGTAGATGAGGCTGAAATTTTTAAAAATAAAATATTATTATCAGTGTTATGCCCATATTTAAAACCAAAGGTGAAATGGACAATAAAACATAATTTACCAAAATTGAATCAAGAAAGAAAAATTGAATAGGTCATTTAATTTATAGAAATTGAGTCAGTATATAATTTCTTTTTTTCTGAACCACTCAGATGGATTTATAGGTATGTTTTATCAAACATCTCAAGGAACAGATCACTGCAGTCTTAGACAAACTTCTTGATCTAGAAAAAAGAGGGAATATGCTCCACCTTTTCTTGTGATAATTGCCTAGCCTTGACATTCAGCCACACAAGGAGACATTACAAGAAAGTTTATCAGCCAGTCTCACTCATAAACATAATAGGTTTAAAGAAAATGGTAGCAAATGTATAAAAAATATAATTCATAATCACTAAGTTGGGTTTATTCCAGAAATGTAAGGTTGATAATATTAGAAAAATCTGTTCCTATAGCTTACCACATTAACATATTAAAAGGGAAAATTCATAGGGTCACCAGTAGACCGAGAGGAAGCTTGATAAGTTCATGAATAGGAAGACAGTGTATTTAAGATGCCGTTCCACTCTAAAACGATCCGTAGATTGCATACAGTTCCATTCAAAATCCCATTAGGATTTTACATAGCACTTGGCAAACTGATTCTAAAATTAATGCAGAAAAGTCCAAGGAAGAGCCAAGACATGCTTGAAGGAAAAGAATGGGTCGTGGAAGCTTGCTTTACCAGATACCAAAATTTTTTTATAGAGCTGTGGTAATTAAGATGCTAGTAATGGCACAGGAATACCCAAATAGTCTTGCTGGGACAGGACAGACATTGAGAAACAGGCCACGTGTGTGTGACTCTTTATATACAACAGACGCGGTGCTGTAAGATCTGGGGGAATGGATGGAGTTTTCAATAATTGATAATCTACACAGTGAAGAAAAAGGAGACAATTTCTATCTTACACCCTATGCAAAACTGAATCTTGAATGCATCGAGGACTTCAATGTGAAAAGCGAAGTTTTAAAACTTTTAGAAGACAAAATAAAATAATATCTGTGATCTTGGAGTAGGGAAAAACTTAACCAAATGATCAAACATATTCATTGTATAAAGGAAAAGATTAAAATTGTGAACATTTGTACATTAAAAAATAGGGTTCAGAGAATGAAAAGACACAGCACAAGCTGGAGTTGAGAGCTTTGCCATGTATAAAACTGACAGAGGAGTAACCTCTGAAATATATAAAGAACTGCTGCACTTAAAATGCAGAAGACAAGTCTGTCAATAGAAACATTGGCCAAAAGCACAGATAGGCATTTCACAGAAGAAAATGGCTAATAAAATACATGGAAAGATGCTCAACTACCTTGTCATCATAGACAAGCAAATTAAAACTACAAGGATTAAAATACTAGGTTTGCGAAATATGATGTCTGGTAAGTCGAGTGTCCTATTGAATATGCATTGGGGGAATTCATGAACTACTCTGAAAAGTATGTGGCCCAACTATTTGTGCAATTCCATCCCTGGGTAGAATTGTGTGCGTTTGTGTGTGTGTGTGCGAGCGCGCGTGTGTTTGTGCACGCGTGTGTGTGCGCACGCACGTGCGCGCACACTCCGATACACCTACCTATACACACTCATTGGTCATTTATAGTGGGATATATGTACAAGTATGTTCATAGCAGCATTGGGGCTTTTTCCTTTTGTTTTTTAAACCTGGACAGAGGCTGTGTGACTACCAACAGAGAACTGATAAATTCTGGCATAATCCTAATGGAGTACTGTATCAGTGAAAAAGAACTAAACTACCAACATGATTAGGTCGCTAATACAGACTTTTGAGTGAAAGAAGCTACTGAAGAATATACAGTTTGATTTCATTCCCATAAAATTCAAGTAAGAAAAATTAAATGGGATATTAGGGATACATACAAACTGCACGGGGGAAGAAGAAATGATTAACACAAAATTTAGGTAGTTTCCTCAAAGGGAGTGAAAATATTATAGTCAGAAAGAGGCATACCAGGGACATCAAAAGTATTATTTTCTGTCTTGAGCTTGGTTAGGGAGTCAGCAAACTATTCTGTAAAGAGTCCAATAGTAAATATGGCTTTGTAATCCAAACAGTCTTGTAATTACTGGACTACAGCCTTATAGTTTACATTCCATAAACTAGTAGGCGTACTTGTGTTCCAGCAGAATTTTATTTACAAAAACAGGCAGGTCAGACTTGGCCTTCAGGCTGTAGTTTGCCAACCATGAAGTTAGGGTGCTGGATTTTGGATTCTTATGTTTTTGTTCTTTTAAAAGTTGATTATATGGGGACACCTGAGTGGCTCAGTTAGTTAAGCATCTGACTTTGGCTCAGGTCATGACCTCACACTTCATGGGTTTGAGCCCTGCATTGGGCTCTGTGCTGACAGCTGGGAGTCGAGCCTGCTTTGGATTATGTGTCTCCGTCTCTCTGCCCCTCCCCCCCTCACACCATGTCTCTGTCTTTCAAAAGTGAATAATTGTTAAAAAAAAGTTTTTTAAGTTGATTATATACGTACTTTTATATGTATATATATTTCAGAATTTTTGAAAAATTGAAAAAGAAGAGACCAAGCTCCTTCATCTTGAAACGTTACAACACAGAGATAGAGACAAAGCAGTTCTTCTACAAAGGTCAGGAATTAAACTTGCATGAGATTTGGCAGTGGCAGTTCTAGAACCCAGAAGATGGTGCAACAGCATCAGGGGAAATGAGTTCTCACCTGACATTCCAGACGTATCTAATGGAAGCCCCTACCATACCTGACGACCTCCTAAGGTCTCGGTTCCTCCACTCTGCCTCCTCTGTGTGGCTACACCATCAGTTCTCTTGAGGGCTCACCTCTCTGCTGATCCACTGACTTCATTCAACTAGTATTTTTCATGGCACTGTTTTAAGGCACTGGGGATACAACAGGCAAAAATCCCTGTCCTCACAAAGCTTATATTCTAGTAGGTAGACCTTCTTTCAGTAAACTAAGTAAGTTAAATATACAGTGTGGAAGACAGTGATTAGTACTAAGGCGTATAATAAAAGGAAAAAGGAGACTGAAGGGGAAGTAAGATGGCAGGTGTTGCATTTTTAGGTCGATGGTCAGAGAATGCCTTATTCAGAAGGTGATGCTACAGTTTCCTTCTTGCTACCTTCAGGGAATTCCAACAACCTTGAGCTCCTCTCTAATGTGTCTCTGTTTTCTTCTCTACTGGCCATTCTTAGGAGCTTGCTAATATGCTGTAATAGCTCCCCAAACTCAAAACAAAGCTTTCAAATCCCCATTATCCCATTTTTATTCTCTCTTTTAGAACAAAATTCCTTGAGAGTTATTTCTATTAACTGTTTAACTCTTCCCCTCCCCTCTCCCCAGTCTGCTGTTAGGATTTAGCCCCGTCCTTTCCACTGAAACTACTTTTGTTCACGGCACCAATGACCTCATGTCAAGTAAAATTGAATTAGTACTTACAAAGTCCTTAGAATAGAGTCTGGCCTATAGTACGTATATATATATTTATAAGAAGTTAGTAATATCTAAAATGGGAAGTGAAATACTATTTAAAATTTAAAATTAGGAAATTGTTATTTAGAAATAGGAGATAAATACCGTGTTGAATGTGAATACTAGGAATTAAGGATACATGTGTACATGTATCATTTTGACTTAAACTTTTTTTTTAACTGTTGATTTTTAAATAACATCTGCATTTTACTAGTTGATGGTAGAAACCTCTTTAGGAAGAAGGGGGCAGTTCTCCTTATATCTCACATGGGGTCAGGGGCATCCTGATGAGTAATTTCTCTAGGGATAAAGTAACTGAGCAGACTTCAGTTTTATCCAAGCCTTTGTGCTTCTACAACTTCAGAATTTAAAGTGTTTTTTTAAAGTTTTATTTATTTAAGTAATCTCTGTGCTCAACGTGGGGCTTGAACTCATGACCCTGAGACCAAGAGTTGCCTGCTCTTCCAACTGAGCGGGCCAGGCGCCCCTAAAGTTTTTTAATTGTTGCCTTTTATTTCCTTAGTAGTGGCTTTTTATTGTCTGTCCAATGACACGGAGAATGCAAAGGTTATTTTTAAGAGCCTGAGGCAGCGGCTTTTTTTTTTTAATGTTTATTTATTTTTGAGAGAAAGACACAAAGCGTGAGCAGGGGAGGGGCAGAGAGAGAGAGAGAGAGAGAGACAGAGAGAGAGAGAGAGGGAGAGAGAATCTGAAGCAAGCTCAAGGCTCCGAGCTGTAAGCACAGAGCCCAACACAGGGTTCAAACCCACGAACTGTGACATGACCTGAGCCAAAGGGATTCTTTACCAACTGAGCCCCAGGTGCCCCAATAGCCTGTGGTTTATGACCGCCCTCTTGACAAACCAAGATGAGGCCTGTCATACCTCGGCAAGCCGCATTTTTCTCAATTTTGTTCGAGAAGATGCAGGCTTGATCCTCCTCGGGACCATCAAGCACCTGAACAATGAAAGCTGTCGCACACTCCAGAGTGCCATCTTCTGTATAGATGACTGTGTCAATAGAGATGAGCCCAGCTATATTTAGTTCAGAGTCAAGTAATATTCATTTCAGGCTTTTCTCGGTCAATAATGGGATATTCTGTATAAGAAAAATGTGTGAGTTTTTGTTCTCTTTGCTCAGTTAATGTATATTGATTGTTTTCCTTTATAAATGATAAATAGGGAAGGCTTACCTAAATCTTGTTCTCTAATGTAAACACTTCAGTGTGATCTCTTCTGGCACAAAGGCCCCATTTTTCTTCCAGAGTTTTATATCTGACTTTAACTCCTGTTGCTTTTTTTTGGTAACTCTTATGGATAGCAGGTCGGTTGAAGACAAGACCTTTATGGAGATGGTGTCCTGTAATTCCGAGAGAGTCCTAGAAGATCAGTATTATCCCCATTTTACAGAGTGGTTCATCCACTCAGAGAGATGGAGTAAACTGAGCAAGGTTAGGTCCTAGATGGGAGAGAGGGACCTACAGATAGGTCATTACCATGCAGTGGGGCTTCCGGAAAGGGAGAACCAGACAGAGGTTACACATGCAAATGAATCATAACCCCTTCAAAGTGCTTACCTTTGGGGATCACGTATGTTTGTTGGGTGTCTCATCAAGCTATTGTCAGAACCCTAGTGTGGGAACTGACAAAGGAGCCAGAGGTGCATTGTCAAAATATCCTCCCACTGAGGGAACCTGAGAATTCTCCTAGAGAGCCAAAGAGATAGTCTGAGCCAAATCGGGAGGATAAGGTAGCTGATGGAGCCTGGGTAGTACTGGTTTGGGTAAAAAAATAAGTCCCTGATTGTATAGTAATTAGAGGAACTCCTTGTGTAGCTTGTAAATAGTTCTAAGACTGCCAAAGAGGCGTGTTGACCGCATCGGTGGACTAAATGTGTGGAACGCCCTCATTTAGATTTATACCCCTGTGTTTTATAAGGGAGGTCTCCAGTTCTCCCTCACACCCTGTTAAAATTCTTCTAAGTTAACATTTTTGAACCACCTACGATGTGCCAGGCACTGTGCTAATCCTTTATGTATGTGTTCATTAGCTTTTTCAGTGACCCTTAGGAGCTAGTTGGTCACTTTCTCCCTTCGCAGATGAGAACATCTGGCCCTGGGCAAGTTGCAGTGTCTTAGACGTCTAAGATGACCAGAGACAGGATGGAAACCTGTTGCCTTTGAATGCACATTCAGAACTTTTTATTTCCGATTTCATGAGCACTTGATCTGTGCCTGGCACCACGTGGCACCAGGGAAAAAGAAGGCCAATACACGAATTTCAAACTGACCCCCTCGCCCATGAGCACTGCTCATATTCAGCCCACTGTGTCTGCGGGCTGTCAGATTCACCCGTCCACCAGCCTCACCCCTGCCACGAGCACAGCCTTAGTGGGTCCCTGGGCCATATCTTCCCCAACTCACTGTGGCTTCAGGCCGCTATTACTGCACTTTCTGCCATCCCCTGGGCATCTTGGCCCTAATCGCTCCTAATGTAATTTCGGAGTGGTGCACGAAGTTTTGTAAACCGAGAATATCCAGTAAATGATGACAAAGGCGTATTTTACTTTCCAAAGGAAAGTATTTATTTGTTTTAAGTAATTGATCAGTTTTTTAAAATAAGTTCTGAGGAAGGAAGCACAGTTTAGTGATAAGACCATCACCTAACTAATTGAGCCTACACATCCAATTATTCGTGTAGTACTCACAACTATGGAAAGAGTGGTTACTTTTCTGATAGCACCTCATTTAGGGAAGAAAACCCCCCAGATAGCTTCTCCCTGTCAGTTTCTTCCTAAGTACAGTGGCGGGGGACGTGGGCGATACTGAGTGTTGGAGGTGTGCAGGGATGGGCATCTTCCTATCCTCACCCCAGTCCGGTCCAAGCCACTCCCACTAACAGCATCCGTTTATCTTAGTGCCACCTGGTCGTGTTGCCTAAGAGGGCCGCTTTGTGCATGAGGCTGTGTTTCAGATTCGGCTTCATTTTCGCTCCTTTCCTGATGAACTCTGCCTGTTTCTGACTCGGCCAGCCCATGTCAGGGGACGGGTACCCGAATGATGTGTGTAAAGCTTTCCTCGCTCTCCTGGACTAGAAATACCTAATCCTGTTTGCCTATCTGCAGCTCTGGAAGCAGAGAGGAGAGTGTGCAGTTTAAGAAGGTTGGAAGTACTGGACAGGAGCCAGGCCCTCTCTGCCTGCGCGCTCCGCTCTGCATGTTCCAGCGTAGGAACAAACTGCATTATTTTGTTTCAAACTGTGCTCAAGGGAAGCCAAGACCTTGTAACTGGAAACTTACCAAACAGAGAATTCTAAGACTAAATTTAGTGTTCTATTTAAAAAATAAAATAAATCGAACATTTTGTTTGTTCATCTTTTATATGTTAAAAAAAGAGAGATTAACCTAGTTCACACTAACAACCTAAGAAGAGTATTCAAAGAAGTGAGAAGAAAACTAATCCTCTTGGTGAAGAGGGAAATCCTTAAGAAAATGTAATGAAGTGGCGTGAAATACAGACTCTGCAGCCAAACTCTCAAACAGCATAGCCTGTCTAATCTTCATCACATAAAATTTTATTGTGGCTCAGAGAATATTAAAAACTTAGAAAGAAATGAAAGGAACATCCATGGGCAGGAAGTAAGGAAGAAAAGATTGGTATGTTTTATTTATGTGGGTTTTTCTCTGGTTTGGAAACGTAAATACAATTAGCTGCTTTTTGAACTGTATTCTTCATTTAATTATATGTGAGTCGGTTTTCTCCTGTTCATGTTGAGCTGTAACTAGAAGAACCTGAAGATGTTATAAAGGCTACGTGATAAAGAGAGTATCAACAGTTTAATTTGTGACACTTTAAACATTGCTGTGATTTCAGGGCACCTGGGTGGTTCAGTCAGTTAAGCGTCTGACTTTGGCTCAGATCATGATCTCACGGTCTGTGAGTTTGAGCCCCACATCGGGTTCTGTGCTGACCGCTCAGAGCCTGGAGCCTGCTTCAGATTCTCTGTCTCCCTCTCTCTCTCTGCCCCTCCCCAGCTCACGCTCGCTCTCTCTTTCTCAAAAATAAGTAAACATTAAAAGAAAAAAATTGCTGTGATTCAACCAGCCCTGGAATCCCTACCTAGTTCTTGCTCTGCCTCTCCTGCTTCTGCTCCCATTGCTTCAATAAGTGTCAAGCCACCTGCTTTAGACGAGACACAGGATTCAGATTGTTAGTGATTCCCAAATGCTCAGCTATGGGCTATTTGTGTTAGGATGACCCAGAGTACTTGCTAAAAATTCAATGTTTTGGCCACCATCCCCAGACATTCTGGTTCACAAGGTCTAGCATGAAAATCACAAAAAGTCTATTTTTTTCAGGTTCCTGAAATGATTGATACACAGCCAGATTCAGAAACAGTAAACAAGCTCTTCTCTAAGACAAAACAATATTTTTTCTTTGATTACTGTTATTTTGCCTCATTAGACTAATTTTCATTTTGAGACTACATAATAGAGGCCGATTAAATTTGTTTAGAAGACATGAGTACAGACTAGCTCTAAAAAATTCTGTTTCCATGTTTCTCTTTAGGAGAGCTTTGATTTTGGCACTAGCTAGTCTAGGAGAGGACAGAGCTAAGTATAATCTATTTAAGCTGTCAGTAGTGTTGGTTGCTGATGAATTCCACAGTTATCATTTGGGGTGCATGTGTATAAAGAGACCTAGAGAGGTGATAACTTCTTTTCAGCCATTGCATTGAGAGCACAGCAGAGAATTTTATTTATTATTTTAGTGGTGTGGTCAGTTTATGAAATAGTATATTCTTTAGGTTATAGGATTGATTATAGCTTATTTTTTATTTCTCTTGTGAATCAAATCTCTACCAAAAAGCACGAATGGGTCATATATTCAAGTCACCAATATCTTAATACACTGGAAAAGCCCTAAATGGCACCCATGTTGGCAGATGTCATATTAAGGTTGTTAAAGAAGTTTGAACACCTACTAGGTGCTAAGTCATCAAGAGCAACGAGTCATGATTTCCTGTGGTATTTGTAGGCTGAAAGTGTGGTCATTTTGTGCTAGAGCCTGAGGTGAGATTAAGCTGTGCTGTTGGGTTGCTACAGATCTTATGAAAACTCACATTTTTTCTCTTTTGCTGTCTCAATAGCAATGTAGTCTGCCAGCTAGATGAATCAGCCAGCGTGCTGGTGATCTTTTCCCGAGAAAAAGGACAGCAGGCTGGATGAGAGAGTACCAGACTTCAAGTCACAGTGGTGTTCAGTTCCTACCTGTATACTTCATCCTGCCTAGCCATCTGGTCTCAGGCAACTTACTTGATTTTTCTGAATCTTTCCATCCTTTTCTTTTAAAATGGGGATAGTATTGGGGCACCTGGGTGGCTCATTCAGTTGAGTGTCCAACTCTTGATCTTGGCTCAGGTCACGATCTCATGGTTTTCTGGGTTTGAGCCCCATATCAGGCTCTGTGCACTGACCACATGGGCAGAGCCTGCTTGGGATCCTCCCTCTCTCTTCCTGTCTCTGCCCTTGCCCCACGCTGAGCTCTCTCTGTCTCTCTCAAAATAAATAAATAACTTTGAAAAAATAAAATGAAATAAAAATGGGGACGTTATTAATGCCCACCTTAGGGTTATTGAAACAATTCAGTGGTTATAGATATGAAAGCACATTGCCCAGTGCTGGGTACATACTGCCTCGTCAGCAGAAGTAAGTGGGCTCCAAAGGGTAGCAACCCCTGATTTGACTTTTAGAAATAAAGAGGGCTGTAAAGATCCTGGAAGTGTTGTGAAGATTTAATTCATATAAATGGTGATAGTAGATGTTGAATGAGTCTAGGCAACAGAGGATAGTCATGGCAACTCATGAGGTTTTCCATATCCACCCACTTCTCATTAGTCACTTAGTCATTGACTAAATTGTCATTTCTTGTTCCAAGTCTCCACAGTCATGACTACATAGAGATTGAGTGGCCTCAAGTGTTGTTTTGTTTGCTTGACCCAGTGTTATCACATGACCAGGCTCACAGGAAGAGGACTAGCAGCTTCCTGTCTTCATCCTTCCAGGCTCTCTGATCCATCCCTCCCTCCCTCTCTCTCTCCCTCTCTCTCTCCTCTCTCTCTCTTTCTCTCTCTGGGAAGCAGGCCTGATTCTTGCCCCAGGCAGAATTAATGATTCCTTCTTCATAGGCTAACACCCTTGAACCTCTATTATAGCGCCTCTTTCATAATGCCTTTGTGTTGAAGCTGATTGTTTGCATTTTGATCTTTCTCTCTCTATTATGAATTGCTTGAGGGCATGGCTTGTACACATAGTGGATTCTCAGTAATTGTCAGATTAATACAGATCCTAGCACAGAGGCAGTCTCCTGTGAGCTAAGAGCATGGACTCCAGAGCTAGACTCCCTAAGTTCGTATCCTGTCTCTGGCACTGGCTCTGTGACCTTGCACAGTGTCCTTAAATATGTAGTCACCTCACTTTCCTCATCTGTAAAGTGGGGACACTAGTGCTACCCACCTTACAGGGGTGTTATGAAGATTAGAGGAATATATAGAAGCACTTAGAACAGTGCTTGGCAGTAGTAAATACAGAGGAAGTGGTCATGGTGGTGGCTATAGTATAGCTTCAATTTGTCTGAGTTTCCTAGTACTTTCTAAGGTTGGATTTGCCTGAAAAAATGCTAGAGGGGTGATTCTCTCTGCCCCTGCCCCCATGCCTACCACCTGAAGGTTTCCTCTTCATGAATGGATACCTAGAGATAGGTACTCATGATTCCACGTTCAGTTATGCCATCTTTCTTTTTTAGAAAAAAATGGGGTCCTTTATTAGAGCAGTAGTGTAAGTTAGCTAAACATAGGAATGTTTCCTAAGAACTGTTAATATCCGCTTACACAAGAATTGAGGTGGCACATTTCATTTTGAGTGCCAGCTTGGATCGATTGGCAATGGCAGCATGGTTGGAGGAATCTCCAGGCCATGGCCTGACGCCATAGTTAGCAATGTCCATCAGGCACAGAATGGAAGACAATACCTTGCTGTCCCTGTGTTTAAATGAATTATCAATCCCCATGTAACTTTGCCTTTTTCTCTCACACTTTCCTCACTCTTGGTGCTATGGGCCTATTGATATAATAGTTTACCATACAATAGCTTCTGCCCCTGCTTTGGAAGCTAGAATTTTTCTCTGGCAGTTTTAGTTGCTTTGATATTTTGAAGTGTCAAATCTTGACCCAAAAACTCATTGCCCTGGCTAATAACTTACTCTAATTACTTTACCTAGTAAATAGCTTTAAGAAAAAAAGAAAGAGAGAGAGAGAAAGAGAGAGAGAAAGAAAGAAAGGAGGGAGGGAGGGAGAGAGAAGAGAGAAGTACTTGAGCAGGGCATTGCCTGAGAAAGCTTCCTTTTGACTGGATGATCTTGCCATTAGAGGAAGTTACTCTGCTGGACTCCGTGTTGGTGTGTTGGATTTTTTTTTTCCTTTCCTTTTCCCAGAGGATAGTGGAGAACCAAGAGGTAGGATGAGTTCCATCCAACTAAAATAGAAACTACTGGAAGAAAGATTGTCTCCACCCCCTGCAAAATAATAACAATAATAATAATAATAATAATAAAACATTACATTTTGGCATCTAAGAAAAGCAGGACATTCTTTGCTCTTTTCCTTCCTTCCACGCACATGTCTGGCATCTGTCTAGACCAGCTGAAGGTCTTTGATTTCTGAGGCTTTATAAGTTGTCTTTCTGTTAAAACATCTTTAATAGTTTCTTAAAAGCCAACTCTTCCCTCACTAAATACAGTAAACACAGTTTGATCGTAGCTGAACCATTTATAATTAAAGGTTTTTCTTATACCCTTGGAAGGGTTGAGTAGATTAAATTTCATAGTCTGCAAAAAAAACTTTGTTGATTTTGTAGTGGGTTTTCTATTTGAGAATAAGTAAAAATCAAAACCAAAAAAATTCAACAATGCTATTTGATTCATGGCACCGTTTATATCCTGATGACTGCAAAGATGGCTTAAAATTAAACAGAAGAACCTAGTTCTCAAACTGAGAGAGTTAACAACTACTATGCTGAGCGAAATAAGTCAGGCAGAGAAGGACAGCTACCATATGTTTGCACGTATAGGAGGATTAGGAGGAACTTAACAGAGGACCATGGGGGAGAAGAAGGGGAAAAATAGTAGGGGAGAGGGAGGGAAGCAAACCATGAGAGACTCTTGAATGCCGAGAACAAACTGAGGGCAGATGGGAGTGGAGGGGAGGAGAAGGGGGGTGATTGGCATGGAGGAGGGCACTTGTTTGGATGAGCACTGGGTGTTATATGGAAACCAACTTGTCAATAAACTATTTTTTTAAAAACACAATGTTTTCTGCAACTGACCTACTTTGGATAGTTCTTGGTTGAAATGAGTGGACTTAAAAATGACCTATCTTTAAAGTTAGAAATCTGGTATTCTTTCTGTACTCTCTCTCTTTTTTTTTTTAATCAATTTCCTGGTGTTTGGCTTCGGAGGAGAAATCCAGATGCTACTCTGACTAACCCTGTGATGAAGCAGGGGTCATTTTGATCTTCCCTGAGTTCTAGGCTGTGAACAGTGACTGTGACGATCTGATTGTCTCTGTCAGCCCTTGAAACTTGGAATCTCAATACCTTATAGAGACGTGCAGCTTCAATTGTGATCTTTTAAGCAATGACAATTTGTTAAGTGTCTGGTAATCTTGCCTGCCATTCCTCATGATGTTAGGCTGAAGGCATTCTAACATTGCCCAGCATTTGCTCAGCACCTGCTCTGTGTCCAGCATAGGAAGATATGAGGAAGGGAAGTCCAATGTGGTCTCTGCCCTTGAGGAACTTACATCTTTAGTTTCATGACCCTGATCTCCTAAGCCCATCTACCTCTGAGATATCCAGAGTGTTGGGGGTCAAGGCCCTGCCCTCCACAGTCAGGTGAGAAAGCTACAGTGGTTCTGAGGTAGCACATGATTCCAGGTGGACCCCTATAACTATAGACACGAAAAAACAAGACTAAGCTTTGTGACAGACCTTGTTTTACTTATGCTTTGTCAGTATAGCTGAGGAAGGTCACCTGGGGCAAAGGGGGCACATTCTTCACGTCAAAGGATGGCAGTTCCTGTAGGTCAGAAATTGTCAAAGCTGGAAGAGAGCATGGAGTTTACAGAGTCCCAACTTCTCATTTTCCATATAGGTGAAATTGAGATCCAGGAGAGGAAGCAGCTTGCTCAGATCAAAAAGAGTTAATGGAAGCTCCATGAAAGTATATGAAAGGGAACTTGATGGAAAGCCAGGCTTTCAAATAGGTCTGCCAGATTGGGATATAAGCCTTTCCATTTGACCAAAAATTATTATGCCACTGTGTAGAATTCCCAGTGGACTGAAGACAGTATAACACTTTAGTTAAGTGTAACTAACCCCCAGAAAACTTTCAGATCTGTGTTTGTTTTAAAAAATGATTATTTTCTGTTAATTGGCATTTTACCCTAGATGATTTGGTCATCTAACAGCAAGGCAGTTGTATTTGTACATAATTAGGCCATACTGATAGGGACATTATCTCACCTAGTTCAGGATCCTCAGCACGGTGTATAGACACGCAAAAATTTTTTTAATTACACGTTGTGGAAACACAGTGGCCATTATAATCTGACAGGGCTGGATGTGAGTCCCAGTTCCATCACTTATGAGCTGTGTGGCTTTGGGCAAGTTATTTCACCTTAGAGGCTGTTTCCGTATCTGTGAAATGTGGTGGTGAGTGTATATGTATACACACTTGCACAATTCTAAATACTTTGCAGTATCTTAAAACCCCCAACATGGTACCTGGCGCATATACTGTAGGGATTCCTTTTTTTTTTTTTTTTTTTAATGGGGAGCGTCTTACTTTTGTTTCGTGTTAAACTGCCACGCCGCCATTAAGAATCCTTATATACACACATGCACACGTATGTGCATACATACACTCTTTGTGATTTTCCAGCTACGTCGTTGATCAGTCTCCACGTCCTATCCCTCATGCCTTCTTTCTTTCTCTTCCTTTGCCTCAAAGGAAACTAACAGAGCCATACAGAAAGCTTCAAGATAGAACTGACCTTGTGCACCTTTAATTGAGGACAGAGTTTACGAAAAGTGCGTCCAGAAACCCACCAGTGGTTTGCTTTACAATCTGTGTCCTGGTTAGACTGGCTGTTGGCTGTATAATTTGTCTAGTTTTGTCTGGAGTCTTAGACTATTCAGCTGCTTCAGGGCAAAATCTTTTGGGGTGTCATTAAATGGGATTGATAATTGGCTTCTGATGAATATTCATTGTGACTAATGACTTTGGGCAAATTTTACACATACTATCTTTCTATTCTCCCACTGAGTGAGATTTTGATAGGATCATTTTCTTCAACTTGCTCTTCAATTAAATATTCACAATGTCCCTTTGTTGCCTATAATCCAAATTGTATACTTCCATTACTTTAAAATTTTGTAGTCTGTAAGGAATGAGCATAGGCTTTTAGGAGCCTTATTTTTAAACATGGAGTTGGCCTTAGAGGTGTTTTTAAAATAAGTGGCTGATGATAATTTATGGGATTTAGTGTTATTTCTGATGAAGCTCAGATAAATTCTAACACTTCGCTTGTGGTTGACTCACCGCTATTCCTAAGTAACAGCATACATTGTTTTGCCACTCACTGTTTTGGAAAAGAGTCCAACAGTTCTCTTGTTTGTTTGTTTTCTTAATGGGTAAATGCATTTTATTTCAGTTGCAAAGATTTGGCCTTCAGGAAACTTCCAATGAAGATGATGATCAGATACCTTAAAAGTTTGATTTTTATGAGAGCGGTAATTTTAAAATCTTGACATTTAGCTTTTAGGGTTTTTTTTTTTCTTTTTTTTTAGGAAAAGGAGACATGAAAAGAACATTGTCTGGAGATAAGATTTCTGCCACTTTATCGCTTGAAATAGGATTTTTGACTCAAACCAATTTAAGCTAAAGAGAGGCAGAGAATCAAGTTCTCTCTCAACCAGGAACAATCTATTGAATGACTTTCAAAGAGAATTACAAATGAATTCATGTGATGAGGACATCTTATATTTGTATGACACCTTATAGATTTTAAAGTGCTTTTACTTTATTTGATGTGTTGTAGAGTTATAGAATAGACCTATTGTTGAACGAATGAATGAATGAATGAATCCATTGACACGATTTCCCAAAAGTGGCATATTTGGATGTCTAGGCTTGCCATTATTGTTTTGGAATTCCAGTCAGATACCCCACTCTGTGAGACTCATGGAAAGGTTGGTGCAGTAGTTAAAAGCCAGGCCACTATCTTTATGTTGTGAATGTATTTTAAGTAGGAATTGTTTTTTTTTTTTAATTTATGGAATTAAATAGTATTAACTCCCACCTACATCTATGCTGTGCCACTGAGAACATGAGGATGAAGAGAGATGTGGCCTTTCTGTACCTTACAGTAAGAGGACAAACATGCAGACAGATCTAGTCCCATTAATAATGGGGGCTTATGCCCAGGAGAGCCATGCAGGGAAAGTAGTGCTTTCGCAGAGACCCAGAAGAGGAGGAGTTTGCTAGGGGCACATATCCAGGAAAGGAGTACATAGCAACTTCTAAGTCTGAAATGATTTATTCAAAGTATAAACTTGTAGAAGGCAGTAAAAACCATGGAGATGCTGTTCCACAGGTAGCCTGGAAGCTGGTGGAGACATGCCTGCTCCAGACGTGCCCCCAGAGACTTCGAGTAGAACGTTACATGACTGAACCTGCATTTTATGATGAATACTTTGGCAGCTAGTAAAAGGATGGGCAGGAAGATCTGCGGCCCAAAGCCAGGGTAACCCTCCAGCCCGACCTGAGGCTGCAGTTGGAGTGAAGTTCGTTCATTTTCCACTCATACAACACCAGCAAAGATTTTTCATCTCTCCTAACCCTGAAGAGATTAGTCATGTAAAATGTGACAGCCTTCTTTATATGGACTCCGACTGAAATGGGTTGAGACGGGATGGATTAAACCTACAAGCCTTGGCAGAGTCGCTGGGAACAGCTCTTGAGAGCTTGCTGGATCAGCTCCTGTTCATGACATGTACCTGATTTAAAGAACAGGGTCTGGAGGGAAAAGGAGGGGGTAAGAAAGTAGCAGTCCTGGATTTAATACACAGCTCTCACAACTGTGAAACATCAGCAGAATATCCAATTTAAAGCCGTTCATGTTACACTAACCTCTGGGATTCTTTTAACTGGGCCTTGGCAAGTCACTCTTTCTCCACGTAAATGTCCTTCTGTCAGCAAAGGCCAGTTAACAGCTTCCAAAAGAAGCAAAGTCCTCATGGGAACAGGCTTCCCAGAAACCAAAGAAACATTAAAGAAAAAAGGCAGAAAGAAACATGTGTTGTTGGCTTTTGTCACTTCATAGCCATATCTCCAAAGGTGTTGGGTTTTTTCCTTCTATATTGAATTTTGTAGCAATTTTATTCCGTTATATCTTTGTCCCTAATTTTAAATTCTATTAAATCCTGATATGATGTGTCTAGCTCTTAAGAAAAAGAAGGAATGCGTCAAAAGAAGAGGGAGAGGAAGGATTAGTCAATAAACAGTGTTGGAGCAATTGATTAACTATGTGGAAAAAATAAATTCTCACCTCTGTCCTTAAACCTAAATTAATTCCAGATGGATCAAAGAGTTAAATACTGGGGAAGAATTTGGAGGACTTTCTTAGTGTAACAGCATTAGAAACCATCATGAAGGAAAAGATTTGTCTGTGTAATTATTTAAGCCTTCTCTTCCCCCAAAAATGCAAAGGAAGTTACAGAAGGATAAATTATTTTCAGGAATGTTACAAAGGATTAGCATCCTTTGTATATCCAGTGTTTGCTTGTAAATTACATTTTCAAAATACTAATACTCATTAGTGGACTAAGGAGGTGAACAGACCATTTACCTAAGAAATATCACCAAGAAACAGTGAGAAGATGTTAAGCCTTAGTTGTGATCAGAAGAATAAGAAGAAAATCCAGATAGATACACTTTCAAAGCTACTAACTTGACTACGGTTCTTAGTGCTGGTGAAGTATGGAGAGAACATTCTAGTACATGGCTGGCGGGAGGCAGGGGGTGCAAGAGCCTTCGCCCTTTATTTATTACATTAATACATTTATTATATTTATAGTTATTAAGTGCCTTAAAATATTTATAGTCTTTGTCTCTGAATCCTGTATCTAGGAACTATTTATAAAAAGTATTGACATGGGGCACTTGAGTGGCTCAGTCTGTTAAACATCTGACTCTTGATTCAGCTCAGGTCATGAACTCACGTGTTCTGGGATTGAGCCCCGATTCCAGCTCTGCGCTAACAGCATGGAGCCTGCTTGGGATTACTGTCTCCCTCTTTCTGCCCCTTTGCTGCTCATGCTCTTTTTCTCTCTCTCAAATAAATAAACTTTTTACAAAACTATTGATATGATTATATAACATAATGGTGGGAGAGTAGTTAAATATAGTATGGGAAATTTCACTGAGTGTCATTAGAAGATAAGTTTTCTAAGAATATTTGAAGATATGGGAAGATGCCAGCAAATAAACATAAACTTTAAAAAAAAGGCAAATGAATACTGTATTTACAATAATCCTAATTTTATTAGAAAAGCAAATAAAAGTGTGTATATAATACCCCAAAATGTCAAGTTATTTTTCAGATGGTGAAGACTTTTATCCCTTTTCTTCCATTTTCTAAAATTTTTACTGTCATTGTGCATTAGCCTCATAAGCAGGGAAGGTGGGGGGGTAGATTTCTTTTGAAAAGCAAGCTTTTACTAAATTTAAATTTGCATGATTATGTTAACTTATAATTTTAAATATATCAAAAAGTATATTTAATTTTATTGATCGAGTCCAGTGACAGCATCACTTTACTTTAATTCTTTTTTAAATATTTTAGGGGTGAGGGGAGAATACGAGCGGGGAAGGGGCAGAGGGAGAGAGGGACAGAGGATCCAAAGCAAGCTCTGCGCTGACAGCAGGGAGCCTGATGTGGGGCTCCAGTCTCAAGAACCATGAGATCATGACCTGAGCCAAAGTCGGATACTTAACAGACTGAGCCACCTGAGTTCCCCCTCACTGTGATTTTTTAGCTCTGATTCTTTGATTTGCTTCTGTTGTAGCTGACTGCCTGCATCCACGGGTCTGCCGCGATGCTGTACCCCATGTTCTGGCAGCACGTGTACATCCCCGTCCTGCCTCCACATCTGCTGGACTACTGCTGGTAAGGCCACCACTGCCCCCGTCCCTGATGAAGATGTTAGGTCCATAACTTGCAATGCACCTGATTACAAAACTACAAATATTAACTTCAAAATGACATGGGTTTTAGACCATGCAATTACATGGCCCTTCTGTTTCTAAACTGTTCTCATCTGTGTCATGGCATTCTTAAAAGTTCGAGGTGGTAGATCATTACTTTTCCCATTTCTCACTTTGGAGAAACCACAGCACCAAATAGTGGTGTGGTTTTTTTCCCCCCAAGATGGATCAGGGACTGGTGAGAACATTGGAGGTCCCCAGGGTCTTCAAGTCTCAGCCATACCCTGGCACATTCTGGAGGACTCGCCTTCAGCTGTGGTTTGGGAGCACAAGCCAGACTTCAAAACCCTCTGCAGTTTTTTGACGGGAGTTTCACTGTTTCGGGAAATGTGTTTTAATGGAAGGAAGGAAGGCGGCTTTAGACTCAGCTCTACCACCTTGGGCAACTTGCTTGGCTTAAGACTTTGTTTCCTCATCTGCAAAATGAAGTTGTTCCACACATAATATGTAAAGATAAATGATACGGCAGATTAAAGGACATGATGTAGAAAAGCTGACTCATGGTAGGTGCTCACAGAGTGTTTCTGCAGATATGTTGTCACTATCTGTCCTCCACAGATTACCAAAAAAGAGTGTCTGTGTAACTGATTTTGGATCTGTTTTTCTCCTGAATAATTTCTTTCTCCAGTGTAATGTTATTAAAGACATTGTCTCCAGACAGCGCAAGTCAGCAGACATTGATAAGGGAGCCCTGTACATATATAGGAAAGGTACTGGGGCACCTGGGTGACTCAGTTGGTTAAGCGTCTGACTTTGGCTAAGGTCATGATCTCACAATTCGTGGGTTCAAGCCCCGCATCGGGCTCTGTGCTGACAGCCAGCTTAGAGCCGGGAGCCTGCTTCAGATTCTGTATCTCCCTCTCTCTCTGACCCTCCCCTGCTCATGCTATCTCTCTCTCTCTCTCTCAGAAATGAATAAAATATTTAAAAAAAAATTTTTTTTAAGGGAAGGTACTGCCTGCTAGAAATTGAGAGCTTCAGGAGGAAGGGACCCACTGGGGGCCCTGTCACTTGAGAACAGATGATTTAGGGGGCACCTGGGTGGCTCACTTGGTTGAGCATCTGACTTCAGCCCAGGTCATGATCTCATGGCTTGCGAGTTCAAGCCCCCATCAGGCTCTCTGATGTCAGCGCAGAACCTGCTTTGGATCCTATGTATCCCTCACCATTCTCTCTCTGCCCCTCCCCCGCTCAGTCCCCCTCCCCCTCTCTTCTTCAAAAATAATCATAAAAAAAAAAAAAGAATAGACGATTTAGGATATTTACCATCAGCTCAGATTGCATCCAGTTTAGTCATAATTTTTTCTGGGTTCTTCCAGCCCATTTTGCACTCCTATCACTGAAAAGGTTCACCGAAGTAGCCAAATTGTCCTGGGAGCTTAAAGGTATTCTGCAGTACTTGTAATTTCAGTGTGTTGGGTTTACTCTCATCCCAAGAAGCCATGTGTACAACCAAGTTGTAGCTCAGGGCCATCAAGTAAAAATCAGTCACCCTCTCCAGGGCAATGCATAGCACTGAGTATCTTTCTTATCAAGGTAGGTGTTCTCTGTGCCTTTCTCCCACCTCTTAAGAAATAAGGGACTGTTCCTCTGCTCAGACTAGGTGCTTCCTTTTCAGCTTCTAAACCGACTATCTTGGTTTTTCCATTCTGCCACATATCTCAGAGGAGAGGACTGTGTTTGCTACCTAGTAGTTTGTTGTTTGAATGAAGGACTGGGGGCCGCATGGGGGAGGACACTGATGCTCTGAAAGGAAGGAGGAGGTAGGGGGAGGGAGAAGGGGAAAGAAGACAAGACACACAGCCCAGGAAGGTGGAGGAAGATGGGAAGGGCAATAAATGGAAAAGGTAGAAAGGGGGCGTATGTTCCTTAAGACAGACTCACACAGTGAGTCCCAGTCTCTCCAACATGTAATACTGTCATAGACACCTACTTCCACACATACTCATACACACACACTGACACGGGTCCCTTCCCTATGCACGTGTCTCTGGTCCCCCCACCCCACTACCACAGACACCCCCTGCACACTTCAACCCAGGCACGTGCTCTAAGAAGAAGCCTTTAGGTTCTCCCTGGAAGAGACTCACATATGTATCTTGATGCTGAGCCTCAGATAGGGACACCGGTGGGCTTCTCTTTGTGGGTATTGGTAGGAGATGGCAGTCATCGTAGTCCCTCTGCCTCCCGAATAGTACAACCTTATTTTTCTATTGAGAAGCTTTGGTTGCTAAATTGTCGGCTAGCTTAAAACTAACAGCATACATCCCCAGAACTGTGCAGAGAAAAATGATTTGTCACTTACAGTGATAACAATAGCTGCCACGGTTGAACATCTCCTGTGCCCCAGTCTGTGATGTCTCTTCATTCTTCTCGCAACCCCGTAAGACAGGTATTATTAGCTCCATTTCACAGATAGGGAAACCAAGACCCCAAGAAGTTTAGTAACTTGCTCCAATATAGATATCATGTACTGTCTGATTCCATTTTTATAAAAACAAACATTATGAGTGCATAGAAAGCACAAAAATGTGTGTGTGTGTATATATGTAGATGTATGTATGTGGATACACACACAGATACCCACAGGCAGAAATCAAAGAGGACATATACCACAGTGTTAGCAGGGATTGGTGATGGGGAGGAGGGTGAGGAATTCTGCATGATTTTTATTTTATTTTATTCTGTTTCTACAGTGAGAAAGTGTGGTTTCCATAGCTAACAAGTTTCCCTTTAAGAAAAGCATTTATTCTAGCCAGTTGTTTCCAGCCCTCCATCCTTGTTTGCTTAAAGGATTTATCGGCTGTTTTGCCCTTTCCTGTGGAAGGTGATCCGAGGTCCTCTTTCCAACTTCCTCTCTAACGCCAGCCCTCTCATAAGCTGTGTCAGCAGCCTGACCGAGCGCGGTGACACTGGCAAGTCTTCCTTCAGAGGGAACACTCAACAATGAAGACCATTAAGCCCTCGTCACCCCAAACTTGCGCTCCAGAAAACCAAAGTGAAGACTGGTATCTTTCAGAGCCTGAGTGGGTTTTTTGATTAGGCTCCTTCTTGGAGGTTTCTGCGTATGTGATTGCAGTCTCCTCCTCGTCTCTTGTTTTCACGAGAGAACTTTTTTTTGACATTTGGCCAGAGGATGATTACAGGCCAGTGGGGATTGGCATCTGTTTATTAACTCCAAGATGTAAGAATGATGAAATAAAAGACCCCAAGAGAAAAAATACATCCTCCATTCAAGGCTCGATTTGATCACCTTCAGCCTGCTACCAACTGCTTTGGTCAGAAACTACAAATGTCCTGAAATTTGAGTCAATGCTAATAACTTTATTCTATTGTGCTCAGTGACTTTCACCACTGTTGAGTTTAATCCTTGGTGGTAAGAGCCAGCAGGGATAACTAGCATTTTAAGTAAAGTACTAGGAGCTTGAAACATGTAAATTTGAAGGAGTTTTGTTCCTCTGCAGATGATTTAAATGTTAAGTACGTCCCCATGCAGGGGATACACGAAATGGAATCTGAAAACTATTATCTCCTGTAGAAATGAACTCTCAATTTACTCACTGCACAGGAAGGGCAGATTCTAGTCATTTTCACTGCCAGCAGGTGCCCTTTCTATGCATAATAGACTTCGAAAGTGTAATTAACACATGAGGACCACTGCTGCCAGTTTTTCTTCAGGTACATGCTGCTCGGGGTTTTCAGGACAACAGTGTAGGCTGTAAGAGCTTTTTACATTGCACTTGAAGATGAGGTGTTCATTGACTTCTGGACAAAGACATGTTAAATGAGGCTGAGTCCAGATCCTGCTGTTGGTATCACAAGTCACGGTGCTTGGGCCCAGAGCCCCCAAGAGCTCTAATGCGGCCTTGTGTAGGAGAGAGGCCCGTGGACCAAAGCTCCGGGATGCAGTGAATGCGAGGGAAGTATGACGCTGAAATCCCCGCAATTATGTGGAAGACTCTAATTGCACATTCACAAATACAGCAACCAATTATCTGAGCTAACTTTAATTAGAGGTATAATCACAGATTTTAATTATCTGAATAAATCAGTTTAGTACAAATGGTCTGCCCTAAATATTTCCCAAATTAAATTTCTCAACTCCCTTCTCATTTTTGAAGAGGGTGGTAGAGAAAATGCTGGGGCTTTGTATTCGGACAGACCTGGGTTCAAATCTCAATTTCATCTCTTATTAGCTGTATCACCATTAAAAACCTATTTTCTCTCTATGATCTGCAACTGCTTTTTCTGCAAAGTGGGTTTAATTTACCTACTTTGAAGAATGGCTTTAGGGATTAGAGATGTTGGTCATCAAGTGGTACACTGGCCACTTAGTAAACGATGGTTGTTCTTACCGTGGTTATTATAAACATGGTACATGGATTTTGGTTTCCAGAAGGTTTAACTCACATCAAACATTCTTGCTTCTGCTGCTTTGTGAGCTCAGGGGAAAACTTTATAATTCATCTTTTCTTTCTACCCCTCAGATTGTTTTTATTTTGATTTTTTTTTTTTTATTTAACTTGAGTTATTGTATGGTTGTTTTCATTTGCAGCTGTGGCATAAGAATGAAAAGAAAAGAAACAAAAGCAGATGGCAGAGAAAACGAAAGGAGTAAGACATTTCCAGCCCTTATGAATATTTAAAAACATGTGCTGCTCGTTCCTTTCTACTTTAGATCTGTACCATTTTCTTGACTTTGAAAGTGAAAATGAGAATGTTCCCCTGCCTTGGCTGATGGCAGCCCTGACCTTGGCCAGTGTTGGGAGAGCCTGCCCGTTTCTGGGACAGAAGGACCAACTTGCTGATGAGAATCTACATTTCCTTTCATTATAATAATCACTCATCTCTTGAGTAGTGTGTGTCAAACTCTTTATAAACATTACTGCAAATCTTCAAAATCAGGCCATAAAGTAAATATTACAAGCTCCATTGTATGGATTAGGAAATTGAACCTCAGAGATATTTGGTGACTTAAACCACTGTCACACAGCTAAGAAATGGTAGAGCTTGCACTTGAAATGTAAGGCCATCTCATATTAAAGCTTTCCTTACTAATATCCTCCAAAATTTTATTAGAGAGTAAGTTACACCCATCACCAAGATTCTGTGAAAAAGTTTTTCAGGTAGGCTTCTTGATGACTTGCTAATTACAGACTTATGTTTTTCATTCAGAAAACGTTTATAGAGCCCTTACTATGTACTGGGCACTATGCTAATTAAATGTTGCTAATAAAAGGTCCCGGTAGAAACCACGTGGTATTTCTCATGTAAATTCCTTTTTCTGCCTTATTCTTCCAGAAGAATAAATAAGGACTAAGTAAGTCCTAAATAAGGACTACAGTCAGTTCCCAAATTGAATTGTGTATTTGGGTTATTCTGGACGCTTGTTAACCCACCTTTGTGACAAAATATTTCTAGAGCAAATCAGGGCAAGTTCATGTTGTCCCCCGAGGGCCAGCCAGCTCAAGAGGCAAGTTAGTAGCTAACTCCTAATACCCTCTGAGGACACGATTGAACCACAAAGTTATATCCTATGTGTACGATTAAGGTTTGAATTTTGCATTTGTCTTAGTAAAATGCATTATATTTCCTGACATTTCTAGAGAATTCTGGAAGCCATTCTTCCACTTGACGTGGGCATGCTCAAATTCTCTGTGGTAGCTACCAGTTCTAGATCCTTTATCCACGCTGTCTGTCATGTGCTGAATCAATCCCCGCATGCTGCTTATGGATTCCATCTAGAGTTTTTAGCAGTCTGGAATGTGCCTGATCGCTGGGTGCTCAGTCCATGTGGATGGAGGGCATCGGTCTGGACACAGCTATGAAGTGACTTCAGGATGACCAGAGCTGGGTCCAGTCGAATCTCTCTATCTTCACTGATTCCATGAGATTTTTCATGGGGAATAAACTGATGCTAAAGGCAGTGGGATTGTTGATATTCTTTGTGACAAAAATAAAAATCAGTAAAGTGTCGTGTGGTGGATACAGAAAAGCTTGGCTTTGTTCTGGCCTCCCCATTTACTAGCTTTGAGGTCCCTGAACCTCTCGGAGCCTACTTTCTCTTCTGTCAAACAATTAATAATAATTACTACGGACACAAAGCAGGTGTCCCATAAGTAGTAGGTACTATTTTTGTTATTAATAACTACGTATATCCTATGTGTGCTATACATAGTTATAGTTCTATTCATGGGAATGTATATAAATGGCCCAACAAAATCCAGTTGAAATACACAACCCCCAGGTAGAATGGGAGTAGATTAGGTAGACAGGTGTGGCTAAAATTCTCCTATATATACCAAACTCTGGGATATGTAGGTTTTGTTAAAGATTGAATTCCAGGGGCACCTAGGTGGCTCGGTTAGGCGTCTGACTTCTGCTTAGGTCACAATCTCGTGGTCCATGAGTTCGAGCCCCATGTGGGGCTCTGTGCTGACAGCTCAGGGCATGGAACCTGCTTCAGATTCTGCGTCCTCCCCCTCTCTTTGCCTCTCCCCCCACTTGTGCTCTGTCTCGCTCTCTCAAAAATAATATTAAAAAAAAATTTAAAGAAGATTTAATTCCAATACATGAACAAAGACTGTCATTTCTATTGTGCAGCAAGTAGTTAGGAGTGTTTACTACAACCCTGGCATGAGGCATAGGAAGGTATGTGAAGGAGAAAACAATCCTTCACAAAAGAACTCTGGTCTCTGGGCAAATGAGAGAACAGATTTTTTTTTTTTTTAAGCTAAGAAGCAGCAAGGGACCAGGACAGGGTGGAACACCACACCAGGAGCTCCTCTGGGAGCAGGACGACGGGGTAAACGCCAGGATTTCAGTTCCAGACAGAAGAAGCAGGGAAGTGGCGTCTGTGGTGTGCCCGATGGGCTGGGAAGTGAACCGTGTGTGTTGGTTGAACAAAAGGAAATTATAGATTTCCAGATAAACGTCTTAGTAAGACTTGACTAAACTTGACCCCTGAGGTTTGAACAGAGATCTGAGTGGTAGACAAGTTAAGTTTTGGGTCCAAATCCTGGCTCTGGTCCCACTGAATACATGTCTTCGAGTGAAATCACATAACCTCTCCGAGCCTCCGTTTCCTCACCCACCGGAGTTTAGCTAAAATTATGGTTCTTTGTGAAAAGCCTGGCAACCTGAAATTTTGTTTACTGTCGGCCATCAGAGCCCTACGTCAAGATGCACGTGCATTTCCTTCAGCAGCACCCAAGACTGAGAATGCCGAGAGCCTTTAGAGGAAATTTTGGACAATTTATAAGTAACGTGTCTTCCTGGTGGAAAAATGGCAGAGAGAAGAGACTGGGCTCTGTGTATTATCGATGCTGTAGATTCTGTAGGAAGCTGTGCCGATCCTGTGGGTTCTATAGGTTCAAGTCCTCCATTTGATTTTTTAAATTAAAATGTAATTCATATACTGCAAAAATTACTCTTTTGAAAAGTGCAAAATTCAGTGGGGTTTTTTTTGTATAGTCACAAGGCTGTGCAGCCATCACTACTATTTCCAGATCCATTTGATTTTTTTATGTTTTTTAATGTTTACTTTTGAGAGAGCACAGCAGGGAAAGGGCAGAGAAAGAGTGAGAGAGAGGGAGACAGACTCCAAAGCAGGCTCTAGGCTCTGAGCTGTCAGCATAGAGCCCGACGCGGGGCTCAAACTCACGAACCGTGAGAGCATGACCTGAGCTCAGTGATCAATGGATCATGACCTGGATCCATTAGAAATTTAGTACATTCTTTATTGTTAGTAAGGTAATGCATCCTTATTTTAAAATACATATTTTTTTAACCTTCCAAAAGCATACCCAGCAGAAAGCAAATGTTCTGTGAAAATGAGCAGTCCATGTAGGTGGTTGGCATCCGACCCTTCACTTGGCCCCTCCAAGGTGCCCCTGTGTACAGACGTGAGGGATGCAGCAAAGTTAGAGAAGACCTCGTGCCCCTTTACACAGGAATGGCCTTTCCCTGGGGCGGTGGTTGTCCGCTCACCCACCCTCCCAGGGGGCAGCTGTCCTGACGGCAGCTTACCCACCCTGCAACCCTCCATCTCTGCCGCTGCATCTCCATCGGAGCAACGAACCAGTCTGCTCATCCTGCTTCCCTTCCCCAGTTTCGGATGAGCCTCCATGGACCATAGCTGGCCCCGACCTCTGCTTATACGACCAAGCCTTGGCCTGACTTTCCACTTCTTGAGACACATTCTGTATTTCAGCCCCACTCCTCCCTGACCTGGAGCCTGTCTTGGACCCAGTACTTAGAAAACTGTGGAGCTTCGGTGGCACAGCATAGTGGTCTCGACAGCAGAAAGATTCCAGACATGTTCCTGGTCACCAGTAGAGGAGGGGCCACAGACCAGGTAGTGCCATCATGCCTCAGCAGTGGAGGACGTTACCTCATGGCGGGACCTTGGGGACAGGTGCCCCCACCTCTCTCCATTTTGGGGACAAGGGAGAATACGTGGGGCCACCAACCCAGTGATAGGCTCAGCATAATCTCTCAACCAAAGTGGATTTGTGGTCGCCCTTAAATATTTGAAAGACTGAGAGTCCAGACTAAGAAGTAATTGGATGCTGTGCATCTTGCTGTGTGACATATCTTAGTCCTGGAAAAAACAAAAAAAATTCCCCAACTTGTTATCAATTGCATTTTGAAATTTTACGTCAACGAGAAGGGGATTCCTTTCTTTTGATTTATCCATAAACTTCTTTTGCTCTCTGTCTCTCTCTCCTCATTTCTTTCATGCCTCACTCATTCATTCCTGCATTTCTGTGAGAGTCTCACAGGCTGCTGGTGGACCACAACTTGAGATTTCCCTTTGCATCTGGCCCTGGCTGTTATGGTTCTCGTTGAACTCTCTGGGGCATTAGAGAGCCCTGTCTCCTGACCTTTGTTCTGTGATTAACGTCTCCTGCTGCATCGGTCTCAGCCATGGAGCCCTTCCTGATGTTTTCCAAGTATGTCTCCTTCCGGTAGACTGAGGAGGCACAAAAGGGCGGACCACTTGAGGCTTTGATGTTGACCTTTCGAGGTTTTCATCCAGGCATTACCTTTGCAGCTCATGTATTCGTTAGGGTTGGGTTCTGGGGGCTTAGGGCTCTGAAAGCCATCTCCCCCAAGCCCCAGGGTTACCCCAGGAAGCCACACTCAGAAGGGCACTGTCCTCTCTCCCCCCTTTCACACATCAGCTGCAGTGATAGACATGTGTCGCATTAGCAAACCATCTCTAGAGCCCGGCACCATGCACACCCAGCCCCCCCCATGGTTGTGAGCCCTGTGTGCTGGCTCCCAAAGCACATGTGAAAGCTGGCAGTCTGCGCCACATCTCCCAGTGTGGGATTGCTCTTGTCCTCTCACGGGTCCTCATCCTGGACTATGGCTCATAAATCAGGGAGGGCAGAGTGGAAACCAGGCGCGAAGTTAGATACCTTTTCCCCTAAGAGAACCTTGATTAACTCATGGCATTTGTGCCCCTTCTACTTTTCAAGCTGTATTTTCTACCTCTTACCAGCTGTGACCTTTGTCGAGTCACTTAACCTGTTTGAGCTGTAGATTCCTCCGTAAATTATGGAGATCAGCCTTTCAAGACTTGCCGCCATGAAGCAGTGAGATCCGCACCTTGTGTGTTTCCTTAGAGCAATTTATACACATACTCTAATATGCTTTAACTGTAAGTTCCAGATAGGCAGGGACCAGAGCTGTTCTGTCTCTCCTCTGTCCCCAGCCCAACGCGATGCCTGACACCTAGTAATAGTTGTTGGTTGACTGACCAGCATATGAGAGACCTGAGCACATAATAAATGTACCATAAGATGTTTTCTCTTTTCTGTCCCCAGTTGTCTTTTTAAAATTCAAGCTCCTGAGCGGCTGGTTTTGTTACGATCCTGTTTCCCTGGTTGGGTGTCAGCAGCTCAGTGTCACAGCCAAATTTGTGGCCCTCCCAGCCAGTGTGCAAAACCTCACCCCAGCTTGCAATTTTTCCCTTTGCCCCTGTTTCCCTTCCTGCTTTTGTTGCCGTATTAACCTGCTTTAAAGCTTCTTTGGAATGAAAAAAAAGTATCGATTCATTTAAGGTAGCAAGGCAAACGGTTTTATTCTGACCGTGAAGTATCTACTTGCTGCTTTATTTTTCAATTACAGTTGTCAAATTACTTATTTTTCTTAAGTTAGCATAATGGTTAAGGGAAGTTCATATTTAGCAGGAGTCGTAGAAGAGACTTTGAAGTATAGGGGTTTGAGCTAGAATCACCATTAACTGTGACTACGGGCAGGTTTCTGAGAATCCTTTTTTTAATCTGTAAAATGGATGGTATAAATTGGATTCTTTGGGGATTAAATGAGATAAGGTAGCGAAAGCCTCCTGTACAGCCCTTGGGATTTGGTGTGCAAGCAGCACAGAGGTGCTCCGCTGAGCCTTTCTTCCATCCTCTGCACAGGGTAGGCTCCGGGAAACAGGAAACAGTGGGGTTCTCCTGTGGCTGACAGTCTAGAATAGCCGTGCAAATTAACCTGCGCTTTATGCCAAATGGGCAACCCACACAAACTCTAAATAGGGAGGTGTTTGCAACCACTGGGGTTCTCTGAGAAGTGGTGCTCGATGGGTTCACAGGTTCGGGAGGACCTGAAGGGGGCTTGAGGCCCTGGGAACAGTGAATGACTCAGGGCTCAGAGACAGATGGGGAATAAGAGGATTCCTCTTGTGAGGGGAGGTGGGAGTGGGGTTGATGGGACATGATGTGACATGGCCGCCGAGACTTGGTATGGCTGCCGGCGGGCCCTCAGAAAGCAGATTACGGGAGACCTAATCTCCTTCTCCACCTCCTTCCATTGGCCATGCAAAGGCTGGGCTTCTGGGAAACAGCTTGTCTGTCTCAGCAGAACAGACTTGGGTTCTGGTCTCTTCCAGCTGTGTGACCTGCATGACCTTCACGTCTTCACCTTTATGGTGGCGGTAGGAGTGGTACCTGCCTCACACTGTTGCTGTGAGGCACCACTGAGAAAATGCCTGGTGAGCCCCTAGCCTGATGCTGGCTCTTGACGGATGTGCGGTAAACGGGGGCTGCACAACGGGGGTTGTGCACACTGGCCCTTATACTGGCCTGGACGCTGCCCATCTTGTCGCTCTTAGACCGGACGACGATTATATGCCCTCTCTGCCAAGATGTGCTGTGAGGTCTTCGTTCGAGCTCCTTTTCCCACCTCTTGTCCTTTAACCTGCCCACCCATGCCAGGCCCCGTTATTTCAGACCAGAATTCGAAACCATTTGGCAAGCTGTTATTTACGCTTTTGTTTCTTCTCCAAAAAGGAAAGAAAAGCTCAAATGAATAAGACTTCTTTCAGAGTTTGCCTTTCCTTTGAAAGTAGTGAACTGACGAAAGACTTCTGGGCTCCCCTTTGCCGGTCTGTCCGGGATGTGATTAAGGAGATATGTGCCTCCGAGAAGTCCAGTGGACCCCACTGCATGCGAACCACATGCTGACTTTGCACTTTTATGGGGAAAAGCAAAGCAAAGCAGTGGACCTTCTATTCCCAACCCCGCCCTGGCCTCCCAGCCCCAGGGACTAGTAGCTAATTCCTTCCTGAGGTCAAAGAAGAGGTGTCCCTCACCTGGGGGTGGGGGCACCCCTACCCCTCCTCAGGTCCTCCTGCCCGCCCCCCCGTCCTGGGAAGCTTTGTTTTGTGTCTCTGAGCAGCCAACCTTCTTTTATTAAACCTCACTCTTCCAATTAGTAGCCACTCACCTCAGGGGAACATAATTAAGAGGACTCTAGTTGTCTGGGGAAGGGAATTAAACAAATTGTGGAAGTGCAGTAATCATGAAAGGGGCTGCAAAACCATTCCCGAGTCTGTGGGAGCCGTAGCTGTGTGTAGCCGTGCGGGCAGGAACGGGCCCCTGCGTAGAACTCGCCTGTAAGAAATCTCTTCGCGTCACAGGCCTGAGTTCATAGGAGGATTGGGTGAGTGCCCCCCTTGGTACATTGGCACTTCTTTTGGCTTAAGTACCAAGTGTGTCCCGGGAGACAGCCTGGGCACAGCCATCCAACAGCACCAGGTATGAACTGTGGATTCACTATTTACTAGCTGTGTGACCTTGGACAAGTTACTTCACCTTTCTGAGCCTGTTCCCCAGACTGAAAATGTGGATAATAGCGCTGCCTTGCAGAATTGTCTTGGGAATTATGTGTAAATAATGCCTAAAAGCAGCTGGGTTATAGTAGCTCGATAAATATTAGTTCCTTTTCCCCTTAGTAGGATTCAAATTAAAAATACCTCTCAGGTAAAGGTCATTACATTGTCACTGCCTTGACACCAGCTTTCCTTTGCAGGTAAGAAGGAAGAAAGAATAGGTTTTATTCTTCCAGAATGTAACTGATGAAGTCAGATAGTGCAGTGATTCCCAGAGAACAAAGGCCTAATGGAGACATACCCTATTCTGCTATTCAGAGACGTATAATGCATCCCACAGTTACTGTCAGCCATAGGGCAGTTGTGACACAGTTGTCATGGCCTGCCTCTGTATGAACTTGGTCATAGCTGTTAATATTATCACCGCTTTAATTATGTGCATTATTGGTTCTGCACGTGTTGTGTCCAAATGCCATTTAAAGTGGCTTCAAAATCGCACTTAGAATCTCCATTAAAATATAAAGTCACTGAATGCTGAAAGGCACCAACAGCAGAGAAGCATGGTATTCATTTGCTGTTAGTTAAACAGATGTTTGCATTGCTGTGTTCTTGAGAAGCAACAGACAAGTTCTTTTGGGGACCTAATAAAGGAAGATAGATTCTAGATGAAGTTTGATTATGTCTTGTTACCCAGATACCCTTGCAAATACAGAGACATTGATGACTGAATCACAAAATGATACAGAATGGTCGAACACCAAATATGAAGGAGTTTTTTAAGAGTCGTTTAAACAAATTTGTTTTGCTGTATTTGCCTTTTAATGTGTGCTCAAGAGGGTTAAGTGGTTTTGAAAGTTTGTCATTCTAAGTGGTAAGAAAGTAACGAATTCTAGTTTAGTTGTGATTTTTTGCATTCTTGGTGGCTCTATAAAACCAAGTAAAGGTTGCCTTCCTACAAAAGTGTTAAGCAACCTACTGAACTCAGTAAATAGATGGCGACAAGAGGGTGTGCTTGGAGTCAGAACCCCGTGTATCGACATGATGTATATCAAGTACCTCACACTCGTCGTGGAGTCATGACTGTCCTCACCAGGGCTTTGCTAGATACCCTTCAGAACCAGGAATAGGAAACCACTCTTTGGACGCTCAGAGAATGGGTCCAGTGGGACCAGCCATGTCAGGGACTCGAAGAGAACTCATCTAGACGTGAGAGGTTACTGAGACTACTAGGTGCTACTCCCGTGCCTGGCACTTCGTGAGTTATCTCTGATCGTTACAGTAGCCCTGAAACATTCCCACCAGGACAGATCCTACCCGTTTATGTATTTACTTGCTTATTATTAAAATTTTTTTTTTCCTTTTTAATGTTTATTTATCTTTGAGAGAAACAGACAGACAGACACCAAACTTGAGTGGGTGAGGGGCAGAGAGAAAGGAAAACACAGAATCTGAACTCAAACTCATAAACCACGAGATCATGACCTCAGCCACCTAGATGCCCCAGTCCTGCCCTTTTAGAAAACACATTGCCAAAACATAACAAAAGATGTAAGAAAACAGCCCTGCCCTTTAATTTAGTGATTCCATGATTGGGAATTCATGCACACCAGGTGGTTCTTTTTCATCATGTTACTTACAGTGAAAAGTTGGAAGCAACTTCATGTAACTCTGGAAATAGGGGGCAGTAAATGATGGCACATTCATACTTGGTGGAATATTACACAGTCTTCAATCACAAAGATTGTAGTCTAACATGAAAAACATTAGTGTGGCAACTGAGAAAACAATAACATTATATGCACTCTGTAATTTCAAAGATAGAAATATGTTCATTTTTGAGGGTCAGTGTTGGGTGAGAAAAATGTGAAAACAAAACTAGCATTCAGGTGATGTGATCCCCTTACCCCTAAATTTCTCCTTACCATAAAAAGCCAAAGCAAAGTTTCCAAAGAAAACTAGTCAGTAGTTACGGTAACTGTAGAGGTTTATGGAGAATAGAAACTTTCAGGACCCATCTAGAATTACCCAGTTACATATTTGCTACATTGAGATGTTAAAGAGACTCTGGATTTCTTTCTTTTTTTTTTTTTCTTTCCATTTTTCCTCCTCCCACTTAGAATTTGTAATTAGTATCTTTGCCTAGCAAAAATACAGTCAATTCAGAGACGTATTTGAGGCTTTGTAAGCAAATGATGACAGTGTAAAAGGTATTTGTCTAAATTTGCATTTATACAAAAGCTGGGGCTGCTGTGATTTCAGAGTAAATGTGCTTTCAATATTTTCTAAATACAGAGCTGTTGTAACCCTAACAATACTTGGCTAAGAAATTGCACTTCTATGATAGGCTGTAATTACTCCTTGGAAAATTATTGTGCTTAAGAAAAAGTGCCTACCAATGATACCTGAAGGGTGAGTCTCACTTTGTCCCTTTTTGCATCTGTAGTCACTTTTGCAAGATTGCTGTTTCTCTCTTTCAAAATATCACTGCTTTTCAGGACAAAAGGGCATGGCATTAAAACCTATGTATTTAAAATTCTAGAAAGCGTTTCTTTTTAAGGTAAGAGCCTTGAGTTGTGCAGAGACTTGCACCATATTTACTTCCACCTTTTCCTCACAGTCGTTTGGATGGTCTTTTTCTGTACATTAACTCATCGGCTGAAATTTCGTTTCTGAAATTCTAATTAAAACCCCCGTGTCATTTGTCAATTGCATGATTCAATGCAGGAGCTGGAAAAGTCGATCAGATTTGGTTAAATATTACGGACTGTGGTTTCTCCTCCCTTCTGTGCGTTAGGCTGTGCCGCCGGACAAATTAATAAGTGGCCATTTTTCTGGAATTCTGCACTCTTCCTGCTTCCTTTCATTACATTAGGCAAGGTTCCACTAGATGAGACATTTGCAGTCTTAAGACTTCCTGCCAGGGTTCAGACTTTGTATTTTTGACATTGAAGCTGTCGTGTTCCTGAAGCTACTTAATTAGAAACACATTCATTTCAGTGTACACTGGGAAAAGCTTGAACAGCCTAGCCCGGCACACTGGGAAGCTCGAGCATTTGTGTAGCCGGCAGCTAAACTAATGGTTTACAGTTTAAGGGGAAAAAATATCACAGGGCATTTCCTTGCCCCTAGAAGCGAAGAGAAGCTGAATGTGCACAGCAGATACCTTTTTTTTTTTTTTTTTTTTCAAAAGGAGAGAGGAAGAAGAAGAAAGCAAAGAAAAGACAACTCCACTTTCAGTGCAGTTGTGTGTATAATTCTTTCTTTGGCTATTATCAAATACAAAAGTCTTCTAGAAGAATAGTTCCCAAACTGTGCTGCTAATATTCAAGTCTGTTTTACAGGCTCCCAAGATATATCACTGCTGAGATCTGTAGTGAGGAGGACATTTTATATTCTGGGGAAGGATTTTTCTTGAAGAATTTTATTTGTTGAATGGTAATGAGGGAATTGTGCCCTCTCTTATTTTTAAATGTTTGAGCAATTTAAAAATGCACATCTGATGTTTAAAAACCTTCATTCCCTATCCATTGCTTACAGGATAAAGCCTAAACTCTTTAGTATTCAAGTGGAAGCACCCCTCTCCTTTCTCATTTCTTACCCACTCTGGTTCCCCCAAAGCCATGCTTGTAGATGCACATCCACTCTCCTGGCTGCCCCAGAGGAAAGGTGCATGGTCACCTTGGTCTGAGCCAGGTGCCTTTCCTCTAGGCCCAAGAATACTCTTGACCTTTCACAGAGTGTGTGTCACATACTGGAGAGACAAATGGAAAAGGTGCCACTCACACTCTGTTCCTCCTACTTCCTGACTGCCCTCCCCAGGAAATACATGCATGGGAGGTGGGCCCAGGGATTTTAGGTTCAGTATGATGAAGTCAGCGTGGCCTAGAAGGAACTTCAGAGCCACCCCAGTTTTGATGCTCCCTGTGTTTTGTGGCATTAGACAAGTGATTTCAGCTCTCGGGGGTATTCTCTCCTCTGTAAACTGGGGATAATATCTGCCTGATGGCCTTGTTGGTGTGGATTAGGAAAGATGGATCTACAGTTCCTCACATAATGCCTAGCACATTTATTATTGGTAAGTAGCATCATAAGTTATAATGTGTGCGAGCATGCGCATGCGTGTGCACATACACACGCACGCACACACTCCTGAAACAAAAGGAAATCAGTCCATAATGCCCAGGTTTTAAGAGCTTTGGAGTTGGGTTCTCATCTTCTGCTCATTTGATGGCTTAGGGAACCATTGCCCTGTGAATGAAGCAGTTGGAAGGGTTTTGTGAATTGTAGCGTCACTGGGTGGTGTGTGTGCAGTCGGGGAGGGGAGGCTTGCTCGAACTGTCCCCTGTACTTAAGCCAGTCAGAATGGACAGTTAGATCACATCTCTTGATGTCAGAAGGAAACAGCAAATTAAAAAAAAAAAATCAGTCTCCTTTGAAACCTTCCGTTCAACCTTGTTAACTGCCTTCCGTTCAACCTTGTTAACTGCTTTTTCTGTGGTAATTGTGGCGATACTAGTGTCCGTTTGTGCCAGGAACTATACTAATCGCTCGGCACATATGTTCTCTCATTCTGATCGCAAGCTGCCGGTTTGATCCCAGTATCCCATTTTAAAGATAAGGCAACTGAGGCTGTGTGGTCACATAGCTGCTCCTTAGAGATTAATGCCAAGGTCCATGCTCTTCCCACCACCCATGCTGCCTCTAATGCCGCCCAGGTTTCGAAATTCTTCTGAAGTTTCTAGGCTTGGGAACAAAATGTCACATTAGGATTTTTGTTGTGAAAGGAAATGTAACTGTGCATACGTTTATTAAAACAGTTTTTCTCCAAATAGTGAACCATCTGTAATTTTCTGTCAGAAGCAACAGACATTAAAGCAGCTGTGTGTCTCTGTTTCTCTTCACAGTGCTCCCATGCCCTACCTCATAGGAATCCATTTAAGTTTAATGGAGGTAAGTTGGCACCTTTCCTCCCCAGATCTCTCTCCTCGCGGCTTTGTTTTGCTACGTGGCAGTGGAAAAGACACGGCCTCAGGATTCACAGCTCGGCACACGGGAGCGTGTCAAACCAACACCTCATGCCCAGCCCCCTCCCAGGTGCACAGAGCTGAGCAGTCCGTGGAGACCCTTTCCGCTGGGCTCCGTTTTCCAGTGTTTTCCCCGCTTTGCTTGGAGATTGGCAATTTCCACGGGTGAGGGAGTGAGGTTCAAAGAGGCAGGAGGAAAGGGTTCTTCAAGGGTTTGAACGAGGGAAGGGAAATTGTTTGCTCTTCAAAATGATGTCAATTACAAATGACTCTAACGGTACTAGATTTTTATTGTCGAAAACGTGGTGTAAAAAAGTAGGTAGACGTATAAAGAAGAAAGTTAAAAGGTATCCACAATACCATTATTCCAGACTCAACATACTATTAGCATTTTATTATTCTTCCTCCTCGTCTGTATTCTGTGAATATATATTTTGTATAAATATGCATAACTGATATATATGTTTTACATATATTTATAATTTTATGTCTCTTTCACTTAATATTATGGCATGGAGATTTCTACATGTTTTTAATCCACTCTCAACAAGAATACTTTTTAATTTGTTGCCTGTCAGCCCACTGTTTGGATATACCACAACCTAACCATTTTCCTATTACTGTGGGACACTTAGGTTGTTTATCATTTTTCCCTATTGTAAATAGCATTTCAGGGAACATCTTTATGCATAAGGCTTTCTCCGCGTCCTGACTTATTTCTTTAGCACAGAACCCCCCAAAGTAGAAATGCTTGGTCAAAGCTAGGAATCTGGTGCCAGATTGCTTTCTGCATGGCTGTACCAATTAGATAGCAGTTCTTTTAAAGGGCTTTTGTGCGCTTTTGTACATGCCATTGGTTTGTACACATGAACCTTAAGCTTTTCCCTCCTCGAGAGAGAGCTTAAATTTGTACTAGAGCAAAACAGGGTGGGAGGTGGGGGGCTTGCCTGTTTTGCACAGGAGATAAGCTCCCAGAGGGAAAATCTAGAGCCCTGTCCGTCTGTGATGATGCTTAGCATGTCTTAAAGGAAGTGCTACTTCTCTTCTTCTGTTGCCTTCATTTCACGTCGACGAGGACCACCTGCTTCTCCACTAACTGTTGCACACTGCGCTATTGTGCTTACGAAAATGAAACAAGTTGGTTATCGAAAAACCTGTTTGTTTGACATTGAGAATCTTGATCAAAATAGACCACAGAAATCTGCTCAAATTTCTAATTTGACAGGACGGCCATGTGGCTCCTGCATTCTGTTAACAGTTCCTCCTTGTCATCACCCAGCCCTGAGCACATACAGTACACAGTTTATGGACGATCTCGGATGGTGTATTTAGATCAGATTGAAGAGATTTCTTCTGTGTTTTACCTTTGTTTGTCAAGTTTAGGGGTATATTCAAGGCTCCTGTGTGAAAAATTGAAAGTGAATACTTTTCTAACCGACCTTTCCTGCCAATCGCTGCAGAGTTTGAAACACAAATCTAAAGACCATTTGGTCTATCAGAGTCCACAGCTCTTTCCTGCCCCTCCTCCTGCCTTCCAGGCTGTTTCCCCACACGCTTTTTCAGACTCCTTTTCATGTCTCTTTACCTTCAGCGTTGTCCACGTTTCTAGTCCCAGCTTACTTTTCTTCTCCACATGCCCTCTAGTCATCTCTTGTAAGGCTTTGGCTTCAGCTACCAAGGTGGTATCCGTGACTCTCAGCTCTGAGTCTAACACTGGCGTCTTTCTCGGAACTTCACATGCAAAGTTTCAAGTGCTGATGGATTGTCACCTAATGTACTACAGGTGTCTCAGACCCAGTTCCCTGAGACAATGCATTATGAGTACACACACACACACACACACACACACACACGACCTTCCCGTGTTCCGGGTCTCCGTGAGTGGCACCATTGCCCACAGAGTTACCAGAACCAGAGCAGGACACACCAAGCATGGCCGAGTTCTCCTCTCTTCTTCATTCTTTCTCTTGAAATAATCACCAAGTCTTTCACGTATCTCTCCCCCTGTTCCTTCCTCACTGCCTTCATTGACCTTTTTCTTTGCTTTTTTGGATTGCTCTGAAGCCTTATTCATTCATTTGATAAGCAAAATGAAGGCCTCTGTGTTCCAAACATTTTGTAGGCTGTGGAGGGATAAAGATGGACATGAAACTTAGACCAAAGTCCTGACACGTGGCGGAGTGCCTCCTGTGGCCTGCCTTCGTCACTGTACCTCCGTGGCCTGCATTCCAGTCTCTTTCTGCCCTCCCCCACATTCTGCTGTCTCCATTGCTGTCCCTCACTGTCCCTTGCTGGTCTGTGCTCTCCCTGATCCATAAGCACACCCACATCCTTCCTCAACACCCCCTCTCCCCCAGCTAAGCCTGCCCTTTTCCGGCTCTTCCCAGAAGTTCTCAGTTGTCATCTTCTACTTACTATACCTCTTGTCCTGGATGACAGCTGTCTGCTGCTCTGTCCTCTCTGTCATCCCTAGAAGTATGAGTTCTTTGAGAACAAAGACTGTGCTTCATTCATGTGGTGGCCTCAGCACCTAGCAGGATGCCAAGCAGCTACTTTCTGAAGAGAAGGACTGAGCGCATGCTTGGAAAACTGGAATCCGGAACACAGAGTCTCCAGGAGGCATCACTGTTTCAGGGAACCCTACACTATCAGTTTGCCTGAAGATGCAGTACACTTTTCACTTTTTATATGATCATAAGGAATTCTTGAAAAGACCTCTGGTAGTAAAACATGCAATGCGAAATATATGTATTCTGAAGCTAAAACCTGAGACAGTTTTGTGTTCAGGTGAATGGGTGCAAGTCCACTCTCCTTCCTCAGCCTTTGAAGGGTTTTAAAGTGAGAAGGTTCAGGAAGCATTGGGCAAGATAAACCTTAGACCTGTTTGACTGAAGTTGGGGAGAGGGGTTTGCCATGCTGAACTCTTGCATGATCAGTAGTAAAAGAAGAGCAAAAGCAGTAGTTGCCCCATGCTTGAGGCCAGCTAAGCCACTTTCCCAACAAAGTCGTGTTTCCTGGGTGTGTTGGGTGGCTGTGAACTACCAAACCATGGAATTTAGTCTCTTCATCTCCTCCCGTGGATTTCAGCTCATACTCGGAATGCTCTAGTCATTCTTTTTGATTGGATTTATCTGGTTCTATTATACTCTTCAAGGGAGAGAACTGCTTCCGTGAGATTTCTTCCAGGAACCAAGGGCTATAATGCTTGGGGAGGAGCTCGTACCTGGGGCCAAAGGAAAGCTCTTTAAGGAAGGAGCTTGGGAAGGCCCATCTCCTCTCGCACACTAGTTTTCTTACTGGCAATTCAGCAAAAGGCTTATTTTTGACTGTCTTGTTATTTTTTCTTGAAAGCTATAGGCACCTTATTATGCCTTTGCATATGTGCCAGAATTTTTTAAACTTCAAATGAATGTGGCAGATGTTCATAAAAGTTTAGAAAAAGCTACCATAGGAAGACTTTTTAACCATTTTTATGACACTCAAATTTGTTGCACAAAAGGAAATATAAATTATAACCTAGTGTTCTCATTTGAAAAAAGGTTATTTTGGGGAAAGACCTCATTCTGGTCTTCCTGCCCTAACAGGGTGCCCTTGCTGTTTGTTAAGTTGTAAGCCTGTCACCTTAAAGAGTCTGCCTTCCTTCTAAAGTAACAAGTTTATAGTCAGTCCTGCTTCTTACCCCTCCTCCCACCTTTTTATATTCTTTCTCTCCTTTAAGCAGACATTAATTTGAGGCTAGTGGTAAGTTAGCAAAATAGCCAAGGGTATTGGCATGGACCTAGTTTCTTCTTGGAGAGAGTGATCTTGTTATAGCTGGCAGCTAGGAATTACCGAGCCGTGGCCAGATTCCATAGTGCCTGTTTCCTTTCATTCTCTCAACCTCAGTTCAGTTCAGGAGACGTTTTTGCCGGCTCCCTCTTGTGTGCCATGGCTGGTAGCAGGTGCCAGGTCACATCTGGTGGATGATGCTTCTCCCATTTGATAAATGAAGACTTTCCAAGCTTTACAAACGGTGCTTTGTGTACAGGCCTCAGAGTAACACGAGGGATGTAGGCTGAGGATCATATGTATGTATCATTCCTGGTGGCAGAATGGTCAGGAGGGAGGAAGGAACAGGCGAGAGCTATGACGTGATTGCAGACAGAGGCTCAGATTAGCCTGGATATCACGCTCCACCTGCACACAGAGGCAGTGAGGTATAGTGGTTAGAGCGTGGCCTCTGGATTTTAGCTCCCCAAACTTCCTGCTTCTACGATCTTGGACAAGGTAATTGACCTCTTACTCTCTGTTGTCTTACCTATGAAACTGGGACAGTGACCCTATCTCCCATACAGGATTGTTGGGAGATCCAGTGAGGTGATGCTTAATGAAGGCCTCACACAGTGCCTGGCACATGAAGAGTTCAACAGAGATCAGCAACCTTTGCTATTTTTATTTCCTCAGTGGCCTTAAAGCCATTTACATGGTTAAGTCGGTGGCTTTGAAAGCCTGTTTCAGAGACTCTTAGGTTAGCAGAGTCATTATCTTCATTACCTAGGGAAGGAGAGTGTCAGCAATGTCGGTTTGTGCTTTCCCTATTTTCTCCTGGTTTGCAGTGCTAGAGACACTATTTCGGGGATGGGAGCGTCCTTTTGTAGAATTTGAATGCACTTTTGACCCTCTGCTTGACCATTCTCCTGCTGTAGTAATTTCGGGCAAGATACTTTGGCTCTCTGTCTCTCCCTTTCTTCATCTGTAATAGCCCACCTTTTAGGATCATGGTAAGGATCAAATACATGAGTCTTTTGTGTGTCCAGCATACACGTGTGCCCGGCCTGTGCTGGGCACACGGTCCACATCCCCTTCCACAGTGATGTTTTGAGAGCCTTCTGAGTACCAGCTACTGCCTCGTACTAGGAGTTAAGTACAAAATGGTGAGTGTCGCATAAGACCTGCCTTCACAGGGTTTTGTCTAGAGCAGATGCAGCAAACAGAAAGTAATGGCAGTGAATTTTGGAGGCCTTGGGTCTGGTAGGGAAGACAACAACACTAGCCATGAGGGCTGGTCCTCTGACGGGAAGGGAATACCTAAACCGAAACCAGGAAAACCAGAAACGTCTGCAGAGACTTAAAACGAGCGCCATGGAGCTCTCCAGGAAGTGGGAGCAGTTGAGTGTGACGGGAGCGCAGAGCCGAAGGGAGAGAGCAGAGCTGAGGTAGGCAGGCAAGGACCAGGCCATCCAGGGCCTTGTAAGCCTTGTTAAAGAGTTTGAACTTTATAGGGCAATGGAGAGCCATTGAAGTGTGTAAATAGGGGAGGGACATGGTCAGGCCCTCTCCTTCTGGGCCATTAGAAACACAGTCCTTCTATATAAAATGCTTGGAAACTGCTTAACCATGTTAATAAAGTAAATTGATATTTATAAAGATCAAGGTAATTCTTAAGTAAATTACACACCACAACCATATATATAAAATTCAGATGTGTTGGCGTCCCAAACCCAAGCTTCCGAATGGCTCCCTTGCCACCATGCCGAGGAGGAGGTGTTTGTAGCGATGACTTTCTTCGAGGGTTTAAGCACCACTTTTACTAGATTCTGTCTTTTCCTCTCTGTTTCTAAGTACTTTTTATGTATTAAATATTCTTTTTACAGCCCAGTTTGAGGATATAAATTTATTTTTTAATCCATTAAATGTTTGTTTATGGGGTGGGGGGAAGCATGTGCCAGTGTGATGAGCAGGGGAGGGGCAGAGAGTGAGAGAGGGAGACAGAGAATCCCAAGCAGGCTCCGAGCTGTCAGCACAGAGCCTGACGCAGGGCTGGAGCTCCCGAACCTGAACATCATGACCTGAGCCGAAGTTGGACGCTCAACCGAGCCACCCAGGCACCCAGAGGATAGACATTTAGACCGTATGCTAAATGATAGGACTGGCAGTAGGAACAGGGGGAACGGGACCCAGAAACCAATTCACCAGCCCCCAGCTACCTCTCACCATTGTAATTTCGAGAAGCAGATGATGGGTACATGAGGGCACCTGCCAGGCTCACGGACTTCCATTTTCTTTCTCACCATCCTCTACCTGGGGATGTCTGGTGGGAGCTCCTAGAAAGACGCCTGATTTTGCAGATGTAGCAGGTGCCTGGCACAGCACTGGGCTACCACCCCCTGGGGCCATACCCAGGTGCCAAGGCAGAGCTCCTTCCTGTCTCTGGGAGCCAGAGGGGCTCCTGGTGCAAGTATCGGCTTTTCACACAAAATAACAGGATTTACTTATTTACAGAAAAGAAAAATAACCTTCTCCCCCCCACACACCTTTGCATCTCAAAGAATCTGAATTTCTGTCAAATGAGTAGGCACAATTTTAACTAGTTTTTCCTTTTCATTTTTTCCCCTCAGCATATAGAGTCTTTAATCCTTTTTTTAAAAATAGATATATATCTATCTTTAAACAGTTTCATAGTGAGTGGAGAAGAGTGTGTCCTGTTGACTATTGTGCCATTTGCTTCTTCGCAGGGTTCCACAAGTAACAGTAGTAAGACGTAGTTCACACTTGTTAATGCCAAGATTGATGCAAAGCTCGGAACAGTTCTATTCGGATGTAAGTGGTGACTTGTATATGAATCCTCACAGGAATTAGGAAATGCCATGTGAGATTTATTTGTTAGGGCTAAGTAGTCCTATTCCTGCTTTGTAAGAAGGTAACATTTGCATGAAGAATTCCACCTGGGAGTTTCAGTCACGGACTCGTGGGGAGAGCTTTGGCAAGAGAGGCCCAGCATCGGGACGTCTCCTGAGCCCTTGCTCACCACCAAGCACTGTGCTGGGTCCTTTCCTTGCTTTCTCTTTGGAGCATTGCTCAGAATCTCTCTGCCGGGAAGGGCAGTCCATATTTGCAAGTGGGGAAGCTGAAGCTCAGGTAAAAGAATTTCCATCTAGTCCCTCAGCTATGATGGGTTCGTGGGGACCCGGAGCCTCTGCCCGGGGTGCTGTCTCACCAGGCTGGGTGGATCATGCCTGGCCCTGCCTCAGTCTTGGGCAGAGCCCCCAACTTCACCTGAGCTTTTCCTTCTCAGGGGTGGCTTCTATGCCGTGCACGGGGGACTGTGGCGAAGGGACCCAGAAGGTCGTGTCTGGCAATCTCATGTGTGTCCAGAGAAGAGCTCTGGCTACACTTGGACCTGGGGCTGGGGTGCTTAGCCTCTCCACGACTTTACTCTCTCAGCAGTAAAATTAAGATTATATCCTCTATCTCAAAGAGTTGTGGGGATTCAGTGATATCATGGATGTGAAGAGCTTTTTAAAAATGCTGCATCAGACACGATTGTTTGTGGAGTCAGGGGCAAAGTTTAGGTCACTTGCCAGCGTTTGCTTTATTATGTAAACAAAAAAAGTAATTAGACAATCGTGTGGCTTTGCTGGAATTAGTGTACTATTTGTTATCCTGCAGAATCATCACCTGTGAGTCTCTGTCCCACACACAGCATTCAGAGTGACAGTTCAGAAGCTCCGGTCACCTTGGGGCCTGAAGGAGGTCCTGGGTTTCCGCGGGAAGCTCTCTCCTCTTCACAACAGCTTCTACTTTTACAATGAGTGTGGTTGTTTTTGGATTTGAATTTTTTTTATTTTTTAAAACATTCTTTATTTTAGAAAGCACGGGACGGGGTGGGTGGAGGCAGAGGGAGAGGGAGAGAGAATCTTAAGCAGGCTCCCCGCTCAGCACCGAGCCCAACACGGGGCTCAATCCCACAACCGTGAGATCAAGACCTGAGCCGAAATCAAGAGTCGGACGCTTAACTGACTGAGCCGCCCAGGCGCCCCTCAATGCGATTCTTAAATGGCACTTATCCTAATGTTGGAATTAGTTAATATAAAACAATTTAAAGCTCTAGTAGTAATTTATGTAATCAAAGGGAACAAGTACTTCTGGCTGATTTAAGTATCTCTTGCAGTCAGTACGTTTTCAGTCTAATTTGTTGTGACTGAAATGTTCTCTTGTGAGATGAGATAAGCCTCTGTTATAGATTAGAAAAACTGAGTAATTTATGAGGGAGAATCCCAGTAGAAAATGCGAAACCATCGTTGATGCTCTTGTTTGCCAATTTTCCTATCATCACTTAGCCAGTCATTATATGTAAGTTCCGCTTAGCAATGTGGAAACTGACTTCAAAGGAAATTTAGTTTATAAACTGTTACTAAGAGAAGCTTGAACTAATCAAAATCCTGTCAGGTTAAGAAAAAGAGCAGCACGCTGGGAGTGGGGGATGTGTAGCAAAGTGGGAAGGACTCTTGGGCTTGAGGGTTAGATGGCCCTGGATTCAAATTCTAGCCCTAGTTAATGTCTAGTTAAAGTCACAATGTTGAACTGAGGGGCCAGTTTGTCAGGTGGGGAGGGTATTGTAACTGCCTCGCGCAGCTGGACCACTGACCACTCTGTACAAAAGGGTTATTGTGTTATCTTCTTAATAGATGCCTGTCGGAAATACTTAACGACGTCGGCCATTGAGTGAAGGTCTACCAGTGTACATGGCACTTGAGCCCTATCGTTTCTAGTTGTAACCCCTGTGAGAAAGTGCAGATTTTGCAGCGTGTTAGAGTACCTCTTTGAGCCTCAGACACATTGCTCATAAAATGGGTACATTCCCCGCTTCATTGGAGCTTTTAATGAGGAATAAATGAGGGAATTGGTACCTGACTCATGGTAGGTGCCTAACAAACGGAAGTGACTATACGTGTATCGATACTATATGTCAGTGTAGAACCGAGAAATTTTCTTTAAAACTAGTGAAAAGGCACCTAAGTTTGACTCTGCCCTCTTTTTCAGCTTCCTTTTGTGTTTTTTCATGAGTGACTTTTTCTAAATTGACATGAACTCAAAGGCACTTTTAACTGAGTGGAGCCACATGGGACTGGTGACTTCTTAAAGTCCTTGGAAGTGAATAGGGGCGGGGCCATGGTGGGAGCTCAGAGACCAGTCTCGTGATGATTGAAGAGCCGTACCCTTGGCCTAGGCAGATCCCACTTGGAATCTGGCACATGTGGTTCTGTTTAACACCATGCTCTGCAGACTCAGGCCCGAGTTTGTGACCAGCAGACATTTGTTGTTGATATGTGAGGTCACCACAGTAGGGGTGTTTGTCAACCAAATTAAACTTCCTCTTAATGACCTAAAATAATTGATTCAGAAGGCCTTTAAATGGGCCATGGCAATAGGTAAGCAGGCTGGAATCTGGCTTTTTCTGCACACATTATTGCATGGTATTCTTTTGCTTTTCGGGGGAAGATATGGGTGATCATGGACTTTTGGGGCAGGCAGTGAACCTGATGTTTGAATCCCAGCTCTGCCATTTATCTACGTGTGACACGGCAAGTCATGGAACCCTTGTGCGTGTGTGCCTTAACATCTCCATCTGTGAAATGGGACACCTACCTTAAAGTGATGACAGAAATAACATGGCTGAAGTTCCATGCAAGTTAGTCGACCCTCAGTCAATGGTAGATATTGTTATTAATAAAGTATTTCCAGTAGGTGTCTCTGAAGAAGATAGCTTAGCAGTAATTTCATACAAAGTGGTCAAACTCGGATGTAGTAACTGTACCTTTTTTTCCCCCTGCTAAACTGATTTCTCCTTAAACTGCTTTCTGTACTAAACTTAAACACCCATAGAGAAAAGTATGACTAAAATTGGAGTCTGTAAACGTCTCTTTACATATTGTTTGATTCTCAGCTGATTTCAAAATGCATTTGAAGTTGAATATTTAAGATCTATGCCATGTAGGCTTCACAAGGAGTGAGTTTTTTCTTTGCCTTTGGATTCAGACATTAATGACCTAAGCTCTGGCCTTTGCAGGTAGAGTGGGGCCACCGTATTATGTTTGTTAGAAATAAAAGCAGTAGCTCAGGGCTTTTCCTAAGTATGATCAACAGTGGCACTAAAGTCTCCTTGTGTGTTTGGAAGTTATCAGTATCCCACAGAGTGGTTTCTATGTCCTGCCTAAAATCCTTCCCTCCATAGATCCAAGTGTCTGACAAAAACTAAATGCCACAGGCTGGGGCTGGATATGCCTTTAACCAAATAGAATATCTGTTAAACTTTGGCATCTATTATTTTGAATGATTCAATGGTAATAAATTTATATCCTGCCTCTTTGGCATTTTATTGCAAATATTTTGTACTGACCGAATGGGTTAAATTATGAAGCTTGATAAGTACATATGCACATTACCCATCTCTAGCTTTAGAAGAAAAAAAAAAGGAAGAAAAAGATAGCTATGAGTTTGGAAGTCATCCCAATTTTTAAAAATAAGAGAATTTGGACATTTTGGCATATGGGGCTTTTTAAATGAAATTTCATGGAACTGAAAACAGTCAATTTTAGGTTTCCAAAAATTGTTTTGATTTTCATTGGTATAAATTTGCTGCACATGGTTTTAGGGAAGTTCTGAGAGATGCATTTGGGACTTCAGGGTTGATTTTTTTTTTTTTTTTTTTTTTGAGATTTGTGATTTATTTTTAAAAGGTGATTTTTTTTCCTTAACTCAAAGTATACATTGGAGAAGACAGCGTTCCATTTCTAGGACAGCTTTTTTGTAATGGCATCGTTAAGCATTGCCAAACCCCTGGACTTGGGGCAGAATTATTGAGCATCATTTTGGCACCGTTTGGACACAGCAAGGCCGACTCGTCTTCCCCCTTCTCGGAGCTGGAATCTCGAGGCCAAGTGATTTGGGCCATTCCATTAGCAGCAGCTGCTGGTGATAAGCACCGTGAGAGTCACCTGTGTAGGGTCAGGCTTATTGCACATCAAGGTTCGGCAGTGTCGGAAGAGAGGGAAGATGCCCAGGAGGGGGCTCTAGGCCACCTGCTGTGTGAGGATCAAAGGGTGGAAAGGTCAGAGGGCACAGCTCCCTTAACCATATCTGTCTGTGCAATAGCTGTTTCAGATTGTAAATCTTGGCGATTTCATTAAGTCCTCCTGGCTGCTACTGGGGCATTGAAATAATAAAATTTTATATCTGTTGCCTTTCCTGCCTCTGGCAGCCAGGCTGATACATTCTCTGCAAAATGGGGCGTCTTTATAAAAAGCTTTCCTGGAACGATCAGAGCAGCTCTGATGAAGTTGGGGTTCACAGAACCTCATTCTCTGGAATAGTTTAAACACACACATGCACACACACACAGACCATTTAGCAGCCTTTGTGATTTATGTAACACCTCTTTTCTGAAAAGCAGGTCACCGAAGTATTACGTATTGCTAAATGCTTAATCTTACACATAGGAGGAGAGTGTGCTTTCTCTGCGCTGCTGTTTATTAAATAGCCCCTGTGCTGATGACTCCAGGGTCCATCCTCTTGGGCTGCCCCAAGCCACTCTGCGGATATTACTTCCCACTCGGCAGACCGTTTGGGGGTTTTTAGAGACATGTCTCCTGAATATGATTTTCCAACCACTTTTCCTAGATCTTAAAGTTGTTATGGACCTTTAGGGCTCCTTGGCTCTTGGGCAAGACAAATCACAGTAATGGCTGCCCCTTTACTGCCCATATGTTTAAGACCCCCTGTAGTTTGTTTGAAAAGTTAAGAGATTTTCACAGTGAAGGTGCCATTTCTGAAATTTAAAGTGTTCCTTTTCACCGGGAGATAAGTTCACTCTGATTAAGTCCGTAATTCTCACTAAGCCATGTTTATGGGGGTAATAAACAATGTTTCAGCGTGCTTGTTAAATTGGGTTTCCAACCTCTCCACTCTTTAAAAAATGACATTTCAAATAAAAGGCAGGTGGAGATGGGAGTCCGGGTTTCCCGTGCCTAGTGATGAATGAATGATGGCAAGTGGCAGTTGTGCGGGAGGAATGAGGCCCCCTTTTATGGGAGGGTGACCCCAAACTGTTTTTGGGACTAGGGAATCAAGATCCCCTTAAGCCCCCAGTGAAACTCTTAAATTCAAGTTTCATGGTTTCAAATTGGACAAATACTGTTTTTGAAATCCTGCCAGCCACATTGCACACTTTATTTAATTTCACAGCAAGCCTGTGTTCCAATATTGGTGGCCTTCTTTTACAGATGATGAAATTTGGGCAAAGAGAGGTTAAGTAACCCGTCCAAGGTCACATTGCTAAGAATCACAGGACCAGAATTCAAACCTAGTTAATTCATTGTGTGAAGCAGTTTAGTGTACACAAAAGAACATGATACTGGTCCAGCTTTTAGGGTCAGCTTTTGCTCTTAGGTGGCTGGCCTCTGTAAGAGGTTACAAAATAAATATGTGATCTAGTCGCTATCCTCAGTCTTTGCTAAGCCAAGGAAGTGGAAGGGCTGCACAGACAGGAGAAGGAGACCACCAGGCTTTGGGGTCAGACAGCCCCAAGCTCAAGTCCTAGCTCTGTTATACACTGGAGCCTTGGTGCAAGAGCTTCAGTGTTCTCTGCTGTAAAATGGGAATAATCACTCCTGTCCCATGGGGCTGCTCTGAGGATCAGATGAAATAAGGTATCTTAAAATAACAGTGTTTATATTATACTTCATAGTTGGCAGTACTAAGCATTAATACAGTATCTGAATATAGTACGGTTAAAACAGTTATTTTAAAGGCAACGTGCTCTCTCTCCCTCTGCCCCACTCCCCACTTGCTCGCTCTTTCTAAAATAAACAAAATTTAAAAGTAAAAAATAAATACAATCTAAAAAGAAGAGGCACCTGGGTGGCTCAGTTCGTTGAGCATCTGACTCTTGATTTTGGCTCAGACCTTGATCCCAGGATCCTGGAGTTGAGCCCCGTGTCAGGCTCCATGCTGAGCGTGGAGCTTGCTTAAGATTCTTCCTCCCCAACTTCCCCTTCTCCCTCTTCCTCTTTGCCTCCTTCTGCCCTTCTCCACTCAACTTCTCGCTCTCTAAAACAAATAAAATAATTTAATGAAAATAATGGAAAAGTGATAGGGACAGCATGAAACACTGTTGGAAACATCACTAAACAAGTTTTTGTTTTTGTTTTTGGAGGGTCCACCCATGTATTGTCCACTGTGCTTGGTATGTAGGCCTTTGAGAAGGCAACATGCCGTGGGACCCGACTAATCAGGAAGGCTTTGTGGAAGAGCAGGGCCTTGTGGGATGGAGATAATCATAGGGATCTTTGGGCCGTCTTCACATCTCATCAAGCGCTCAACCACTTCATCTCTCATTTGTGCTTTGCAACAACCCTTCCTTGTCTTTTTGTACATGAGGAAATGGAGCGTCCAGCACGGGGAGGGTGCTTTAGCTGGAGGCAGAACACCACCAGCCCAATGGTAGACTTGTCCAGCGAGCCGCCCAAAGAGCTGGCAGAACTGGACTCTCACAGAGGCTGCTGGCACTGATCGCTGGCCCTCTGTGAAACACATGTCCTACTTAACCTTTAATCTTCTCAATAGTCCTGAAGCTAAGGACAGTGACTCCCATCTCACACAGAAGAAAACTGATGCCCAAGGAGGTAAAGTGCCTTGCCTGCAGCTACCTGGCTAGTGAGTGAAAGAGCCAGAGCACCAACCTTGCGACTTTTTGACCTTGGACCCTGGACCATCCAACAGAGGAAATCGAGCAAGTTCCATGTGAATAGAGATGCTCTCTTCCATTCTACATTGCTGTGCCTTTTCTTTTTAAAAAAATTTTTAATGTTTATTTTTGAGAGAGGGAGAGGGAGACAGAATCTGAAGCAGGCTCCAGGCTCCAACTGCTAACACAGAGCCTGACATGGGGCTCTGACTCATGCACCATGAGATCATGACCTGAGCTGAAGTCAGACGCTTAACCAACTGACCCACCCAGGTGCCTCGGCTGTGCCTTTTCTTAGGCCATTTGGTCATAGTCTACCCCACCACTACCTATCTAGGCCCTCTTGTAAGTAGGCCGAGGGCCTCTTCAGTTCAGAGATCATGCTTTATTATCTCTCTGTCCTTGAACCTGGCATAGAGTTGGCATGAATGACCGACTGACACATGACTGACTGAATGAGTGAATGAATGGGTGGATGAGTGAATGAACGCCCAGGAGATGAATGGTCAAGAAAGGAAAAATAGCCAATTGGAGAAAAAGCTCTATGCTGACCCGGGTTGAAAATCCTTGGACTTGTTAATGAGAGTCAGTGCTTATTACCTTGTGCGGAGTGGATTTGGCCTGACCTATGAGGGGCTTACACCACTTCCCTCCCCTGTCAAGCTTCTGTTTCTGTTTAAAGCACACTGGGAAATTCCAGCGGTGTTTTCAGGGGTCCTCTGAACTGTCGGGCTTAGATTTTTAATTTTGCGGAGCAGGAAGGAGCAAATCAGTGACTCCTGGCTCCAAAGAAAAACCACTACGTTTATCAACTGCTTGGCAGCTCGGTGACCTTTGGAGCCTGAGGAAGGGAAGGAAAATGTCACTCTTCCCTCTGTGTACATTCGAGATTTCAGGAGGGAATAAAGAGTTTAAAATACCTGAAGGTTTGCCTTTCCTCTTCTTGTCCTTTCCACTTTCCCTCTTATTTCTTTTTCCTTTCTTCCTAGGAGGCCACCAGCTCCCATGCTGTTCTTTGTAATGTGCTCATATATATGCGCATGCATCTGAGCACATTTTATATGTGCCGTATAGTAGAAAGAACATTGGCACGTGGAACCCAGATTCAGATCCTTTCTCTGGCAAACACCAGTTGTAAGAATATGGGCAAACTCTTTACTCTCTTTAGGCTCAGTTTCTTCATCCATCAAATGGGTATGATATTCTGTAGAAAAACCCTCTCCCCTGGGAATTTTAATGGAGTCTGGGCCAACCATTGAGCTACTGAAGGGCTTGATTCTTCTGCTATTCTTAACAAACTTCCACTAGGTTACAGTTGCTCAGTATGTTTGTTGATCAAAATGGTGTGTCAGAACAATTAATAAGATGCACTGAGTAATTGGGTGTCGGTGTTCAGTTGGGTGCGGTGTGTAGCACCCCTGCTTCTAAGCCCGAGGACTTTGGACCAGCTATTTTTCCTCTCTGATCTTCAATTTCCTTCTCTCCACTGGAGTGTCAGGAGCATTATGTTATATGGTACTCAGAAAGGTTTGGGCCGTGGGAGGACCACACGTTGTTGTTAGAAGAGCCTGTAAGGTGATAGATGCAGAGTGTCTGCCCCAGTTCCGGGCCCGTGCAGCCCCTCTGTCCACCTAGCTGTGGCTCGGCCCATCGGGAGCATAGTTGGCCTAAGAGGGGACTGCATGAACCCAGCATCGATCGTTGAGTATAAAATTTGGATTAACACACTATTAAGATGTAAGAGCCATATTCTCTACCTTTCAAAATTAAAACAGCTGTCTATGTAAGGAAGACATAACGTCGGGAACCATATCAGTTTGCCCCTCTCACAGAGGGACAAAGACTAGGCTTTCTTTGAGCCAAAATAAAGCATTTTGTGCTCTGATTCAGGAAGGTGCTGTGTCCTCTTGAAACAAGGTGTCCTTGCAGGAAGTTGGTCTGGACCTGTCCCCTTTACTTGGTGGACCTGTCCCCTTTGCTCGGCCATCTACTTGCTGGTCTCAGAGGTGCTGCCTAGCCTTGGGAGAGGAGACGAGGCTTGCAGATCTCAGAGGTCACTGCAGCAGGGAGGGGGCCCACCTGTGGTCCAGGCCAGTGCCCAGGTCAGATGGGAACACGGTCACGTTGGTGCCAGATAAATATTTGGTTGTTTTTTTTTTCTTCTTACTTAATGTTCTCACAGCTCTATGCAGTATGTGGTGATAGCCCCATTTTATAAACAAAAAACATGAGGTTCAACTAGATTGAAATAACCTGCTCCAGGTCCTGTGAGTAGTAATTAAAGAAGATAAAACCCAAAGCCCAGTCCTTATGATTCCTGCTCCTTGCCCTGGGCCCTGCTCCCCCTGCCCCCCACCAGGCTGTCACAGGACCACAGAGCTCTTTCCCCAGAAGGGACGCAGATAACGTTGCTGCTTTGATCTTCACTGGAGAAGCAACGGGACAGGTTGAAGAAGTAACATGTACCCTGGAGGTGTCGACTTTTGCAGAGAGATTTTCTTTTCTTTCTTTTTTTAAGTTTTTAAGAAATGTTTATTTCTTTTGAGAGAGAAAAGGGTGAGTAAGGGGAGAGGTAGAGAGAGAGGGAGAGCGAGAATCCCCAGCAGGCTCTGCGCTGTCAGTGCAGAGCCCCATCCAGGGCCTGATCCCACGAACCAGGAGATCATGACCTGAGCTGAAATCCAGGCTCAGATGCTCAACCTGCTGTAGGCGCCCCTACGGATAGATTTTCTGACTGTCAAATACATTCTAGAGTGAGTCCTTTTTATCAAAATAATTATTGTTACATTGGTTTTCATAATTATAATAGTTAATATCCAGTGTTTATTATATACCAAACATTATCCTAAGGACTTACACGTATTTTAACTCATTTAATCACCATAACAATCCACTGAAGTCCACATTATTTACTTTCTGTCCACATACTGTTGAAATATGAGATTTATAGGGCAAAGTACATTCATCCGAAGTGCCCAGCAAGGTGTGTGTTTACAAGACAGATGAACCCGTGTGACCACCACCAGATCAAGGAACAAAATGTTACCAGTCCCCCAGAAGCCCCTCTTGTGTCCTCCTGTGGTCATTCTCCCTCTGACCCAAAGGTAACCATTATCCTTGGCGTACTCTTTGAATTACGTTGAACAGATGAGTGAACTGAGGCACGGGGAGACTAAGGCGTTTGCACAAGGTAGCACACATGTAACTAGAAGAGCTGGAGGTTCAGACTCGGGTAGACCCTGGCTCCAGAGTCTGCTCACATGCCTAACATCTAGCTAGGAAAAGAGCACTGGATTGGGGGTGGTTTACATGTTAATAGCACAAAATCATAAGAGTGAAATCTTACTGGCTTCTACCTTTGGTCTGAAAATCCACTTAAATTCTTACAGTCTTGGGGTACCTGGATGGCCCCAAGCCAGTTAAGCGTCTGACTCTCGATATCGGCTCAGGTCATGATCTCACAGTCTGTGAGTTCGAGCCCCGCAGGGGGCTCTGCGCTGACAGCACAGAGCCTGACTGAGATTTCTCTCTCCCTCTCTCTCTGCTCCTCCCCAGCTTGCTCTCTCTTGCTCTGTCTCAAAAAATAAATATATAAACATGATCCAAAAAATTAAATTCTTACAATCTTGGACGTCTAATCCATTTTATTGGCATAACTTTGAAATTGTAAGGATGGAAACTCACTTTCCGTAGGCACCCCCCCCCCATTTATTGCTCACTTACTGCAATCAGGTACTGTGTTAAATTCTTTACACACGTTGTATCACTTAACCCTCACAACTTAGCTGTGCGGTAGATTGTATTGTCACTATCTTAGAGATAAGAACACTGAGGCTCAGAAGTAAAGAGCTTGTTGGAGGTTACACAGTCACAGAGGCAGGGCTTGAATCTGGCCATCTCATTCCAGAGCCCACAGTTTTAACCACCATGTTAACTCCTGTCTTACTTCCTGTGTCACCTGTGAATTAATTCTACACTAATTAATCATGATAATTTCACATAATTATTATCATTGCCATCATTATTCTTATTCCCATCTCACTTCCTTGAGCAAATTCCGTTTTGCTTACTGTGGGCTTACGGTGACCATTTGGGCTTACATTGACATCTGCTTCCAGGCGTGCCTCCCAGCAGAGTGGATCCAGCCACAGTATTCAGTTTGTTCTCCGGTTAATGAGTATTTGCTCTGCGTCAGGCACCGTGCTGGGCACTGGAGAGGCAGAAACAACTAGACTCCGGCTCTGCCCTGACGATGGTCCTACTGGAAGGACAAGAATAAAAATGCACTGCATGCGGGCGCCTTTACTCCATGCCTGCTGCCTCACTGACCTCCATCCCTGGTAGGCAGCCCAGCGCTCAGCTGAAGAGGCTGGCGTGGAGCTGGGCCCCTGCTCCTCACTGCCTCAGACCAGCTTTCCTCCAGCTCCTGGCTTCCTCAGCCAGGGGAGCATCACACGCTCCTGACCCTCTGAATCCCCTGGATTACACTTCAGTGCAGAGCCTTGCCTTTCATCCTACAGGCTCGTTCTGAGTCCTAACTTTTGTCACTAGTTGCCCAATCCCCTCTTTGGACAGGCAGGGTCATCCCCATCCTTGGGGAGTATTGGTGTGGTTTGAACTAGTGTTACTACTTTATATATTAGGGGAGGAAAGCCATTGTTTTCAGACCACCAGTTTTAGAAAGTAAGGCTCAATAAAGTCTTGGTTACAGGGAAAACACCAAAGGTAGAGTGTTTTTCCAATAGATTCCACTTTTATGTAGAGAAGTATACTAGAATCTCTAGGGTCATTGAATTTTTATGTTTATCCTAAGAGGGCATGAGTGGAAAAGCAAAGTTAAAAAAAAAAAAAATTCCAGGGCTAGACAAAAGAAAGGAAGGAACAGGGAGCCAAACTTAGCTGCAAATCAGAATGTAGCAGGGACAAATGACCTTGTCATGTGGCCTTCATTCACCATTTGTACCTTATTAATTTTTGCCTGTCTTTTGTGATTTTATTCTGTGTCTGGACATAGTACTAATGTATTTATCAACTTCTTTAGGTTATAATTTATGTACAAACCATCTATTTAAAGCATATAATTTAATGAATTTTGACAGTCCCGTACATTCACAAAATAACCACTACCCCAATAAAGATATAGAATATTCCCACCACCCTCAAAAGATTGTTTGTTTTTGTTTTTTTTAAGATTTTAGTTTTAAGTAAACTCAGTACCCACCATGGGGATTGAACTCACAACCCTGAGATCAAGAGTCACATGCTCTTCCAGCTGGGCCAGCCAGGGGCTCCAAATGATTGTTCATTTTTATTTAACAAAATAAAGCTCATTGATCTTGAGCTTCTCATGTGCCTGGCACCACTGTACTACATTAAAAATGTTAACCCATGTAATCCTTATCACAGACTTGTGAGGGAGGCGCTGTTGTCATCCGCAGTGTATAGAGGACGACACTGGGGCACAGAGAGGGAGAGTGAAATGCCCACATTTGCACAGCTGGTGAGTGTTAAAGCTGTGTCAGAACTCACAGATGGGCTTCCAGATCCTGTGTTCACCATTCAGCTCTAGTGCCTCCCGTTCGTTCGTTCGTTCGTTCGTTCATTCATTCATTCATTCATTCATTCATTCAGGAATTGCCTGCTGTGGGCCAAGTGCTGGAGTAGGAGCTGTTAGTATAGTTCTGTGTCTTATCACCCTAAGAAGCCCACGGACTAGGGGAGGAATTGAATACTTCTATAAATAACTCTAGGTTGGCATATTATTCTGGTCTCAGAAATGACCTCCGGGGAGCACAGGGAAACACAAACTCCCTACTAGCCGAGGCCCTCTGAGGTGAGGCTGGCCAGGCTCTGCTGAGTTCTTGGGAACCATCAAAGGAAAGAGAACGGACAGGCAGGAGAGACACTGTTGAATGCCTTTTCGGGTGTCCGTGGAATCCTGCCGACTCCTCTTACATACATTCGCTTTTGCAGTCCTCCCAGCAATTCTCTGAGAGAGCACTATCTCGATCCCCATTTCGCAGATGAAAACCTGGAGGATTTTTGAGGTTGAGTGAATTGCCTTAAGGCAGCCCTGGAGGTAAGGAGCGGTCCTTAGGTGAAACCTGTGTATTAGACCCATAACCTCTCTACTGCCCTGACCACTTCCCATCCCATGATGTTCCTGTCCCCTGTCCTGAAAGGTCGGGGTCAGGCTGAGTCTGTCTGTGACAAAGCATAAAGAGAAAGACATTTTTGATTAACAATATTTATGGGAAGATGCCATTTTTGTGTGTTTCTCTGTGCAAGAAATGCCATTTGGAAAGTCGGTGTGCATGTCAGTATTTTTTCATTCTGAGAAAAAGCCTATAGAGTCTGGTGGGGGGAGGGTTTGCAGCTGGCAGGAGCTTTGGCATATGTTGTAACTAAAAAGAGAGGGAACGTGTTGGTGGGACAAGCTACCGGAGAGCTGTCTCGGTGTGCCGCGGTACTCGTAAGTGTTTTAATTGGGTAGGGTTTTTGGAGGACTATTTTGACATCTGCTCGTGTCTTTGCTGATTTTTCTTCACTTAGAGTAGGAAACACAAGCTGTGGATAAAATGACTTTAAAGTAATTGGAAGTAAAGATATCTCCCTCAAAGTCGAATTTGAGAGGGACACTTTTTAAGAAGTGGAAAGTAAATTCCACTTCTAGGAACCTGTCCTAAAGCCCAAGGCGTTATGCCTACAAATTTGATGACAATATTATATATAAAAATTTCTTAAAAACTGGCGATCACAGCCAGCAGGAGGGGCTTGGTCGAGTTAGTTTCCACGGTGTGGAACGTTTTGTAGCAATTAGTAGTGATCTTCACGAAGTTTTAAATGAAGCGGAGCATTCGTATCTTGTAATAAAAGAGAACCAGGAAGAAATATTAAGAATTATTTTAATGATATTTTTTAAGTAAGGATCGAGGTGAAAGGATATGGAAGGAAACATCAAAACATGATCTCCAAATGGAGGGATGAGGGTAACTATACTTTCCTTCTTGGAAATTTTTTGTCTACTCCCCCCTCTTTTTTTTGAACAGGTGCATGTAATTTTTATGATACTAAAGGCAGGTGTTTTTTTATGTAAGAGAAAGCTCGACCTGAGAGTATTCCTATAGCTTCGTGCCCTTCAGGTTCTTATTCTGAGGTCAGAGCGGTTGGATTTGAGATGTCTTCAGAAATAGTGAGCCTTTCGAGTCAGAGTGGGTTCAAAAGTTGGTTCTGCCACTCACTAGCTGTGTAATTTGGGGCAGTTTATTTGACATCTCCAAGCCTTATTTTCTCATCCCTACCACGGAGATGGTAGTATCTGCCTCATGGCACAGTTGGGATTAAATGAGCTGGCACCCAGTAATGGTCTAGCTTCCTCCTCCATCAGCTCTTCCCACCACCCCCCCACCACCCCAATGTGAAAGTTTTTGTGGGGTTGGTTTTTTGGGGGGGTGGGGGAGGTGGGGAGTTGGCCTTTCTTCATTGCTCTTATTTCCTAGAGCCTTTCAGGGATATGGCACCATCCGGCTGAGCTGGCCTCCAATTCTTTCCTTGGGAACACTGAGCTTCAGGAAGGCCCTTGAGTCTACGCCAGCCTCTTTGGAAGAGGCCTTGCTGCCAGGAGGGCAGCATTGTCCTATAAGAGGAAACTGTGCCGACCCAGCTCCTGCCCGGAGCCTGGTGCTTGGGCATTTTGGTTACTAAGGGGACCCTGGCCTGCTAAGTCAGAAAAAGGGTCCAGGTTTTTTCCTCTTCTTCAGCCTGCTGCCATTGTTGAAAAAGTAAACACTCCACGCAGCTTAACCGGCAAGCCCTCCAGCCAGGAGTGGGAAGAAATCAAAAGCCTGTTGCAGGCCAGGCTGTGGAGAGCCCACAAGGGCCGGTCCATGCTGCTGGGGCCCCGCTGGGAACACAGAAACAACGCCCGATTCTGGTCTAGAATCAACATCCCTCTTGCTGGGCCTTTCAGCCCCTGGGGCTTCTCTCCAGTGGCCAAGCCCCCTGTCCCCTCCTGTTTGGGACTATTTAGAAGGTCAGATGAGACAGAATAGGTGATTCTGGGGTGCAGTGGCCCTCAGCGCAGTCCTCCAGGCCTGGAGTCCCCCGCTGAGTCATGGAGTTCTTTGCGGTCCTGTCTCCAATTCCGTTTCTGGTGTCTCAGCTTTTGAGGTGAGAGTCCATTAGCTACCAAGACGGGGCCAGAGGGTTTTTGCCCTTAGGCTATTGGCACCACGGCTTTCAGCTTTGCTGTAGCTGATGTGTGAATTATGAAAGTAATAATACTAGCCACTATTTACAAATCCTGTGTGCCTAGCACATATTGCCTCTCATCCCTCATGGCAGCCCAGGGGGAAGGGGTTTAAGGAGGGTGGTCACAGTCATCTGACCAGTTTTACAGATGAAGTAGCCAAACCATAGCTGCATAATCCAGGGCAAGCCACTTTACCTCTCAGAGCCTCAGTTTCTCATTCCTGCAGTGGGAATGGTGATACTTTGTCTCCAGCTCCATTGTTGAAAATGAAAGAACCTGTGTGAGCTCTGATGGGTGATGTGAGTGACAAAGATGGTTGTTGAGGCTGTCTGTGATTTCCTGCTAGCACTGCTAGCTCTTCACTCTTTTGGACTGAAAAATGAGGTGGCAACGGAGCTCTGGACAGTTCACCGTGAGTCTTAATGTTCTCATCTGAAAAATGAGGATTGTGCTTTATGAGACCCTAGTGATTTGTATTATTATCAAGGCTGTTTGTTGATAGGTTTTTACTCTGTAAAAGTTTTACTCTGTAATTAATGTTTGGAGGGGAGAATAAACTTGTTAGTCGGCAATCTTGTGTCTCCTCTGCTGTTCTTAGCCCATGGTGAGCCCTTAAGGAAATGTTGATGAATGGATTGAAAGGCTTGTGGGCTAGCCCCTGCTGGCACCGAAAACTCAATAGCAAAAGGAGTTTGAGGCTCTTTGGTGTGTTAAGTGGGAGGGTTCCAGGATTCTGCCACTGGGGACCATTTTTCAACCCTAGGCAGCTTCTGACCAGCTCAGCTCCACCCTCCTGCTGGGACAGATCTCAAAACATTCTAGAGACTGGGGTTTGAGAGAATGTTGGTTTTGCAGCCATTGGGGTGGTCCAGCCCCATCACTTGACTGTGCGGTTCTCTTGGGTGAATTAGGAAAAGGCATCTATCTCCTCCCTCCCACCATCACCACCCCTGACGCAGATGCACAGCTTAGCCAATTTCAGCCCCAGCTGGCTGGTGGGACGTCCCTGGGCAGTACACACCTGCACAGTTATATGCAGTGCCTCAGAGAGTAGCTAATAAATGGATCCCTCGTATATGTAAGGTGACTTTGGATGTCTTTTGCCCTGGCATGATATGCCCTGTTTCATACCCACAAGTGTTCCAGTTTGGACCACGAATGATAAGGTCTTCCTAATTAACTGGGGCCAAGTGAGATAAAGACAACAGCTGTGAAGTTCTAGACTCTAAAGGAATGGGCTTTGATCTGTGATAAGACAAGAGGGTTGAATAAGATTGGAAGCGGTGGGTAGGTGGGAGAAAACTGGAGGGAGATTCTAGTTGTGGGTGAATAGTGCAATTAAAAATTAAAAACCCAGGCTACATGCCATCTCGTACTTCTACAGACTATGGAGAGCTGCTCCCAGATGGTGGGCTTTTCCTTTCTCCATATCTTAGCTATCCCTTCCTCCCCATGCAAACACGCACACCTAATAAGCATATCTCCCTTACCCTTTCCGTTACTGCGCCAATAGAGTGATGGCCTTGACTGACTTGCTAGGTTTCTGTGGAAAATGGGACCAAACTGAAAGCGTGACCTTCCTCCTCCATGTTTAAGGGAAATGTTGACATGTTAACACTAGTCCATAGACTATATTCCATCCCGAGAATGATAAGATCCAAAAGACAGATGGGCAAGTGGCTTTTGGTAGGTGAGAGGGGATGGATTGAAGGGTGTCATTAGGGCTTGGCTGTACATCAGAGTTCCTGGAGCCAGAGCTTTAGGGTACAGCTCCTAGTGTTAAAAAAAAGAAGAAGAAGAAGAAGAAGAAGAAAATATAAGAAAAAAGTTGGGGTGTAAAGATCTCTCTTCTTAGCTGTGTGACCTGAACATGTTAACTTAGTCATCTTCATCCCCATGAAACCCTGTCCACTGCTGGGACTTAGGGAGTACCATAAAGCCCCCAGAGTTTTGTGATAGTTAAAAGGCCTAAGAAATGTGAACCACCTAGCATTGGGCCTGCCACAAAATGAGCCTTTGTCAGATGTCACTGTTTTCCTTATTCTGCTTCCCCGGAGAGGGCCAGTGGAAATCTCTGTCCTCATGGTGCTTCAATTATTTTTTCTTTCGGAATTTTTTTATTTGCAGAAAGTCAGAAACATGGCCCTGGATGATGTCGTGATCCTCAACGTGGACACCAACACGCTGGAAACTCCCTTTGATGATCTCCAGAGCCTCCCAAATGATGTGGTGGGTAATGAGCTCTTGAGGTCTGACTCCTATGAATTCGGGCAGTGGACATGAACATGACTTTCGAGAAGGGAAAGGAGGGGAAACAGTCGTGGTTTTCCTGTGGCCTAAGAACTGCAGTTTGTCTGTCTCTCTGCTGTGTCTGCCACCTTCATCTCAGTGAAGGGAAGTTGGAGGGTGGTTCATTTTTTTCAGTCTTGCTTTGCTCTCATAACGTGCATCTGGAGGGCTACGTAGTGATCTCAGCGTCTCATCAGCTCCTCTTTCTGTGGGAGCCTGGGGGTCCCTCTCTAGCACATTGCCACATCCAGAGGACAGGACAGCTTCCCCTGAGCAACCTCAGAGGGCTTCCTGTGTGAGCGATACGGGACAATTCAGATATACATTTCTTTCCTGGACCATCATCAAGCAGCCATTTTCCCAGGTAGCAGGATATCTGCTGCCAGTGTCCTGAATGAGGCACTTTGTCCCATAAATCTTCAGTACCTTACGTCTAGACAGATAGTAGGCTCTCTTTAGCAAAAGCAACTGGCTGCCACATTTGCAACACTAACACCTGACCACATACCTGTCTCAACATTGCTACTCAGACTGCCTCATGGGCAGCTGGTCGAAGTAGACCCAGTCTCCCCCATTGTCCACAGGAATGAGGAGGGTTGGGGCTCACTGGGAAATGCAGTGTGATATTGATATTTCTGGTGTGACCTACATGGCTCTGTCTGCTGGAGGATCTATAAAATGATTCTGACTTCCAGACTGAAGGGAGTAGATGTTCCTGGCCATATGTGCTGATGTGGGATTGGGTTTGTGCTGCTGGGTGTGTGTCATGGCAGGTGGAGCTGCATTCCTGCCAGGAATCCCTGTGGCGCTTCCGGGTTAGCTTTCTGGAAGAGATTCTGCTATTTGTTGATGAATGACTTGCAGCATGGTTTCAAATTCCTCCACCCTTAACTCCACATAAGATATAGGGAAGTCATTTGTGCTACATAAAGATGTTCTTTGGTGCCTAAGTGGCTCAGTCAGTTGAGCGTCTGACTTTTGATTTTGGCTCAGATCATGATCCCAGGGTCACAGGATGGAGCCCCATATTGGGCTCTGCACTGGGCGTGGAGCCTGCTTAAGATTCTATCTTCCCCGCCTCCCACCCCAACTCTGCTCCACTCCCCTGCTTGTGCATGCACTTGCTCTCTCTCTCAAATAAAAATAAAAAAAACAAAATTTAAAGATGTTCCATTTGTAGTCTAATTAAACAATGGCTACCATTCATTGACTTCCTATGTGGTAAGCACTATGCTAAGAGCTCCTATTGACCCCTCATTTCCTCTTCACAGTGCTCTGAGGAAGGCATTTTCCTTATTCTTGCTTCACTCACAGAGATAGAAAGAGGAAGAGCCAGGAAGTGAACCCAACTCTGGCTCTCCTGAGAGCTGCCAAGCCCCACGTCCTCTCTGGGGCCATCCGCATTCAGGGATCGCATGCATTTGGCAGTATAGCCCAGTGGAGTAGGTGTTCTCTCCTTTACGTGGGGGAAATGAGCCTCAGAGCCTGCTGTAAGTCATACGACTGGCTGGGGCAGAGCTGAGATTGGACAGCACCAAAGCCCGCACTGCCTCCTTTCCTTGTACACTGCCCCCCACCCCTTCTGAGGCAGACAGATGGCAGAAGCAGGAACAAGGAAAGGACCAGACACTGTGAGGTTAGCTATTCATGTCAAGACAGTGTATGGGCTCGGGATCCCAGGGCCTCTGGACCGTAGTTTGAAATGTTGGTCCTAAGAGTGTGTGGTCTCCACCCTGGATCCTTTCTAGGGAAAAGCCTTTCCCTTAATCCATGGGTGCCATATGTATGGACCTGGCAGTTCCTGAGTGGATATTCTAAGTGAGCCTGAGGTATCAGGTGCTAGGAATGGCCAGGGGCCTAGGGCAGCCCAGAATGCCAGGCTGGGAGCTAGGAAACAGTGGGGTAGACTGGTCCCAGCTGCACTGCTCTGGCCCAGTTCTGGCATCAAGCAGCAAAGATGAAATAGATCTAGTCCTTTCCTTCAAAGAGGAAAGTAGGGGAAACTGATACATAAATTACACATATATCATGATATAGCCTAAAAGGGGCCACAAGAGACGTCCTCGCCTCCATTTCTCCCTCCACCGCCTAATCCAGGCTCTTTTTTCTCTCCCTGCACCATTAACCAGCAGCCCCTGAACTTGCTCTTCTGACTCCAGCCTGTCCTCCTCTTGCACCAGAGCGACCTTTCCAAAATTAAATTTAACTGTATTTCCCTCTTAAAACTACTCCACTAATGAACATAATTAAAAAGCAAAAACAACAACAACAAAAAACCTTTGAAAAACAAAATATCCTCCCATTACCTCCCAGTGCCTATAGCTTAGAGGCAAATTCCTCTCGTTGGCTTTGAAATCAGACGTGTTTCAATCCTGGCTTCTCCACTTACTAACTGTGTGATCTCTGTCAAAATTACTTTAGCTCTCTGAGCCTTCATTTCTTCATAGGTTGTTGTGGGAATTGAAGGTAACGTATATAATATAGTAAGACATACATCCTACGAGTGTGATAGATGGTAGTTAGTGATAATGATTATGGATGATGGTCTATGTATATTTACGATGAGCATGGCATTCAGGGTCCTTCATGTTCTGATGGTCCTGGTTTTCTTCTATAGCTTTAGCGCTCTCCCTTCCCAGCTCCAAACCCTGTATTATACATAATTGGAACTGTTACTAGTTCTCCAAACCTTGCATGTTATTTTATAACTTCAAACTTTGCATATAGAGTTGATTTTTTTTCCCCAAATGGCCTACCCCACCTGTCAATCTCCTCCTCAATCTTCAAGAGTTACTCTAAATGTAAAACTATAAAAACCTTCCCTGGGGCACTTGGCTGGCTCAGTTGGTATTGCATACAACTCTTAATCTCAGGAGTTTAAGAGTGTGAGTTCAAGCCCCACATTGGATGTGGAGCCCACTTTAAAAATAAAAATAATAATAATAATAAATAAATAATAAAAATAAAAAACCTTCCATGACCTCTCCAAGTGATTTGACTGTATCTTTCTCTTTGTGTTCACAGCCCACACAAACACTTGTGTTTGTGTTGCTTGTATATTTCCCACCCAACTGTATAATTTAGTGTACACTTCTGGCTTTCCCTTTTAAAATTTTATGTTTGTTTATTTTAGAGAGAGAAACAGAACATTAGTGAGGGAGGGGAAGAGAGAGAGGGAGATACAGGATCTGAAGCAGACTCCAGGCTCCGAGCTGTCAGCACAGAGCCCTATGAAGGGCTCAAACCCATGAACCTTGAGATCATGATCTGAGCTGAAGTTGTATGCTTAGCTAACCCAGGCGCCCCTTCCATTTAATTGTGACTTTATTAAGGATAGGAATCAGGTTTTATTCATCTTTGTTTCCCAGAGATGCCACAGCCACTGAATAGATAGAAGGGCAGAAGGGACATATGGATTGGGTTATTTTGGTAGATGAAATCTTGCAAAACATGGCACCCATGCTGGAAATTTTATTAAAGGAAGGCCTTTGTTCTGCTTATAGCCATGATGGAATAATTGGAACTGGCTTTATTCTCCCACCATTAACAACTATAACCCTGGACAAATTTAAAAACAATGGTTTTCACATATTAGACAACAGGCAGTCTAGGACTTTGATTCCTGAGAAAAAGGAAGCAAGTGAGGTGAGGCCCGCCATTCCCCTGGCTTTTGGCCTTGAGGCGTTTCTGGACCATGGTGCCAGGAAGGGGGTCCGCAGCAAAACACAACTGTCTTCAGAGTCGAGGGATCAGAAAGCTGAGTTTAAGAGAGAAGTGGTTTAAATCTGTGGGTCAGAGTACCAGACTGGAAGAAGCCACTCATCAAAAAAAGTGCTCCAGAAATCTAACTCACATCCTCTTGACCAATGTGCTGAAGACTGACCTGCCCGTGTGTAGGGTGGAGCTCACGCAGACTCTGACCAGCCAGAGTAAGATCTTGTTGATCTCTCAGGACAGTCGTTAGAGACCGCCAGAGACCATGCCTTGGTAGTACTCTAAATTCGCTCTAGAGTCAAGATTATTTTAGCCTTGTCCTAACCAAGGTTAAAAGCAAGTCTTGAGAAGCAATGAGAGAGGGCTTCAGAGATGCTGACAATGTGCTGGGCATTTTTTGTTTTGTTTTGTTTTGTTTTGTTTTGTTTTTTTAATCTGAGTACCAGTTACATGGGCAGGAATTCATTCATCAAGCTGAACACCAATGTCATGTGTATGTTACATATTTAACCCTCAATAAAAGTTTTAAAACGATGTCTTGAAAAAGAAAAAGTCTTGAAAGGATCAACCTGATATGCAAGGAATTTAACTTCCTGTCAAAATAAACGACAAGTCTCTTTAAAAGAAGACAGGAGGGACACTGGCTGACTTGGTCACTGGAGCGTGCCACTCTTTGCCTCAGGGTTGTGAGTTCAGGCTCCGTGTTGGGTAGAGAGATTACGTTACAAAAGTAATAACAAAATCCACACCCAACAATGTAACATTCACAGTATCTGACATCCTGTTTTAAATGTACGAGAAATGTTGAGATCAGAAAAAATGTAACCCATAACAAAGAGGAAAACCAGTAAAAGAAACACACTCAGAAATGGCAGAAATGGTGGAATTAGCAAAGATCTTGAGATGTAAGGATTATAAATCAATATGCTAGTGAATTTAAAGGAAGACTTGAACTATTTGAGAAGAGAAGTAGAAAATTTTAAAAGAATGAAAAAGAACTTGTAGAGGTGAAAAATAGAATACCTGGAATGAAAATTTCATTGATAGGATGAAGAGGATATTAGACACCACAGCATAAAAGTTCAATGAACTTGGGGCGCCTGGGTGGCTTAGTCGGTTAAGCGTCCGACTTTTGCTTAGGTCATGATCTCGCGGTTCGTGGGTTCGAGCCCCACGTCGGGCTCTGTGCTGACTGCCAGCTCAGAGCCTGAAGCCTGTTTCAGAGTCTGACTCCCTCTCTCTCTGACCCTTCCCTGCTCACGCTGTCTCTCTCTCTCCTAGAAATAAATTTAAAAAAAAAACATTAAAAAGTTCAATGAACTTAAAACCATAGGAATAAAAACTACCCACTGTGAAGGAGAGAAAGGGAAAAGACTGGAAAAGATTAACAGACCCTCAAGGACCCATGCTTGAGGACTAAGTACTTATCATCCTAGAAGGAGAGGAAGATGGGGAAAGACAGAAAAAATATTTAAAGAAATTATAGCATTTTTCTTTACTTTTGATGAACATTGTAAACTCAGAGTTCCAAGAAGCTCAGCAAACCTCAGGCCTAGTAGATCGAAACAAAACCAAAGCCAAGAATGATAATCACTTAGAACCAGTGATAAAAAGAAAGGCATAACATTAGCTGCAGAAAAAAGGCGCATTATGTCAAAGGAAGACGTAATGACTGAAGACTTCTTATAAAAAACTACGTAAGCCAGAAGATAGTGGAATGACATTTTTAAAGTAATGAAGGGAAATTTTTATCAACCTAGAAATCTATATCCTTAAATAGGATGAATATATCCTGCAAAATTGAAGACAAAATTTAAGACCTTTTCAGACAAAAAAAAGTGAGGGAAAATCATTGTCAGCAGATACTACAAGAAATGTTAAAAGTTCTTCAGATAAAAGAAAAGTGGATCCATAGAGAAACTTCAACAATAAAGGAGGGAAGAGTGCCAGAAATAGTTAATATGTGGGTAAATAGAAGAGACTTCTTTCTTCATTTCTTTTTATTTAAAAAAAATTCTTTAATGTTTATTTTTGGGAGGCAGACAGAGCTCAAGCAAGGGAGGGGCAGAGAGAGAAGGAGACACAGAATCTGAAGCAGGCTCCCGGCTCTGAGCTGTCAGCACAGAACCTGACACAGGGCTTGAACTCATGGACCACAGGATTATGACCTGAGCCAAAGTTGGACGCTTAACCGACTGAGCCACCCAGGCATCCCTAGACTTCTTTCTTCATTTTTAATTTCTATAAAAGGTAACTGAGTATTTAAAGAATACTAACATATTGTGTGTTCACTTCTACATGGGTAGAAGTGAAATGTATGGCAACTGTAGCACAGAGGACAGTGTGTAGATGGAGAAAGGAAGTATACTGTTTTCAGACTCTTAAATTCTATGTAAAATGGTATAACATTATTTGAAGGTAGACTATTCAATTAAGGATGTATACTATAAATCTTAGAGGAGCCACTTAAGGGGGAAAAGAGATATATAGCCAATAGGCCAATATTAAAGATCCAAACCATTTAGTGGAGAGGGGAAGGATAAAAGAACCAAACAGAGATGGAACAAATAGAAAAGTTAGCAAGATGGTAAATTGACCCAACTATATTGATTATTGCATTAAATGTACATTGTCTAAATACTCTAATTAAAGGAGAGTAATAATACTGAGGACCCAGTTGTATGCTGTCCACAAGAATTTCATCTCAAAGAGTCAGACAGATGAAAAAGGATGGAAAAGGTACACTATGCAAATACCAACCAAAAGAGAGTGGGTGGGAGATGAGAGACAACACTTTCTCATAGAAGAATTCTAAATATCTATCGATATTCTCCTCTCTAGGAGAAGGAGCTTAATCCTCCCCACGCCCTGCAGCACACATACACTTGAGTGTGGGCTGGACTTACTGACTCACTTCCAAGAGACAGGGAAAGGGAGAAAGTGTAACTTGAGTGGACAGATGTCAAACACTACTTGAAGTGATAAAGTTTAACATCACCAGTGATGTTGTGTGAAGATCATGTAACCTTGATATGATGAGAAGGATATAAGACCTCTCTGGCATTCTTTCCAAAAGCCCAGTCAAATAATGACCAAAACTTCAATTAAACTAAAACTGAGGGACATTTTATAACATACCTGACTGGTACTTTTCAAAACTGTCAAGGTCAGGGGCAACTTGGGCGGCTCAGTTGGTTGAGCATCTGACTCTTGATTTCAGCTCAGGTCATGATCCCAGGGTCTTGAGTTTGAATGTGGAGCCTGCTTAAGTTTCACTCTCTTTCCCTCTCCCCCATTCACATCCTCTCTCTTTCTTTCCCTAAAATAAAACTGTCAAGGTCATAAAAAACATAAGAAAGACTGAGGAACTGTCACAGACCAGAGAAGACTGAAGAGAAATAACAAACGAAATGCAAAGTGGAATTCTGGATCGGATACTGGGATAGAAAAAGGACATTAATGGAAAACTTGGTGAAATCACAATGAGGTTTAGAGTTTAGTTAATAATGTGACAGTGTTGGCGTTAGTTTTAACAAATGGGCTGTGGTGATATAAGATCTATTAGGGGAAACAAACTGAGTGTAGAGTGTGTGCGTACTCTCTGTAGTATCTTTGCAACTTTTCTGGAGTGTAAAAATATTGCCATAAAAATATTTTTTAAAAAGGAAATGAGGGAGTATTATAAAGAACTCTGTGCCTATAATTTTGCTAAATAGGATGAACAAATTCTTTGCAATACACAAATTACAGAAAGTTACTCGATAAGAAATAGAAAAAAGAAAAAACAGCACTATTTCTATTAAATAAATTTGAATTTGTAATTAAAACTTTCCCACAGAGAAAATTCCAGTTCCAGATAGTTTTGTTAATTCTATCAGGCATTTAAGGAAGAACAAATAACAATGTTACACTAACTTTTTTGAGAAAATAAAGGGGAAATGAACGCCTCCCACCTTATTTTAGTAGGTTAGCATTACCCTGACATGAAAACCACATGAAGAATCTACAAGAAAAGAAAACTACTGGCCAATATGCCTCATAAATATAGATGTAAAAATCTTTAACAAAATTTTAACAAACTGAATCCAGTCTATAAAAAGGCTAATATCTTGCGGGACCAAATATTTTAGGAAAAATTCAACCCCTATCATGTTAAGAACTCTCTGCAGACTAGGTATCCTTATTGGGATCAAGAGCATCTTAGAAAAATCTACAGCTCACATCTTACTTGTGAAAGAATGAATGTTTTTCCTCTCGAATGACAACCGAAACAAGGATGTCTGCTCTTCCCATTTCTTTTCAGCATTGTACTAGTGGTTTGAACCAGTTCGCTAAGACAAGGAAAAGAAAAGCATGAAGCAAAATCATCTTTTTTCAGATATGATCACTTATATGGAAAATCCTAAGGAGTCTCATAAATTAATTTAGCAAGCAGGTAGGGCAAGGTCAGTATACAAGAGCTAAATATATTTCTATATAGTAGTAATAAGCAGTTGAAAAGTGAAAAATTTAAAGTGCCATTTAAGATAGCATAGAAAACACAAAATATTTAGGAATAAATTTAACAAAATATGTGAGATTTGTATACTAAAGCTATAAAATATTTCTGAGAAAAAAATTTAAAAGACCTAAACAAATGGAGAGAAATTCCATGTTTTGGATTGGAAGACTCAACATTTTAAAGATGTTAATTTTCCCTGAATTGATCTATAGATTCAGTATACTCCCAACCCAAATTCCAGATGGCTTCAAAAAAAAAAGCTTGACAAGCTAATCCTAAAATGTATATGAATATGCGAAAGATCTAGAATAGCCAAAACAATGTTGAAAAAGAACAAAGTTGTAGGACTTACATTACCTACTTTTAAGACTTACTATAAAATTATAATAAATGTAGGTAGTGTACATATAGAGTTCAATATAACAGAATAAATATTTCAGAATTAGACCCACCTATAAATGGCCAACTGATCTCCAACAAATAAGCCAAAGTAATTTAATGGAGATATGATAGGTTTTTCAGCAAATGTTACTGGAGCAACTGGGTATTCATACAGATACAAAATGAGTCTACTTTCACCTCACATAAATTTTAGCTCAAAATGGCTTCTGGACCTAAACATAGAAGCAAAAACTATAAAATGAGCAGAAGAAAACAGAGGAGAAAATCTTCATGAACTTGGGGGAGTCAAAGATTTCTTAGACACAAAAGGCACCCATCATAAAAGCAAAAGTGATCAATTAAACCAATAAAAGTAAAACCTTACCCTCTTCAAAAGATACCACTGGAAAAATGAAGAGGCAAGAGAGAAACTATTCTCCATACTTATATATGAAAATGGGTTTTTATCCAGAATATACAAAGAAGTCTTAAACTCTGTAATAAGGAGACAGCCCAGTTAAAAAGTGGGCAAAAAACTTGAAGAGACACTTAACATCTTCAATGAATACACAAAACTGTGCTCCTTGAAGGAGCAGATTAATATCACAACGAGTGGACCACCATACACCCACTGGTATAACCAAAATAAAATGATTGCATTTCTTACAAATGTTTATCTTAAACATATGTTTACTGTCTGCCCAACTATTTCATTTCTGCGTATCCACCCAAGAAAATGAAAACTTATGTGCCCACAAATACATGTATGTACATGTTTTTAGCAGCTTTGTTCATAATCGCCAAAACCTGAAACAACCCAGGTGTCCTTCAACTGGTGAATATGTAAACAGTGATATACTTATAAAATGGAATACTACTCAGCAACAAAAAGAAACAACTGATCTGTCCAACAATGTAGATCAGTCTGAAATACCTTATACTGAGTAAAAGAAGCCAGATGTAAGAGAACATCCTATATGCTTTTATTTATATAGAATTCTAAAAGAGCAAAAACTAGTCTTTGCTGGATGAAAGCAGAGCAGTTGTTGCCTTGGGCTGGGATAGAGAAGGAGGGACTGACGGACAAGGGTACCAGAGAACATTCTGGGGGAAAGAAAGCATTCTGTTTCTTGATTGTGATGGTGATTACACAAGTACATGCGTTTGTCAGAAGCCCTCCAACTGTACTTTCTATGCATTCGGTCACATATCAGTTATGACTTACATTCATTTTTAAAAACAAGAGGACTTGGAAATGAATTTTAAAAGAAGGCTCCAATATCGAGTTGCTTTCAGAACAGCACTGTTAATTTTCATGTGACTTATGAATATGGGGAAAGGGGTAACTTTGGAGGTAGGGTGGTTCTGGCTCTTTCCTAGGTACCTAGATAGTTTGGTCTCAACGTCTATCATCTTATCTGTTATCTTGTTCTACCATTAAAATAAAAAAACAGATTGACCAGCTTAATGCCGATTTGCTGGGTTCCATGAGACTTGCAGATTTTCCGTTTTCACTGACAATATCATATTGTTCCCCAGCTGTGGATTTTGGAGGAGGAATATTGCAAGACTAGTCTGTGTCTTATTGATCTCCATGCCTGGTTATAGACTTCATGTTTATCTCAAGCCCATGTGGATGCTGAGAACAGAAACATAACGTCCCCTCCCTCTGCAGCCATTTAAGCACTCTTCATCTGTTTCTCTCCTAAATTTTAAATAACATCTCTTGTTCCTTAAAGAGCTTTAAGTATAAGCTGCTTGGCCAGTATATAGTTTGTAGGCTTTTAAAAAGCTTGATAAAAGGGAGCTCAAACTCTTCCAGGCTTCCACTGATGTGGACGTACCACATTTTATTACTGGGGAACAAGATTTCCCGTGGCTTGGTTAGGGCCCTTTTTAATATTCTTTGGCCTGAAATTTGTAGGCTTCAGTGTATGCACGTGGATGTGGAAGCCTTTACTGTCTGCTTACTCTTTCCTTTTTTTCACTTCATGCTTTCTGTAGCCTGAGTGATGCTCTTTTATAACAGGCTTTGTTATATCGTGATATATGTAATGGGACATTAAGATGTGTATTCTTTTTTTGACCTTATCGTTTGACTTCTAAGATTTTTTTTTTCTGGCAAATACTTCTAAATGGAGAAAGCCACCTACCTAAATAGCATTGTTTATATTATGTTAACCAAAGTTGGAAGTAACCTTAATACCCAAAATTAGGAGGAGTAATTAAGGGAACATATCCTATTGCTGTTCACTGCAGTGTACCCTATAGTCATTAAAAATGATGGTTATGAAGATTGTGGGCAACACAGGAAATGCTAAAGATGCAATTTAGTGAAAAAAAGCAGAATAAATGACACATCTACTATGAGATAATGAAGAAAAACAGCCATATACACAGAAGTAAAAGATTTTTAAAAGATCTCCCCAATTACCAACAGTAGTGTAGTAAGATAGTAAAGCTATGAAATAACATCTTTTTCTCCTATTTTACCAAATTTTCTATAATATGATTATCACCAGGTTCATGATGGAAAAATCATCTTTCTTCCTCTCATCTGAAACGCTTGACTGTTTGGGCTTCCGGCTTCCTGGTTTGTACATATGTCTTTAAGTATCTACCTGTCACCAGTCATCTCTCATACTTTTAAGTCCTTGTCTGTAGGACTCTGTTCTATGTTGGCCACTCTCCATGACAGTGTCCATTCCATGACTTGTAAATTGCATGCAGCGAGGGAAGGAGCATCCTGACCCAGTGGGCCTTGCCCTGAGTGTGTGCATATGATTTGTCAACAATCAAGTATTTTATGGGAGTTTATGGGACTTCATTAAAGATGCTGGAGCAGGAGCACTGTGGGGACATCAGAAGAGATCTCAGCAATAAACCGCAACCCCAAGCTTTGGAATGCAGTAAATGTTTAAAAGACTTCCTTCCTTTCATTACTGAATTTTACTTTACTTTTATACCAGTAAAGAGTTGTGTTTTATTGGTCGAAATTTCTTGATTCCGTTTCCCCAGGTCTGTTTAAAAGCTACATTTTATCTTTGAGGATGTTTGGCTCATGGTAGAGGAAGTGCTGCCAGCGAATTCAATTAACTGGCAGAGCTCACAGATATTGTACACGGGTTTCTTTTTTTCTTCTTTTTCACAACTGCTACATAAACACAGCTGGGTTTAATATTTGTCGTAACAAAGATTTAACTTGAATCATTTTACTCTGGGTAATTAATGCTTGGAATTTCGGCTACTTTTTCATTCGTCCGTTTGTAATCCTCTGCATTTCTTTACTCTGGCTATCCAGATAATGAAGTGTGCTCCTCTAGGTCTCTGCCCTGCCTTAAAACTGCTTAATATTTGGCCGTTCCCACTAGAGAGCAGATGCTTTTCTTTGCAAGAATTGAATTTCTGTCAGCTCTTTTATGCATCATGTGTTTGGAACTGTAAGTGGATCAAGTTGTTCATCACAGCAGGGACACTGTGAAACACATCTATTATACACACTTCCCACCCCCCCTTCCTGTTTTTTTTCTCCCCCGAGGAGGTGGAGATGCCCAGATCCCATTGGGAGATAACTCACTCTGTGTGGATATATCCATGTGATCCACCATGGGTCCTGCCTGGCTGCATCCCTGAGCATGGAAATCTACATCCATCCAGCCCAGGATCGTAGCCGAGACAAATCCTGCTTTTATCTTTGTAAACACCGTGCACTTCATTAACTCCCAAATACACACCAAGTTTGGGTCACTAAATAAACCCACCAGGCTTAGCATAGCATAATGAGTGACATTTCAGTAATTGATGCTCTAGAAAATGTTAATTTAAGCCCGCTATTTAATTTTTATGCTACAGTAGTGGCTAGGGTTGTTTTGGCTTTGGAGTTGTGTGAAAGAATAGTCACCATCTATGAGACTCCGACTATGTGCCGGGCACTGTGCTAGAAACTCAGAAAATCTTAGCATTTAATCTACATCACAGTTCTGAAACAAATGTGTTGGGGAGGGGGTACTTTACCCCTTTTTTATAGATGAAGAGAAGAGGTTAAGTAACCAGCAGATAGCCAGCATCTAAAACAGAATTTGAACCCAGACTAAATCAATACACTTTTGGGTATTGAACCTTCATGCTCAGGGTTTGCTAGACATACATTCATTCATTGGTCAGTCAACTGCACTGATTCATTACACATGTGTGTTACACGCTGCCGTTGCTCAGTTTGAGCTGCCTCATTCCGCGTCAAGCCTCAGACCGGTTGGCTTTTACCAACCAACCACCTTTGTATCCATTTAAATCTGAGCTGCTGATGATACTTGGGATTGTTTACTTAGTTTTGCTTTTTCTGTCAGAGCTCAGTGTGAATATGATCCAACTTCCCCAAGCAACCTACCATGTTCTTACAGTTTTCATTTTGCGAATTTCCATCCCTAGATTTAGCTTTGAACTGATGGCTAAAAATTTCCTAGTCTGAGTAGTTTCTTTTGTCAACATCGCTTTGAAAAGCAGGAGGAGTCTTGATGATGTTCCTGCTGTGATATGCTCATCTTTTAGGTCTCAGATAGTGGTGGTGAGGGCAAAAGTACATTTTGGTGCATTTTTAATAGATATCATTCAATTTGCAGGAGTCATTCTGAGACATTCACATGTCTGACTGAAATACCGCTGATTTATAGAATTAATTATAGTTACATGGATAGGTGGCTTTTGCCCATGAAGAATGTCATTGATCTCTTGATAACATTTTTAGTTATGATTAACTTTAGTCTTCCTGCAAATACTTCAAATTAGAACCAGGCATTAGTGTCCTGGTTCATTAAAAATAGACCAACCCCTTCATTTTTGATTTGCAGTCCATTTTGTTGTTGAAAGATGTTGGCATTAAAAAAAAAATTGGTGGAGAATATGTTGTAAAAAAAAAAAAAAACACGTATAACTTCCCTTTTGCAAGTACGTATCTGTTTTTTCAAAGGTAACTTACATTTGTATTTTGTGCCTTGTGTTTGCAAGAGAATGGTTCTTGGTTTATTCATGTTGACAACTGAAAAGCCTTAGACCTAATTAAAAGAATTTCCACGAGCACCTTTACTGAACCATTTCATTACGCGGCACTGCACAGATTGCTTTGTGAAACATGGTGATAGTTTAAATCTGACCTTTAAACCTAAACTGCCAGAAGTATGGGGGAGAAAACCCTTCTTTGAAAATACTCCCAAGATGCATATATATAGGCATACACGCGTGCACATATTTGGTTAGAAATAATCCCTTTATTGAATGACCACCTAATAATATAAATACACATTTACTCTGAGCTCAGCTCTTGCTTGTAGCCTCCTTTAGCTAGGGCAGGATTTTCAGCTGCATTAATTGTGTGTGTGCACGTGTGTGTGTGTGTGTGTGTGTGTGTGTGTGTGTGTTAAAGCTAAATTGTTTTATAGGGAAAACAAAGACAATTTCACTTGTGGGCAAAAAAAGGCTTTTGGAGGAAGAATAATATTACAAATAGGTAGAAGAATGCAAAAGTTGTTGCTTCTGGATTTCAGTTTAAAATGCTAGGTACTTGGATTAAATGCATGGAGGTGGGGGGCCTGGAGGGCTCTAGTATGTGGTGTGCTACTGTTTGGCAGACAGTGGAAATGGACCTTTTTGTTTTAAAATTCTACTTTTTTTTTTAGGATGCCAAGAATGGCATCCTAAGGACTTGATAGTTCTTAAGATGCTCAACAAAGCCATTATAGCATATAGTGAAATAGCCATTCACATAATGAAAATTGATCCTTTTGTCTAACAAAAGATGCTTAGATTGTAAGGCTTGCCTCTAACTTTATGACTTAATGCTCAACCAGTGAGATGTCAAGAGACAGACCGAGAGGAGCAGCAACCTGAGCCCCAAGGGTCATAGCCAGCTCCTGCTTGGATCTCCACATAACTAGCACAGTCCCCACTCCCCCATGGAGAACCAGGATCTTTGAGGGGAAAATGGGATGCAGAAGAAGCAATTAAAGCCAACTGAGGTCAAGGTACAGCCGTGTTCTCAAGAAAGAAACAGAAAAACAAGGAATGAGAGGAAGCAATAATGGAGATAGATTAAGTTGGAGAAGAAATAAACCAGTATCAAGGACAAATCTAATTTGCTGCTCTTAAGAAATCCTGGCAGCAGTGAGAATCCATGAAATAGCACAGACTTTGGGGTAAGACAGACTTGGGCCTGGCTGTGGCCCGGCTGTGTGACATGGAGCAGTGGCTCACTTTCCTTATCTATATAGTGGGGATAACCGTGACTGTCTAGCCCGCTTGTAAAATTTTTAATACAATGCTGGGTATGAAAATACCTGCCATGGTGTGTGGTACCTAGTTGGGTGTTTGATAATTACTAATTCCTCTTCCCTTCTCCTAATGAATTCCTGGTTTCCCAGAAACTATTACTGGGAAAGACAGTAGGGTGGGGTTGCCTTTATGCATCAAGACTTTGTGCTTCAATTTGAGGCAAGAATGAAGACTTTAGTAAATACACTGCCATTTTTCATTGCCAGTGTGAAGGTAGCAGAGAGAGCCAATGTATCTGTGTCCCTGCAAATGGGAAAACGAGGCAATAGTTCCTTCTCTCCTCTCTAGACCCAGACATTCCCCAGGAGCTCTTATAGCAACCTTGATATCTAGTCTGTTCAGGAAAGGAAGATTCAGTGTGGCTTGGTCCTTACAGGCCTTTTTTTTTTTTTTTTTTTAGGTTTATTTATTTTTGAGAGAGAGAGAGGCAGAGCATGAGCAAGGGAGGGGCAGAGAGAGAGGGAGACACAGAATCCAAGGTAGGCTCCAGGCTCTGAACTGTCAGCACAGAGCCCGACATGGGGCTCGAACTCATGAACTGCAAGATCATGACCTGAACCAAAGTCGGATGCTTAACTGACTGAGCCACCCAGGTGCCTCCCCCCACCCCACGCCCCACCCCTTTCAGGTCATTTTTAAAAGGAGAAAGAACGTGTGATTCTAATGCCTGTTCCCAGTTGCTGCTGGGTGTCTGGACAAAACAAAAAATCTTTTAACTTCTTTTCTGACACTGGGAGGTTAATAGGAGAAGTGCGGCCCCTTGCACAGGCTAACCTGAGTCAGACTTTCAAAAACTCTGTGCTTGAGGTGTTGTGCCAGCACTGAAGATAGTCATGGTCGCTGCCTTCCTAGGACGTGCAGTCTCACAGAAAAGTGACATTTATGGGATTGTTGCAACATGCACATTGAAAGAAAGGTACAAGGAGAGTATGTGACTGACGGGGAACCTTGGTCTACGCTGAGGGGTCAGACCCAGGAAGTGATTATATTTGAGCTGAGACCTGAAGCATGAGTAGTCGTTGTTCCGTGTGGTAGCCGCTATTCACATGTGGCTATTTAAAGTTTGATTCATTACAGTGGAATAAAATAAAAAATTCAGTTCCTCAGTCACACCAGGCACATTTCGAGCTCTCCGTTGCAGCTACCACAGCAGACAACACAGACGATAAATTCTTGGCAGACAGGCCTATTGGACGGAGCTGGGCTGTGGGCAAGGGGGTCATGGTGTTGGGAGCACTCCAGAGGACCAGGCCTACCAGAGGTCTTGGGGTGTGAGAGAGGCCAGTGTGACCAGAGCCCAGAGGGTCCACAATGACGCCATGGAGGGGATGCAGAGCCTCAAATCTGAGAGAGGCTGAGGCCAGTCACTCGGGGCCTTGCAGGCCAGGCTAGGACTATAGTCTTTATCCCCCCAGCAGTGGGGAGGCTACTGAAAGATCCTAATAGTCAGAAGTGCATAAATAGAAAGCGAAGGCATCCCTGCATAGTTTGTGCTTGATACATGGTGCTTTAGATTTTTGCCATATATATTGCTCAGCAACTTGTGTTTTCTCCCCATCTGGCAGTATTTTTGGATATCTTTTCCTGTCCAAAGTGGGTAGGAGTGTCTTAGAGGTGGATGGGTGAATCGTGGGCCATCTTTATCTCCACCTTTCCCCCTCCCTCTCCACAAGTGGCAACATTTATTTTTGAGAGAGATGGAGAGACAGTGAGAGCAGAGGTTGGGCAGAGAGAGAGGGAGACATGGAATCCAAAGCAGGCTCCAGGCTCTGAGCTGTCAGCACAGAGCCCGATACTGGGCTTGAACCCATGAACTGTGAGATCATGGACCTGAGCCAGAATTGGATGCTTAACTGACTGAGCCACTCAAGCACCCCTGGAGCCACCAAAAATTTTAGAGGAAGGGAGTGATATGATGTAGCCTCTTGTTTTAGAAAGACAAGTTCATGCAAAGGTGGTCTTAGACCAGGATGACTATAGAAGGGCCGCCAATTGAAGATGGCCGCAGTCATCCAGGCGAAAGAAGAAGCGTGAATACCAAAACAAATTAGGCCATCTGCTACATTCACTATCCATTTTTTACCCATTATGTTGTAATCTTCACAACGTACGTATGTTGCAGACACCTCATTTTCCAGCAAAGGAAATTGAAGTTCAGAAAAGTTAACAAAGTAGGAAAGCCAGGTTTCTGATCTTAGAATTAGGTGAGTCTGGCGACCCTGCCACCTGAGGAGTGCATGGGGACAGAGAAGCAGGTGAAATCGAGATCTGTGAGGTAGAGCATGAACATGAACCATGGTACTGAGTGGGGAGGGAAATACTGCTTTTGTCCTTGCACGTATTGCATTCACAGTGTTACGACTGGGCTGGTTGACCTCCTCAACTCCTTCAGCTTCCAGAGGTTCATTTTCCCTGCAATTTTGGTTACATCTAAGTGGTGGCTTTCTGCAGAAGGGGAAAGGATGAGTATCCGTTTCACCTCCAATCCTTCCCAACTGAGACCAGATTCTTGGAATGATGAGTCTAACTTGAAGAATGTGATCCTAGACTTTCCTCCAAGCAGAATGGCTCAGCCCCTGGAAATGTGACTTAGGATATCAAAACGTTCATTCACCTGTTCTTTCATTTAGCAGCAAGTGCTGAATGGTTACACCAGCCGAGCACTGCTGGCCCTTCTGGGAACTCCGTCTAGCAGGAGAGGCAGTAGCCCCGGCTCACCTATGCAGCCCTAGCAGCCCCAGCAGGGTGTCATTAACCCTGTTTTAGGGGTCAGGGAAGCTTTGCAGATGAGGGGACATCTGGATTCCCTCTTTCCCTTAACCCAGGGCAATTTTTAATTTGACTATTAAGGAAAAATACCTCATTTAAATTCTTTATTATAAAAGGAGCATATGCTTTTTAATAAAGGATAATCAAAACAATCAAAAGTGCGTAAAACAAAACGAAAGTATCCTGCATGGTTCAAGTTTGATACATGGCATTTTAGATTTTTACTACATATATAAGCATATATATACAGAGAGAGAGAGAAATTTTTAAATGATTCATGATATTTATATTGCTCTGCAACTTTCATTTTCCCTCCCATTTGGCAGTATTGTGTGGACATCTTTTCACATCAGTTCAAGTACTGTCACATACTTTTTAGCAGCTATGCAGTATTCGTTGTAAGGATGTGGTATAATTAATTGGCCCCCATTGATGGGCATCTGGATGCTCTCTCAAAGGGTGAATGGATGGTCACAAATAGGACAGGAAGGGACAAGAGACAATGCTCTTTGAGTAGTCAGCATGTTTATGGCTGGAGAGTAGTGTAGGCTTCTAGATAGTAATTCACTACCTGTCTAGTATACGTTAATTGGGCCTGAGGGAAGTGAGGCCAGTTGAGCAGAGAGTCACCAACTACTCTTGAGATGTTGTGATGATTTTCTGCAGGTGGTGATGGCATAGGGTGGGGTCATTGAAGGATTTTGATGGAGGGATTGAAATGACCAGAATCGGATATTTCTGACATTACTGGGACAGCTATGGGTGAGGGCATTGAGGGGACACTGAAGACCAGGAGCTCATATAGAAAGCTAGTCCACCGGCCTGGGCCAGAGAGGATGAATGGAACTGCATGGCATAGTGCCAGGGTCAGGGGCACAGAGAGGAGAGGGCAGACTTGGTACCTATTTGGGGAGGTGCTGGTAAGATGTGGAGGATGGTGGTGGGTGGGGAAGGAGGATTGTGGAGTCTAACATCTGCCTCTGGCCCTGGAAGATGAGTGGGGTGACAGTGCTGTGACTGAGATGAGATACAGGAGGAGAGGGGGAAAGAGAAGCTGATGCATTCAATTTAGTATCCTCTTCTCTTTGTTTTCTGTCTTCCTCCTGATACCTCATTAAAGGAGGAAGCCATCCTCATCAGCATTTCTGTCGCCCCCAGATTACACCTGATGAACCCCAGTGTTAATGATTTGACCAGAACCCCCCCATGAGTCCTCCCAGCAAGTTCAGCTTGAGATGTATGACTCAAGACTTATGTTAAGCCTTCATCATCCCTCAATTTTATTTAAAGGACAAAATGCTATCACCGGTCATCAAATGCACATATACTTGAAGTTTCAAAGCTTGAAGTGCCGACAGAAGCTTCTCCCTGTTGCAGGGTGAGGAGAGGTCTTCCGAACTTCTTGGCCTAAGTGGTCACGGGGGCAGCGAGAGCCCAGGACCACTTGGCTGGCTTCAGACCAGCTGGGGCGGGCGGGAAAGCGCACACTCATATTTGCTCAGTTACAATCAGCAACGACTTCTTTGTGTAAAATGATAATGAGGCCATTAGGAGAGGCTCACCTGAAGTGCAGCGTTGTGAATCCAAGGTAATTAAACACCTCCCGAATGAAAGGGAAAGGCCGGGGAAGGTTAAGTGAGGAATAATCTGCAGCACAGGTGGCCCAAGGCCTTCGAGGAGCTAGAAGAGTGACAGTGGTGTGCACCATTTCAAAGGAGGAAATGTCACCCCAGTCCCTGGAAGAGGCAGCATTTCTATTACTGGGAGGGTGGGAAGTGGGCAGTATTTTTTTTTAAGCATTTTACTAAAGCATGTTTCTTTTCCACATGTTTCAAAAGCGTGTTTCAAGTTGAAAGTCCGTGGCAGAGTCTGCCTGAGTGCTGAGTGGCCTGCATTGCTCTTCATGGGCTCTCACCATTGTGGCACCGGGGCTTATGTGTCCCCAAACAGGAGAGGTCACCATCAGTGGGATATTTACACCCAGGTATTGAGACATAGTCAGAACTGCTTCTAGAGGAAAACCGTTTTCCTTGGCCTACCTCCAAGTAGAGGCAGGGTAGCCACCCCCTCTTTGCAAACTCCCATCCCTTCTGACTTTCAAGAAAAGGGCAGCAGTCCTGGCCCTGCCTTACTGTTCAGACATATGGCACGCCCTGCAGCAACAGCACAGGATTTTTCCCCTCGGCTCAGAAGACACTTGGTGGTGACCCTCTGCATGCCAAGCACTGTGGTCCGTGACTTCGCGTGCTCTCCCAGCTTCTCTTTATAGGCTCTGGCAACAGGATTTTTTTTATCCTGTAGTTTCTTGCTTCAAAATCTCTGCTGTCTCCACATAAAAGTTTCTACGTGGATAGTCATAGCATTATTCATAATAACCAAAATGTGGAAACATCCCAGATGCCCATTACTTAGATAAATCCATAGGATAGATAAAATGCAGTCTGTCCATATGGCGGGATATTATTCACCTGTGAAAAAGAATGGAGTATTGACAGGTGCTACAACATGGAGTAACCTTGTTTATAATGAGCATGATGCTAGTGAACGAAGCCAGTGACAAAATCATCCTGTATGATTCCACTGGTATGAAATGTCCAGACTAGGCAAATCCACAGAGACAGGAGGTGGATTAATGGTGATCTAGGACAGGGTGAAGGAGGGAGGGGAGGAAGATTGGTGGGGAATGAAAAGCAACTGACAATAAGATGAGTTTCTTAAAATTTTTTAATGTTTTATTTATTTCTGAGAGAGAGAGAGACAGCATGAGCAGGGGAGGGTCAGAGAGAGAGGGAGATATAGAATCTGAAGCAGGCTACAGGCTCTGAGCTAGCTGTCAGCACAGAGCCCATCATGGGGCTCGAACCCACGAACCGTGAGATCCTGACCTGAGCCGAAGTCAGACACTTAACTGACTGAGCCACCCAGGTGCCCCAAGATGAGTTTCTTTTCGGGGGTGATAAAGATGTTTGGGGATTAGATAATAGTGATAGTTCTACAACTTTGTCTTTATACTAAAAACCACTGAACTCTATACTTCAAATGAGTAAATTTTATGGTATGTAAAATATATCTTCGTAAGCCACTAAAAAATCCCTTATCAGAAGCTTGTTAATAAGAAATCATGTCCTTGGAGCATTTCTGGTCTATGTAATCTATCCCAGATCAGTGATGCTTAATATTTTTAGGTTCACAGGCACCTTTAGGGATCTGAGGAAAACTGTGGAGCCTGTGTCCAGAAAAATGATCATCTCTCATTCATATTAAAAATTTGGAGATGATTCAGGGGCCACCTGCATCTAAGTTTTCTATTTTATCCTTAAATAATATCAGGCCATTACATAGGCCTATATCTAAGTCCATACACATTCCTGAGATGGGCCCTTGACATGTCACCTGCATGCTTAAAAACAGTCATTAGGTTTACCTTTCCCTCCAGATGAAGGAAAAAACTCCTTAATGTACTCACAGCACCTCTTTTCCTCTGGCCTCATTTTAAGCCATATTCCCCACCATTCTCTCTACTGAACTGACAGTTCTTTCTATTCTCTGAACTCCTCCTTACCCAGATTTTCCCCTGTACTTCGTACCCTTCCTTCCCCTCCTTGCCAAGTTATAATTCACCCTCCAGATTTCTTTTTTTTTCTTTTTTAGAAGTTTTTAAATATTTGTTTATTGTTGAGAGAGAGGGAGACCCTGAATATGAAGCTGGCTCCAGGGTCTGAGCTGTCCGCACAGAGCCTGATGCAGGGCTCAAACCCATGAACAGTGAGATCAGAACCTGAGCCAAAGTCTTATGCTTACCTCATTGAGCCCTGCAGGAGCCTCCACCCTCCAGATTTCTGTTCAAGCCTGATTCCCTCTAGGAATCTTTGACCTCCCTAGTGAGCTCTATCATATGCTTATCACAGCAGCAATGTCACATGGATTGGTATTTTCCTAGCTGGCATGTAAACTTAATAAGGGCAGGGCTCGTGTCTGGTCTTGCTCACTATTGACTCAAGGCTACCACGTTGTCATGTTCCAGGGGTACTTTTCATATAGAACACAGTGTGAATGGAGTGCCCAGGAGTTGTGCAGTGTGGAATCCTGAGGTGGATGGAAAGCATGTTCGAAACAGACCAGGAAGCTTATGTTGTCTTTTATATTGAGAACAGCAGCCACCATGTCACACAGTCTTTGATTCATTGAGTAGTCATAGGAAAAATCTCTTTCAGTTCTCACTTCAAGGAAAATGTGTTTTCATTTGTACAGCTGGTTTGTTTGTAATACATGGACCCAGAGAATCTCACTTGTGTTTCTCTTTTTGCTTTGACCACTAGGAGATCCTTAGGTCAAATCTGCAATCTAGTTCTAGCCACCATGTAAGTCCTTATAGTTTACGTTTATATACTAAAAGTATTTCTGGCTTCTTTTCCCAGTTCCATGGCTTTCTTGTCTATTTTTTAAAATTTCTTGAGGAAATATCTGTTAGCTGCTACTGTTTCTTTAGAGTATGAAGTATGTAATAATTTATATGTATATATACCTTACATATTTAATAAACATAATTTATAACATTTAATACATAAAGTATGAGGTGTGAGATATATATTGTATGTTCTAAATAAGCCATTTATCTCTAATGTATAAGAAAGTAATAATATGTAAGTAATTTAAAGAGGAAGTAGAATTGGAACCAAGAAAATTTGTGTAGTATGGGCTCAGATTATAAGACCTTCAATTCATATTCCAATTGGCCATTCCTGGGTTTGTTCCTAGGCATGTATTCTAACCTCTCTGAGGCTCTTTCCCCCTCATGAGGCAGGGACACTAATCCCTTCCTTGCCGGATTGTTGAAAGAATTAAATTAGAAAATTTACGTGAAAGCACTTACCTGGCCTATTGAAACTACTTAGAAAGTGTGTTTGTTCTTACCTAATATGCTCTAATAGGAGCGACATTCTATTCCAGTCCAGAAACCTGCCCCAACACTGAATGCAGTTTTGTCTTCCCAGCAGCTGCAGTATTAAATCCACCCCCCAGCCCCTGGGGAATTTCTAGAGCTCTGTACATGTTGGGCTTAGCTGGCCATGCTCCCACCCTGCCCTCAACCTGTGTCTCCTTTCTTTCCGTCACCAGATCTCTTCCCTGAAGAACCGGCTGAAGAAGGTGTCCACAACCACTGGTGACGGGGTGGCCAGGGCCTTCCTCAAGGCCCAGGCTGCTTTCTTCGGCAGCTACCGAAATGCTCTGAAGATTGAGCCCGTGAGTAGCTTCTTGGCATTTACAAGTCTGTGTTTGGTCAGGGCTGAGAAATGTACCTCAGGGGTCACAGGAAGCCAGCTCTTCATCTGGTTGTTGAATTCACCTAGAAGAGTATGTGTGCATGCGTGTGTGTGTTTTGTGAGGCCAGAAGGGCACCCTCTCCTCGCCTTACCTCTTAGCCTAAAGAGGTCATGCTGCCCCTGTGAATGTTAAGACCTTTCCCCTCCCTGGACAGTAGCACCAGCTGCGTGTAAATACAGTGCCCAGACCTCACACACACCTGCTCTCACTGCGGATCCTCTGCACTTAACAAATGGGGAAAGTGAGGCTCAGAAAAGAGACATGACTTGCTAACCAGTGGAGGAGCCAGAGAGTCCCAAAGCCTATCCTTTCCCTCTCTGTATCAATGCCCTTTTCTTATAAAGGGCCTCTTCTCCACCCTTGAGAAAGCAAGGTGCCCCGGGTATTCACTTCTTAGGTGTGCCCAAGGTGAGTGTGCAGAAGATTGGGGAATAGTTGTTACCCACCTCCATGGACTGTCAGCCTCCTTAGCCTCGGTTCCCTCACCATGTCCCCTGCCTGCCCTGTGAAGCAAGAAGTTACTGTGGGGCTCTCAAGTCATCAGGTCAAACCAAAGAAAGTACCAGCTGTCCCAGCTTCAGTGGGAATCTTTCATCTAATACCTCTCTACTCAGCCTAGTCTTAGCCAAGGAGAATGGAGAACTTGGCTTGGGGCCCTGGGTCACTCGGTATAGGAAAGAACATGGAGGCGGCCTTGCCGACAGCCCTTCTCTCTTGGGAGCACAGAGTCCCCTTCATCCTGAGCCAGCGGGTGATGGCAACCACAGCCAGCCTGGCCGGACTGGGGGTGAGGGACCGGCCTAGGATGCCCTGTTCACCGGCCCGGTCTGTTTGTTTCTGTCTTTGCTTTAACTCGTAGCATTTTATTGTCTTAAATGACAGAAGGTGAGTATATGTCAGACAGTACATTTCACATGCACACTCTGACAGTGACTCTCGGTTAACCTTCCCTGTGAGCCACGGTTACATGTTGTTAAGATTTTTTTCCCCTCACTATGACTCGGTCACGTGTCTCAGTGAGCCCCAGAATAATAGCAAGCACCTGTTTTCCCTTCAGCCAGGGCATACTGTCTGCAAAGTGGGGGGTGGGGAGCAGCAGCCTAGTGCCACCATCGTCCTGTTCTTGTCTCCCATCTCGTACTGAGGCTTCACTTTCTAAGCTACCTCAGCTTCAGGCAATGTCATGGTCACATAACAGGAGGGATGCACTCTCTTTTTGCTTCCTTTGAACTACTTCCCCGAGGTCCTCTAAAGCCCTTAGTTAATGCACATTCCCCATGTCCTTCTCCTTGTCTCCGAGTGAGGCAGCTCTCATCCTTTGTCCTGACCTCAGGCCCAGCCAACCCTGTCAGGTTTAGGGATAATTTGAGAGCCAGTATAATTCAAGAAAAATTCAGTTGTCTTCCCATCCCTAAAAGGAGAAACGGAATAACTGGTCTGGTCCTTCCCTTGTATTGCTGGGAACTGACAGACATGAGGTGTCTTCCCTCTTAAAATGATCTTGTTACTGTCGTGTATGTGTCTAGAATCCAAAGGCTATTGAATCTTGGTAGGTATTGCTCGATATATGATCTGGGCAAAAGTTGCTCCTCAGAAGAAGTTTATGGTTGTACTTGGCACTTGACATTGGGTTTAAGGACAGAAGCCCTGGAGTTCAAAGCCTGGCTCTGTACTTTTGATCAAGCGTGTACAACCTTGAACAAGCCACCTAATCTCTTTAAACTTCAGTGTCTTCACCTGTGAAATGAACATTAGAATACCTATCAGTCTACATCCCCAGATGGTTATAAGGATCAAATGAGCCATAAAACGTTTCATAGGGAAGGTGAAACTTGACCTGGGTCTGATGGTTTAGGTTTGGAAAAAGAAAGGACCTCTCTTTGTGGGGTGGCTATGGAGTTAACTGAGGGAGCAAAGACTTGGCGGCAGTACCCTTCACAATCACTTTGTCTAGGGCCATGAGTTTGGGTAAGGAGAGGGCTGCAAGAGAGAAGCTGGAGCCAAATTTGACAGAGCCTGGGATGCTAGGCCAGAAGTGCAGACTTCGCCCTGTAGGGGATATCAGTTTTTCAGCAGAGATATGGTTAAGACTAAGTCATGTCTGACCAGTAATACAGCGATGAGCAGTTAATACAGGAAGCAGAGACCAGGGGACTGTCAGGGGCACTCAGAAGAGAGCCCTCTGGTGGTGACACCAGGAAGAGGTATCATGGGGAAGAAATGACTAGGTGAGTCTGCAAAGGTAAAAACTATGGGGCAAGAAATGTCAAAATGTTTCCCAAGACTTCTGGGAGAAGAGGGTGATGCCCACAAGTAGAAAAAGAGAAAATTTAATGCGAAGGTGTTCCCAGTAGCAGTATTTATAATGGTCACATCATAAAACAGACTAAGTGTTCCAAATAGGCAACTGGTTAAATAAATTAAAATATCTGCTAGAATAAAAAATCTGCTAGAATATTACATAGTCATTAAATAGTGTTTTGAGGATAGGACAATGAGTTTAGTTGTCAACAATGAGTTCCCTGTTGTCAACAGGGAACATTTCATGGAGCCTAAGCGGCCGTCCAGTCCTAAGATGCACCATACTTGAGGTACCATTATGAAAGAGGAGAGGGCGCTGCCGATTACGGTTGGATACCATCAGTCATGAGACCCATCCAGATTTCAGAGATGTTAGCGTGTGAAGAAGTCTGTGTCCTAGCATCAATGAAATATGACAGATTTGTCATGCTCTCTGTCCTATTCATCTGCTTCCAAGTAGTTTTTTTCTGGAAAGCCAGGAGGGAAGCCAGAGAGCCTAAAATGTCCTGGCCAAGAATCATCACCATGTTACCTGGATGGTTTTCGAACCTTAGATTTAGTTCTAGGCAATTCTCCTCATCTGAAAGATGGGATAACAACAGTTTCCATGCAAGATTGTTTGGAGGGTTAATTAAAATACTGATTACAAAGCACATGTGAGCCCAAGAAGGAGCACCAGCCACATGGGGGTGGTGTGGGAAATGGTGCCTTGGGTGGCAGTCAGCACAGTGCTGAGAGGGAGGTTAGGATGCCCTCCCCAGGGCCTTTTAGTTGTTTCTCTGGTGATAAAAATAGCACCTGTTCTTAGTTTTAAAAAAACGTTGAAAGTAACAAAGAACTAGAAATGAGAAAACACCCATCAGCCCATCATCTGGAGCTAAGACAACATGTTAGCATGTATCTACCTAGGCTCTAGGGTTTGGGGGTCATTTTTGTTTCATTTTGGTTATTTTTTGGTTTTTCACCTTCAGACAGTTGAGATATTCCTGGGGAAACTGTCCAGTTCCCAGTTAATTTGGTTTTGCCTTTAGTACGTTTTAAGCATTTTTTTCAGAGTATATAAGAACTCTTCTGAAACCTCATTTCTAATGGAACGTATCCCATCCAATGACCCCAGTGATTCTCAGCCCTGGTGTGGATCAGAGTCACCTGTGGGGCTCTTAAAAAAAAAAAAAAAGGCAGGTGTCTGAGATTTGTATCAAGTTCCCACGATCTGCCATCCGTTGCACGGCCCACCACATTATCCCATTGCTGGTTCTTTTGATCGTCAGTAACCTTTCACCGTTTTAAATCACACTGTGATGAACATCTTTATATAAATCTTCGTGCACGGGCTAAATTATTTCCTCAGGCGGAATCCCTGACGTGGGTTTACTCAGTCAAAGGATCCAAGTGCACTGAAGCCTTTGATATCTAAGGTGAGGGGAGAAAGCTGGTGGCCAGAAGCAGGTGGTAGCTCGGAGGGGAGAGCCTCTGAGGTGGATTGCAGGACCAAGTAGCAGCCTTGTGTGCAGAGAACATTCTGCAGCTGATGGCAGAGCAGAGCCCGTGGGGTGGAGGGCACAGCCAGAGGCCGGGAGTGCCTGTGGCTCATCCTCACTGGCCGCTTTGTCGCATGCCCACAGTGACCACCACACTGCTACGGTGTGGCTTCCCACCCTGGGCCAACGGGTGCGGTCGCGGCACTCCGGTCACCGCGAAGTCACAGGGTTTGGGTTTTTTAACACATGAAACATGACAGACTAGACAGTGCTCCTTTCTACTCTGCTTGGCGGCCGGCTCCTGCTGCGCCCCTTGGTGCCCCGCCTGGCTCTGGAAGGGGGCAAGTCCCAGGCCAAGGGGCCCAGAGCTCATGGGGGACTTTTAACTCTTTGGCCTTTTTTTTTCTTTTTTGTCTTTCCTACTGGAAAAAATTACAAAATCCAGCTGGCTGGGGAATCTCGAGCTTCGTTTTCTTTCCCCTGCCCAGAAGGGGAGAGGGAGGCAGCCCCCTGCTGAGGCCGGCCACATGCCAGAGCCACGCTGGTCCGGTCCGTGCCTTCTGCTGTGTGCCTGTGCCCAACCAGGAGAGCCTGCATCGGCTGGGTCTCTGAAGGGCCCCGGTGAATTCTTTCTCCCAAGGGTCAGAGACGGAGACACCCAGGGTGTCCAGTTAGAGCCCAGTCTACCCACTCAGCAGCCTCCCACGAGGCTGGAACCCGGTTCATCTCTGAGTTGTTCCACATCCGTGGTCTCAGCAGTTCCCTACACCTGCCCTCTTACCATCCGTTTTACCGGGGGTGGGGGGGGGGGGTGTGGGGATAAAGGCCGAGCCGGCTGGTGACTTCCTGGTGAGCCGTAGAGCCAGGAGGCAGACTCCGGTCGGCCTGACTCCAAAACTCAGGTTCCTTCCACCACACCCTCTTGCCTGTCTTTGTTCTGTTTTCCTCATGTTCCGTGTTAGCAACTCTGCCTCAGCATTTCGAGCACCGGGCCCGGGGCATGGCGTAGTGCAGGCGTCAGTGAGGACGTTCTGGAATAGCAGGTGGCAGGACCGGTGAAAGAAAGTAAGGGACAGAGAAGTGCGCAAGGCCAGGATTGTGTTCAGGGTGTTTGGCGCAAACACATCGCATCCTGCCTCGTCTTTAGGCTTTGGAGGTTGGTGCTACCTGGCGGAGGGGAGGGTGCCTGCAAATCACAAGGGCACGTGACCCATTTTTCAGTCACCCAGAGAATACGAGGTGCAAGGCCCAAGATATTTAACTGTACCGCCCATGCCAACTTGCTTTCCTCCACTTAAAGAACAGAGCCCACAAGCAGCTAGGCAGCCCCGTTTGGAAAAACCCCCTTTATCCATGTCAAGCAGCGGCCCAGTCTCCAGCTCATTTATTTAGGCCTTTCTTGCTCTCTGACACGCCTCCTAGCAGTTGCCAGGCAACTCTGGGAGTAGCAGTGTGTGTTAGGGATTAACTAGTTAGGGCTGGGGTCCTTTTTTGGCAAGAAGGGGATGAAAGACAAATGATTTTAATTGCTAGACCAAGGATCCTTTCTGTGCCTGATAGAGGACTGCAACTTTTCGAGGGCAGGTATGGCAGTGTGGTTCTTGAATTTGCCCCCGTTCGCCCTCTTAGGGAGAACAAGTGCATTTTTGAAAGACTCTTACTTTCCCCACACTCCTTTGTTTAAAATTATATCCTCATGAAATCTGAAGAAGACTAACCTACCAGCCTCCCTATGGAAGACCTAGCACAGTGGCCTCAGTTTTAAAGAACTTTCAAAAAGAGAACTGGTGCTTTCGTTTGATCCCTTCTCCCGTTCAGCTCATATGTGGAGTCATGTTAAGGCAGTGCATTTGCAGGTACCTGTTCCCACGTCTGGGCCACTGCAGGTCTTGGTAAATGTTAAAGAGCAAAACGATGCATCCTGTTCAGGGACAATCATCTGAGAAAAGGCCAGTATAGATGGAGTGCTGTGAGAGTTGTTGACTCAGCAAGCCAGTGTGGCTCTTTCTGGGCCAGCCTGCCAGCTACCCCCCTGCCCCCGCCAACCCATGAATGGAGCACAGTCCCTGCCCTCAGGGAGCCAGCGCCAGGGTGGAGGCAGCAAACAGAGCATCACTGTTGTGTGTTATGTAGGAGAGGCCATGCAGGCAGCATCCTCTTCATTTAGTCTATCCCAAGAGGCCTGGCTTTCAGATCAGCTGTGGGTGTGCTGGCATCATCCACCTTACAGCCCCTGATTTTGCACATGATTCTGCTGAGTCATATTTATCCACCTAAAAAACCCCTTAAAGACGGAGAAGTTAAGATAAAAGCAAATTGAGAGCCTGGCTTTCAAGCATGAGCAGGTGAGGCTGTGTTGGAACAGGTCGGAAAAACACCACATATATCTGTGTCCTGGTTGAGTAACACCACTGATCTCACGGTTTCAAAAAATACAACTATCTATTTGGTTTTAGTACTACAGAAGATAGAAGAATATTTAGACACTAGAAGAATTAAAACATCATGATAGTCCCACTGAACGAACACAGCTACCTCAACTACCTTTTGTAATATTCTCTTAAATTATTTTTCCTTTTGCAGAGTGTTTACATAGCTGCTGTCAAATCTAAGTTAAAAGTTCATTTCTCTTCCATTTAACATCACCTCACACGTGTTTCTGGGTAGCTGCAGAACATTCCCTCAAGTACTGCTACCATAATTTCTGTAACTACTCACATCAGACCTCTAGGTTGTTTCTAATCTTGCAGTGTTATAATTAATACTGCACCAAACATCTTTGTGAATAAAGCTCTGAAACACTGTATTTCAAGGGGTCCTGAGTAGAAGAAATACAAGTGAACATGCAGGAGCCTGACTGGGTGCCAGTGCGTCACAATGTGGGAAGGAGCAGATTTGCATTGACCCCGTCTAACAGTAGCTCAAAGGGGGAGAACATGAAGAACGCTTTCTGGTGTGAGCGGCCTCCTCTCCACATAGGTGAGCAGAGGATACCCATAACATCTATAAGGGGTGTTACTAATTTATGCCTCCATCTTGTGCTAAAAGAAGGTTTGAGGAGCCTTCAAAACAATGTGTACAGGAAGACGAGTCAGGATGTGAGGGAAGCAGGGGGGAAGGAGAAAGCCTGGAAGAGGCCTGTGTTTGCACCTCTGTGCTGACTCTGAGATTAACCACACAGCTTAGGAGTATAGGGCTGGACATTGAACCTATGTCTGTCTTCCAAGTCCACACTTTTCTCTTTTCTTCCTCTTTTTTTTTTTTTGGTGGTAAAACATACATAAAGTTTTTTATTTTAACCATCGCTAATACCATTCAGTGGCATTAGTGTCAGTCCCAATACCATACAGCCACCATACAGTCACTGTGTATTTTCAACATTTTTGATTATCCCAAACAGTATCTCTGAGCCCATTAAGCAATAGCTCCCCATTCCCCCATCCCACCAGCCCTTGCTAACCTCTAATCTACTTTTTATAAACTTCCCTATTCTAGACACATCATGTAAGTGAAATTATATCATATTTGTCCTCCTGTGTATGGCTTATTTCACTTAGCATAACATTTTCAGAGTTCATCCACATTGTAGCATGTGTCAGCCCTTCGTCCCTTTTTAAGGCTAAACAATATCCCACTGTATATATGTATATACCCCCATTTTTCTTATCCATCCTTCTTGAGTGGACACTTGGGTGGTTGCTACCTTTTGGCTGTTGTGAATACTGCTGTGAACAGTCCTGTGCACCTATCTCTTGGGGTCCCTGCTTTCAGTTCTTCTGGGTAGATACCTAGGAGTAGAATTGTTTGTTTCATATGGTAATTTTATTTTTTGAGGAACCACCAAATTGTTTTCCACACAGAGCCCATGCTGTCTTTAAGCAGACAGTGGTGTGTTTGTGAAGCACGGATATGTACCCATGAATATTCCGTAGGGAAAGTTGGTGAAAGATTTTATTTTTCCAGTTTATTTTAGGCCAGCAGATAGGGAATTAAAGCCAAAACCTACAGTCCTGAGCTAAACAGACGCATTGACAAGAGGAATCTTGAGTGGACTGGCGAAGGAGCTAGTAACTTCCTGGTCACCATTTTTTCTCCTTTTAGTGTTCATCCCAGGTCAAGATCACAACCCTGGGAATGAAGCAGGGAGAGGGGAGGTGTGAGCACTCTGGGACCCCAGGGACCACTACTGTGGCTCTGTGGCGCTGAGCAGCCGAAGAGGCAGAGTGTGATGGACACAGTATGTTTAGAGTCACCTGGGCTTTTGTCCTGGTTCTGTCGTCTGCCAATAGGTGACCTTGGAAACCGTTTAACATCTCTGAGCCTCAGTTTTCTCATCTGTAAAATGCAAATAATGCCTGCCTTATAAGACTGCTGAGAAAAACAGCAATAACGTATGTCAAGCACAGCACAGTGTTTCTGCTGACAGGAGACATTAACTAAATGCTACTGACCATTCCAGGGCCAAGAAAGTAAAGGAGGAAGTGGAGAATGCCATCTTCTGGAACTGTGGGGGCCATTCTTGTTTAAGTGTCAGGTTACCTGAAACCACAGTGAGATTCTGGTGCATTTATTCCTATCTTTCGAAGTAACTGAAAGCTTGGCTTTTATCGCAAACAATACATAAAGGATTTGTAAGAAGGCACCTAATATCAAATAAATATTGAAGGAAATAATTATTCATGTTATTGCTCACCAGCACTTAGAGGCAAATATGGGGGTGGTAGGTAACTGAGGATTTAAACTTCAGAAATGCATTAGAGTTGATTTTTTTTAATGCACGAGAGAAAATACAATTAATTTTTTTTTCTAGTTCATTCAAACGTTTCTTGCCTCTTGGGAGATGCTGACCATCATTCGATATCGGCCCCAAATCTCCACAGTCCACTTCCCAGGGTGGGACATTTATGTTGCCCACGAACATGGTTTGAGAGTCCTGGCATCTTGGAGCCACACCACGAATGCTCACTGAGCTGGGAGCCATTGCTCTAGACTGCCCAAAGGAAAAGTGGGTCCTTACGAGAGATGAGAATTGGCAGGAAATGCTCTTATACACGATGATCAAGCTTACCTGAATGAGTTCAAAAAGCATCACTGAATATGACCAAAATGAAATTCCTGTATGTTCTAAAGTACTTGAGTAAAATGAACCACAATTAGTGTATCTCAGAGCATCCAGGAGGAATTCTATGCTTTAACTTGATCTCCTGTCATAATCCTGGGTCCTTTCTTACTTTGTTCCTATGGGACGAGACCGCATTTTGTACTCCTTGGGGTCCCTCACATAGTCTGGTGTTTAGTAGGTGCCCGTTAAATATTTGTTGAATGTGTAGATGAACAAATGAATGAATGATACCTGTTTTCCCATGCTGTGCATCGGAAAGACTAGTGGTCATGTTTCAGTGTTACATAATATAGATGCTTACTTAAAAAAAAACCAAAACGCAGCTCCATTAGAATGTGGGAAGAAGAATGTGACACAAACACCATATTGTGAACATATAAATGTAAAACAAAGGCACAACCCAGCATCTACGTGGTGGCTAACCACAGGCAGTTGGGGTCTGCACAAGACCACCCTCCACAAAATCGCCACATGCAGTAAATGCTCACTTCTTGTTAGGAACATTTGAGAGGTGAGTGTATTAATGGAATAAACTGAGTTTTCAATACTGTATCTCTGCGGAAGCAGCAGCAAAGATAACTGGTTGCTATTATTGGAGTTTTAAGTCAAATGATCTCACTGTAGGGTCTTTTACTTTTTTATGGAGACTCTGAAAAGGAAACTTTTCTGATCCATTTCCAAGCAGCGATAACATTTGACAGTTTAGAGCCTACAATCCATGGCTCCATGTACTAGGTAGACTGTGAGCTTAAGAACAGGATTCTGTCTTATTCTTTCTTCTACCCCCCAGCACACAGTAACAGCTCAGTAACCTAAGATGGAGTGATGGTGGATTTGTTCTCTGGAGGACATTATGGTATTTGTGATGATTAGAAGATAGCATTGTAGATTTATTTCCCTCTCCCCACCTCCCAGACGTGTCCAGGTGAATTTTCTGTGGGATGTGGATATTCTCAGCAACACACGGCTGTATCACATTCAGTCTTGTACTGCCCTTTCACAAAGAAACAGAACCCCAGTCTGGAAGGCAGTAGAGTGTCACAATTACGCACGTATCCCTGGCACAGAGCCTGATACATAGAAGGGGCTCAATAATGATCTGTGGAGTGAGTGACGTTATAATAGTCCTTACCTATAATGACCTTAGTTGTTTGGGAGCCGAAACATACCTTCGTTAAGTAAATCATTAAGACTTGAAGTCCTAAAACAATATGAAGCGTTTGTTATATGCTAGACTGTCCATTATTTGAATTTTACAGCCCCCGCATGGAGAGACTACTGTATCCCCATTTTACTGATGAGAAACCGAGGCTAGGAAAGGTCATGGCACTTTTTCAAGAAGTGGCAGTGCCAGGATTCGGACCTTCCATCTGCCTGATTCTAGCAACCACGCTCTTTCCTCTGACCGCTCGCCGTAATGGTGATTACCATATGGTCCATGCTACGTACAATTTTGAGGGCATTTCAGAAGCAAACTGAGCTGGTTTCCTCTTAGGAGTCAGTGTCTCCACAATCTGTGCGAATGTTTCTTGAAAAATACAGGTTAAACTAACACCATTTATAAACTCTTTTGCAAAGGGGAAATGTCAAAATTTTAGATGTCTTTTAAAAAAAACATTCCTTTAATAGATAATTTTAATGGCCTAATATTTTGTTGTTTAAATATTTGATACTTGTGGCGATAATTGGATGAAAAAGTAAAACACTTGCCAGGTCAGCCCTCCCTCCTCTTTTCCTGGGCTGACACCTAGTGGTGCGTTTTGTCATGACAGCGCTAATCCAGGTGCTAAACTTTCTTGATGGTAGTTGTTTGTCAGTTGATTTTCGGATTTTTAAAAAATCGGTTATTTTCCATCATAAAAATAGCTGCATTCACATAAAGTTACGTTACGAAGGATCATCATAACAGTGGAAATTTGGTTTGATTTAATATGAGATGTAATTATAATCCAGCCTTGCTAGCAGAAAATGATACAAGTATTTAAAATCTTGGGGTACTTGTGGAGTGCCTGGGTGGCTCAGTCGATTAAGCGTCCGACTTCAGCTCAGGTCATGATCTCATGGTTCGTGGGTTTGAGCCTCGCGTCGGGCTCTGTGCTGACAGCTCAGAGCCTGGAGCCTGCTTCAGATTCTGTGTCTCCCGCTCTCTGACCCTCCCCTGCTCATGCTCTTTCTCTCTCAGAAATAAAGAAAACATTTTAAAAAATAAAATTTTGGGGTCCTTGGGGCGCCTGGCTGGCTCAGCTGGTAGAGCATGCAGCCCATAATCTCAGCTTTGTGAGTTTGAGCCCCACATTGGGCATAGAGATTAATTAAGTAAATAAAAAAAGAAACACAAATTCCTGGGACAAACCACCCACCCCTGCCCCGCAAACTTGGCCGGTTAACCTTGGTCGTGCCCTGGGCACTGGCTCGCGCATACACACACTGATAAGTGAGACTTGATCACTGTGCTTAAAGACTGTGCAGGGCAGAAAGAGTTGCACTTAGGCGTGGTAACTGCGATGGTAGAATGTTGTACAAGGCGGTAGACCTCCGAACACAGGACGAATCACTCTAATGCAAAGGGGAAGTTTCCAAGGAACGGGTGCACGTCTGTGGTGCCTTACAGGGGGAATAGCAGTTCCCCAGGAGCAGGGGCAGAGAGTCGCTCATGCAAAGGCGAGGAGTTTTGGAATTTCGCGGCAAGGTTGAGGAGCGAGAACGGTCGCCTGGCTGGAGCATGGACAGGAGAGTAGCTGAGGGTACAGTGGAGAAGGGGTCAGCCCCAGTCTGTGAAAGACCTAGATGGCCACAAAACAGTTTTAGCATGAATACCGCAGACCGGCATTTCTAGAACAGTGGCCCTGGAAATGTTCGGTCCACGGGATGTTATGTTTTCTGATCACATCAAATTCGGGATTGTTGCACAATGCATACTGTAACTCCTTTTTTTTTTTTTTTTTTAAGATATTTGCTATGCACCTTACTAAAGCTTTGCTGTAAAGAAATCTGTTAAACTTTGTTTAGCCTAGCGTTTTCCCCAAAACCTTTTCCCTACACTTCTGTAGGTAATGATTGATGATGAATTTTTCTCACTCTAAGGTCATGGAATTAGGATGCGAACTCTGATCCGTTTACCCCTGTCTCGTTGCTGGCAACCTCAGAGAAAAGTGTTTTCCTTTTCCAGAGCATTTTTTTTTTTTGTCTGGGCAGACAGAGGTTTGTGGCCAACATGTGGCCTTGAGACCTAGAGCCCAGCCGCCTCTGGACCCTGTCAGTTCAGGATCACAGGCTGCCAGCTGGTCCCCTCAGTCAAGCACCTTGATCAGGGTGTCAGTCAGGCTCTAACCAGGGTTACAAAAACCCTTTCAGATGTTTATGAGAGAAAATAATTCAAAGGAATGATTATCCAGCTGATAGAGGAGATGAGACTCAGGGCAGAAAGGTAATCCATAGATCAGCAACAGCCAAGGAGGTGTACCTGAGTCCAGGGTCAGGGTCAGGGTCATCAGACTAAAGCTGGACCCTCTGGGTCTGTGCATTGGGTGCCTGAGTCAAAGAGGAGGTGAACCACTGCTGGATGACCCACCCAAGCAGAGAGAGAAGAAAAAAACTCAGCTTCTCCCTCCTCTCTTCCTCCTCCTCATTTCTCACCAGGCCCTCATATGGGCCCAACTGGGCAGGGAGCCAGCTGACCTGGGAACCCGGGGAATTCAGGATTCTTTCTACACAGAACAGAGCAGAAGAGTAGAGAGTTGGTCTGAGGTCAGACAGAGAGTGACCAGATCCCAGATAACCTATTTAGTGACATGCTCCCCACCCCCACCCCCACCCCTGGCAAATAATATACAACCTGGTAAAGTTAAAAGCCCCCTGATTTCTATTTAGACTTGATGCCAACCTGAACTCTGACTCTTCTCAGCTGTGTGACTCTCGGCAAGTTATTCTCCCTCTCTGAACCTCAGGTCCTCTATTGTGAAATAGGAAAAAACAATCTCTACTGAAACGATACCTTCACAGGGCCTCCTTGACATATTCTTGGCTGGTTCCTATTTTATAATGAAATATATTTACAACTTTTCGAGCTTAGCATGAGCTAATGGGAGGGTTTAGCAAGCCATGTATGTTGGTTGACCACTCTAAACTTCAGTAAATTGGCTGAGTTTTATTAGCTAGCAGTCATTACCTAGTAGATGTCTAATTTCCTATCTTCATGTATTCACTTCCCGGGGACGTTGCGGGGAAGCTTAAAAACGTACAGCGGAACGTTCATGTGCTGGAGAGGTTCTCTGCGTGTGTTGTCATCACCAGTTCAGTACGAGCTAAAGAAAACGGAGACTCCAGGAGAGCTGCCACCAAAGAGATGTTAAACCTTGGGAATCACTTCCTTCTTGAACCACAGATTTTTTAAAAAAATTTTTTAACGTTTATTTTTGAGAGACAGACAGAGTGTGAGCAGGGCAGAGGCAGAGAGAGAGGGAGACACAGAATCCGAAGCAGGCTCCAAGCTCCAAACAGTCAGCACAGAGTCCGACACAGGGCTCGAACTCAGCGACCGTGAGATCCTTATCTGAGCTGAAGTCAGACTCTTAACCGACTCAGCCACCCAGTCGCCCCTAAAATTATTTTAAGAATTAAATGAGATGGCACGTGTGAAGCACTTGTTCTCTGCTCATCTTCCCTGCCCTCTACAACAAACTGTGGAGACAGCTTCTGCTTTATCCAGCGAATGCCCAGTTTACCAGCAGCCGTGTTCCGCGTTGGTGTGGCAGGATTTGGGAGAAGCCTTAACAGGAGATTATTTGTGTTTGGTTTGCTGGCCCCTGTTAGTGATGTGACCTGGCAGGCCTCTGCTCCCCCTCTTCTTGTCGGTCACAGCTCACTGGCATTATTCATAAGCCATTTGCTTAAGACTTTCTTTGCCCATCTTCCCACTGTGATGCATTTTTGGTCTCCTCTTCTCTTTAAAAATGGTCTGTAGGTTTTGAGAGTGTCCTGAGCAAGTAATTTGTCAGCTTAAAAGGTCATTATCCTTTGAAGGGGAACTTTTATCCTGAGTTCATTAGTTTTATCCTCGTTTGTTGAGTGTTAGGCAAAAAAACGAAGAGGGGGAAGCCCATCTATTGAACACGTGCTTCTTGCCTTTTATTTTTATTTTCTTGGTTAAACGTGTATGGTATTATCCCCAAATTGATAGTTAAGGAACTTAAAGCAGAGAGACTTGAAATAATTTAAATCAGCGACTCAGAACAGGAGACTCTACTCTCCCAGACACATTCTAGATGCTTGGAGATGCAGCAGTGAACAAAATAAAGTCCCAGCCCTTGAATCCCTTATATTCTAGGCAGACACAGGAAACAAAGATGCAAGTCAGTATGTAATGTGTCAGGTGGTGATAAGTGTGCATAAAAAGAAAGCCAAGGAATGGGATAGAGAGCCCCGGATGAGGCAGATGCTATAATGAGAGAGAGCGTTAGATTGGGGGCCAGGTCTGTCTGCCTGTAGAACTCACGTTTTTGCCACTGGTCCCAGTCTGCTGCTGGTCCTCTTTGGTGATGGTTTCCAGCAATCAGTGGAGCAACATGAACTTGGACATTTTGCCTCTCAGTCTGGAGTTGACAATTCAGTGTGTCAGGTGGTGACATTGCATTCCAAGGGTACAAAAGACACTTCTGCTGCACTCACTGCTGTCAGCCTCATGTAGCTGTTTCCTTCCTCTCTCTGGTTTCCCAAACCCATTTAACCTTAATGCAGAACGCATCTTGGCGGCTTGGACTCAAGCCCTAGTGCTGAGGAGACCAGGCTGTCCTGGAGGAGGGTCCCTGTGACTGCTGGCTCAGAGGAACTCATCGCCTCTTTTCTCTCTACGTCCGAAAAGTGAGGTCACAGGTAGTAGCTTATGCAGTCTTAATTTCGGTTTCCTGATCTTCAGTATTCAAGAAGGCAGTTTAATCCCATGAGTAGATACTGGGTACCAAGAGATGATCAAATATGGAGCCTGCCCACAGGAGTCAGCTGGGCCTGGGTTCTACTTCTCTATTTATGTAACTTTGAGCAAGTTAATTCAGCCCTCTGTGCTTCAGTTTCCTTACCTGTGAGAGGGGAGAACAAATGCTATTTGCCCCATAGGATTAGAAAACTCAATGTAGGAATACAGCATGGTGCCTGGCATATGGAAGGAACTTAATATTGGGTGGGCTTTTTAAAAAATACACTTAAAATTTCAGAGCAGTTTTATGTTGACAAAAAAATCAAGTGGAAGGTATCGAGATTTCCCCAATACCTCCTGCTCCCACGCATGCACAGCCTCCCCCATTAATAATACTCATTTTTAAATATATAAAAATAACTCTTTAATTTATAGCTGAATTCTCTCTACTTTCTGTCCTATGAGGAAACAGTGGAGTAGAAAGGAAGTTTTCTTTTTCATAGTGAAAACCGTATACGTGTTTTAATGAAAATGATGGTAAAAATTCTCATCATGATGAGTTTATAAAGAAATGTTGATATTCAATCTTTACAATTCTTCCCACTGGATAGATATTATTATACGTTTAAAAAAAAGGTACTTTGTTATAAAATAGATCAAGAAAACTGCCTTAATCACATGAATAGCTTTAACCAATTTTTAATAGGACCAATAATCCTATAAGGTTTTACTACCCATTGCAGAAACCCCCTTCCCTGACTGGTCAGTTCCAGGCCTTTTCAATGGACAGAGTTAGGACACACACACACACACACACACACACACACACACACAGACACACACATTGTTGCCTCTGATCCAAATTCAAGACTAAGAGTTTTTGCCTAACTTCTTCTCTGTCCTCCGTTTTCCTTCTTTCCGTACTGAGAATTCTGGTTCTCAAAAGGACACAGGGGATAATAGAATGAGAATATCCCATAATTACTAATTTGTTTTCATACACAGCAGCCTCAGCGAACAATACTAATGCTAGCACCAGCATGACTACAGAAAACCTTTTAACCCTTGTTTGCATATTCTCTCCCTATTCTCCCCAGCTTTTGGCCAGTTGTACTGTATTTCCACTGCTGACACGTTCAGCCTTTCCTTGCCCTTCTCTCCCACTCAGCCCTCCTGGTCTTAGTCTTTAAGTCATAGAAACCAGTTTGAATGGTGATGTCTCTTCAGTCATTTTTGGTTGTCTGACACTTGCTTCCTGGTGGATTCCTCAGGAGAGGCTCATGAGAACAGTACTTCGTCTTGTTATTAAAGGTTGATCATTTTCCTGAGCCCTTTCTACATGAGTCAGTTTGGCTAGATATAAAATCCTTGACTCATTTTCTTGCCTCAAGGATCTTAAATCTGTTACTCCATTTTCTTCTGGCAAAAAGTATTGCCATCAAAGTCTGATGATAATCCTAATTTTCTTTTAAGTTACATATTCTCGGGGCTCATGGTTGGCTCAGTCAGTTAAGTGTCTGACTTCAACTCAGGTCATGATCTCACAGGTTTGAGCTGTGCATCAGACTATGAGTTGACAGCCTGGAGCCTGGAGCCTGCTTCAGATTCTGTGTCTCCCTCTTTCTGCCCTTCCCCCACTCACATCCTGTCTGTCTGTCTGTCTCTCTCTCTCTCTAAAAAATAAATAAACGTTAAAAAAAATTTTTTAGTTACATACTCTCTTTTACAGTTTCCAGGGTTTTTTTTTTTTTTCTCTTTTAAAGTCCAGTAATGTTATTACACTATTTGGTTGGTCTTTCTGGGTCTATAGTCTCAGAGATATAATGTGGTCTTACAATGTATGTGATAGTTTGAAGTTGTTTTTTTAATTTGAAGAAAATTGTTCTCAAATGGTAGGTTTTAGCTTCACTTCTGTTCTTTTGCTTAATTTTTCTTCTTCTTTAGGGGTTCCAGTTATTCTTGTATTTGATCATACCTGTCTACCTTCAGTATTTTTCACTTTAAAATTTTTATCTCTTTATTTTTTTAACTTCTTACATTGTTATTGAAATAGAATTTCTCTTTAATTTTTATTTTTAACATTTTCCTTTTTTTTTTGTTAAAGCATTATGTGTCCAGTAGACTTGCTCTTATACCTCCTCTAGTTTGTTGTTAATCCTTTTCTGCATCCTATTGCCTCATTTCTAAGTTTTTAGGATTCAGATATATCTTCTTTGATGCTTTGTATATTTTCTTAATGTCTTTCGCACATTTGGACACCGCAGATTTCAGTTTTAACCTCTTTTGTGGACATACATTCAGGATATATTTTTGTGGACATTTCTTTGTTTTTTTCTTGTAACTTTGTGTAGGATTTGACCTCAATGCCTTTATGATATTAATTTTTGTGTGAACATCGTTTTCCTGACTTGACAATGAGATGGAATTCAAGAAAGCTTTCCTAACTTCATAGAGCTCCCTCTTCTGTCATTTTTGGTAGTGTTCAGAAATTCCACAGCTGCTTTCTGAACTTCTCTGGCCATGTTCCTTCTCCCACTTTGATGTAGATCTTTTTTTCCCTTCCTCTCTCGGGTCTCTGTCGTGCTCAGTTTTGCTCATTCTTGATTCCACTCCCAGAAGCTTCTCCCCAGTGTGGATCCCTTTCTTGAAATGGGGTCCTGACACATTCTGTCCAGCATCCATAGATGGGATCCTAAGGCTTCTTGGGCAGACCCCTCCAGCCCTCAGTCCTTCCTGTTGGCCCCTCATGCTCACTGCTGTCACAGAGGTCAGAACCCTCGTGGTTTCACCGGCTTTTCTCAAATTGGCCCACCGAGCATTCTGCAAGATCCTGTCAGCTGTTCTCGTGTCTGTCTGTCAGAGCCAATGCTGGCCCCAAGCAGGTCTGAAGATTTGCAGTGTTAATGGTTTACACTCACCTGCCTGCATTCTGGAACCCATTGTTCATCTAGTTTTGTCTTCAGTGTTGCACATTTGAGGTTTTGCTACCTAGTTGTACCTAGTTTTTTATGTGGAGATTTAAAGATACTAAAAAAACTGTGGTGCTACCTACTATCACCGCCACTAAATTCCCAGAATTCCCCTTTCCCGTGTCCCATTTCTTGCTGAGAAGTCCAGGAAGAGGTGACCTATCGCCCACAAGTGCAGGACGTGCCTGTGTGGAACTTACATTGTACTGGAGGAGGACCAGCAGTCAACATGTACAAAAGCTGGAAGCATATGATCTCAGACAGTGAAGACAAGAAAATGCCGGAACGGGTAGCAAGTGATCAGTGTGAGGGGAGTAGGGGAGGTGCTCTGCCCTCCCTAAGGAGGTGCTTGGGGTGGTGGAGGTGCCCTTCTCCAAGGAGGCGGCATCTGCACTAAAACACAAATGCTAGGAAGTAATGGGTTTACTGGTGCCCAGGATGAGCATGTTCTGGGTAGAACAAACAGCAAGTGCAGAGACTGGAGGTAGGCATGGGTTTGGCCCAATTGAGGCTCAGAGTGCAAGGTAGTGTGGCTGACATGGAGCAAACATGGGCAGAGTCCTAGGAGACAAAGTCATAGAAGCAGCCGGAGCCAGATCATGAAGGAATCACCATCCTTGCAGGCTCAAGAAAGAGTTTGGTTGTTGATCTAGATAAAGTGGAACCCAGCAGAGGAACTTTAAGTAGAAACATAGTATGACCAGTTCAAATTTTGAGAAGCTTGTTTTGGCTGCTTTGTGAGAAAAGGGCTGTGGGGGCTCCAGAGTGGAAGTAAGGGGACAGTCAAGGGGTCTGGGGAGAGACCCTGTGGCCAAGTGGAGATGGAAAAGAGTGGTCACATTTGGGGTATAATTTGATGACAGGACTTGCTAATGGGTCAAGAGAAGAATCAGGGATCCTTCTAGGTTCTTGGTCTACCTCCAGTTTTTTGTCTTTTTAAAAATTTTTTAATATTTATTTATTTTTTGAGAGACAGAGCATGAGCAGGGGAGGGGCAGAGAGAGAGGGAATCATAGAATCTGAAGTAGGCTCCAGGCTCTGAGCCATCAGCACAGAGACCGATGTAGGACTTGAACAGACGAGCCACGAGATCATGACCTGAGCCAAAGTCAGATGCCCAACCGACTAAGCCACCCAGGCGCCCCCAGTTTTTTGTGGTTTTGAATCTTATTTCTCTGAGAAGGTCCAACAGAACTTTGCTCCTGAACAAATAAATAGATAATACTATAAAGCAAGTGAAAAATAAGCCACAGACTGAAAGAAGCTATTTGCAAACTGAACAGAATTGGTTTCTAGAGTTTATAAAGAATTTATGTAAACCAGGAAGAATTAAAACAGGAAAAAGATATGAGCAGACATTACACGGGAGAGGTAACATCAGTGGTTCATAAACTTACAGAACATATACTCAACTTTATAATAATAAACTGAAATTAAGACCATGATTACTTTTTGCACCTACTGAATTGGCAAAAATTAAGAAGTCGGTGACTCTGTAGAGCCATAGGAGCTCTTATTTTGCTGGTTAAAGCATAAAATTGGTACCTGAATTTTATAAAACAATTTGGTGTTATTTTATTAAATTGAAACTCTGGCTTATTTGGGCTAAGAGACATGCACAAAAATTGTCACAGTGACAAAAATACTGGAAAAAATTCAAATGCTATTGAAGGTTAGTGGATAAATTACAGTATGCTTATATGATGCAGTTTTTCAATGTTTTTAATGTTTGTTTATTTTTGAGAGACAGTGACAGAACATGAGCAGGGGAGGGGCAGAGAGAGAGGGAGACACAGAATCCAAAGCAGGTCCCAGGCTCTGAGCCATCAGCACAGAGCCTGATGCGGGGCTCGAACCCACAAACCACCAAGATCATGTCTGAGCTGAAGTCAGACACTTAACAGACTGAGCCACCCAGGTGCCCCTATATGATGCAGTATTATACCACCATGAAAAACAATGAATTAGTGAAGCAACAACATGGATGAATTTAGCAACATACAGTGTGATACCAATTTTAAGGGCTCAATAGTAAGTAAAACTAAATATTATTTAGACCACATAGTGTGTTAAAGCTTTTTTAAAAATGAGAATGGGAATGAGAAACATAGAATTGAGGATAGCAATTTGTGGGGTATGGGGAGGGGGACAGGAGGGGACAGTGGAGGGGATACTAAGACAAGACAGTGTTTTCTTAATCTCAGCAGTAGGTTCACAGATGCTTATTTTATTATGATGCTGCCCAACTCAGTATAGGTTACATATAGTCTTTCATGTGTAAACGTAAGTTACATGATAAATGAAATTCAATGGAATTACAAAATAGGTAAGGTATTAATGATTCCCAAATCCCATAATCTCATAACATGATTTCCTTTTTTTAAATTTTCTTTTTTTTAATAGTTTATTGTCAAGTTGGTTTTTATATAACACCCAGTGCTCATCCCCACAAGTGCCCTCCTCCATGCCCATCAACCCCCTTCCCCTCCCCCCACTCCCATCAGCCCTCAGTTTGTTCTTAGCATTCAAGAGTCTCTCATGGTTTGCCTCCCTCCCTCTCCCCGCTATCTTTCCCCTTCTTCTCTCCCCATGGTCCTCTGTTAAGTTCCTCCTAATCTTCCTATATGTGCAAACATATAATAACATGATTTTAATATGCAGCTCAGAGTTTGCAAGATCTGGACCCTTCCAACGTAACACGTTTCAAACCTCCTTAAGGATCTTGAAATGTGACTTGACCCATGTGCTGAGGTTGTGGATCTCCTTAGTGGCTGTGAAAGAGAGGGGGTGCTCAACCTGAATGTGAGGAAACATTCTCTGCCAGGTTTTTGGTAACCAAACACAGAAAAGCCAAAAGGAAGAAAGAATTCAGAAACACTTTTCGCAGGTGAATTGTTCCCTGCAGCTTTGAACAGAAAGTCTCAGAATGATCTGATGGGTCCCTCTCAATAGGCCCCTCGCCATGTCTTCTATTCTAAAACTACCTGACTCACTGGAAGACTCTTCCCCTCCAATGTCCGGCACTTCAGACACCCCACAGGACGGGTCCATGCAAATCACAGTCACCAGCCCTAAAACTCCAAGAAGTCTGTCTTTCTCAACCCCATTTATAGCCCAGAGAGTTACAAGTCAGCTTTAGAATCCGAGAAAATCAGACTCCATTGTGGCACCAGTTAGAGGATTTTTAAGGAACTCACTGTTGTAGAGAAGTTACAGTATCATTATACCATTTCTTTTTATCTATTATTTAAAACTGTCCTCTTATAAATTTCAGAATGCCAAAGGATAGGGGCACCTGGGTGGCTCAGGTAGTTAAGCGTCCGACTTCAGCTCAGATCATGACCTCATGGTTTGTGAGTTCAAGCCCCACCATCAGGCTCTGTGCTGACAGCTCAGATCCTGGAGCCTGCTTTGGATTCTGTGTCTCCCTCTCTCTCTGCGCCTCTCCTGCTTGCGCTCTGTCTGTCTCTCTCTCAAAAAAAAAAAAAGGCCAAAGGATAGCAGAATGTCCTATCGATTCCTTAGCCTTGTTCTTAGAGTGCTGAGGAGGGTGAGTGATTTGGTGGATGGATGGATAGATGGATTTTGTGCCATTTTCTTTTTAGTAAAGGTAAGAATCCCATTGGGGGGAGGGGAAGCCCACCACTAAGATGAGTAAAAGCATTTTTTAAACATTTTTTTACAACATCTATTCAGCACCTACTATGTGCTTGACCCAGAGCTCAACACTCTCCAGCCATGTGGCAAATAAGCGGTAGAATTGTGATTTAGGTATAGGACTTGGTGCCGTAGAAAGTGTGCTTTTCCTTTTGCCAGAGAAACATTTCAACAGCAGAAGCCGAGGAAGCCAACATGAGAGAATTCACCCAAATATTAACTCGTAGTCCTGCAATTTCCACATCAGATGCCCTAGACGTTCCCGTGTGTGGAAACATGGTTTGTGAGTGCCACCTCTGGGTAAAGCAGTGGCCGCCACTCTGTTACTTACCCATATCTCACATGCTGCTTCTCTAATTCATTTTCCCCCTGGACTGCAACCTTACTGGTCCCTTTTCTTTTCTGTTGACTAATACACAGGAGAACCCTTGCAGTTCTTAGAAGGTACAGCGAGAAAGAGTGCAAGATTTAGAGGAGGGCAGGCAAGGGGCCAACCTGGCTCAGTTTCCTCATCTATAGAAGCAGAACCTTTACAGCCTTTTCAGAAGCTGTTATGAGGATGAGGCGCATATTACCATAATGTGAATAATCACCACACTGTAGATGCTTGGAAAATGTTTGTTTCCAGTCTTCCTTCCTCAATCAGTTGACACAGCCTTCCTGGAATATTAATCCAAACGTCAGACTTCAGAAAATGGCCAGTGAATGATACGTACTTCCTACACATTGGGTTATGCTAAGCCAATGACTTTCTATCATGGGCAGGTTTTCTGTGTGTCTTTTAGATTTTAATTCTCTTAAAAGAAGCGATTTTTATTTTAAAAACAGTTATTTTAACTGCTATTTTCTAGGTTTCCCAGTGTGGATTTCACATGATTTTTCAAAGAGAGCTATGATAGAAGCTACAGACCCTACCTCCACACTTGAATCACATTCAGAAGATTTTAGGCATTAATAGTGCTTAGGCAACAGTGGTAGTTTGAGGTAAGAGTAGAGGATTTGACCTGAGCTGAGGAACGTTCTACAAAATAGCTGGCCACTACTCTTCAAAAATGTTAATGTCTTGCAACAAAAAAAGACCCAAGAATTATTCCAGATGAAAGGGAAGTAAGAGGAAAGCTGCATGCAATATATGATCCAGGATTTTCTTTTGCTATGAAAAGATGTCGTTGGGACAATTGGTGAATTCCGAATAAAGTCTGTAGTTGAATTTTTTACTTTATCATGGTTCAATTTCCTGATTTTGATCATTACACTGTGGATATGTTCTCGATTTTAGAAAATACAGTCAGTTTGTTGTTATAATGCCTGTTTTGACAACACAAGATTGTGCTAATGCAACTGGTAGATTCGGGAACAGTTGCAGCATGATGTGAATTTCATGTTTGATTATGCACGATCTCATCCGTGAGAAATACCAGGTGAATGCAGAAAACTGTGCCCAGATTAACCAACATGTGTAGGAATACACTTAACTCACACCAGCACACACCCCTCGTATCTGCCGGCTGCCTCTGTTTACCGCATGTGTTAGGAGCCACACATTCTGTCTACAGCAGTGTTATAATGCTCCATGCTTCCTCCACCACTCCACAGTCTGCCCATGTGCTGCTCTGGACACACACCTCCACAGCAAACTTCAAGTCTTTTTCTGACATGCCACCAATGAAGTTTTGAGCAGTATGCCCCTGAGCATGGTGATTTTTCAGAGTACATAACATTATATCATAACTGATTCTACTTAAGTATGTAGGAGTAGGACATCATGTCTTAAATTTATTCTCAAATGGTTCAAAAAAATACTTTATGCAGATAAAATCTATTTATAACATATAATTGTATGTATATGCTCACATGCATGTGCAAGGGAAGGGAGGAAAGATCAAGGAATTGCGGTAAAACATTAACATTTGGGGAATCTAGGTGAAGGGTAAATGGGAATTCTATATACTATTCTTGCAACTTCTCTATAAATCTGAAATTATGTTAAAATGATTGTGTCAAATAAAAGGTTAAAAGGGGAAAAAAGACTAGACTATTGGGGATTTTTTTAATTTAATTTTATTTTAGAGACAAAGCACTTGAGTCAAGGAGAGAGGTAAAAGAGTAGAGAATATTTTTTTAAGTTTACTTATGAGATAGAGAGAGAGAATGGGGGAGGGGCAGAGAGAGAGGGGGAGAGAGAGTCCTAAGAAGTCTCCACACTGTCACCAGAAAGCTCAATGCAGGGCTCAAACTTGCAAACTGTGAGATCATGACCTGAGTGGAAACCAGGAATCAGACACTTAACTAATTCACACAGGTGCCCCAGAGAGAAAGAAAGAATTTTAAGCAGACTCCACACTCAGCACAGAACCGGACACGGGGCTTGATCCCATGACCCTGGGATCACAACCTGAGCTGAAATCAAGAGTCAGATACCCAACAGACTGAGCCACCAAGGCGCCCCAGGAAATTTCTTTTTAATTGAAGTTCAGATGTGAAAAAAGGAAATTAAAAAAGAAGGGAAAAGGATTCGTCTGGGGAAAAGAGCAAAGCATATGGGGGGAGAGGATCCTAAACACACCTTCCACAGAGTAGATTAAAACATGAGCTGAGTTTGAAGCAAGCATTTATAAAATATTATAGGAAGACTACATCTACAAAATGGAAAAGAGAGACATTTTGCTTTTCCAGGAAGATTTTTTTTGGGAGTCTAGCCCAGAATACTGAAAAAACAGAATAAACTTACATATATGGAAATCACATAAATTAACAATTCTAAATTAGCATCTTTATTCTCTTACTAAATAATACAGAATTCCTGTATTACTAGACTCATTGGACACTCCCATGTATAAATCTTATTAATAGAATATTAGTTTCACTTTTTAATAGAACATTAAAATAAAACTGTAATTAGTTTTATAATTTATCAATGTGTCCACTACTGTTTCTCTGTGGGGTCATTTTTGTCTTTGTATGTCTAAAAATATCTTTATTATGCTATGACTTTTGAAAGGATAGTTTATCTGGGTATGAAACTATATACTGATGGCTTTCCTTCTGTCCTTTAAAGTGTAGTCTTTTCTCATCTGTTTTTATTGGCAAAAAGCCTATTATCAATTCAACTATTATTTTTTTATTAGAATTCTATCTTTTCTCTTTAGGAATTTCTTCATATTATTTTCTGCAATTTTACTATATTATATTTAGGAATAGGGTTTATTTTTATTAATCTTACTTGGTACTAATAGTGTCTTTTCAATCTGAGAGCTCATGTATTTTCTCAATTCTGGAATATTCTTAGCCATGATCTCTTCAAATATTACTTCTCTCCCAAACTTAGGGTTTCTTTGTTTTTGTTTTTTATTCCGGAGACTCCTATATGAATATGTTGGAGCTTCCCAACCTATTAGCCATGCCCTCAAGTGTTCTTTTTCTCTTGATCTGCTTTGTTCTACTGAACTATTCAGTAGTATCTTCCAGAAAAGGTGATAATTTTCTACTTTTTGGCTTTAAAAAACCTGAGATTGTAAAACAGCTAGTAAGATAGAGAACCTGGATTTGACCCCAGATCTGCCTCATTTCTGACCTGGGTTCTATCATCTGTGACTTAATGAATTCATCCCAAAAGTTAAAACCCCAGACCAATGCAATAGCTTCAGACCACTGTGTTATCCTGTCATGTGGGTGGATGTAATTGGGAGGCTGAATGTGACTTCAGCCCAGACTGAGCAGGATACCATGTGCTGGAAGACCTACGTGAGAGGTAGTTAAGAGTTCTATTTGTCCTCTTTTCCATTTTCACCCTGAGTTGTTTCTGAGAAAGAGAACTTTAATTCCTCTTTGTCTTCTATGGTAAACAAAATTTCCATCTTTCCCATTCTTTTGGCTGTCTAAATAGACTGTTTACCAAGGTTTGTTTGTATACCACTTGTCTCTTCTCTGTGGCAGAATTTTGGTTTTGTTTTATTGGGCAGATGTTGTTAAACTTAGAATTTTTCAACCACAGGGAAGTGATGAAATGTTTACAATGCTATTCTATAAATATAAAAGAGTCCATTGTTGTTATTATTCAACATTTGTTAAGCGCCCACAGAGTGCTGGGTGTTGAATATCACTATGGGGGAGGGGAAGGAAAGGTCCAAGCTCACAAATTTTTTTCCTGTGCAAATCACATCCCTTAAAATGTCTTTGTAATATTATATCTGTTGTTTATCTTAAGTCGTTCAGTAACATTTTGAAGGAGCTCATGCCACCCAGCTTGGGCATTACAGCCAAAGAGGAGGGTGACACATATATTATTTTATCATTCATTCATTTTAAAAACTATTATATTGGTCATCTGTTACTTGACAGAGGAACTCACCGGCCGTAAGGATAACAGGCACAGAAAGCATTTGCAATATAGCATAATGAAGGAAGGCACTGGAAAAGATGGTGGGACCAAAGAAGATGTGATGTGCTCCCCTCAGATAGGTTAGGGGTGGCTTCCCACAAGAGGAGATGCTCACTTGAAATGGGTCTTGAAGGAGTTTTCCAGAAAGGAAAATATTACTTTAAATTGAAGGCACAGCAAAGTAACCCTTTAGAAAAAACTCCAGCTGTTCTGCGTGGCTGGATTATATGGCTGTCTTTGAAAGACGTCACCAAGGGGTAGGGGCCAGTTTGTGGGTTCTTTGCTTCATGGGAAACTTGGGTGTCTTTCTGTGGACAGCGGCAGCAGGGGATTTTAAGCAGGGAGCATTTGCATTTCTGCGGGCATCGAGGAAGCTGGTTGGAAGGAGGGGAAACCCCGGCAGAGACCAGAAGGCTGTTGTCATCATTCTGGGAAGAGAAAACTGAACCCAGAACTCTAAAGCAGTGGAAATGGAGCAAAGAGATCACGAGTGAGAAGAGCAAGAAGAGCTGGAGTCAATCTGTCAGAAATGGGGGGCCGGCTGGAAAGCGAGGCTGGAAAGCGAGGGCTAAGATGATTTTGAGGACTCCAGCTATAAATACAGATATTTCTTTGCACCTTGGTTTCTTACCAGCGATCCCTGGTCCTGGAGGGAACCAACAATATTGCTTTCCTGCAAGAACAGTGCCTTGGAGAGGCTGACCAAGGAAAAAAGTGGCCTCATGTTCTCAGCTGCTTGCTAGGAAAGTAATGAGAACAATGTGTGGAAACTTACTTCTTCTGATTTAATGTCTTTGGAGGAATCCTCTCCTTTGCACAGAATAGCTTTGATATTGACTTCGTGACTCCTGCCTTTAGCTTTCTTTCAGATGGAGCACTGGTCATGTGTCTTACCAGCCAGCTCTATTCTCATGTGCCTCAAAATGTTCTTTTTGAATAATTAGACTTCTTCACTTAATTTTTAAAAAAATTTCCAATGCCTCTTATGCACCCTGCATGGTGGCAGGGGCTTTCACGTGGCATCTCATTTAATACGGCAACCTGAGAGCTAGGTAGTGACACCAGTTTGACAGACGAGGAACTGAGATTCCAAGACATTAAATAATCAGTCCCAGGTCACAGAGTCAATCAGTTGCAGAATCAAGGTTAGAAACTGATTCATATCACAAATCCTTGGGTTTTTTTCCTACCAGTTTATGGCTGTCCACTCCTAGAGCTTGAGCTTTTTTTTCTTTATCAAATGCATCTTTCTTTGAGATTTCCTCTCATTCATCCATTCATTGTTATAACCACATATAACCCCTCTGAGGTGTCAGTAACCAGACTGGGCACTGGATAGGCAGCAAGGAATGAGACAGACCAGTGGAGAGAACAGCAAGCAAATAGGCGATTATAATATGGTGTAGCAAGTGCTCCAGAGGGGAAGCAGCAGATGATGTGGGAGACTTAGGAGGGGTGCCTGACCAGGAACTGGGGTTGAGGGAAGGTGCCCCAGAGGAGGTGATATCCAGGCTGAGATTTGAGGACTGAGTGAGAGGTAGCCAGGAAGAGAGGGCAGGAAGCAGCCCCCAGGCACAGGGAATACCAGACACTGGCCCAGAAAGGGCATGGCAGGGGATGAAATTTAAAGATAGATTTGGGTCAGGGCAGGGAGGATCTTATAGGCCAAATCAGGAAGCTTAAAATGAATTCTAATGTCAGCTGGGGCAGCTCTGGAAGAGATTTTAAGCAGGAAAGTTAGGTGAATATGTAGACATCTTCAGAAGTGGCTGTGGTCGTAGTGTCAGAAGGGACACGACAAAGCTGGAGGCAGAGACCACCCTGGAGACAGTTACCATGATCCAGGTGCGGGAGGAGGGTGACCTGGCCTACAGAAGCGACCACAGGCATGGCAAGAGTGGATGGACTTGAGAAATGTGATGGGTGGAATCCACAGGTCTTGGTGACTGAGGGGACAGAGAGGAGAGAGAAAAGTAAAGCAAGACTGGCCCTCGTGACTAGGTAGGGCCATTCCCTGGGATGAAGCGGGGAGAACTGGTTTGGGAAGGAAGAAGAGTTCAGTTTTATTCATGTTGAGTGGGTCAGTGGACGTCTGACCAAGAAACACCCAGTTAGGCAGCTTTGAATATGAATCTGTGAGGTCAGGAGAGAGAGGTGGGATGGAGACAGTTTTAAGAGATGTCAACATATGGATGGTGAATAATTAACCAGGGAAAGTGTATAAAGTAGGAAGTAAAGAGAGTGTAAGCCAGAGAACACCTGTATTTAAAATACCAAAGATAGAGGAGCCAGTAGAGGAGCCAGGAAAGGTCCATCCAGAGAGAGGGGTTAAAACCAGGATAACATGCCGAAGCCAAGGAACGACAGTGCTTAAGTGCCCCTTGAAGAGAGGCTAATTAGACAAAGAGAGAGAATCTCCTGTGGGCTTTAGCCACAAGAAGATCTTGGGAACTCTGAGTGAAATTACACAGCTTCTCTGGGCAGTTTGACTAGTAGGAGGCGGAGAGAGATGGTGAGGCCATGTGGTTATAGGGATGCGAAAAATTGGGGGGTGGGGGGAACTAGGGTTGATGTGTGTGTGTGTTGCTTTAACGTGGAAGAAACTCGAGCACAGTGAAATGTAATGAGAAAAAACCAAGGCACTGAGATGGAAGGGGGGCCTTGGAGCAGAGGAGAGGCACCCTGCATGCTTGTTACTGGGGAAGTAAGACTGGGGGTGGAGATCCAGGAAGGACAGGGGTGTAGTGGGCAGGGGCTTCCATCTGATGGCTCTAGTTTGTGACACCCAGGTAGGAGTGTGGGGTGGGGGGCAGTGGTTGGGGACCAAGAGGGACAGGGCTGGGGAGAGTGGAGCAGGTTTAAAGAGAGAATGATGGAGAGCACTAGGCAAGTGAACCTGGAAGCTGTATGGTTTTCTTTGACCTAATGCTGGAGGATTTACCCATTTGTGAAGAGAAAGTGGACTTTCCATGGTCTGCCTCATTCTGTCCTGTTTGTAGTGCGTCCTTAAACTTTTTCCCCTGTGGCTCCTGTGGAGAAGGGTCATAATGCCGGCTGATTACTGTTCAGTGAGTTATCAATCAGAGAGAGAAGGATCCTCTTTCTCTTGCGTGTGGCATTTGCCAGCCACCTATGTTAGTGCACAGTGATTGAGGTGAACTCTTGAATAAGTGTCTTCTCTCTTGGAGTTTAGACGGTTAGCACATATATCAGGGATGCCCTCAAAATGGGAGCCGGCGATTCTTGCTCTGCTCCTTCCTTCGGCCACCTCCCCACTCCCCCAGCAAAGGTCAGTTTAACCCAGGAGGCCAGGTCATACATAATGGCAGGCCCAGAATGTGGGGGAAAAGCCTTTTCTACAGAGACCTCTCCCTGAAGAGGACTTTTCTGCTGGTTCAGGTTCCTTCACCAACATCTCCAGCCTCCCTGTAGCAATATAATGCGTGTTTCAAAGGAAGCCTTGCCTAATTTCAGATCCAGGCTCTGAGGCTCCTTCGCAGTGTGGCCTTGAGTGTGTCTCCCACTTTCCTGAGTCTCAGTGTTATCATCTGTAAAATGGAATGATTATACCCATCTCTCAGAGTGTTTCAGAGAAATTCGTGACTATTCCCTGTCCTTTCACCACTTCCAGTTATTAAAACAAAGAATAATCCCTGGCCTTCCAGGGGTGGATCACACTGAGTTGAAACCCCATCCGTCTTTTGCTAGGTAGCTAAGTCACAGATGAGCATTTGGTTATGTGCCTCAGTTTCCATAATGAGATTGCACACTGCCATCTGCTCGTCTGAGCGCTAAAGAACCCAAAGGTACAAATGCTTGATTGCTGTGACAGAGTGTCAGCCCTTCAGACTCCCTCTCTGCGACAAGGCCCCCCTCCATGGCCAGTCTGAGACATTAATCGCAGAGGCATTTTTGATGGGAAGACCAAGGTAGTCCATCCTTTCCTCTATCAGAGGTCAAAACTGGCAGCCTGTGGGCCCCATTCAGCAAACTCACCCCTTAGATGTGGCAGTTTGTCAAGTGGTATTTTAACCTTTTGGGGGGGGCTGCCTCCAAATATTTGCAGGCATGGAGACAGGACATGCTGGTTCTGTCTACACCACTTGCTGTTCTCTTACACCCTGCTCCGTCACTCATCTCGTTTATTATGTTCTTTGTGGGTCTGTTAGGGCGTTACAGTTTGCAGCCTTTATTTCTAGATCTACTCTAGTCTTAGTCCTGAAGTATGCCTGACCACTAACCCCACAGATAGCAGTGAGTTTTGTCTAATCCTCTGGTTGTGTTTGCCGAAGAGTATTGTTGAGTATTCATTCAAAGTCTGTTTATTGAATGGATGCCTACTATGTGCGAAGTATTATATATGCCCTGTTCTCAGTATTTCTGTGCCCTCCATCGGAAGCCCAACAAGAGTGGCCTCTTTCAGATAGGTGCAATTCATTGCCAAGTCAACTCCCCCATTTACATATCTTTTCATCCCCAAGACACCACCGGATCCTTCTCTCTCTCTCTTTCAGACCAAGTGCTCGGATCACCCTTTCTGTCACCATGCTGTTTCTACAGGTGCAAAGGGCCTGCTCCGTCATTTCCTTCATTTTTAGGGAGTCTCAGGCACCTGCTTTTATTACCTCTCAGAAACTCCAGCTTTGGGCCTAAGTTTCTAATTCGTCAACTGCAAGGTTGATTCCAAAGAGCAGACCCAAATAGTTTCTCCATGTATCCCATCCACTGAAGAACTTCCCAGTAAATTCATTCTGAACTCTGACCCTGGAACGAAGTTCGCCTTTCCAAGTCAGGGCAGGCTGAGGAGCAGAGCCCTTGGCGCCCAGCCCCTTAGCATCTCTGGTATGAGATCTCTTCCAGTCTGCCATTAGTTGCCACTCTTTTTTGTTCCCCCCATCTAACCAGTCCTCCTTTGCATTCAAAGTAGATTAATTTAATGGTATGAGGTATCTTTCAGTTTCAGCTCAACCATTGCAGGAACAAGCTGTGAACTTTTCAACGAGTGACGTGTCAGTCTGAAATCTGTTCAGCATACCAAATAAATACTACGGGGCTTTTGCCAAGATGTCTTGGGTTCACTACTCTGACTCTGTAACTTATTAGCTGTATGACCCTGAAAGCAAGTCACAACTTAGTTGAGCCTTGGTTCCACATCCTATTGTCCACATGAAATAAGAACTGTCGCCTCCATGGTTCTGGTGAGGACGGCCTCAACAGGAGCGTGAAGCTCTGAGCAGACCGTGTGGCCTGCAGTTGGGGATTAGCCTACTGGTGCTGTAACGTGTACGGGAGTTCTGTTATCGTCCTGAAATCTGTTTTGTTTTGTCAAGGAAATTACCGATTGTGGTCTCCTGACTCCATGTGTTAACAATTAGATGTGTCCTCACATGTTTCCTCCATGTTTCTTCCCCTCCCCCCACCACACACACCACACTGTGAGTTTTCTGAAGGAAAAGGAAGTTTCTTATTCATCTTGGTGCATGCCCACTGAGTATTCATTCAAGACGTGGCTCAGAGGCCACCCCCTCCCCTAAACAGATTTGCGTATGGCTCCATCTCGCTAGACTTCAGGCTCCTTGCAGGGGGGGGATAGCATCTGGAACGTCTCATGTCCCCAGGGCAGATAAGAGTTTGCGCTTGGTAGATGGCAGCTGATGGAATTAAGTGAGGTCGTCATCAGCGCCAAGGCCCAGGACATAGTAGGGGCTCATTAAAAGGTAGCTGCTGTTAATCATTATTAGGACTGAAAAAAGAGAGAAGAAGGAAGAGAAGGTAGGCATCTATCTAGTCACCCACTTTGGCATGAAGTGTGGACATTGATTGCAAGCCTATTTTAGAGAAACAAAATGGCCCTTTATTCATTTTTGGGGAGGGGAGGGGGGTTAACAAGAGAGTCTTTTTCAAGTGTGTGCTCCGTCTTGCTGCCACTTTACTATGTGTGGCTGCTGTTGCTATGACAATTCTTTAAGCAATTGAATAGAACAGCACTGAGTTGTTGCAAACCGGCTCTAATTGCTCCCATGCACCAGGCCTACCCACACGACCGCTCTCTGCACAGCAATCCCTTTCTCAGATGCGTATTTTCATAAATCTCTGGGCATTGTGCGGCTCCCTTGCTCTGGTGACACTGCCATCCTCGGGCAGAGGGCACAAGCAGCGGCTCCAAGTGGGGGAGAGGGGTCTGCCAATTTTCGCTGCGTGAGCGAGCAGCGCAGACCCCCACGTTCAAGGGGGTGGCAGGAGGCAGGCACAGCAGGGTCTTGAAACCAAATAAAACACTTGTGGGATAGGTTTATTATATGTATTTGCCATTGTTGGGCAATTTAGTCATCTTTTTCAAGCCAACGGTACCATTCCTGTGCCCTCCTGCCAGGGGACCCAGTTCATTATGTAGTGAGAACTTCTGGTTTGAACCTGAATGTGCTTGGGAAGAACTGAGGAAGGGAGTTAGCAGGTACTGTGGGCCTCCTGTGTGCCAGGCACTGTCCCAGACACCTTCCACGTACTCTCTTACTCAGTCCACAGATACAATGGGCTGGGAGTGGGGGTCGTATGATCTCTGTCACAGATGAGGAGACTGAGGAGCAGAGATTTGGTGTCAGACCCAAGGTCACGGCCATTGAGTATACAGCTGGGATAAGACCCCCAACTCTGACTCCAAGGCCCGTGCCCTTTTCACTGGGCCACACTGTCTTCCAGGAAGGAGGCCAGCTTTTGGCAACACTGGGAATCCAGATCTCACCTGATTTGTGGCCCTGACATTTACTAATGTCCATGTCCTTCAGCATATAAGGCCCTTTAAGGAATCATGACTCTTCAAGATTGCTATAGGAACAGCTTCACTGCAACCTTTAAAGCTTTTTTGAGCATTAACAGTATACCAAGTTCAGTACCAGTTGGGTACCACAGTTAATCTTACCCCTCCCCCCACAAAAAATCTATGAGTTTGATATTGTCCCCATTTTATAGATGGAGAAGCTGAGGCTCAAAGAAGGTAAGTGACTTGCCCAAAGTCACAGCAACTAGGGGTGACAAAGCCAGGATTCAAATCCAGGTCTGACAGCAAAGCCATTTAACCACTACACAGCCTCTCTTGCGGCTAATTTGGATATGGATGCTCCGTATACACTTAAAACTTTTCCTGCGAATATTCCAGGAAGCTTAATCATCAATGGGAATTTTCTTCCTATTCCTGAGCTATTTGTAAAGTTGGATTAAACTCCCATGGCAACGTACCTAAAGGTACAGCCTGGCTTTCGAATGCAGAGTGACTGCCAGTATCACGTGGGAAACTGGATTTCTGTAAGCTGCCTCAGTGCATGGGGTCTGTGTTTACAGAAGAACCTTCACTTTAACAGCTCAGTTCTGCACTACATTAGGAGGGTAGAACTGTGCTGACAATTCTTTTTTTTTTTTTTTTCCTTTTTCTTTTAATGAAGTTCATGTCAAGAAGGGGAGGAACAAAAATTGAATACTCATAGAAATGGTATGACTCCTACTTTAGCAGCTGGATTTTTTTTTTCTTAATACGCTAATCAGTGAACACTGATTCATTCATTCAAATAAGTTTTATTGAGCCTACTAAGTGTTAGACCCTGCACCAGATGGAGGAATAGAATACTGTACCAGGAAGCTTTCAGCTGCAGGTGTGGCTAAAAGAATATGGCCTTTATGATCAATCATGGGAGGGTCAGAGGCAGGCAGTTCAGTGATTAGCTACATTAGCAATTGACTGACAATATCAAGAACCCTGTTCTTTTATCCTTGAGTCTGTTGACCTCAGTCTGTTGGCTATGCCATCAGACAGACTTCCTTCCTGGTCTCAAGATGACTGTGTCACTTCAATGCATTACATCCTCACAGCAATCTTTGAAGGCAGGGAAAGGATGGGTATCTCTTTAGATTCAGGAAACCTTTGCCCAAAGCTCTCCTGGGGACTTCTCATGTGTCATTGACCAGAACCGAGTCACATGCCCATTCCCTGACGAATCACTGGCAAGGAAATGAGACCACTGGGATTGGCTATGAGGACTCACCTCCTGCCTCTGGGCTGGGACCTGAATAACTTGTCCTCACAGAGAAGGATGGCGGGCCGAACGAACTGGGGGTTGTGTTAGGAAAGAGAGGGGAGAGAAGGAGGGTTGGGCAGGCAGCCAAGCAAGGACTAGGATCAGAGCACATTCTAGTAAAATAGATATAGAAAACAGGGAGACAGACCAGTCATTTGAAATGCATCATTTGAGTTGTTCTTCCAAGCTTCTACTTCAGACGGAGCAGTCAAGGAAGTCTTGTTGGAGCTGACATTTCACCCGAGAGGTGAAGGATGAATTGGGTGAGGGGAGAAAATGTTCCAGGCAGAGGGAAGGAGGTAACCCAGCACCTTAGAAGGACTAAAGGGAACTGGGGATCCCAGGACGTAGCGAGCAAGGAGGCAAGTGGCATGAGTTAAAGTTAGAGATCTAGGCAGGGCTGGATGACATAAGGTCTTACAGGCCACAGAGAGTTTGGACTTGATTCTAAGTCAGTGGAAAGCCACGAGGGTTTTTAAAACAGGTGTAACACAATCAATTATACGCTTTTTTTTTTTTTTTTTTTTAAATCACACTGGCTGCTGGGAGGCAGGGGCCTCCCTGGAGCCACAGAGAGCAATTTGAAGCTGAACTGTGATCTCCAGGCAGGAGATGAGGGTGCCTGGACTCTCATGACGAGAGTGGGAACAGAGGGAAAAGTTCTTTGGGAGATGGGTCAATAAATCTCGCCAGGCACTGTGCTAAGTGCATCCCCATGCCTCTCTCGTCCAGTCTTCTCTGTACTCGTGTACAGAATTTTCTTTTTGTAAATTATTATCCCCACTTGACAAATAAGAAGGTTCCAAGAAGTGGCCTGCTCTGGGTCATAGCATGCAGACCAAGCCCAAGGAGGAGAGGAGCTGGGTTCCAGGAGAGGTGGGCAGGACCACTCCGTCGGTGTTGCACTGGGATAGTTTGCCTGATGAAGTTTTTGTTTCCAAGGGTGATATTTTGGGCACTGCTGTCTCCGTGATGACCTCAGTCGGGCACAGCCGAGCCATCCTACGTCTACATTTTCTTCTTTAACACACAGCTGTCTTTATAATGAGTGCGTTCTTTGAACAGGGTTATCAGAGTAACTCTGAATCTGTTTTACAACTAAATTAACGATATCCAAGAAACATTTATTTGGCTCCTTTTCTATTTATAATATTGTCAGCAACTAATTGCCTTTGAGTGTTCCTACTTATAGGGTCCTTTCTGCTAGTTAAAATCCATCCCACCTGGTGAACCTCTAATACAAGGCAGGGCTCCCCAGTCAGTTGCGAAGTTGATCTTCTTGGTGTAATAATAGGAACAATCATAAGAATTTACACCAGGGCAAAGGGCCAGGTTGAGACAACATCTGAAAAATCAAGATGTGTATTGTTTTTTTCCGATCACAAAAGTAATATGTTTTCAATGTAGACATTTTAAAAAGACAGAAGCACATATGAAAAAAGGTCAGTCACATTCCCACTACCGTGAGGCAACCAGCATTAAGTTTCGATGCATCTTTTCACATGTTTTTATGCCTTTTTACATAATTGAGCTTATACGGCCCATACATTTTCTATCCTTTTCATGTGGCCCTCATCATACGGATTTTCCTCCCACCAAGGGACAGCATCTTTTTTTTTTTTTTAATTTTTTTTTTTTTTTTTATTTCTAGGAGAGAGAGAGAGACCGCGTGAGCAGGGGAGGGTCAGAGAGAGGGAGTCACAGACTGAAACAGGCTCCAGGCTCTGAGCTGGCAGTCAGCACAGAGCCCGACGCGGGGCTCGAACCCACGAACCGCGAGATCATGACCTAAGCAAAAGTCGGACGCTTAACCGACTAAGCCACCCAGGCGCCCCGGGACAGCATCTTTATAAACAGTTATATAATTCCTTTGACTAGTGGTGAAACAATGTACCTAACTGTGCCCCTCCTGAGGAAAATTTAAATTGTTGTTGTTTTGCTGTGAACAGTTTTGTACACAGAGACTCATTAGCATTTGAGCTTTTCCTTAAACTAAATCCCCAGCAGTTCCAAAACTAGATTAAAAGACCAGCATACTTTTAAGGTTCTTAATATACTTACCAAATTGTTTTTCATAAGTGTTTTACTACTGTCCATTCTTTGTTTTCCCTCTTGAGAGAGCAGCACAGGGGATAGAATCCCAACCAGGTTCCGTCCTGTCCACACAGAGCCCAACGTGGGACTTGATCCCATGATCGTGAGATCATGACCTGAGCTGAAACCCCCCCCCCCGCCCCACAGGGTTGTTGCATCTTCTTTTATTCCTGTCCTATTATCCTATTATCCCATGGCTTTACCAGAGTGTGTTGCTAAATTTATGGATTATTTCTAATCTGATAGGTAAGAGGGGATACCTCAGGGAAATTTCACTTAGCTCTCTATTACTGCAAGTGGGGCTGAATCTCTTTTCTTACGTTTAAGGGGAATTTATATTTCTTGTACTGTGAACTATAGGATTCTCTTCTCCATGTTTCTATGGAATATTTATTCTTTTTCTTGATTTTTAGGAACTTTTTATGTATTAGGTTAATGCGCCTTCGTTTACGATACAGATTACAAATATTTTTTTCAGAATTCATAAAATGACTGTTGCCCTTGTGTTTTTTGAGTAATATATTTATAGCTTAAGTTTGGCCCCTGCTGTTCCCTTGCTATCTTTTTCATCCAATAGGTGAGAGGCTTTGGGGATAGGCGTTGGGCAAGGCTGCAGTTGAGGAGGGGAGGAAGGTTTTGAGTTCTCAATCCAAGATCTATCTCAGGCAGACACTGTAGCGGGCAGTGCAGGAAATCGTTAGCAGGGAGATGTTTCGCTGTCCTGCACGGTCATTTGCCTTCCAGGCAGCGGCAAGCCCAGCTGTACTGATCAACCCATCCATCCATGAAGCAGCAAACTAGCCCCTTCCTACCGATGGTCAAGAGCAAGGCTCTGTATGTTGACTTTTTGAGGCAGATCGGGGCAGCACCGACCCCAAGCAGTACTTCCAGTTCCTTGTGTATCCTGGGGGCAAACTGCCTGACCCTTTTGGGCTTTACTTGCTCCAACAGTAAAAGAAAGAGATGGGCTTGATGAAATCCAGAGTCTCTGCCTTAGCCCCTGGGCCTCACTGGCTTCCTAGCAACCGGGGAAAGAGGTAGAGATCTTGACTGAGAAAATTACCGTGTAGCGCTGGGGTCTGTAGAGAATCTTCTAATTGTGTCAGTTTTGTTGGATCTCCCCTGTCCAGGGGGACCCACTCCCCCCCCCCCCCCCCCGCAAAAAAAAGAATTTCCTGCCTGAAATTTCCGGTACCACATGCATGCAATGTGTACAGACTGAACTTTTACCACAGTGAGCTAGTGGTAGCTTTGGGCTTCTAACCAGAGTCTCTGACCCCGAAGCCTGAACTCATTCCCCGGTGCCAGGCTGACACTCTTGGCTGTGGAGTAAACGAGGAAGCCTGGGCTGCACTGAGAATAGGAATCAACAGAGAAATTCTCCCTGAGCCCTTCCGTCCGGAGTTCTGTCCAGGGCTGCCTCACGGGGCGCCGGAGAAGAAAGGCCAAAAGGTAAACACACCTCAGAATGACACTTCAACAATAATAAACTTGAAAGACCCAAGTTCCTGGAGCCCATTCAGCAAAGAGCCACAAGTGATGCAGCTCATTCTCTAGTTTCCAGAAATACCAGACACGTTTTAAAATACGGCAGCCTGGCTTCTTCAGATCACCTAAATTGGACAGCTATGAGGCAGACACACTGCTAGCCATCTTCCCGTCTCATTTAGCTTCACCCTCCCAGCAGCCCTCAAAGTGTGTTATCATTATCCCCACTTTCCGGTGTAGGAAACCGAGACTCAGAGGGTTGAGATAATTTAGCCAAGATCACATAACCATTATTGGCAAAGCTGGTATTAGAACCAACATCTGCTGGCTCCAAACCGACTCCTCCTTCCACTGTTCCAAGCTGCCCACAGGTTTTTATTGTTGCCAACCCAATGCCTACCCACCCTTTCTGGGGCCACCCTGCAGATTTGGGAATCTTCCAGTTGCATCACTTCTGGGAGGTTTCTGGCCGCTGCTCTGTTGAGCTCTGCGGCGCTGTGTCCTCGCCGGCTACTGCAACGGCCGGGGCGCCCATGCAGCAAGGAAGGCGGCTGAAAAGAGGAGCGAAGGAACTCTAGTCCCCGTGATGCTGAGGACACTCACCTCTCGTCATTTGAATCTCTAAGTCCACGTCCCAGGATGCCGGTCTTGCCTGAGATCTGTACGTACAGAGGCCTCTGAGCTTTCAAGTGAAGTGAGCCAAGTGCCGGCCCATTCACTCGCACCCCACTCCCGTGGCCAGGGGCCACGCTCCCCCCCGAAGCTAGCACAAGGCGAGGTCTTCCTGGGGCCTGGCCCTCGGCGTTCACAGAGGGAAAATGAAAGTTGCTTTATTCCCCGGCCTCTTCATAGCTCCCATTATGACAAGAGGGCTCCACAGTGAGGAGCCGGGGCTGTGATATTTCTGCTTCAGCATGAGAGATTCATATGTTTGACTAATCAATTCTTTGGCACTGACTTCCCGTCCTGCATTTTGTTCTCCTGCTTTTGATCGTCTGTTTGCCTTTTTGCCATTCTGCTGGTTCTTGTTTGGAGCTTTTATTTTCCAGGAACACTTTGACCTACTCGATCCTCTATACTCTTCTCTGTCTCTCCCTTTGTCATTTTCCTCTCTGATTTTGGTTTCCGTGTGATTGACCGCACACAGCTTCCACATACAAGCGAAGTGGAGACCCTCCAGTCACGAGGCCCTGATAACTGCGGGGTTTTGTTTTGAGAGCCCAGGGACCCTGGACTGCGGCCAGCCCCGAGCCTCCCAGCCAAGCTGGGCGGCAGCTCTTCTATCCCCATCCCAGCCTCGCCCTGCATCGTGCAGTCGCCGATGTTGGCTGGGCGCTCTGTGGTCCACGAAACCCTCTGTGGCGCATGCAGCCAACTGTGAAGGGGGGAGGTGCACATAACTAGCTTGGGGTCCCATTTCTCAGTGGAAAGAACTGGGGCTTGGAAATATGAGGTGACTTTCCCAGTGTTTCGAGCCCGTAAAGTGGCCATTCTAGGAGCAGCCCCAGGTCTGCTGAGAAGCTGGGTGACATCTTCCATTCTTGGCCGGCGTTGGCTGAACAGCTGCTGTGTCCTCAGTCTGAGCTTGTCCAGTGACGCTGGTGATGCTGGGGCATCTGCCACTTGCTGGGCGCTTGGTCCGTGCCAGGCATGGGGCCGGGTTCTTCACCTGCGGTAGTTCTCGGGCCCTCATGGTAACCTGAGCTCAGAGCAGTTAAAGGAGCTTTGCTGAAGCCACCCTTCAAATGCCACAGCCGGGCCTGGGGCCAGGTCTGACTCCTCCTGACATCTAGGCTCTTAACAGAAGAGTCAGAAGCATAGCAGAAGGGGCGCCTGGGTGGCTCAGTCCAGTTAAGCGTCTGACTCTTAGATTTCAGCTCAGGTTATGATTTCATGCTTCGTGAGTTTGAGCCCCATGTGGGGCTCTGCACTGACGGTGCAGAGCATGCTTGGGATTCTCTCTCTCTCTCTCTCTCTCTCTCTCTGCCCCTCTCCTGCTAATACACACACACACACACACACACACACACACACACACTCCCTCTCTCTCTCACAAATAAATAAACTTAAAAAAAGCATAGCAGAGGGATTCTTAGCTTGTGAAGGAGTCTGGGAAGTCTTTCTAGAGGCAGGGATATTTGAATGGGGCCTTCGGGATGAGTAGGAGTTTGGCAGTCAGGGGAAGAGGAGGTCTTCTTTACAGCCTGCTTCCTGACCTGTTCTGGGCCCACCTTGTTTTCCTAATCCGCATTTTGCCTCTGAGGCTCTTAAGACTAGAAGGATCTGTGGCCTTATCACCTGTTCCTTGCTTCAGTCTCTTCCACAACATTCCTCCACACCCCACCACGAGGCTTTCCAGCCTCTGCCTGCTCGCTTTCTTCTGAAGCAATTGTTCCATCTTTAAAATGCCCCTGTTGTCGGGCAACCTTTCTTATTTTAGTGACAAGTACCCCCGCTGGGTCCCCCACACACTCCAGGTCGGGGAGAGCCTCAGGGCCACGATACTCTGACCCTCGGTGCAAGCAGTTAACAGCCATAGCTGGAATGTGAGCTGGAGGTGAGGTCTGTGCATCTCTGGTTACAGAGAGGGAAATAGGGAAAGGCTAACCATGTGGTATCCCAAGCCCTGGGCCGTACCTCACTCTGTCATTTTTGCTGTGCAACCTCATATGGGTTATTGCCCTCCTCTTAACTCCCTCACCTATAGAATGGGAATAACAATCCCCACTCTGCCCATCTCATGTGACTGCCGTTCACAAAACATGGCAGGCGCACACGTGCCTAGTAAGGTGGAAAGTGCCATGGAAACCACACCGTCCACCCATGTTTTCCTGGGATGGTGTGTGTTTGGGGTCTGTCCCTGTGAGCTCACCCTGGCTCTTCCATGCAGTATTCCTCTTTATCAGTTTACGTGTACATATGTGCATCATGTGTACAAAGTTGTGATCAAATGTAAGCCACGTTCCTGAGTAGACGCGATGGGCCTGGGCCAGGGGGTGGGTGCAGGGAACATGGGGAGCTCTCAGTGTGGCGGGAGAGACAAGGGTGACACTCAGAGATGCGCGGGGCCTTGGGCTGCACTGCTGGGGCCGTGGGGGGGGGGGGTGTGGCAGCGCCTGGCACACTCATCTGGACCTGTGAGCTCTCTTTGAAGAGGGCAGCTGTGCTGAACCAAGATGGGGAGGAAAAGGAGCGAGGAGGCAGGGACAGCTGTAGCTACTTTGCAGGTGGCTTCTCCGAAGTGGAGGAGGCAGGATGATGGACAGGTTGGAGACGGGGCTGAACACAGAACCCAGCAAGTGAATGAGCGGAGATTTCCTGGCCGAGGTCCGGAATGCCGCAGGCTGAGTGGTGGGGCAGAGGCTTGGGAGTGCCAGGTTGGAGCAGCACGTGGGTCATCCCATGGGTGGCACTCGGTGTGCCGGAAAAACAGGCCTTGAGGTTTCAGAGGAAAGTCTAGCCTGGAGCTAGACGATTGGAAGGTTTGTACCCCTTGTCAGCTCATCTAAAATTGTAGAGGCCTGTTTGGTGCCACCCAAGAGGATTGAAGGCACCCTCATGCACTCCTGGGGAGCATCAGCAGCCTGGGGAGAAGGCTGGGAAGAAGGTGGTGAAGACGAGACGACCGCCCGGTTCCCTTTGTTGAGCACCTCCCACCTAGGAGATGCTGCAGCGTCCCTAGTCCTCCCCCAGCCCTTCCCCGTGAGTGTCGGTATCCCCACTTTACAGATAAAGAAACTGAGGTCCAGACGTGTTTAGTCAGCTGACTGGTGCCAGTCCAGAAGACACGCCCACCCTAGGTGCCGCTGTAGACTTTTCTCGTACGCTGTCCAGTGGTGAGCACCTTCGACACACTGAAGCTTCCAACATTTGCCTGCAGAGCTGAGCCCGTCCACGATTCCATGTGTATATTCATTATCTATCTGGCATCTTATCTTTGCAAATTATCTACGTGTACTGGGGTGTGGGAGTGTGAGGATTATCGGGTGAACCATCCCCTGCCCACCTGTGGAACGGTATCCCTGCTACCCAGCGCGACAGCCGCAAACGGTCTTCTCTCATCTTCACTCCTCGTTTCCTGTCCAGTTCTTTCACTGTGCCTTTTGGGAGCTAATTGTATGTCATGACGTAAATATGTATTGCAAGTCATAATTTTACTTTATATTTAAATGAACTATGTGCACCCGAGTATAAGATGTATGCAGGCCACAGTTGGGGGTCCTCGACTCTGAATTCTGCTGGCTTCTATGGGGTTTTTTTTCAAGTTTGAAAATGTGTTAGGAAGAAGGCAACATTATGATAATTGGAAGTTCAGTATATCTGTCTTTTTCGTCTATTCTTTTATACTTTTTTAGATACAATTAACACTCACACTTCACCTGGTCCCTCCTTGGTTACCTTTGACACTTCCTTGATATTTATTTAGATGTTCATGGCACCTCCGCTTTGAACTCTGGTTAAGAAAATCAATAACTTTAACATAAGCATTTTTTCCTCACTGAAGATATGCAATTAGTGAATTACATCCACATGGACATCCACTTACCTTTTTTTTAACGTGTCAAAAGATCACAGCACAATTATGTGAAAATAGTAAAGAAAAGTGATTTACCATCAGATCAGAATGCCTGCTGTGAAGTTGCAAGAAACAGCTCATGTTATTACATTTCCCAGAACAGAGTCTCTCATAGAAGATTGAAAAATGTAGAGCAAGAACTTCATGGGCGTCTTGGAATTTACAAACCATGAATGAGAATGACACGTTTATTTTAAAATGGCTATCTTTTCTGTAAGCACGTGTGAATGCAGATTTCAAGACCTACTGGGATATGACCCCTTCCTATCAGGTACAGATAACATGATCTAGGCTCAACGAGAATGAAAGTAAAAATTCCACCTTTGGCTGAAACTTTTGCTACTTTCCCAGTTTCATTTTAGGAGGCTTATCTTGTGTAGCATTGGCTCTGGTTTGGCCAAGTCTAGCTGAGGTGATATTTTCTTGATTGATTCAATCCCTCCTTGCCTCTGCTATTTGGGAACTGTCAGATAATGTCATTATTAACCCATCGCCGATGCACTTGACAAAGAATCCTGAAATTCTAGATGGATTTTGATGCTAGAACTTGAAAGGTAAAAAGAGAGCTGTTTTCTGAGTGAATACATTTTAAGGGAAACTAAACAAAACTGAATGAAATTTCACAGTAGAAATGGAAAACTGTCTTTTGACTCTCTGAACACTAGTTATTTTAAGACAAAAAAAAATTGTTTCTCTATGTTAATATTTCCCTGCTTTCATCCATTTGGGAGAGAAAAGTCCTAATCTCACATAATCAACTTGAGTGGCTCTCAGCCTAGAGCCTTGCCCATAAATGCACAGTGAATGAGTTAATACACTCAATCATAACTGTTGTTCTTCTCCGTTATAATAAGATGCCAGTTTTTTGTGTTTGAATCATTTGCTACATCAGATGACTTAGGTCATCTTTTTGGAGATGATAAAATCTATTGGAATTTCCTTTTGGGCAGAAGTTACGGATCTCGTTGGAGAAAATGGTAGTGATTACACTTAGCCTGTTACCCAGACGAAGATATTATAAGTGTTTCAGCATATGTGGAAATTTTGAGCCATCTCTGAGTTCTGAAGTTTAAATAGGTGTTTATTCTGTTTTATCCCATAAGCAGCATCTCTTAGTGGAAAGAGCCTGAACTTAAGTCTGGATTGACATGGCTGTATGGACAAATAACTTACCCTCTCTGAGCCTGTTTCTTCATTTGTGAAAGGCCGTACTCACACTTACATTGGTAAATTGTTATGAGGACAAATGTGGAAATATTTCCTAACGATGATAATAGTAATAGCGCTTACTTGGTGCTGAGCACTCTTCAAAGCACTTGACACATGATCCATTTGTCTTCACACCAACCCTGTGAAGTGGACACTAGTATTTTTCCTCTTGTACAGATGAGAGAACCAAAGCTCAGGCAGTGACTTGCCCAAGGTCACACAGATGGTAAGCATTAGGGTTGTAATTCTAACGCAGAGGGTCTTGCTATGTTGTCTTTCAGAGCCTGACACGTAGGAGGTGTTTGATAAGTGCTTGTCGTATCTGGAAGCTTCCAGCTCAGGCATTTACAGGGGGCATACTCCTGCCTGCTGAGGGGCGGTGGCACAATAGGTGGCATTTCTAGCCCGCTCTTGGTGATACAAGTCCCTCTCTAAGGGAAGCCATGTTGCTGAATAGAAGAAGTAGCACCTCTGACCCAAGGCTATCTGGGATCATCATGTCACTGGGGAGTCTTTAAATATGCTATTTCCAAATTTCAAAGCTAGTTTGAGCTATATTTACAGCATATAACATATGAAAAAGCATTGGGAAAGTGGGCTTTTAAGTGGAACGGTTGTGTAATGGAATATTTCACGTTCCGGTTCAGCCATAAAGCTCAGGGCTGATAAACAAAGCATCTGAAGCCAAATGGCTCCTCGTCTGACCCCAATTAAAATAAAGATTTCATTCCATTCTGTCCTGACAGAGAGGAACATATTGTTGCCTTTAAGGGAGTTTGGTTTAGTTAATGAAAGAATTTTATTTCATTTTTTTCCCCCCAAATACAATATCTAATTAAATAAGATTCAATTTGTTAGGACTTCTGGTAGGGATATGTTAACTCTTTTAAAGCTGTGTTGCCTACGTGCCTCAAGATGTAGAAGGTACTTGTAAAGCCCACCTCACAATCTATTGTTTAAAGAAATAAGCTCAAGTCATTTTAAAGACAAACATCTTCTTCAAGGCATATCTGTTGATACATCTATTTCGGCAACCTGTGTGTGTAGGTAGCATGGGTTCTGTATAAAATATCACATATTTACATAAAGCCCCGTTTCCTAGAAGCATTTGTACTTGTACATATTGTAATTTACCAATCACCATAGATTTGTCCATATAGAATATCTCACACAGGGAGTTGTAGCTGCTAAAATATGTTAGGTAACATAAGTTGGATATTGATGCCAAATTATCACGGAGTTCCTTCAGAGTTATCTTCAAGAAATATGTGACTGTCTAAAGAATTAATCATTTAACATTAAGAGTAAACACCAGCCAACTCTTTGGGGGGCGGGGGGCGGGGGGGGGTTCTGGTGTCATGCTGTCACTGCTTTTTTGTAGCCTTTTCTACATGTGCTGCAGCTCATCATGACTGTTGAGTTCATAATTACCAAGCAGAACATTTCAGTGTCATTGTGGAGAAGTTGTCTTCAGCTCAGCTAGGCATGAGGAAGGTGGCCGGCTTTTAGGACCCTGATGGGTCACCTCCACACCTCAGAGGACTTGTCTGTATAGTTCACAAAGCTGCAGGGAAAGAGGGTGGCCTGGGCATCAGGGCACCTGTCCCCCGGGCAAGCCCCTCCCATCTCTGGGCTTTGGTTTCTTCAACTTTAAAATCACTGAGCAGGGTCAGTGGATCCCTGAAAGCCCCTTGGCTCTGCCTTGTTCAGATTCTGCATTCAGTAGAGCAGAAAGTACATGACACTTTTAAATCCACTAAGAATTTATAGTCAGATGCTAAGGATTTATGTCCTAAGAAATAAAAAGTCTTTAAGACTATAAAACCTGAGGCATTTAAACCACATTAAAAAAAAAAAAAAAAATCTATGACTTTGCGTGCAGTGGCTCCTTGTAAGATTCCATGGGCATTGACTCAGCGTAATTGAGCACCTGTTCTGTGCAGGCTGGTGCCAGGTGTACAGAGGCAAATTGTCCATGGCCCTGCCCTCCAGGAGCTTATCTCCTGGACAGAAGGAGGGGGGCGAGAAGCAAGTGGTCAGGCCTTCATTAAAAATGTACTCTGGGGCCGGGGGGTAGGTGGGTGAGATGGGACGAGAGGCAGGTGTCACAGAGGTGGGGATATTTGGGCTGGACCTTGAAAGGTGAGTGCAGTTTTTCCAGTTGGAGAAGGGGTGTTCCTTGTAGGCAGAGATACACGGGATGAGGGGGCAGCATGCGGGGGCAAAGCAGTAAGTTCTGCACCATCAGAACATGGGCTTGGGCTGAAGGAGGAATAAAACTAGAATGGAAGGTTTTGTGAAAAATCTTCATCTCTTATAAGTTCCATCCTAAGGTGTGTGCCCAGCGTCTTTCAAACTGGTAGTAACGGGTGTTCTTTGAATATAAAGGATTCTGTGGCTAAGAGATTCTGGGAATGCAGTTCAATTAGTTCCCCTTTTAGAAGTACACAGTGTACAATAAATACATACACCTCAGCAATTGGGTTAAACTTGGTTTAACCCAATGTTTCTCAGTCTTTCAACCATTGAACACTTCTGGGGCAGAAGACTTCTTGATGCTGTGGGGCCAACTTTAGGACCGAGAGCTCGAGATGGGGAATTCCACTGGAGAGCTAGGGTCAGTGGAAGTACAAGATCCAGTTTGCATTTTAGAAAGATCATTCTGGCCCGGAAGAGAACTGGGGAGAATGGCAGGGACAGTGACACCAGCGTCAGAAAGGTAACTAGACCCCTGGTGACGCTTGGAGTTATTCAGGGTGCATTTCAAAGAGAACCCCCTAAGTACAAGCTGCACCTTTTCTCCAGGCTGATTTGTGAGCCTTGCATAAGTCCTACAAATGGGCTCTCCAGATGCTGACATTTAAAGTCATCTGCCTGGCAGCCTTTCACGAGCACACAGATGACATTGGTGACTGGCACAGGAATGAACTTGGTGTTGGGTGGTTGGAGGCAGAGATGAGGACTAAAGCTGATGTCTCCTTGGCTCCCTGAAGCCATTTGTTGAGGGCCTACTGTGTGCAGGGACTGTGCTGGGTGTTTGTACACAGATTCCCAACTATACCTTGAAACCATCTAAAGGCATTGCCATTGTTCCCCTTTGATGGGGAAGGGGAAAACAGCATAGAGAGGGTGGTTGGTTGTCCCACCGTTCCATGGCTGAGAGCCCTCAAACCCATCTGACTAACTCCCAGTTCATGGCCTTACCACCGAGCTGTCCTCCCTGTCCTAGATAGCCTCCATTTAAAAGCAATGACCATCCCTACCAGGCACTGTGCAAAGCACTGTGTATTATTTAATTTACTCTCCCCAGCAGCCCTGTAAGGTAAGGGGTATTATCCCTGCCAGATCCATAGGCAAACTAAGGCTTTTGTTAAGTAGCCGAAGTCATAGCTGGCCATTGCAAAGCCAGGAATTGAACTTCAGTCTGGCTGCTCACTACTCCCCTAAATAATTCTGAGGAGGCTGTTCAGGAAATTGCTCAGAAATGTTTCTCCAGAGAAATACTAGGGGGGCTCCTGGGTGTCACAGTCGGTTAAATGTCGACTTCAGCTCAGGTCATGATCTCTTGGTTCATGAGTTTGAGCCATGTGTCAAGCTCTGTGCTGACAGCTCGGAGCCTGGAGCTCCTTCAAATTCTGTGTCTCCCTCACTCTCTGCCCCTCCCCCATTCATGCTCACTCACTCTCTCTTCCTCTCTCTCTCTCTTTCTCTCTCTCAAAAATAAATAAACATTAATAAATATTAGCAAATGGGTGGGGCTTTATTTTTGGTACAATAATACTCCAGCCCTGGGCTAAGAGTTGAGCCCGATGGTTCGATCCTCGCCTTGACGCTGGAGATGCAAAACCCTTGGCTCAGAGCTGGAGACTCAGGCTTGAGCAGAGCCCTGTCTCTGCCCTCGCTGTGAACGTGGACACCCATATGGAGAACCTTCGTGCAGGTGTTAAGTGCAATTACAGAAACCTGTTGAAGCAACCCAGATGAGGGAGAAATTAATTCTATTTGAGAAATTAGGACAGGCTTCACAGGAGGTGTGTCTGCTGTGGGTTTTTCCGAATAAATAGGAGTTTGCCAAACAGTGAAGGAGAAGATGCCTAAGCTTCTTTTTCGCTCTTGGATCGAATGTTGATGACCCGCTTAAGAATAGTAGCAGAATGCCTACAGAGCTTGAAATCGGTGCCCTCATTGTCTTGATTTGCTTTTAAGAAAAATCTAAACTCACACTGTCTGCCATCCTGACATGACTGGAATCCTCTGATGCGGTGACCTGTGGAGGCCTTTCACGTCTGTCTTCTCTGAACAGAGTTTACGAATGCTTGTTCATTTAGAGACCCAAGTGTATCCAGGTGACATGCTTCATTTAAGATCGTTCAGATGATGAAACTTGGGGAAAAACAAATAAATTATTAGACTTTCTGCTTTGTAATGAAACCCGCCCACCCTCCTCACCCCATGTAGGCTGACTGGCTGGAATGAGTGTGGGGGTTTTGTTTGCCCCAGTGAGAAGGGATTGCATGCTTCCTTGCTCATTGATTCAGTCGGCGGTGGCAGGATGCTGGCTCTGGTGCTGGGCTCTGAGGGCATAAGGGGGGGACATAGGGCCTGCTTGCCAAGTGCTCATAGATGAGTAGAGGAGTCAGAGGTGTTTGATGTGGGCAAGAAGTGCCGTGGGAGCAGCGAGCTCAGCCAGAGGAGAGGTTGCTTAGCAGCAGTTTTCTAAAGCAGTGACTGAGCTGAGCCTTGAAGGATGAATTAACCACCGTTGTCATCAACCTATAAGCAGGAGAAGGTGGTGGGGAAGCATGTGGGCTCGGGAGGCGAACTGCAGGGTCCCAGCGCCGAGTGCCCTTGGCGAGTCCTTAATTTCCGTGTGCATTGTCTCCTCATCTGTAAGATGAGAATCATTAATAGGCTCTCCCCTCTTAGGGCTATTGTCAGCATTCAATTGAGTCATTTGTAAAGAGAGTAGAACTCTGCCTGGTGCATCGCGAGAACAGGAAACAACCATTGCCTTGTACCAGATGCCGCATTATAAGTACTTCGGCTCCTCCCCACAAGCCTTCACGGCCTGTGGTTTTATTGCCCTCATTCAGATGAGGAAACCAGGTGTTGAAAATGGCTAGTGATTTACCTAAAACCATGCATCTGGTACGTGGCCGAGCCAGGAGTGGAATGTCAGCTTCCTGGGCCCCAAAGCGCTGGCCCCTCCATTACACCTGTGCTCACATCTTTACTATGTACCTTCTTCCAAGCTCTGGGATTTCTTGAATATTGCTCTTGCTTTAATGGTAACTAAAGTTCTCTTCCTAAGAGAAAAAATTGTTGACCTTTGTTAAAGTACGGTAATAGAATGGAGGGGCTTAGAACAAGAAAGACCCGAGTTTCCATTCCCAGCCCCTCTCCTGCCCAGCAGCCTGGTGATCTCAGGCTCTCCTCTTGACCAGTGCACTGGTGATCTTGTACAAGTCCCCTTCCTTCCTGAACCTCTTCAGGGAGACTAATTCTGCCTCGCAGGAATGGTCCTGGAGACGAACGAGAAATGTGTGTAAAGCTAGTGTGTGCTGAGTGCACTGAGTAAGGATTCTGTGTGAATGTCCCTTAGTCTTTCCCTTACCTTCCGTGTGGTACAAAACTCTTCTTTATAATTAGAATTCCTCAGCAGTTATTTCATCCAAGGCTTTACATATTTAAACTATCTCTTAGTTGTCGGCATGTAAATTCTTCTATTAAAAGTGTCTTTCTGACACGAACCCTAAAATCACACCCATCTTTTTTCCGTAGCACATCCACTCCACGTACACTCTTCAGACTCCTTGCCCAGTAATTGCAGCCTTTCCCTTCCCCAGCGTGGAGTCTGGCTGGAGGAGGCAACTGCTCCTTTTGTGGTTCTGCTCGTAAAATCCGTGTCCCATTTCCCAAGGTTTGGGATGTAACTTGAGGAGTGGAGTTGTTTTGGGGGGGGGCGGTTTACGTGGGAGGGAGACGGGTCTTTGGAACTAAAACTCAAAACAGACAATATTTGTATGGCTAGCCACAGAAGATGGATTTTTACAATCGGAATAATGCCCTCAGGCCCTCATCTAGAGAAGCAGGGTAACCGCAGTTCGCATTGAGAGCCTCCAAAATGCTCACAGATTCAGCAAGCTCTCCTTGAGTCACTGCCGCATGCCAAGCCCCGCGATGGGCAGTCACCCCTCTGCTCCGGCTGCACACGCTCGAGTGAAGGAGGTCAGCCTCACAACAGATGCTTCCAAAACCACATTGAAAGGTGTTCAGTGAAGGGAAGCACAGGAGTTGGGGGCCCCGCCAAGGGCATGCCAAACCCAGCCTGGGAAGGGGATGTGGGGGCTCAACGTTGAACGTTGTCACTCCAGGAAAGTTTGTAAGGGGATCTGTCATGGAGGAGAGCTGCACTCATGACCGTGTAGCTCGAACATCCCAGAAGAGGTTGGGAGACTGCACAGGACAAACAGACAAGGTCCAGATCCTGGGAAACTGAGGAATGCACATTCCGGTCCTCGACCCAAAATGAGTTGGATTTTAGCACAGTGAGCAACCTCACCAAAACGTGCAGTTTTGTGCACCAAGGGCACGGGCAGTGCATAGGCTGTAGTTTACCTCTGTGTGCCCCAGCAAGTGAAGAACAGCGTCCTAACAGTGACTTCTAATTAAATTTTATCGTGGTCCTCAATGCACGGCTGACCTGCGCACTCTTCCAAGTGGGTCTGATTCATAGGACATTTGCGCAGTTCTGCAGATTTCCCGAAGAGGTATTTATTCTCATTTTTGCCTTCCTGGTCCGGCAGAAGGTCTAATTTGTGTAAGGCGGCTTCGGTAATTAACCAAGTGTGTTCTGTGGAGTGAAGCAGGAAAACTCAGGACCAGGCTGTCTTGCTCAGTGTATTTATGTGCTTAGTTGTAAATACCAGTGAAATCCTTAAAAAGGAAGACCTGGTTGTGTGTGAAAAATAAAAAAAGAATCCACCCCAAACACGTCCTGTTCAAAATCACTTGATGAAGCTGAGTTTTTTGAACTCTGACTAGAACTTAATTTAGCTACTTTTTTTGTTTAAAGCTCCAGAGAACACAGCGCGACTTTCAGATCTTTAAATTTCCTTTTTTGGGAGAGATGACAGTGCTCCTCTAAAGTTTGTTTCTTACCTTTCCACCTTTGAACAATTGATTTTGATTAGAAACATTACACCCAGCATTTACTTTGACATCCCTGAGTACAAACAGTCATTTTAATGGTTTTTTTAAAAACAAAATCATGACAGGGACATCAATCCTTTGCCTGGTGTATGAAGGCCTGGTATATTAATTGGCTGTCAGATTCTGAAGAAATAATGGATTAATGTGCTTGATCGTAACGCTGTGTTCAGAGACTGAAGTTTGATCCTGATGTCCCCAGTCTCTCTGCTTAATGCAATTACAGATATGCATTCAGGACATTTGAGTGGATTGCATTTCATTAATATGATTTGAGCGGACCACATTAGGCTGCTGTCGAGTCCTCTCTGACAGCTAATTACTAGAATGAAGCGTGTATACCGCTGAGGAACAATGGTGCCCTTATTGGGGCCATTAAAACAATAGAAAAATAGCGCTTTAAAACACTCGGAGAGTTACTTTCCATACTAGTCATGGGCCATGAAGATTGCTCAGAGGGGAATGTTAGAAAGAAAGACATGGACATGCGCCAGAGGCATCTCTAAGAGCAGGACTCTTCTCTTCTCTTCCAAAGACTCCAAAAGTTTAACCAATAGGTTAGGTCCTTCTAAAGGAATTTGGGGCATCACTGGCTCAGTATTGATCTCGAAGTTCTTTCAGGGAAGTATCATGATCTCTGACCATTTAGGCCTGATATCTTGCCTCCTCCCTAACCACCCCACCCTGAAAGGTCTTTCACAATGGAGAGAGTGGCCATGTGGAACACCCATGGTTTGTTACATTTTTCCTTTGAGGAGAAAAAGTGGCCTTTGTCTTGTGGGGTTATAACTCGACCATATGGGCTATTTGAATGTCTACCCATGGAGGGAAGAGGTGCAGGGTATTAATGAAAGTTCATCACCCTAGGGGTGTCTCTAGCTGTCAGCACTCGCTGAGTCTTACGAAGACCATGTGTTCAAGAAACATTCATCTGGCTCCCATTGTGTGTCCAGCACTGCTGGTAGCTGGTGACAAAAAGATGAATCAGGCCACAGTTCCTCATCCCTGAGCTCCTCAAGTCTTGTGAGGGACAGGAAGGAAGGGAGGGAGGGAGGAAGGAAGGAAGGAAGGAAGGAGGTGATGTTGGATTGAAACAGATAGACGTATAAGAGAGGTACAGAGAAGGGAAGGCTGAGGGCTTCTCAGAAGAGAAGGTAACATAAGAGGTTGATCTTGAAAGATGAGTAGGAGTTTGCTACAAAGTTAGGAAGTGAGCTGGGACCCCTAGACAGAGGCCACTGTGCGGGGCCGTCTGATTATGTGTCCTGAACATGGAAGAGCTGCCTTAATGACCAATTAGAACCAAACTGGAATGGAATTCTTAGCTGCACTCTTGAGGGTGTGCTCTACAACCTTGAGCCACCTTTGGCCAATGATCCCAGAGGCTGTGGACAAATCTTGGACTCAGTATCAAGATTCCTGGATTCCAGCCCTAGATTTACCCCCTAAAGGCCGTGTAAATCCCCCAAAAGTCATTTGCCCTCAGTTTTCTCATCTGTGAAATGGAAGTAGCACCAGCTCTGTCAGCCCCGCGACGGATCGGATCGGGTTTGATTTAAGAGGATGCAGTTGTGTACATCCAGGCTCCCCTGGCTGCTTGGGGGGGGGGGGGGGGGGGGGGGGGGGGGGCGGGAGGAGGAGAGGTTGGTCAGAATCCAGAGTTAAACTCAAGTTAGGCAGCTCCATGGCCTGGGTGCCATGCTGCTCCAGATTCCTTTGGAGAACCAGTGTACAAAGTTGGGATTATTAGCTAAGTGGGAAAGCTCTAGAGAGATCCAGTATCCTCTTTGGAACCCCCTCTGGCAGGCAATACAAGGTAACATGAAAATTCCTGCCACCGACGCAGCCATCGGTTAGGAGATTCTCAGCCCTGGCCCCTCAGATGTGCCCTGCTGCCCGACCAGGAAGTGTGACCAGCCTCTGGCCACCTGCCCCACTCTGTATCCCCAAGATGTAGCAGCCTCCCCCTATGGAGAGGGTTTCTCCAGAAACCATGGCAGACTGTCCTTAGAGTCCCAGAGATGGATCACCACCCTTCTTCCCCCCGAGATGTCTGCTTTTTACCCAGACTGCCACCAGGAGGGCTGGAAACTTCCTGAAGTGGTGGTGGTACAAGGTGTCACCCTCTGGTCTCCCAGCCTGCACTCTGTCTCCTCCATCATTCTCCACACCCTGTCCATTCCCACCTGTAACTCAGGCAGCTCCTCGTCACCCAGGGGGGATTCTCAGATGCCCCAGTGGCAGAATGTCCAACACTGAACCCCAGAAATCAGGTCTCTGGACAAGCTAAATTTCCTTCAGTGTGCATACCCCAGTTAGAGATGGTACCCGACGGCACGGCTCAGGGCACAGGCTGCAATTGCTCATCTCTGTTCTCTAGCTCCTGACCTAAGACAGGCGCTCCGGGGAACTCTTAGACAAGGGAGCACCAGAAGCCTGAGAGAGCTACTGATGTGAGAGCCCCACTCCCTGGGCAACCCCATTTGCCACAATGGCAGTTCCCAGCTCTCAGTTTTCATTCTGACCAGTGAGTCGCCTCTCCTCTTACACTCTTGATCTCCGGAACGATTGCAGTGACCAGAGGAACCTGGTTTCAGTAAAGTAGCTGGGAATGGATGTGTGAATACACGGCATCCCTCCCCGCCACGGCCCAGAGCTAGGGGACAGGGATGACGAGGCAAGGCCTGCCCTGCCTCTCGCCAGGCTCGGTCGGATACCACCACATCCAGGAGTGTGAGCATCCTGAGGACAAAGCGGTGCCTGGGACAGTGCCCCAGGGGTGAAGAGCCAGCCCTTGTGATGGGCCTGGGGGATCATGGCCCTGCCTGGGAAGGACGCCCTGCTCACCTGAAGCCTGACACAGGATGTTGGACACGTCTACTGCCTCATCAAGGGTTCCTCAGGTGGGAGCCACATGTGCCATTATCCCCCAGGAGCCTCACGGGGTGAGCCCAGAAGCCCCTGCTTTCTTCTCTGAATTTTATTTGCTAATTTCTCCATGGGAAACACAGCCCTGCCGAGACCTGTTTCCCTTCTATTACCTGGCTGGCATTTTTCTAATGGTTCCCTTCCTAATGATCCTCAAACAAAGAGACGATGGCGGAGGGTAATGCATCACTCCTGCCTCTCACTCCCTGGTCATTCTTGCTAACAGGCTTAGCCGCGCTTCGCAGTCATTATCACATGTCGCACTGTCTTTGGGATGCAGAGATGATTTGCCAGCCCCATAATGCTTATTTTTACTAAAATGAAGGCAGGGCAAAAAAAAAAAAAAAAAATTCTTATAATAAAAAAGTGTACACTTACACCTGACAGATCTGATCTTAAAACCCCCCTGTGTGCCCTAGGACAGGATAGTGTCTCAACTCCTTGGCTGGGTGCCCAAGACCTTCACAATCTGGTCAGCAGTCTCTTTTCCCTTCGTGGTCTCTTCTCGTAACCCCCAGGCCCCTTGTGGAGACACTTGTTCCCAAGGGACCCAGCTGTTCCCCTTGTGTTCCTGCTCATCTCTGTATGCGTGACGCCCTCTGGGGTCTGCAGAACCAGGCTTTCCAAGCTCAGTACGAGTGCCCATGCTCTGTTCCTCTGTGACACTGTTCCTGATGGCCCAGGTGAGATGTGCACCTTCTTCTTTCTGGCCTCCTTTATACCCAGGCAAGCCTCTACCTAACACCCAAGCCCCTCAGTGACAGGAGCCCCTCCCCATCAGAGCCCTCGGTGGCCCCTGGTGCCCAGCACAGAGCCTGACACACAGGGAACCCTATGAACATCTGGGAAACAAAAGGAAGTCCTTCCCCCAAGAGGCCTTCCGGGCTCCGCAACGTGAGATTTGTCTCTGTCTTCCTCTGATACTCCAAAGCAGCCCCTTGGGACCCCTCCGTTTCTGCCAGTTTTCTTTACATTAGTTTCGTGTACCTCTCCCACTAGGTTGTGAGATCCAGCGCCCAGGTCAGAGAGAGGGCCAACTGGCTTAATGGCAAGCTCCCCCAAATCTGGACCCACAGAGGAACAAGTTGAGGCTGGGGTGACAGATAAGGAGCTGAGTCTGGGACATGTTACTGTTGAGGCGTCCACGGAACATTCAGGTAGAGTGACCAATGGAGACTGAGGCATTGAGAGCTCGGGGCTTCCCAGGATCTTTGATGGGCCAGAGGCCCTTCTAGCCTTGAAATTCGTAAGGGCAACTGCAAGTATTCTTTTTCCATGAGATGCCAAGAGGAGCACTCACACAGAATCTTAAGTGGGGAGGGCCTCAGAGACCCTTCTAGTACTTTCTGCTCACCATAGTCAGCTGGGAGCCAGCACGCTGACACCCGTACCCTGGGAATGTTCACTGCAGACACTTGCTTATAAGCTCTTGGGGGCTGGAACTCTACACAGGAAGGCCCTACGGTCCCGATTTCTCACAACCAGAATTACACAGGCAGCCTGTGAGGTTTGGCCAGAATAAAGCTGTCCCCTCCCCAGAAGACCAGTTAAAGGAGAAAACATCTTTGGGTGTGCATGTTCGGGTATGTTAGCTAGACAGTCATTTTACTTGATGGTCATACTTTGTGTCTCCAAGCCTTGAATCTCAGAGTTGATAGGGAACTGCAGTGCGTGTATCACTCTTCTGTGGGTCAGCTGGCTTTTGCTTGCACACCTCTGATATAGGGGAAATTTACTCTTAAAGGCCAAAATCTTACTACAGTTTTCATCCGCTACTCCTAGGTGTTTTTTGTTTTGTTTTTTTGTTGTTATTGTTTTGTTTTGTTTTTGTTTTTTGGCTTGGTAGTCACATAACGTTAGTATCGTTGGTGATTTTTCTACCAGTAGAAGAACACAGTCCTTTTGGACTGATCCTTCTCATCCAGTCCTTCAGCTAGTCTCTGGAGGGCTATGCTTTGTCATTATCCATCCTCAAATGTCTGAAACACCAGATATTCCAGATGTGGCTGACAAGATCAGAACTTAGTGGACCCCTCAGCCTTACATTAGTCATACACTGTCCCATACAGGGGCCACTGGCTTTCTGTGGCCTCTGAGCATGTGAAATGTGGCTAGTGCAGGTGGACATGTGCTGTAAGGGTAAAATATATACCAGATTTCTAAGACTTAGTAAAAGAATATAAAACTCATTAATAATATCCTATATAGATTACAGGTTGAAATTATAAGCTTTGTATACATTGGGTAAAATATAACGCATTAGAATTTCCCACGTTTCTCTTTACTTTTCAAATGTGCTATAAGTAAACTTAAAATTATGCATGTGACTTGCATTATTGTTCAATTAGACCCTACTGCCATTGAGTGTAGGCTGAGATTGTCTACTTCTATGAATGGTAGCCAGTTCTTTTCTTGAACTGTATCACACTGTGGGCCATTGCTGAACATGTACTGAACATAAAATTCTGCCTCTATTACACCTACCATATAAATTGCTTTTGAAACAGGTCAGCCTCGACTAGTATATCTAGAGTTGATTTTTTTGAACCTAAGTGTAGAAATTTACATTTGTCCCAAATACATCTCAACTTGTTAGTTTCAGCCCATTGTTCCAGTCTCCTGAGAACTTTTTTAATCCTTACCATCACCAGCTCCTTTACAGATCTGATCAGCAGTTTCTATGTTTCTATCCAAGGCACTATCAACGATGTCTGTTGAGATCAGAACAAAGTAGAGTTCTGCTGCCTGCCAAGCACATTGGCCAGCAGTGTTAACAACAGCTACAAACCCATTATTCAGCTGTGGTTTTCAGCCCATGTTTGTCCATTCTGCCCATATGGAGACTGAGTTTTTCCAGATGTCTAACACTAGCTCATGTTGTATCTAAAGTAGCCTCCTCTTTTCCCACCCAGTCTCACCCCCAAGCTGATTTACCACCTATTAAGAATGGAAACACAAAACATGGTATGACTTCTTCTGGTCTGAGACACCAAATGGATGGGCTCATGTTCACTAAAGTGTTAATGACTGGTAAGGTCTGAACTTCACCTTTATATTAAAAATAATAATAATATGTGATTTAACTGGGGCCTTCAGTACAAAAGGCAGGTGGAGAACTTTATTTGGAGCTCATGCCACTAAGGCAGAGTCAACAGGGAAGAAGTCTTGGGACTTTAGTGGAGGAAGAATAGAGACCTTGTCCAACCCCTCAGTCTTTCCGATAGTTGATGATGAAGACCTGGTCAGTTTGATCCAATGAATTACCAGGATTCCTCCTGGAGCACTTCCTTTGTGTACCCACGGTGGTGCTGGCAGTTCAATGAGCACTCCTACTCTTAAGTTCATTTCTTTATTTTGAGAGAGTGAGAGCAGGGGAGGGGCAGAGAGAGGAAGGGAGAACCCCAAGTAGGCTCTGCACTGCCCGCGTGGAACCCGACGTGGGGCTCAATCCCACAAACCATGAGACCATGTGCTGAACCAAATTCAAGAGCCCGACGTTTAGCATATGGAGCCACTCACATGCCCCCCCTCCCCCATGCTCTCTGTCTTAATCTCCTTTAGTCCTCATATTTTTTTTTGGAACTAGGAATTAAACCTTGGACTTTAGATCACATGCTTTTGGCATGACCTTCATCTGTGGTCTCAAGCCCAGTCCCCTCCTTTCTAGCTAAGCGTGTAGTTTCGGTTCTCTTCTGCAGCTGTGTGCCTGCGGTTTGTGTGTGTCTGCACGCACGCACGCCACGGAGGGAACAGAAAGATATTCTCTGAGCTGGCATAGGGCAGAGGGAAAGTCTTTTTCCCCATTCTACCTTTGAAGCCTTCACTATAGGAAATGTTTCGAGTGTGGGAGGCCAGAGGGAAGCATTTGCAGACCTCCTGCCTGGCCGAATTGTAAGCATTAGCTGTTTTTCCTGGGTGGCTCGGCAGGCCCTTGCTCCCTTTCTTTGGGGCTGAAAAAAAGAAGGCAGGCATCACACGAAGGTGCCTGTTTTCAACTGCACTGCATGAGGGATACTCACTTTATTTCTAGTTTATGAAGCATTCCCCCTTCCAGGAGGACAGGGCTTACTTTGTGTAAGTGAACATCTTGCTCTGACACTGTCTCTTTAAGAAAACTACATCCTCTACTTTAAAGATTTTGAAGTTCTTGCCACGAAGGTCACTAGTCCAGCACCAACAGGTGACAAGGCCTCTCCGGGACCACAGGGAGGGTCCCTTACAGAACTAAAACAGAGGCAGGCTGGGGGTGGATGGAGAGCCTTGAGAATATCTTGCCCATCCAGAAGAGAAGGATTTCCTGAGTCGGACCAAACAATTCTGGTCCACTCTTCAAACCGCTGCAAACCAGCAAACCAGCCTCCTTCGTTGGGGTCTGTCTCTGAGGACGTGGTGTCCTTTGCATTTAGAATTAGCTGGATGTAATGAATTCCAGGTTTTACATATTTATTACCATTGTCCCTGCTCCCTCTGGTCTTGTAACCACTTCTACTACCCAGCCTGACTCCCTCCGGGGAGAACAAGAGGGAGGCTCAGAGGTGCTGGCAGTCACGGAGGCGGCCGGGGGAGGGGAAGCTCCGGCTGGCTTACATTGGAACCAGCAGGGCTCACGTCACCACTCCATCATCCGTTTATTGCCTCCAGCCAACATGCATCGCAGCCCTGCCCTGGGCCAAGCCCCGTCTGGTGGATAGAATGTGGAGATGAATGAAATCCAGTCTCTGCCTTGAGGTCTTGTCTAATGGTAGAGGCGCACCTGTGACCAACGGGAGGGATGCTCTGTGGTAACCACCTGATGGAGGATTTGGGGGCTTTGCTGGAATTCCAGGACGGAGGCTTTAGTTCACATGGGAGACAGTACTGGAGCTGGGCCTTGAAAGGGGAGGAGGATGCATTTGCCAAGGAGTGGGATAGAAAGCAACGTTTTTTTTGTTTTTGTTTTTAATGGTTTTTTGTTTCGTTTTGTTTTGTTTCTGAGAGAAAGAGAGACAGCGTGAGCAGGGGAGGGTCAGAGGGAGAGGGCGACACAGAATCTGAAACAGGCTCCGGGCTCTGAGCTGGCTGTCAGCACAGAGCCCAACGCGGGGCTGGAACCCACCAACCTTGAGATCATGACCTGAGCCAAAGTTGGATGCTTAACCAACTGAGCCACCCAGGCGCCCTGAAAGTAACTTTCTTAACACTCTTCAAGCCTCAGTCTCTTCATCTGTAAAAGGGGGTTGTAATACATCCATTACAACATGAACACTGCAAACGTACCAGCGTTCGCTTTCAGAGTGCTTCATACTGATCAAGGGGCAGATCTTTGGTTCCCCCTCCCCCCTCTTTTCCCCAGTTATTTGAGAGCTGTTGATACTGTAGGACATTGTGTATTTTATGCTTTTGTGATTTTTGTTATTCAGACCAATAAAATGATGGAAAACATTCAAAGGGATCTCGGGGGGGAAAAAGTTTGAGAAACAAACAGTGACCTTTATACAGAGCATGTGGGGCCAGACAGTGTCCCGAGGACAGCTGTACCCAGGAGAGCCATTTGAGGGCCCCAGGCATTGATCCAAAAGCATGGTCTTGTTTGCCTCATATCAAGAGCTGAGACTTTGCCTCATAACTAAAAGACCGGAGGGAGAGAAGTGAGTATGCAGACTATTCTGAGTATGATGGTAGCAGCAGTGAGATTAGGGGAGGGAAGTAAAACTTACCTGCGGGCCTACTGAAATGGTCCTAGACTTGGCTAAACTCTGGCTTGGCCTCTCCTGGTTGTAGAAGGTAGAATCTGCCCAGCCTAACCTGGGCAGAAAAGGCAGGAGGGAGACTGCCTTCGATCCTGTAACAGAGAAGTCCCCGGCTTCTCTCACTACAGGCAGGGCTGCATTCAGGAGCTCCCGTGATGTTGGCTGATCTCTCACTACCACTGTTTGGCTCTCCTTTCCCTGTCTGTTTTTTATTTTCAAACATTCTCTTGCTTTGCGGCAAAGGCACGAGGGCCTGTGTGGTCCTTAGAGCTTGAAGTGATGCGTGCATGCTCACAGGAGCCTGCTTGGCCACCTCTGGGCCCCCCCGAACCAATTGCTGTGACCAGAGGACGGGGTCCTCCGGTTGGTCAGGCCAGGGCCACATGCCCACCCTTTGGCTGGGTGTGGGTTGGCCAGACCAGCCCCAGCAGGGGAAGGGGGATTTTGCTACTTTCCGTTGACCTGGGAATGGAGGAGACAAATGGGGGAAGGAATCGCCCGGATGGCGGGTCAGTGGTGGGGCAGAGGGAGACGTCGTTGTCCTGGAGGGCTTCACCAAGGTACTTGTGCCAGGGCGGAGGCTCTAAGGACAAGGAGGACATCACCAGCAAGGTGACCCTCAGGGCTTGTTAGCTGGGCCCTTGCGGCTCAGTTGGTAGGACTTGCTGAGAGTTCCCTCTGGACATGGCTGCGGGTATAGAAGGTCAGTGAAGTGGGCTCTGTGGACTGGATCTCGTGGGGCAGACACGTTGCCAGGCCACCTCCTTCCCTGCCTCCCAGGAGTCTCTGAGGGCATGTTGCTGAGATGCAGAGCCTCCTGGGTGGGCTGGTGGCAGGGCCCAAAGCCATGGTGAGTGAGCTCTGTAAACAATGCAGGCACTCCCAGGCGCCAGCAGCCAGAGCTCAGCTTCCCAGGTGCGAGTCTCCCCGCTCCGGGCCTTGTCCAAGGAGGCCTTGCCCTTTGGCTAACTCAGGCCCAGTGTAGGGAATTAGTTCCCCACTTCCCTCATGATCTGTCCCTCTCTCCTTTTACTGAAATCTTAAACACACAATAATTGTAAGTGAACTACTTTTACAAACAGTTTATTTTCTTAAATGCTCTTGGGCCCATGATTTTATTATGTTCGTTTTACAGATGAGGGAATTGGCGCTCCTTTGTGACTTGACCCAAGCCACAGGGCTTGAGAAAAGTGGCAGTGCCGGAATCCATCCATCTCTCCTCTCCCTGCCACCCTGCACACCTCCACTGTCCTGATAAATTCTTGGGAGGCCCCGTCACTGAAGGCCCCAGGGGGGATCATTCCTCTGTCCACAGGTCCCTGAGCTCCCAGGCCAGGAGGAGAGGGATCCAAAAAGAGAAGTGCGCGCAGTGCCAGCGAAACATCCCTCGTGGCTAGAAAATCTGGAAATCTAGGCATGAGAGCTCTATCTTCCACATGTGGAAGCCAAGGAGGAGATCTTTGATCCATTCCTTATGTTTGGGAAAGCTCATTGTAAAACCCAACGCACAGCTTCCCAGCACCTGCTCCTCAAAGATGAGTGAACACTAACAGGGAGGCATCTCCTTGGATGGCCTGGCTCCTTTCCCTGGAAGTTGACCCCATGCTGCGTGCGTGTGTGTGTGTGTGTGTGTGTGTGTGTGTGTGTGCGCGCGCGCGCTTGTGCGGATGTATGTGTGCATGTGTGTGTGTGGTGCATCTCCCGGCGGAACGTGGCAGGGGGAGAGGTAAGGCCCTTCAGCCCCTCCTAAGCCGGTGGTCAGGTACTCAGGTGTGGGAGCCCTGCTCACAGCCCCTGAGCCTGATCTGCTTGTGTTCAGTGGAGATTACAGAGCTTAATGATTAGCTTCTCCAAGCTGCAGCTGATGCCAGCCTCTACCCCCTTTACACCTAATTAGTCTCATTAATGAGCTCCTCTGCTCTCCATAGAGAGAGTTTCCTCTTTGGAATAAGAGGCAAAAATACCTTGCCCAGGTAGATTGCTGAAGCCTTTAATTATTGCCCACACCTGCTAAGCCTTGTGACTCAGACCCAGTGATAGTGCTGAGCTGAACTGGGGCTTGTTTATAAGCAGGAGCAGATTTTAACTCTCTCCACACCAAACAGCCTTTTGATGTTGAGAGACACATTTCCCCAAGACTTCACACCTGTTCATGGCAAGCACCCCTGGCTCCACCGCTCACATGGGTCATCCTTAGATGGTGAGGCACAGCTTCTGCCCTCAGGGAGCTCACAGTCTAGTTAGATGACAGGCCAGAAACAACAGGGACGATTATAGTGACTGCCATTTACCACATCCCTACCATGGGTCTCCTGTAGTCCTCAAACCAAAACGTTGAGGCAGACGTCACTACCTCTGTGTTAGAAAAGAGAAGACTGGGGGCGGAGGAGTGGCAGAACCAGGTGTTCTGACCTCTCTGGCCAGTGTACACCCCACTCTTGCCCAGGGCCTCCATTTCATGCCACAGCGTGGCCTAAGGGCCACAGGGGATGCAAGCTCGTGCTGTGAGCCCGGGAACAGGCAGCAGTTACAGGCAGGCAGGTGGCTGACCATCATTGGACCATCCAAGCAGAAGAAACGTGAGCAAGACTCAGAAGTGAGAGTGTGCCCTATTCATTCACAGACCTGCCAGTCTTGAGTGCAGCTAGAGTCAAGGGTTGGGGGGTGGTGGGCTGGGGGGCAGCAAAGCAGGAAGGGTAGAAAGGGACCAGATCAGGAGGCCCTTCCATGCAGGGTGAAGATTTTGGACTTCCTGTCCACTGCACACTCCCTGGTGCCTAGCATGGCTTTTAAAGTAGGCTTCCAGTCAATGTTGGCAAACAGAGGGACACTCGGCCTGAAGGCAGGACATCCACTGAAAGATTTAAGGCAGTGGAGGGACAGTAGGTAAGGGCCGGCTGGAGGGGTCCCTGGGTGGATCTCTCTCTGCTCATGCTATGATGGATGAGAAGGCGCTAGGGTTCGAGGGTCAAGTCCTCACCACAGCTCTTCGCCTCCACTTGAAAGAGCTGCCCTGGGCGGCCCAACCCTCGGCAGTGAGGGTGGGATTCAAACCCAGATCCACGGGTCCGCAGAGGCCAACTCTGTCTTCACTGTGTGGCCTGCCGGATGGAGGCTTACTAAATATGTTGGAGTGCAAACAGAGAGTTTCCTGGCGTGGGCTCTTTTGGATCCTAAGTAAGAAACTCTGAGGATAGGCACACAGGCTTCCCGAAAACCAGAGCAGCCAACTCAACAGAGCCAAGTCACTCTGACCAATTTAGACATACTTTAAGGAGAACATTTAACAGCTTACATTCAGTGACCACATTTACCAGGAGCCACTAGCCAGTTTGCTATGTAGTCCCAGGAGAGAGAGGATCAATCTTTTTTACGAAAACAAAGCCATGTCTCAAGGACAGCAGTAACAGCCCTTAACCGCTGAGACTCTATTACATATCTGGCCCTGAGTCAGGCGCTTTATATAAAGTCTGTCCCTCCAGACAACTTTGTGAGGTATGTTGGATTATCCCCATTTTATAAATGACAAACTGAGGCTGGGGGAGCTAAAAAAAACTTTCCCCCAGTCCCATGGAGAGTGAACGACAGAAATTCTCAGCCCAGCCTGTCCCCCTCCACCCTGAGCCTGAGCCACCCCAGAACACACTCTCCGTCAGCCACCCAGAATGTGACGCCCATCAACACGGGGCGCTTGCTTCATGACAGATGGAATGTGGGACAGACTCTCTGGCAAACTGAGTGTGCAGGCATTTGGTCAGACAAGAGCTGGGGCGCCTGGCAGCACCCCAGGCCTGGGCTGGAAATCCTTTCCAGGCAGAGATGGTCTGCACACAGAGGCGAACATGTGAGGCACACGCTTCACTCTGCTTGAACTTGTTCCCTGGGTCCCTGGGGGGTGCCCTGGGGGGGGTCATCAGGCAGCCGGGTGTAATAGCCGAGCTGCTAGCCTTGGAATGGCTCACAAGCCCCTGGACCATATAGTCAGCAGTGTCCGAAACACTTCCGGTGTGCCAGGCCCTGCCCTCAGGGTTGGGGGTTAGCCCTGAGCAGGACGGCCACTGCTCAGGGCCTCTGCTGGACCCTCAGGAAGGAGGGGAGCACCGGGGATCCCACCTGGTCCCAACTGCGTCTCCAGTGCTCTTGGCCTGGTCGGGGGGATGGTCCATCTGCCAGCTCTAGGCCATGACCGTCCGTATCAACTCTTACCTCCTAAAATAGCTCTTGAACCCCTGTGTTTCCCTTCCTGCCCCCTTGCTTCCATCATCTCTTACCTGCATCCCCCTGGCAGCACTTTAGTGGGAGCCTTGCTTCCCCTGTGCCTCTTTGGCAGATACATTCTGGGGGCCAGAATGGTCCAAAGCTCAAATATCTACTCCTTCCTCCTTTGCCCCCAAGCTTCAGGGCTTCCCCATTGCTTCAAAACGTCTTGGCCTGAAGGGGCCCAGCCTTCCTCCCCGCCCTGACTCATGCCCTTGCCCCTTTGTTTCTGTCTTCCAACCAGTGTGGCCCTTCTCTTGACTCTTCACACTCCGCCATCCCACCGAGGCTGGGGGAGCGCCTGCGTGCCTTCCTCCCTCAGCATACCTGTCACTCCCCGGGAGGATTTTCTGCTGCCTCCGGGCCAGACCGGACCTTGGCACTCTGCTATATGCTCTGTCTAGTAGCAGGAACTTCTTCAAAGCCATTATCCCAGGTGGCAGCTGCACAAAGTGAGGTTGCTTGACCACCCTCAGGTAGCTGACCATGAGAGCCCAGCAGGATCCTAGGAACTCCTGGCTGAATTGATGAAATGAAAGGCAAGGACCACCCCATAAACTTGGGAAAGGTTTCCTGAAGGCAGAGTCCTTTGAGTTGGGTCCCTTGCCAGACCAAGGGAATGCTCTACAATGTGTATAACATACAGTGTACATAACAATGACATACAAATGGAGTTACTGCCACACACCAGCGCTTTCAGTCCCTGCAGTGTCCCCCATGAGGTTGGCAGCATCAGCTCCCATTTCTAGGGTAGACAGCTAGGTTCAGACTGCCCCAGGCTCACTTGGCTCATAGGTCCCTGCTTCAGTGGCTCAGCAGGGACACAGAATCCGCCACGGAGGACAGGTGTGTTCAAAACCTCATGACCCCAGGTTGCGGGGGAGGTGAGGTGCTGCTCATGAGGCTTTGCTGAGATCAGACCCACTTTCCTAAAAAGCTAACAACTCTTTTCTGAGCAGGGACAGAGACATGTAATCAGATTCTGTTCAAGTGTTCCTCCTCCAGGAAGTCTTCCTTGATCACCCTGCATATGGCAAATAGCAGGCACGGTGATGCCTACTGCAAACCCTTTCTTAGTCACTAGCTGGTGGCAGCATGGCTGGTGGAACCTGACCTACCATTTGCTTATTCAGGTTTTGTAACCTCTCAGAACCACAGTGTCTTCCCCTTTACAGTAGGAATAATGATACCTGTGGGCAGAGGCTACATGCGTGAAGCCATCTCCCATAACACCTGGCACAGGCAGGCATTCAGAAAATGTGCACTTGCTTCCTGTCACTTAGGCTTCTCCCCGCCATCTCACTCCCTCTCCCCCACTGCCACTTCTTTCTGTGCATCCTCGCTGCTCCTGTAGGTTTCTAGGTGTCTGCCGTCCTCCACTGACTAATAGCTGCTGTTTAGCTCCCCCGTGCATATTTTAGCCTCATAATTTTTCCTCCTGAATCAGCCTCTGTAAATTCTAATCACCTCGCCTTCTCTATCCTGAATTCCCTCCAATTTGGAAATTCAAAAGAGGCGCTTCTCTGCACGAACATGCTGTGATTCAATTTGAAAATAAATTTCTCCTGGCAGCAGCCATCTCTCTGAAAAGTGACATTTAAGACTGACAGTGGACAAGATTGTAAACAGGTTTCCAATAGGAAAAAAAAAGTCAGTGTTAAGTGCATTCTATGAATTTTTTTTTCAACACCGTGCATGTGTGTGCGCACGCCTATAATCACAGCCTTGCTGTGGTACTGTCTGTTTTAGGAAGAATTCTGGGATAGTGCAGGTCTGTTTTGAACTATCTTGGCATTCTTTTACTTCTCAGAAATCAGCTTCATTTCCTGGGACTCACTCCCGTCCAGGATTGTAGGTGCTTAGTTCATTCACTCATTCGACACACAGGTAGTCGGCGCCGCCGTGTGCGAGGCTGTGTGCTCAGATAGGGTCTTGCAGACTGATGTTCTCTATCCATAAAGAGCTTACATCCTCAAGAGGGAGACCAGTGGGTCAGCAGGTAAACTGTATGCAATGTGGTAGAGATAGGCTTGGCTTTCATGGGAGCCCAGAGGAAGTTCCACAGTGGGGAGGCCATGGGGACAGGGATGGCTTGGTTGGGGGGGGTGGGTTAGCCTTGTGAAAGGAGGAAAGGGCATTCCAGGCAAAGGGAGAGGCAGGGAGGTCTAAAACAGTGTCCTGTTCTGGAAGCTGTGGGCAGTGTGCGGTGATTGAGACTTCTGGCTTGCAAGGGGAAATGTTGGGAAATACGGCTGGAGAGGCCTTTGCGGGGCTCGCAGACTAACCAAGAGCCCCCACAAAGGCGGCCAGGAACAGTGTGGCGCCTTAGGCGTGTGTGATGTGATCAGATGGTCAGAGGGGCCCTTTGGGAAGATCCCTCGGAGGCAGCGCTGCAACAACATTGGGTGGAGAAAGCCTAGAAGCAAAGCCCAGGGGAGGTGAGCAGATCCTTGAACCAACCAGGACACCCTGACAAGGTCAGAGGGAGGGCTCAGGGGATCAGAACTTCTAGAAGGTAAAGAAGGTAGGCCTGTAGCAGAAAATCTCTTATCTTGTATTTCTCTTAAAACAACTTTGTTCCTACTAGCGAAGTTACCAGCTGGTTTTTATTGTTGCTGTTTTGTGCTGTGTTGGTCTATCCTGACTCAGGGAATGAATTGTTCAGGAATGAACAAATTCAGTTGACACTCGCCTTCACCTTTTATTATTACTAAATAAAAGTTCTTTCCGAGGGTTCTTGAAATGTTTAGGACTCTTGAAGTGTTTGGCCAGACCACAGATTACCCTGCAGTTACCTTCTAAAGGAAGAAGTGGGAGGCTCCATCAGAGCAAGAGGGAAAATCATTTGGTCCCTGTAGAGAAGTTATTGACAAGAGGCCGTTGGGGTCCCGGTGGGGCAGACAGATCCATTGGGCAGGCCTGCAGCTGTCGGTTGAGCTCTCACCCAGATGCTCTCTGGGTAGCTTCTCTTTTCCTCCTGCCAGACTGACCAGCCCCCAAGAGCCCTGGGGCAGAGGGAAGTGGAGGCTTGAGCAGACAGCCTGTCACAGATCAAATGGGCTGCTAACTCCGAGAATTCCAGGGTCATCTTTAATGTCATGGGAGGATTAAACACAGTCATGATTGGGAAGCCACCTTGAAAGCCGAAAGGTTTCCCAAGTGAAAAGAATGAAAACTGTTAATTGCTGCAGTGCTGGGACTCAATCTGATGAGGTGCAAGGTTGAAAAGGACTAGAATGAAATTTGGAAGTGACCTTGGGATGCCACTCTCTGTGTAGCTCCTCTTGTCAAGAGCAAATGAGATTTGGGGCGCCCGGGTGGCTCAGTTGGTTAAGCATCCCACTCTGGCTCATGTCATGATCTTGTGCTTCGTAGGTTCAAGCCCCACATTGAGCTCTTTTGCTGTTACCCCAGAGCCCGCTTTGGATCCTCTGTCCCCCCCCCCCCGCCCTTCCCCCATGCATGCACACAAACATTAAAATAAAAAGCAAATGAGATTTGATGATGGTAGTGAGTTTTTAAAAGGTAGCAGGTGACAGAGTAAAGAACCCAGACCTTAGACACACCTAGATGAGAACCCCACCCCCCACTTCCTCGTTACATGGTCTTGGGCAAGTCCCTTGACCTTCAGAGCTTTGTTTCTGGAGCTATAAAAAGAGGGTAGATGCCCCCATGAGCTTGTCACATGTATATTGGTGTGTATGTCCATGTGAGAGAATGAGAGAGATCTCCCCACCTCTTTCAGGGGACGGACCCTGATGGGTTTAGTACTAGCCGGGTGCTTAAACAGTGCCTGGCTCACAGTGGGTGTACAATAAACAGTGTGATTTTCATTTAAAACTGACTTTTAATACCTCCCTATCACTAGATGAGCAATAAATTAGATGACACGATGTCATGGTTGACTGTAGAAGAGCACATCCTACCACCAGCCTCGCCCCTCCAAAGTCTGATATTCCACGTCCCCCTGTGGGAGTCTCAAGGGAACGCACTCATGCCTACTGCCTGGATGGTACCATTGACACTTTACTATGCTTACTTTGTCACCTATCTCTCCGGTGATCACTGCACCTTATTTTTTTAATGCATTTTAAATTCAGTGCAGATATCAGCCCTTTAAACAATTGAACATCTATATCTCTAAGAATAATAAATACTTTGTATGAATAGCGGACACACTCAGTATATTGTTGCTATCGTCGTCGTCATCATCATCATCATCCAGGAAAGGAGGACAGTCATGGTGATTTGATATTCCCAAAGACAAGACACCTGCTAGCCTTGGTGTTAGAAGGAAACTGCTATTTCCTGGGAACCAAGCTGTCCTTATTTCATGGACTAGCCTCAGACAAGGAAATGGCTGGAAGTCACAGCCACTCTGGTGCCCCCAGGCACAGACTTCAGCCCATCCCCTGGAGGCTCATCCCCTTGACAATGTCCAGAAGCCTTGGGAAGACTTTATAATGCAGCTGTAAAACGGAGGTTGGGGTTTGGTTAGCTGGGCTTAGTCTGCCCCAAGTTCTTCTGTGTCAGATACAGTCCCACCCTCCTCTCTAACACTGTCTCTCACAGGAGGGACCTGAAAGGTCGTGAGTCCAGGTTCTAGTAAGTCACAATCTGGGGCTCTGACCAGTGGCCTTGGCCTCACCTAGGACTGTTATTGTCCACATGTCCCAGTGAAAGAGCCCAGGATACAAAAGCCTCTGAGAACCTGCTGTTTCCCAAGAACCATCTGGGTTCATAGTCACAACTGGCGTGTTTACATTCGATTAACAAATGGTCATTGAGCCCCCTTGTCTCTAAAGCTAAACCACCTTAGGAGAAACCGAGGCCGTCAATCAGAAGGATTTGAAAAGCAATTTAGTCTGTAAGGGTATCTCATGTCCATTTAATCCTTACATCCATCTCATGGAGCCAGGAATTTGCTATCCTGTCCCACGAGGCTGTGGCAGGAGATGAAGTACTGAGCCAGGCTTGGCCTCAAATCCCAGCCTGCTCTCACTGTGAAGTGCCCTCCAGTTGCTTACTGTACCATCCAGCGCTCGATTTTATCTGAAAATGGAGGGGTGTGATCCCAGCTTCCTCGGGATAGCGTGTGATATAGCCTACGTAAAAGTGCCCACATGTTTAATGAATATGTCCATCACCTACTCCAGAAAGTTCTGCCCTGGGCACCGGGGATGTGGTGATGAAAAAGAGAAGCAGAGCCCCTGCCCTTGTGGTGCTTATAGTCTAGGTCAGGCACAGACCAGAGCCAGACCACCTGGGTTGAGCCCTGCCTGTGTGAACCCAGGGAAGTTGCCTTACATTTCTGGGCCTCAGTCTCCCATTTGTAAATTGAGACAGCAGCAGTATCTATATCATGGGCTTGTTTTGAGTATTAAATGAGTGGGTATATGTAACATGCAGGTTCCTGGCACAGAGAAAGCACACGTAAGGGTTTGTTACTCTTATTACTGTTACACTACCACCCCCACCCCCCAGCTTCCCAAACGTATTAGAACCATCTAAGCAGCTTTGCAAAGGTCTGAACCATGGCCCAGGAATCTGCATTAAAAACCTCCCTAGGTGAGTCTCCTTGTGATACCAGATGGAAACTGAGACTCGGGGACAGAGGGACGTGCCCGAGGGGTCGTGGCTAGCAAGCACTACACCCAGAACACCATCTCAGACTGCTGGGCCTTGAATCAGCTGTTTGGTCTAGAGAAAATCATCTCTCAAATAAGGGAATCCTCGTACCACACACATCAAGACACTGACCAGATAGTTTCACCAGGAATCCCCTAAATATATTTAGAGTCCACCAGCCATGAAATAACTCCTTGGAGGAGGTGTATAAGAAGTTGTTCCCCCAAATGGTCTCTTCATCTGCATATGTAGATGCAGGAATATTTACTCAACTCCAGCACTCTATCTGGGTGACTCTTATAATTAATATTTACTTAAAACAATCATTAGTCTCTGCTGGGCGACATTAAACCCACATTAGCAGTATTTTTAGCTGGGCCTTCCCCACACCTGTGAAGGCAGGCAAGCACACGGCAGCGGGAAGCCCTATGTGCTTTATAAATAAATAAGCCTCCCTGCACCTGCACGAGCCTGCTGGACGCCACTTGGGCAGCAGGCCAGGGTCCTGGGTGGACAGCTGTCCTGATGTGTGCCTGGAGCTGCCCGCACCTCCGCTAGGGGTCCTCCCTTCCCTCTCCTTCCCCAACATCATAAATGCATTTCTCTCGAGACCGGGTGGCCCGGGCTGGACCCACTTGACAAGGCAGGTCCTCTTCCCTCCTCGTCCGGAAGATGATGCCGAGGCTTCGAAAGGACGAGTGTTTTCCCTGAGACCACACAGCCAATAGAGAAGGGAAATGGAACTGACATTTACCGAGTGCCTCTTGCGTGCTGGGCAGTTTGCATATATTGTCCCAATTAGTTCTTACAAGCGGGATTAGCTCGCAGGAGAAAAGAATGATTATTCCCATTTTGTAGATGAAGAAACTGAGGCTCTTGAGAGTTTTAAGTTACATACTGAAGATCACATCGCTAGCTAAGTGTCAGAGCCAGAATTTAAGCCCAGCTTGATTCTCCAACATGAGATGTTTTCTCACCTCACGAGGGACATTTGCCATACTTGTGGGCAGACAAGTATGGTTTCATACAGAGCCTAAGATTTTGTCATTTCCCTGTGACTCTGCTGATAAGTCTTTCTACTTGACATTTTTGAGGTTTGTAAAGAACGTTTATCCCCGTAAAAAAATTATGTAGAGTTTTATAATTTTCAGGGATCTTCTGTAATTCTTTAATCCTTATAATAGCCTTATGAAAGTAGGTGCTACAAAGCCCATTTTACAGAGAAGTAGACTGAGCTCAGAGGGACCAAGTGCCTGCCCGAGGTGAATACCTGGCCAGCAGGTGCTCAGCCTCAAAGCCCGTGTTTTCCCCACACTCACAGGGCATTGCTTCCAGGTCTGGATCTGTTCGGTAGGCACCAAAGAGGAAGGAATTCAGACACTTTTCAAGAGATGGAGGGGAGGGGAAGCCGGTGGCAGTGGAGCCCAGCCGTCGAGAGCCCCTTAGTGAAAGGCAGTGACATTCCCTCACCCATAGGAGCAGGCCGGAAGTTGTGATGGTCGGGGAACTACAAAAATAGCAGCGTTCACACTGATTCCTACATGGGCGGAACTGGCGGTTCCAGGGCAGATAAGAATGACTTTACAAGATGAAAATGATCAGTGAGGGCACGCAGGTCTGGAGGGGAGCGGAGTTGGCATTTTTTGGCCCTGCAAATAGCTGCCCATCTGCTCTCTGTCAGAATATGTTAGGAGTGCATCTGGATTGCTGCCCCTGAGCCTCGGCTCCGGGCTGGTCATGTGGCTGTCTCCACGACAACTCCGGGAGCGGTGTAAACTGCGGTGCTCTGAGCCAGATGCCGTTCTGCACATGTGGTCTAATTAGACGGCGCTCCCGGCCTCCCGCCTCCCTCCTCGGCCCCTCCTAGCGCACAGACCACGCTCCCTCTCTTCCCTTCCTCCCTCCCGCCAGCCCTCTCCCTCACATCCGCGGTCTGTCTGTCTTGCTCTCCACCCTGTTGGCCTCTTCCTCAGAAGCGTTCCTGTTGCCTTGTCTGCGGTGAATAATTCATTGAACGAGCACGGGGTTGTCTGCGCCGACCTGGGCCCCCGTGCCAGGAGCCGGAGATGCAGAGACAAGTAGGACGCTGCCCGTGCCCTCGAGGAGTCTGCCCTCCAGCGAGGGAAGTGACGGGTGGGCCGTGCAAATGCGGCTGCAAGTCCCAGGGTGGAGCTGGGGAACCCCGAGCAGGGACCCCTAAACCTAACACAAGGCCGGAGGGAGGCAAGGGGGAGTGTTCCGGGGCAGCTGTCCCCAGGTTAATCCTTGAAGGATGCCTTCCAGAGCCTGAGAAAGCAGGAGGCCCTCCTGGCAGAGGGCACCGCGCGTGCAGAGACAGGAGTCTGGACAGCCAGCTGTGTTGTGAGAAGGAGGGTATTTGAGGAAGCTCAGAGCTGCGGTTAGCATGATGCACAGGGCCACACCTTGGAGGGCTTCTCTCCGACTCCGCACTTCTGTTGGATGTGCAGGCGCTGGGGGCCGGGAAGGGGGAGTGACGTGGTGGCTGTTACAGCGGCCAGGCCTATAGGGGCTGCTTTCGGGGAGGCTCTGAGTAAACGAAGCCCCTCCAGTAGTTGTGGATGAAGTCTGCTCTTTGGACACAGTAGGCTCGGTTCAGGGCCGGGGGGGGTCGCTCGGGCGCCAGCTCGCAGCATATGCTGAGCATGTGTGTGTTCTGGGCTCCAGCATCCACCGCTTCTCAGGGAAGGTGCCCCCAAGTGAAGAAGGAGAGCATCAGCGTCTCACTCATGCCACCTGTGACATGCCCCTCCGACCCCGAGGACACCAGCTCCTGCCTGCGCCCTGTCAGCAGGGCCTTGTCACGGCCCCACTCACGCTCCTGCTGTCTAGCTCACTCATCTGGTGAGTCTCTGCTCCTCGATTTTTAGGGCACCTCTTTCCCCGTGTGGCCTTTCTTGTCCCCCGCCAGCAGAGCCACCTGCCAGTGCTCTCCCAACACCCCAGTCACAAGTTTTTGTTGAGTGAAAGGTATAGAAAGTCCCAATAAGGGGCACCTGTGTGGCTCAGTTGGGTAAGCATCTGACTTCGGCTCAGGTCATGATCTCATGTTTTGTGAGTTCGAGCCCCATGTTGGGCTCCACGCCATGAGCACGGAGCCTGCTTGGGATTCCCTCCCTCTCTCTTTCTCTCTCTCTCTCTCTCTCCTTCTCTCTCTCTCTCCTTCTCTCTCCCCCCCACCCCCGCCTCTCTCTGCCCCTTCTCGCCTCAATAAAATAAAAATAAGGTCCCAACAAATGCAACATCCAGCTCTCAAAGGGCATCTGAAAGAGCTGTTAGACTTTAACCTCCATTAAGCACCTGCTGTATGCTACTCAGTACTGGCACCTTGATAAATACTGTATCATTTCAAAGCTCTTAATAGGAAGTAGGTAGTGTCCCCAGTTTACAGATGAGGAAACTGAGGCTCCCAGAGGCTCGCTGGCTTCCCCATTCATGGAGCTCTGGGCTGCACTGAGCCTCTTCTGAGTCCCCAGACAATGCATAATCCCCACGAGAGACTCCGGACTCCTTGCACTGGGGCTGCAGTGTGTGGAAAAGGACATTTTTCTGTGGGAAATCAGCTGTATCCTGAAATCCCCAGAAACCCAGAGAAAACAACGTGTTGGGGCAACTGAGCATGCTCAGAGTGCCTCACGGTGTCGTGGGAAGAGCGTGCCTGGGCTTTGGGGTCAGACAACTGACTTCAAGTACAAATCAGGCTCTTCCCAGCTCTGTGGCCTTGGGCAAGTCACACCCCCTCTCTCTGTAAGATGAGGATCAAAGAGCCTCCTCTCTTGATGGGGTGACTCGGGTCCAGGCCTCAGCCACAGCGTGGGCTGCTGGGCCTGGTCGGCGGCAGACGGCAGCTTTGGCGGTGATCCCTTTTCTCCTCGCTCCGCGTCTTGGTCTTGACTCCAGGGACCCCCACACGTGTCCTGGGCAGGCCGTGCATGTACTGTGCCCTGAAACGAGGCTGCTTGAAGCAAATCACCAAAAGCATGTTTTGAGCAGAGACTCATCATTATTTGGGGCAGAAGACTGATAAATGTTTAGCCCCTCTAGAGGTCAAGCCCCGAGCTCAGCACCTTATGTGAGTCACCTGCCGATCCCATGCAGCCCTGTGAGGAAGGATGTGCTCCATTTTATGAATGAGAAAATGGTCTCAGAGGGTTTAGGCCATCCACCACATTCTAGATAGAGTAAGTAGCAGAGCCATCCTTTCCACTCGAGTTCGTTCTCTGTTCCCAGCTCTGCACCATCTTCCCATTTTACAGATGAGGGAACTGAGGCCTGAACAAGGAAAAGGAATCAAGGCTGAGTGAGGTGTTTTGATGACTCTTGCATTCTCTCCCCTTCACGTTGCTGCCATCTGTTCATGACTAAAAGCTTGCTCTGCTGAAGCCACCTGGGCACAAGCCCCCGCCAGGCACCAGAGGTCGGGCCTGAAGCAGTGACCTTCGGGAGAGGGGTGGTCCTGAGCGAGCCCGAGAACCCAGAGTGTGCACAGTGCTGCAGGGGACCGCCCCAAGGGCCATGGTACCAAGGCCTGGCGGCAACACTTAACCCACTCAGAGGGCTGGGATTTTCCCTCCCTACAGACCAGTTTGGGCTTCCTCAGCTTTCTCTCCATGTCCTTTAGCCTCATGACCTGTGTGTCCCCCTCATTCCTGCGTCTGCAGTTACTGTTGGCTTTCCCGCCACATTCAGTCTCATTGCCCTCTATCCCAGAGGCCCAGCAGGCCCTCAAAGCCACCCTCTCTGCCACCCCAAAGCCATCTTCCCCTCAATCTCAGGAAACTGAAACCCTCTTCTGCAATCAGTTTAGCACCTCCTTTCTTGGGACTTAGAGATGCAACAGTCATTGTGTCAAACCCAGAATCTGGCTCTCGGTGATGGGCAAATTCTGGTGCGGCCGAGACAGCTGAGCCAGCAGGAGTCTGACACTGAGATCTCGGCATGTCCAGTGCGGGGTCCATACCGGGAGGGGAGCTGTGGCGCTCCTGCCGCATGGGGACGGCCACCAGCTTTCTCTCCCTTGCAGCTAGGCACCGTTCTTGGACCTGCCGGCGAAGTGGAACTTAGTGGTTAGAGCACACGGCCCATATCATTCCCAGCGTGTCAGGAAGCAGCCACGCTCCCAGCGGTGAGATGGCTCCCGTAAGCACATAGTGAAGCCAGAGCACACTCGTTTCTCCAAAGCCCACTGTCCTCATCACCGCCCTCTAACCCACCGCTTTGAACTGCTGGAGCAGCCCCGGCGGTGGCGGGGGGGTGGGGGCGGCTGCTCAGTCAGGTGCCATCGTGTGACCTGGCTCCACGCTCTGGCTCTGCACTCGGTTGCGGGAGACTTCACCCTTCTGAGCCTCAATATCCTTGTCTGTGAAATGGAGATCCTATCGCCACCGAACCTCCCAGGCTTGCCGGGAGCAGTAAGTGAGATAATGCATGTAAAACCACCTAGCACGGGGGGCGGCGCGCAGTAAGCGAGAGCCGGTTTTAATCACTGCACCTGCTTTCCTAGTAGAGCTGATTCCCATCTGCATTTCTTATGGAAAGAAAATCTTAAGCTGGTATGCACGAAGACCCTCTTCATTGTTCCTCGGCTTCCGCAGGCCTCCCCGCTCATCTGCCATTCCCGTGCTAATCAGAATTTCCTGACTTCTCCCTGTTTGTCTCGGTTAATGCGGAAGGCAGGGGCTGCTGGCACAGCGGAGCCGGGCGTGGGCCGACGCGCCTGTGATTTGAATGTCTTTACTGTAATCTAGCGAGTGTGTGTGGGGGCTTCCGTCAGTACGAGAGCGGCTGGCCACAACGGGCAAGGGCTGTCATCCCAGCAGCCTCTGCCCCCTGCAAATCAGCAGAGGGGTTCTTGTGGGGCACCCACGTTCCCCCTGCCTTAAATCATCGGAACAGCGAGGCAGCTTCCCGATGACACATTGATTCTTTGTTTAGGGCTTGTTACAGTGACAGGGGCCCAGGCTGGGAGCCTGTTCCCGGCGTGCCTGCCCTACTGCACAAATGGTTCAGAAGGCTGTCTCGGTCCTGTCACCCGAGAACATGGCTCAGCCCGCCCAGGTCCACCTTGGTGAGAGGAGAATGTGTGTGGACCTGGGAGTGGTTCAGACGCACCAGCTCAGGGAGGACCTTAAGCAAAAACGCTTCACCTGTGTGGGCATCCTTTCCTCATCTGTAAAGTGGGAGACCTGTATCAACGTGTGAGCTCTGGTGAGGACTCAGTCAGGGTGAGGGTCAAGGTGGCCCACGGCAAGTGCCCCGCTGACACCTGCCCCTTTCTCCGAGACTCATGGCTGCTGTGGCTAACCCGATGTTACTGTGCTCTGACCCAGCCGTCCCCCACCCCTCCTCTGCCTCCGGTAAGGGTTTGTTGGGCATTCTCCAGGCCAGACACCACGCTGTGTTCTGTGTTGGCTGAGAGCTCACCCTGGTTCCTTGGCAGCCACCAGAGCGGACCATGTGGGGAGCAGCCCCTGAGACCTGGCTCTGGGAGTGGCACCGGGACCCCGGGTGGGGGCTCAGCGTCAGAGTTACACGTGGCCTGTGGCGTCATCATAGCCGCCCGCCAGGGGCTGTAGAAGCCCACTTTTCAGACTTCAGACCAGGCTTCCTGGCTACACTGCACTTTAGCCAGTGACTTGGGTGTTTTATTAGGAATGCAGAGGTATTGACACAAAAGGCAACCAGGTTGGGACTGCTGGTGACAAATGGGGCCAGATTTTCTAACTTTCTTCATTCTTCCATTTAAAAAAAAAATGAATGTTGATTGGTCTAGGCACTGTGCTAGTCTCTTGTACCTACACCAGTGATTATCTGCCTTGTGTACATTGGAGTCCTGGAGAGTTTCAGAAGCTGCGGCCCTGTAGGGCCGCCTGGGTGGCTCAGTCAGTTAAGGGTCCAGCTGCAGATCAGGTCACTATCTCTTGGTTTGTGGGTTTGAGCCCCGCATTGGGCTCTGTGCTGACAGCTCAGAGCCTGGAGCCTGCTTCGTATTCTGTGTCTCACTCTCTCTCTGCCCCTCCCTCACTCGCACTCTGTCTCTCTCTCAAAAACAAACATTTAAAAATTGTGTTAAAAAAAAGAAACTGTGGCCCTGTGGCGTGGGGGATTTGAAAAGCACCCCTGGTGATTCTAACGCGTGGCCAGGGTTGAGCACTGTGACCACCACCACATCCTTCCCGGTGTAAGCCCCGGGCTCCCCCTGCAATGCCTGCGGCTGGCGGGAGGATGAGGATCTGAGAGGTGCTGGCATTTGCACACAGGGCAGAGCTGAGACTGGAACCCGGCTCTGTGTCCCACTCCCCTGCCTGCCTCTCCCTGCCGGGGGCCAGCTGACACTGCATGCCAGACCCTGAGGGTGGACGAGAGCCCGCCCTCCAGGGAGCCTGTAGGGCGCTGGGGGTGCCGGCTGGGCACAGGTGGTGTTGGTGTGGAGGCAGCGAGGTGGAACTGAGGACTCCTCTTCCCCTGAAGGCATCAGGCGAGGTTCTCAGAGGGGGTAAGCCAGAGGAGTGCATGTGCGGGGAGAGGTTGGGCCTGGGGGGCAGTCCAGAGTCTCTGGGGCAGGACAGGAGTGTGTAGATGAGGTGGACATGGTATTGTAGCAAGAAAACTCAGCTAGGGAAGTGTCCTGCTCAGGTGTTTAGAAACCCCACTTCCACGGACCCCCAGACTTGCTTGAAGCCATTCTAAGGCTGCTGCTACTAAATCAGATGGCAAACAGGGTCAACCTCCAGAGCCCCTACTGAGTATTTATCCTACAGAAGGAAAGGGGAGAAGAAAAATATCAGGCCTGTGCCCACTTTAAGGCTCTCCAGCCGCCATCTTGAAATTCCTAATCCTTTTACTTTCAAACTTGTGTTTGGTGAAAGTAGCCTGAGGGGACATCCGTCCAAGATGAAGCATGTGCATGAGCAGAGACGGCCTGCACAGGTCTCCCCGCTCCCCAGAGTCTTGCCACCCCAGCCGCACAGGACTTCTCGGTGCCCATGCACACAGTTGCGGTGGACCCACAGGGTATGGAGGTTCAGCACCTCCGAAGGCGCTGCGAAGGTGAAGCTGTGACGTCCACAACTGAGAAAGTGGGGTGCTGGCAGCCCCAAAAGACCACACTCTGTGTTAGAACTAAAACTTGCTTCAGTGCAAACAGAAGGCAGTGCTGTTGTAACAACCTCAAATGATCACGTTTCTCACTCACGTGACTTCCTCGTATTCGCCAGCTACTTCCCATCGTGAAAACGATGACCTAGAAGGAGAGGAAAAGATGGAGGAACCTTTCTCATCAGTAAGCTGAAGGCAGAGAGCATTCATAGAGTGCATATATATCAAGAACTGAAATGAAAAACATTTGAATTGGTTTTGTGCAGCATTTCCACTGTCTGATAAGAACAAAACACAAATGCATTTGTGAGTTATGAAATACGATCCCACATATGTTAGCATTTAAAACTGGCGTTGCACAGTATAAAGTTGAGCATAGGATTCGTGCTAATAATTTAAATTTTTATTTTTTCTTTACATAGAATGACATTAAATAGTAAATTGAAAAGGCACCATTATGGGCCTAGAAAGAAACCAGGAAAGAGAGAAAAAGCTTTCTATTTTAGTATGGCGCTTACAGACTTACCAGCACCTGTTTTTCCTGCGTATTCTTGTTGCCCTGTGTCCTCACATTACATTGCCAGCCCTGGTAAAACCCAATCTCTGCCCTTAAGAAAATGGTTACTGGGGCACCTGGAGGGCTCAGCCGGTTAAGTATCCGACTTCAGCTGAGGTCATGATCTCACGATTCATGAGTTCAAGCCCTGCTTCGGGTTCTGTGCTGACAGCTGAGAGCCTGGAGCCAGCTTTGGATTCTGTGTTTCCCTCTCTCTCTGCTCCTCCCCTGCTCATGCTCTGTCTCTATCTCAAAAATAAATAAACATTACAAAAAAAAAAGGAAATGGTTATTGATGGAAAACCTACTTGCTGTAATTTGTTGTCACCTTCCACATAACCCTATGAGATGGACCAGGCTTGATTGTCATCGGTGAGGGATGACAAGTCACCTGAGGTCACATAACCAGTGTGGTCAGAGTCACAGTTCAAGACCAGGTCTTTCTGATTCCAAGACACATTCTCTCTTCACTGTGTTGTGTGACATTAACTGGATCCAAAAAAACTTTTTTTTTAATTTTAATGTTTTTTTAAGTGCCTTTACCACCCCCCCTCCAAATATTCAAAAACAAAAATAACCAGCCCTCAGGTATGCCAGTTTTCACACTGTATTGTGGTTTTAGTTCCCTGAACTAGACAGGATTTGTTGATAATAGTAATTTATCTCTTGGACTTTTTATTATGGAAAATCTCAAATTCAAGCAAAGTAAATGAACTACCACATCCCCATTGCCCAGCCTCCACAATTATAAACATTCTGTCTCTTTATAAATTAAAAAAAAATTAATTATAGTAAAATACACATAACATAAAATTTATCATAATAACCTTTTTTCTTAGTTTATTGTCAAGTTAGTTTCCATGTAACACCCAGTGCTCATCCCCACAAGTGCCCTCCCTCATGCCCATCACCCCCCTTCCCTCCCCCCACCCCCATCAGTCCTCAGTTTGTTCTCGGCATTCAGGAGTCTCTCATGGTTTGCCTCCCTCCCTCTCCCCCACTATTTCCCCCTTCTTCTCCCCCATGGTCCTCCATTAAGTTCCCCCTAATCCTCCTATACGTGCAAACATATGATATTTGTCCTTCTCTGCCTGACTTATTTCACTCAGCACAACACCCTCAAGTTCCATCCATGTTGCTACACGTAGCCAGATTTCATTGTTTCTCATTGCCATGTAGTATTCCATGGTATAGATAAACCACATCTTCCTGATCCATTCATCCGTTGATGGACACTTAGGCCCTTTCCATGATTTGGCTACACAATAACCATTTTTAAGCATACAGTTCAGTGGCATTAAACACATTCATATTGTGATGCAACCATCACCACCATCCCTTTCTGGAACTTGCTCCGTCTTGCAAAGTGGAGAGTCTGTACCCATTAACCAACTCCCCATCCGTCCCCACCCAGCGCCTGCAACCGCCCTTCTACTTTCTGTCCGTCAGAAGTTGCCTACTCTAGACACAAATAGAATCAGACAGTATTTGTCCTTTTGTTCCTGGCTTATCTTACTTACCATGATGTCTTAGAGGCTCAAACATATTATAGAACATGCCAGAAATTCTTTCCCTTTTAAGGCTGAGTGATATTTCGTTGTACATACATTTTGCTCATCCATTCACCTGTAGACCCTTGGGTTGCTTCTGTCTTTTCGGCCACTGTGAGTGGCGTACTGTACACATAACAGCCTGCCTTTCTTGTATCGTCTCTCCCTTCGTCCACTCCCCACGCCTCAACTGATAATTAGTATGACTCACAGGTAATATATTTTATTCTTCTTTGTATTCCTTTAACGCAGGGTCTGGCACATAGTGGGTGTTTCTTAAACATCTGAATGGCTGAATCTTGCAAAATTACTATTTATAGATTTTTAAGCAAGAGCCATAAAGAATAAACACTTCATTTTTTAGAATTGCAGAGTAAATGTGCACAGAAAAAATTTGATAAATTTATGAAGGAAGATAACGAGTTTGGTACTTTAAGTATGGACCAGCATATGAGGAAAGTTGTCTCCTCCAAAGACTCTAAGAGGAGATTTTATTTTTATGCCGGTAACCGCAATGCTGTGGATAAAAGCCATTTATTTCTAGATGTATCAAAAGCCTCTGGAACCACTGACTTCACTTGTTAACAAAGATTGATTCATTAGTAATGGAGTTTTCAACTGGTTCCAAATGTCAGGAAGATAATCCAGGAGCAAAACTTGTCTGTTGGTAACAAAGTCCTTGGTAGGGTTAAGCAGCTGTGTTTAACTGACCTCCAGGTCATAGATGGAACACTCTACTAATGTGATCTAAACTTGAACGCTCACGGCCTGACTTGCCTGCATTCTTGTAGTTGTCTGCCAAGTGTCCATTGGCAAATGTCACCTCAGAAAGCAAAAGGTTTAATCAGCATAACGGGGGGCGCCTGGGTGGCTCAGTCGGTGAGGCGTCCGACTTCAGCTCAGGTCATGATCTCATGGTTCAAGGGTTCAAGCCCTGCGTTGGGCTCTGTGCTGACAGCTAGCTCAGAGCCTGGAGCCTGCTTCAGATTCTATGTCCCTCCCCCCCCCCCACCCTCCCCTGCTCATGCTGTCTCTCTCTCTCTCTCTCTCTCTCTCTCTCTCTCAAAAACAAATAAAAAACATTTTAAAAAATTTAAATGTAAAAAAAATATCGGCATAACAGAAGAACTAAATCACCAATTCTTACAAAGGAGGGTTTCAGGAGACACCTACCCTTATTCCTCTCCACTGCAGGGAGTGGAGTGGGAACCGAGTAGCTCAGGCAGATGGTTCAGCCTCCTTGATTTGGGCCAGTGGCAGAAAGAGCCTTCACAGTGGACTGCTTACCCCCGGGAGTGTTGATCTCTGAGAGGGTGGTGCTTTGAGCATCTTTCCACCAGAAAACGTGAGGGGTCCCAACCTGAAAGAACTCACATGCTCTCTTACAGATGACTGAACAGAACTGAGGCCTTGGAGACCACCTGGGCCTGGAGTAGACCTCAGGCTTGATGGCTGGGCTTCGAAGGCCGTTGCCATTTATGGGTCTTATGACCTTGGGCAAGTGACCCTCCCTGTTATTCTGTAAAGACATAGGTGAACTGTGGTTATTGCCGTTTTCTTAGATGGTGAGTAGCTCCAGGAAAGTGAACCCTCTGTGCCTGTGGTCGGTCAGACCTCTGTACATGGCAAGGGGTGACAGTGTCACTGTTTTTCACCAGGATTAGGATAAAACAGTTGCCCTGCACAGATGGGATTTGCTTACGTAACTTCTGTTCATGCTCTCAGGCTCCGCCGAAATGCCCCCTTCCTCGCCTGGTTTCTGGCCTGCTGCCCTGGGAGGGTTAGCCTTTTCGCCTCCTGGCTGCTGTGGACACCCCCCCACCCCCCTAGTAGCACTACACTGTGTGCAAGCACTTGTTCCCGGGCCTGCCACTGCCGATGATGGTCTCTAAGCGTTGTGCAGAAGGAGCCCCGTTGTCACGTTTCCCCTGAATCTTTCCCATCATTGCCCGTGTCCTTTTGTCCATGTTTGTGCCGTAGACATCTTATCCCGGGGGGGGGGATGTCACCTCCAGTGAGTAGACAACAGGTGCAAAGTGTTAATGTCTCCCCAAAGCCGAGATTCTTTCTGCTCTCCTACAGCTAAATTCTGCCTCAGGCCACCCTTACTTACAAATCTGGCTGCAAACTCTCTCTCGAATTTATTGGTCCCTCAGCAGACCACTTCCCGGCAGTACCGGGCTGCAGCTCTAGGAGCGAATGCTAACAGCTCCAATGAGCGTTTCCTCCAAGGAACTCTAAACTCCCTGGACACCAGTGTCAATCACCTGGCATCGTGCTCGGAGACCTCTTTACCATCAGGCCAAGTGGTGTCTCAGCCACACCGAGGCCACAGGGCTCCTGTGGCAGGAACCAGGGTCAGGCTCATCGGGTGGTTCTTTAACCAACATCCCTGAGCTTCTAACAGTGGCAGGGGCGGGGCGGGGGGGGAGGGGCTCTGTACTGCCTTCGGGCAGTATAGCCACAAGTCCAGCAGGGCCTCTGCCCTCTTTAGCTCTGGGTCACAGGGGACACCAATGAAGATTACTCTGCACCCAGGGAATATGCCAGGCAGGGTGGGAGCACTGAGCAGAGGTGAGTGACTGCCATACAGAGGCCTGTGTTTAAGAGGAAGAGAGTCCAGGTGCATGGAACAGAATTAGCAAATGCAAGGAAGCAAGTGGAAAAGGACATGGCATGTGATCAGGAGATGCATTTAGAGCAGAAGGTACCTGGGCGGTGGAGGGAGGAGGAGGGGTGGAGGAAAAGGGGCACAAAAGGACTCTGTAAAAGAAAGCTGGGCTCAGCTTAGGAAGGGCGTATTTGCCCAGCTAAGGAGCTAGGACTGTTTCTCTCCTCTGCAACACGGACCCTGTGCCCGTGACTCCCATGCTGCTAGGTGTGCCAGGTTGAGTGAAACAGGTGCCAATCTTGCCCGCATGAAGCTTACAGTCTAGCGGAGGAAGTGAACATCAATCAAATCACCACACAGTTTAACACCTCTGCAGTCACAGCTCCTGAGCAGGATAGAAGCGTGATCTAACATGCGTCTTAGAAATCCTGAGGAACTGGAATAGACGGGAGGGGACATAGAATTCCGTCTCTACCGTGGTGAGCAGGCCTACACCAGGCAGTGATGGCGAGCCAGGACCAACTTGAGACCTTTCCCCGGCAAACCAAGGAGGATGTGGGCAGTGTGATAGGTTCATGGGTAGCTGTGGGTAATGCCAATTCAAGAAAGAAACAGATTTGGGGTACAGTCCGGGTGCGATAATAATTGGGAGTTTTGGCCATTTTGAGTTTAAGGTGCTGAAGGACCATCCAAATGGGGATGGAAACATATATGGTTTGAGAGCAAAGGACGCTGAGCTACAATATTATCAGGAGTCATCCATGTATGGGTAACACTCCTTATGGATGAGATGGCCTGGAGACGGACTTCATCACCCTGCTGTGGTTCCCAGGATGGGAAGCAGAACTCGCAGGTCATGAGGACGGGATATTAGGTGTGCCTTTGTTATCACTGGCTCGTCTCGGCTGTTCAGCAAGGAAGGTGTAAATAAATACCTGTCACAGTAATAAGCATCATGAAAAGCTCTTTTTCCTGAGGGTCCACTATTGCTTTTTGTCCTCATGGACAAAGTAAAGTCTACACGTTTCCCTTCTTGCTTTTGAAGCCAGGAAGCTCTGAGCTAATTTTGTAAGTTTGTTTTAGGAGCCATGTGTACAGAATGTACATATCCAGATACTCTTTTCCCAAGTAAACCCATTTTATATATTTACATATTCTTCAGCTCTGGTCTTTTTCTTGGTTTCAGATGCTTGCATAGGCTGCCTCCGATCCTTTGTAAAATTCGGTGGGGTTTAACTATATGAAACTAAGCAGTCCCCCACCCTAATTTTTTGGGGTCACCTTTGCAGCTTTTGTAGAATTGTCTGCCCCATTCCTGAGCTAATATTGGCTAGACTGAAGCAGGAGGGACCCTTAGAATTTACAGCCACCAGACAGTAAATTTAACACTCAACACAACTAATTAAAACAGGATAAAAGTGCAGCTTCAAACCTCTCTGTGTTTGCAGCCAAGTCTGTGAGGGGAGGTATACCTTTAATTCAGTTCAAGGTATAAAAGTCTGGTCTTTCAGAATTGAGGATCCACCACTGGAATTAAAGACTTGTCTGGGTAGATTAGCACTCCAGATACCTTCAAAGAAGGATCGAGGTGTGGGCTACAAGGATGGGCTGTGTCTTCCACTTAGGGTGTTATTTTCTTCTCTCATAAAGTGTAGTTTGGGTAAAGCCTACCTTCCTCATCAAACGTTGTAAGCACACAGTTGACTGGATGGTAAATATTTTTGATCATCCCTGCTTTTTAATATAAACAATTATTTTAGGGGCGCCTGGGCGGCTCAGTTGGTTGAGCATCCAACTCTTGGTTTCTGCTCCGGTGATGATCTTGAGGTCATGAGATGGAGCCCTACATCTGGCTCCGTGCTGAGCATGGAATGTGCTTGGGATATTCTCTCTCTCTCTCTCTCTCTCTCTCTCTTTCTTTCTCTTTCACACACACACACATACACACACAAGCATTTTCAACATAAATAAGTAAATATTTTAAATTTATAATTTGCTAATAGTTGAGATCACTGTGTAACTGGTTTTCAAGCTTTGTTCCATGGCCGGTGCCTCAAGGACTGCAAAGGTACTGGGGTGAGGGAGGAGGCCCAGCAAGGAGAGCCCAGCCACCACCCCGGCCCCTGGCTTCCCAAAGAGCAGCTGGGCAGTTTGATCATAAGGGCTACGTCTGCACAAGGTGCTCCCCGAAGAAAAGATTCTCTTCAGAGTGAAAAGAAAAACTTGGAAGTTAATCACATCGGAGGACACATCCCACTAACTTACTGTTGGGACGTGATTGGCTTGTGCAGAAGGGGCCGGGGATGGGGTTCAGAAGCTTTGCCTTCCACCAGCTCTGGGACTTTGGGGGGTGGCTTTTCCTCTCTGAAACCACCTCCTCTTCCACAGAATAGAATGCCTTCAATGACAATAGCCACTTCAGGAAAACAAGGACTAAATAAATTAGCAGATGGAGAAGCGCCATGTAGCCAAGTTTAAGAACTAACCACCTTCACCCCGTGCCTCCAACCCTCCTCTCCCATCTCCATTTTCCAGGAAGAGCCAATCACCTTCTGTGAAGAAGCCTTTGTGTCCCATTATCGCTCGGGAGCCATGAGGCAGTTTCTACAGAATGCCATCCAGCTACAGCTCTTCAAACAGGTACCCGGCCCCCCCACCCCCGCCAGGTGGCCTGTGTCTGGACCCCTGATGGGGCCCTCTGCGGCTGTCATACTGGATGGACTGAGGCTGCAGGCAAGATGGGACCCAGGCCCAGCCTGAAGGGGCTCCGGGTCTGGGGAGGGCGGTAGGTGCAGAGGGTGGTCAGCGACCAAGCAGACCCTTCACAAATACGTCATTCAAATTCACAAGTTATCATAAACACGCAGCCAGTGTTTTGAAAACTCGTTTAAAAAAAAAAAAAAGAAAACCCCTCACGGTTCCAAAGGCCCTTTCCTATCTTGGGAAACATAGTGGTTCTTCAGTTGTGCCCTCAGGTGCCCAGCCGGATGGTCCTCCCTCTGTCTCTTTGCGTAAACTGTTCTGCTTTTGTTCTCTCTTTATAGTTTATTGATGGTAGACTGGACCTTCTCAATTCTGGCGAGGGTTTCAGTGACGTTTTTGAAGAAGAGATCAGCATGGGCGAGTATGCTGGTGAGAAAGCACTTCCTCTTCCTTTCTGTGCTGTGGGCTGTTACGTGGGGCTAGGGTGTACGTGGCAAGGAGGGGCATCAGCTTCTGATTTCCTTAGTGGGGGTCGGGGAGAGACTGATTTCACCCTTGAAGTGTTTAAGGAATTCCTCTTCATTTTCTGACGGGACAGAGGTACCTTGGCCTGTCTGAGATCTTCTGTCCTGGGGTCACTTGCTTCCCCCGGGTGGCCAAAGTCTAGTTAAGCGTAGTGGCCAGCATGCTACAGCACAAAGCACTCAAGATGTCGAGTTACGAGAGCTGGCTTCAAATCAGGGCCCCGCCTCCAGTAACGTGGTGAGAACTCGGTCAGGCCATGTCACCTCTTCAGCTGAAGCCTCCCCGTCTGTGCACTGAGGAGAATGGCGCCACCTCACAGGAGTCCTGTGGAGATTAACTCCGAGTCCATGAGGAAAGGCTTGTGCGGCCATCGGGACGGGACGCTAGCACAGGATCACTGCTAAATGAGTGTTTCTTTAAAAGGTGACAGTCATCTCAGAATGCCCAGTCGCCACAGACCTGGTGTTAGCGCCTCTTAAATCCCAACCTGGCCTTCTTTGCAAGTCCCAAAGCCTTAGTCTTTGGCAGCGAAGCCCAAACCAGGTGCAAAATCATAATAATCATGCTGTCAGCCCCCACATTGCTGGGCATGTGTCTGGTCTGGACTGAGCTTATAATCCAACTCTTAGGGTCAGGCAGAATCTCACCTACAAAACCCCGTTTAGAGGCCTGACCAGCCAGGGCTGCACGGGGAGCACGAGTAACCAATAACACCAGTCTGTGGACAGTGATCACGGTCAGTGATAGGCATTTCCTGAACTCCCACCATGTCCAGAGCCCCATGGAGTAAGAACCTGAGGACCCAGGTTTGCCCTCAAGGAGGTTTTACTGGGAGGAGGAGGAAGAGATGCTTAACTAAAGACAAACACAGATTAAACCAGTGCAGGAGAAAAAGAGCAAAAATAGGCTTTCATGCCATTGGCCTAGGACTCCACTAACCCTCCCTCTGTAACGTGAGAGCTTCACAAAGGAGACAGCGCTCTCAGAGTTGAATATGAATTCCGAAGAGAAGACGGGCTTTCTGTGTTGTTAAACTAAAGTCATTCGGGGCTTCTAGAAAAGCTGTCCAGTGATCAGACCTCCTTATCCCACCAGATAAAATGAATAAATTTCCCAACATCGCCTCCCTTTCCTTTCCCTGTCACTACCCAGGTGTATTGAGGGCTGAGTGTGTACCCAGCAGTGTGGGGACACACAGCCCTGTGGTTCCTGCCCTGGGGTGGCTCACAGAACTTTGGGGAATGTGGACTTCTGAGTGGGTGTTACCTGTTTTAGAGGGCTGATCAGAAGAAGGGGTGGGAGAAGTTTACCGAGGAAATGACATCTGAGCCCGTTTCTCTCTCTCAGCAGAGAGAGCAGGGAATGGCGGCCAGCAAGGCGAACAGCATTTGTGAGGGAATGGAGGATGGGGGCAAATGGAAGGGGACGGAAAGGCTGAATGTGGAAAGGGCCCAGACAAGACCAGAGAAGACAGTCAGGGTTGCTAAGGGGTTGGACCAGACCTCTATCTAGTATGCAGAGGGGAAGGAGGATTTGGGTTGGCCCTCAGGGCACTAATAGGATCAAAACTCACTCTTGAGAAAGAAAACTTGTGGCAGCAACTCACTGCTGCCTCCTGCAGGGAGTATAGAGCATGGAAGCCTCACCTGATTCTCTGTATTTTGAACTTTCCGAGTTCTATTTGCTGTAAACAATTGGAGGAACTCCTGAGGACATGGAACGTTAACACCTTCTCTGATTCCTCTTTCCCCAGGCAGTGATAAACTCTACCATCAGTGGCTCTCCACAGTCCGGGTAAGTGTGCACCCCCTCAGAACTACCGGGGCCCCTTCTGAGCCTCCTGGCCACCCTCCGCCTCCCCTGCCACACACAAGGTGGTCATCCAGCCTGGGGCCCTCCACTCTTTCAGTCGAAGATGCTTCTGCTTGTAAAGCCAGGCCATCTAGTGCCAGGTGGAGGCTTGCAGGAATAGACAGTCCGAAGTGTCCTTCCGTGCAGGCAAGGAGAGCCAGGAGAAGCTTCCTCGTCTCACGAAGCTGGCCCAGGGGTGTTGAGTGGCTTGTCATTCTAGAGCATTTCTGGGGCATCTCCTTCCAGACCAGCACGATTGGGAGATTTTCATGGGAAAACCAAAAATGCGTCCCTCTTGCCTTTGCAATTTTTTTCACAGCAAAGGCAAGAGGCTCCTAGGAGGGTGGAGAATGTATCACTGGGATTCTCACTTATCCCCTCGCTGTGGTTGTGAGCAGTTTCTGGCTGTGTTGGAAGCCAGGTGCTTCGGTCTTCAGAAGCCACTAAAGAATTCAACTTCTTGTCTTCGCACGGGTTTATCAGTGTGCCGTGTGCTGAAGGCCTCCTGTGTACCAGATGCCAGGCTGGGGGTACAGTGGGGAGCAGGAAGACACCGGCCCTGCCCTGGGGGCCTTCCTGTCTTCCTGGAGAGGCGTAAACAGGCAACTCCAACATAATGCGATAAGTGTTCTTTTCTGCTCGTGGGCCGAGTGCACCGCTGCCGAGTCAGGTCCCTTGGAAGTGGCTGCATTTGGCCGAGAGTAAGGAATTCCTCAATGAAAGGCCTCTTTTGTTCTTGGATGGCCAAACACTGCACTTGGCAAATCATAGACCAGCAATAAGGACTTGTTGATTGATTGATAAAAGGAGTTTTAATATTCCAAAGGACCACTGAAATAGGATCCTGAGTCATTTTGGAAAGCAGTATGGAATAAATGAGTAGGTCAAAATTTCATATTGTCCTATGACACAGAACGCTTTCTAGGTCAAATTGCCATGTTTTTTCATTAAAGCTCAAAACTTCTAATATGGACTGTTACCAAAAATTGTGCTAAGCGTTAATCCTAATAATTACATGACTATATCTTATTCTTTCATATGCCCACTTGATCCAGTCTCTCTCTTTTTGTGTGAATCAGTTAGAATTATCTTTCAAACCAGCACAACTCAAGATTATGTGATGCATTTGATTAAAAATCCTCCAGAGCATAGGTTCCATATCCTGGCCCTTCACGAGCGGACCCCAGCTGGCCTCAGCCCCACTTGCCATTCCTACCATGATACACTGACCAGTTATTAGGAGCACATGGCTTTTCAGCTTCTGCACTTTTTTTAACGTGCTCTTCCCTATCCCTCGAATGCCCTTGCCCTTCCTATCCCCCTACATGAACTCCTCATCATCCCTCATGGACCAGACCAAACGTTTCATCCTCTAGCTCCTTCTCTGACCCTATAGACTATGAGCTGCCTCCACACGCCTTGCGCACACAGCCAGTAGAGCTGTCATGACCTTCAGTGGCAGCTATATACCCTGACGTGTCCCCCAGCCTCATGGTCCTTGAAGGCTAAGGCCAGCCTTCCCGTGACTCCATCTCCCGCAAGGCTAACACAGCGTGTCTCCGCAGTGAGCACTCACAATCACCTGTGCACTCCATATCCCTCGGTGCCTCCTTTGTGTCCTGGGAAAGCCATCCTTCCTCCTCTTCTCCCTGCTCTCCCAGAGAACCTGAACCAAGAAATTGGTATGTTGGACGTGTGTGAAGGCCATGATTAATGTTGATGGCTACTCATTCTTTCCTTTTCTCAAGATATCGATGTTAAGGGAGGCAGCCTGCCAGAGTGATTAAAAATAACAACACAGAAAACCAAGGTGAGGAAAGGAAGGCACATGACTCAAGGTAGCCAAATAAATTAGAATTTCCTGAGAAGCCATAGATTACTATGGGGAAACTTTGCCACAGAGAGCCTGGGAAGAGCTTTTTTTCCAGCCAGCAGACGGGTGCCAAGCAAAATCCTTAGTCGTCCTGTATCTAGTTATCAATGTCTTCATCCCCACCCTGCTCCCCCAGTACCCACCCATAGCGATTCTACCACGGCTGTAACTAATTGCCCAGGACCAGTTACCATCTAGGCCTGTTTCTCTAATTAAATTACACACTCTTGGAATGTTGCTTAACTTGTTCAAAGGGAAGAGGTTTCTGTTGGTGTTGGCCTACTGTTCTCTTCAGTCCCAATTGCTAATTGATGTTTTTATTATAGAAAGGAAGCGGAGCGATTCTGAATACCGTAAAAACAAAAGCAAACCCAGCTATGAAGACTGTCTATAAGTTTGTGAGTACTGGTCTTGGACTCAGGATCCGAACAGATCTGTCGCTTAGCATGACAAAACCCTTAAATACACCTGACCCTATCTTGCCAGGGTGATTTAGGGGGCTGCTGCTTCCTAAACCTTCCTAAACCTCCCTTAGAATAATGTAGTGTTGATATTTTGTGACCAGGTCAGTGATGTTTTTCATTGAAACTGTCTCTGCTCATAGTTGCTGCCATTAAGAAATGGGAAGCTACTGGTTTTAGCTTTTAATAAAATGTAGACTGGGGTGGCTAAAATGCTGACCGCTCCATGCCAGTGACCTTCAGACCTAGAGGTGTGGTCTGTGGGGTGTTATGGTTCCTATGAGTATCCCCATTGCATCCCACGTCAAAATAAAGCAGCCCCTTTGCTGGTTACTGAAGACTGTTCATGGTGGGACACACTCCCTGATTTTCGTCCCAAATTCTTCATCATCTCTCTCGCCACTGCCCTATAGGACGTGCATTGTTTGTGAAACTCATGCCCACAGCAGAGAGAAAGTAGGAGAACACGTCAGTTCCCGATCCGATGTGCCATCTTTTACAAGCCTCAAGTATTTTTTTCTTCCTCATGGTTTCTCTTGCTTGCTAATTTGACTGTGAGCCACTTAACTGGGGTGGTTTTGTTTTATTTCCATTTTTAATTTTGTTAGTCCTTTCTGTGCTTCAACTGTAGTTATTTTAACCGGGCGGGTGGCCTGCCAAAAGAACCACACAGGTCTGAAATGACAGAAAATAAAAGCCAGGGTGTGTGCCGAAATGAGATTTGAGCAACGGCACTAGGGGAACCCGGCAACGTGTCTGCTCAGGCCATTCAGCTCAGGCAGAAAATTGGTCCTGAGGTTCTGCCCTGGTGAAATGTAATAGATATTCAGATTCTAGCAGCCTCAAAAACTGCTGCTCCACAGTTAGTGGTGGCTATCGCCTGGCTGCTGAGATAAATAATTATAGAGAGCAGAAGAAGGGCTTCGGAAGGGGTGGGGGGACACCAGTGCCATCAAAATGCAGAAAATAAAATCTCTGTAGACTCTTTAAGGGATTTTTTTTAACCTCTCAACATTGTATTTGTTTTCATAGCCATTATGTTTTCGACTTGATGATCCCATTTTTCCTTCCTTTTTCTAGTAATCAGAGAAGGTGATTCGCGACGGATTGAAATCAAGCATAGTCCCTGCTGGAAACAGAGAGGGAATCTTAACTTAAATTAATTTTTCATGCAGGCAAAAGATCATGCAAAAATGGGAATAAAAGAGGTGAAAAACCGCTTGAAGCAAAAGGTACTTGAAGTTCTTATTCAAAATGTATAAGCACCGTGTATGAAATGCGTGGCCACAAAAAAGTATGATGCGATCAATAGAGGGCTGTTTGATACAGTGTTGTTAGCACACTTCAAAATGCATTACCAGCTGTCCGGGAGTTTTCACACTGTTATAAATATTCACAGACAAAAAACTGTCTTCAAATAACATTAAGATTGCCTTAAACCCACAAAGGCAAGCAAGTTCACAGTCACCGCTGCCGGTCTGCCCCTTGCCCACCCCACCAGGCCTAGGGTTCACCGGCCTCTTTCAAAATCGGCTCAGCTTCCCCATCTGGGCACCACTCCCTCTCGCAGCTGACCTCTGCCCTGGGGCTGCTTGTAACCGAAGCCCAGAAGCATCTCCAGGGAAATGACCGCCGTGGTCCCGGCAGGCACGCGACCACCATGCAGACACAAGGCACAAACGGAGGGTTTCAGGAGGACGCCGCGAGCTCTCCTCACAGTGGTGGGTTCACCAGGAGGAGCCCAGCAGTTCCCATTTCAGACTCTTGGGCGACAGGGAGGGGACTCTGATTATCTTCTTGGACCATCAGTAAAATGACATGAAATCCTACAGGCTACATGCCAGCCAAAGTCCCCCGCCTGATCCTCTAGCCTTGCACAGGGAGGTTAACACAGCAGAGGGCATTTTTATATTATGATGAATGTCATCGTTATTACTGTTGTCACCCTTCAGTAACCACTTCCTAAAGAATGTCGGGGCTGGGGGCTTTGACGTTTAAGCCTTAGAACAACCCCGGGGGGTATTATTCCTATTTCGTGAGTCAGGAGACGAGACCGTGGTTTGGTGGTGAAGGAATTTGCCCAAGGTCTCACTGTCGGAGCCTACAGAACCAGGTTCTGTTCCAGAACCAGAACCAGATCAGGTTCCAGACCCATCCATTTCCAGCATCTGTGTTTTTACGACAACAGCATTTCTTCCTGCCCTTCTAAAACAAGTGTTTGCTTTTCCAAAAGATGTTTAGGAGCATTTAACTTTGTTATCCCACACACATCCCTCCACCCCCCACCCCCCGCACCCCCCTGGATGTGCAGCTCCAGCAAGGGCCTTTGTCTGTCTCGGCAGTTTTTAAAAAATTGAAAGCAGTTTGAATTTTATGAAGTCAGAAAGGACCTCTCATTAACTTGCAATGGTCAAAGGAATTGATTCCTTTCTTTTAATTGCAAAATAATTTGTTCCGACTAAGCATTTAAATTCCTAGTTTCAGCTGAGAGTGAATTTTTAACGGCCGAGATTCAAGCCCCGAAATAAAAATCCTGTCATGTAAATCCAGATAGACCTGAACTGTGGTCTGCTGCGCCCTGCCAAAGGCTGGCAGGTGGAATCCTTGGATGTTAAGTCCTATAGGTACTTTTTTTATCTCCTATCCCAGCCACATGTAAGTGAGTGGGATAAACTACAGAGTGGCAGGGAGGGGGGAGTTCTCTCACCAAATTTTCCCTCCTTGATGATCTGATGGAGGCTCAGCTGGTGTTAGAATACTACTGGAAGTAAGTAAAGAAAGGGATCCCTCCTCAGGCATTGGACAGATGTTCCTTATTGGTTGGATCTGCTCTCTGCAGGCCGTCGCCTCCCTCCTGGTATGAGGAAGGGCTGGGCTTTCCGAAAATCCCCTTTTTATGATACGTAACATTTCTGCGAATAACCGGTCCCGCTCCGGTTTTGTGATGTTGTTGTTCAAAGGTTCACTTAAACAATCTAGATCGCTCTCCTTCCATGCCACCTCCCCTTCCTCTCCTTGATAGTATCTAACGCAGATTTTTCCCTCCCCTTCTCCCCTTCCCCCTGCCAGTCTTTTCAAGAATAGCTTCAGGAGATAATGCTCTATAGAAAGTGTCAGTACATTTCAGGTGACACAAATGGTGAAGGCATTTTATAGAAATGTGGCTTGTCACCATCGGACTGTTGACAGATCTATTAGTGCACCTTTTTCAATTTTCACTTTTCCCCCCTTCGGTCTTACAGATTTCTACAGGCTTGATATTTTGCAGTTGTTCTTGGAAGAGCTATTTTGTAATTGAAACTCTAGCATTGTTCAGTGCAGACAGGACTTGGTCTTCAGCAACGTGCTCTCCTGCTCCCTTTCTTGAGCTAATTTAGGATTTGGCTCCATCTGACCTCTCTCACTGCGGTAGAAAATATTTCCTTGGCTTTTTTGTTCCCCTCCCCCCTTCACACAGCACCATATCCGTGTGGCTCCCCAGATGCGTCTAATACAGACATCTCAAGTTTGGTTTCTGCTATGAAATTGAGGCAGTTCCCAACAAAGATCCAATTTTCAAATGTACTGGGTTGCCACCTGGCCTCCTCTAAGTCTGCATAGTGATGGTGACCTCGCAGATATAATCAAGAACCCAATCTTGCCCTCTGCGCTCTCGCCTTGGGTTTGAATTGCAAATAGAAAATGTGGGGCCGACCTGTGGAGAGGTCACCATGGTGTGTGTGGAGGGTCCATCTCTAATATGACTGCGCAGGGCCCCTTTCCATCCCTTGTTCATTTGTGCAGCAGATTTTCAAAGCATCTGAAAGAGGAGCTTTCAGGGTATCCGTGTGACCATTGGCAAATAATCGTTAATAGATACTATAGTGTGGCTTTATTCCGTACCTGCTCCACTTTCGCCCAACAACAACAAAAAAAGGAACGATGGATAACGTGTTTCTCTGGATAAATGCAGCAAGGTGGTCAAGTTCTTCTGTAGCCTGGCCTCCTTTGAAGTCTGACTTGCTCAAAATTAGGAAGAAGAAGAAATGGCCAAGATGCTTCCCGGCTGTCACTTTGTAAACGGAGGGTGTAGTGCTTTCCTCCTGCCGGGTGGCTGGGCTTGTGACTGTCATCAGATTACACTCTCCTCCTACAGCACATGCAAGGGGGGCGTCAGAGTGCCCTGTGTGAAAAACAGTGGTCACACTCATGTTCCTTCTCACCTGCAAGGAACATTAAGTTATTCACGTCAGAATGTCATTTTGTCATCTCCTTGGGAAACCCCTGAGTAATTATCTTTTTTTCTTGAGTATTAGATCGATTGAATCAACTGGGCCCATTTCGCAGCCCTTTATAAAGTTTTAAATCTTTGATCTTAGAAACATAAATCGCGCTTGTTGATAAAGAGCTTTTGATGGAAAGGAGCAAATTCACAGTTGGGCTAGCAAGGCCTCGAGCTTCCGGCCAAACATTTCCTAGTGAATTGAAGGGAGTAAGCGCGTGTGGGGCAGGGAGATCTAGGTAGACTCTCGTAGAACAGACATTTTCACACCTTATCACACAACTGTCAGCCACCTGTCTCCAGCACATTAAAATATGCCACAGCCTCAATCACAGAAATTCCAACTTCGGATATTGTTTCGATATCAATATTCATATTTTAATTTGCATCTGCTGTGGTGTGAAGTAGACTGGAAAAGAAGGGCACTGCACAAATCTGAAAATGGAGACTTGAGTCACAGATGTTAAGGGCTCTGCCTCACACCCTTTAAACCCCTGACACCATGGTGTGGTAGTTGAGCTTCTGAGGTAGATAAGCTGGTTGGGTAGGATTTAACTGTGTGACCTTGAGTAAGTTACTAGACCTCTCTGAACCTAGTTTTTTCTCATCTGTAACCAGGAGAAGGATCCACTTTTACTTGGTTGTTGTAAGGATTAGAAGAGATAACGGCTTTAAACAGCAGCACTTAGTAACCATTCATTAAGTGGGAATTTTCATTCTGTTCATTTCCTCATGTCCCACATCCAGAGCAGCCGATCGGCCCAGACACCCACGTATACATACCCTGAGAGCGTGGCCGGCATGGGGTCACCTCCCGTTTGGTCATCCACACAGCCACCAGAGCAATTTTTCTAGGACACAGCTCTGAGTCACTCTCTTGATTAAAACCTTTCAGACTTTTCAAACCTTCCTCTACCTCAGCCAGGGGGTCTGGGTCATGAAGTCCTATCCTCAGCTCCTTCTGTGTCCAGCCCCCTCCCTAGCTTGTACCCAGGGCCACTCAGCCCCCCGCCTCCCTTTGGTTTCTGCCTTCTGCCTTCTCAGAGGTCCTCTGTCCAGTGACTTACTGTACGCTCTCCCTGCCTTCTCCACAGACAGGGTAGTTAGACCCCAGTCATGATTTTTGATTCCAGCCAACTCTTAGGGAAGGTGATGGGGGAATTGAATTATTTTCTGACTCCTTTGCTTTACCAAGAGATGGGAACTGGTAGGGCCCCGAGAGCTCCTGGTAAGAGATTTGCCCCCCTATGGTGACCCCCAAAATCCACAGCTCTATCTAGTGCCTCCCTCCCCTGTGACCCTTCGGGAAGGAAGGAACAGATTTACCCTTCCTGTCAGCTTCTTGGTTTTGCTTTTTCAAAATGACATTTCCGTAGTCTTTTTTTTCCCTTCTGTTTACAAACAAAAAAGCATGTTTATTGGAGACAATTCAACAAATCAGACAGGCAAAAAGAAAATGATCTTGTTTTATAACCTACATTTTCACTTACTATATTCTGAGCATATCCCAGACCACTAAATGTCTCTTCCGCACATCCTTGTTTTGAGTGGCTACAGAAAATTTTATCTGATGGGCATATATACATTAATCAGCCCCTTTGCTGGATACTTAAAAGTTAGTTCCAGTTTTTTCTAGGCAGGTATTCTCATAGGTAAAACATTTCAGGAATTCTCAATTATTTCATTAGGTTAAATTTCTAGGAATGTAATTAATGGGTCAAAGGGCATGCACCTCTTTTAGGGGTTTGATATAAATTGCCAATTTGTATTCCCTCCAGAAGGGTATGAGAGTGCCTATTTTCCCAAACCCTCTGCAGACAGCTTCTCGGTTATTTCTTAGACCACAATGTCTTTAATCACAGATCTCTACTGTGTGCAAGATCTCTGCCAGTAGGTACAACAGAGAATGTGAGTTGGCCGGATTTCTTTCTTCAGCAGGGCCCCTCCCTGCTCTGCTCTCCCTGGGGGGAAGCAGTGAGGTGTCCTTCCTAGCTGCGGGAAAGAGTGAAGAAGTTAATAAGTTAGCGGGGCAAGGCACGGGATTTTGTGAGAAGCCTTACGCACGAAGAAAATGAATGTGCAGCACTGTTTTTTGATGCACAAGCACATTTGGATATTGGACACATTTGCCTTCCAAATGTTCAACTCGATTTACAAAGATGTATTGGAGAGCGTGTACTATATATTCCAGGCTCTGGGGCAGAGAACCCAAAACTCTTTAGGGATAAGCAGATAAGTGCAGAGGGCCCATGAGATGTGGCAGCATAGGGTCAGTGTTAACAGAAGGGATTTCCCGAGGAGATCACACCTCACGAGCACCTCCTCAGCTCAGGATGCCTTCATGTGTGCCGCTGTTATGCGTTGATAGTGGTGTAAGTGCCAGAAATCGTGTTGTTCTTGGTTCCTCCACTCTCTAGCTTGCGTGGCTTTGGGTAAGTTGCCCTCTTTGAGCCTTGTTTCCTCACCTGTAAAAGAGCCATCCCCCTGTTTACCTCATGGTTGCTGTGGAAACTAAGTGTGATAGTGAAGGTCAAGGGTCTGGGAAAGTGCCTGCCATTGTGGGTGCCCCACACAGTGAGGGGAAGCGCTGCTTAGATGGTGCTCTTTCCATTTTGCCAGATACATATGGAACGTTCGGTTTGCACAGGACTGTAACATTTTTCAGGCTCCCTCGTGTTCTATCTCCTTTCATTCATTCTTCCCATAGCTTTGAAGTTCACCAAGGGGGTGGTGGTCTCCCCGTTGTACAAATGAATAGTTACCAAAAAGTGGGAAAGATCAGCTAGTTAATGGTAAAAACAAAACTAGAAGATAGTGCTTACCTTCAGGCTTAAACTAAAACACTTTTCCCCCAAACTACCACATACATTTTTTTTTAAAGGCTATCATCTTGTAATTGTATTACTATCAATATTTTATTACCACGTAACCTTACTGCTCCATTTATTTCTTTTAGCCAGTCACTCTCACACACGTGCAGTATCTTTCCTGAACTGAAAGTTGATTTACTTATTTCTTCTTTCTTTCTTCCTTCCTTCCTTCCTTCCTTCCTTCCTTCCTTCCTTCCTTCCTTCCTTCCTTCCTTCCTTTCTTTCTTTCCTTCCTTCCTTCCTTCCTTCCTTCCTTCCTTCCTTCCTTCCTTCTTTCCTTCTTTCTTTCTTTCTTTCTTTCTTTCTTTCTTTCTTTCTTTCTTTCTTTCCTTTCCTTTCCTTTCCTTTCCTTTCCTTTCCTTTCCTTTTCTTTTCTTTTCTTTTCTTTTCTTTTCTTTTCTTTTCTTTTCTTTCTTTCCCCTTCTTTTTCTTTACTATTTGGCTTTACCCAACCTTTGTGTCGGTCTTCTCAGTAACCCTACCTGGATCCAGAATGCCCCCTTTGCCCTTTGTTACTTTCTGGTGCAGATGGAGTCTTTGTTCCACTTGACCTGAGCACCTTAGGGCAGCCCCTTTCCAAAAGAGCCATTTCTAATTGGCTGTCGGCAGCCTCTCATCACGCAGCCTCAGCTGAGCTAAGACTTGGGGGCCACTTAATGCAAGCCCTTCCTGTGAAACCAAGAGGCCATCACCTCCCTGTGCTGTCGCCAAACAGGACCAGAGTCTGCAGCTGAGTGTGTGGGGTTGAATATAGATAAATAGATCCCTGGAGTTTATTATAATAAAGTCTATACTTTATTATTAGTAAGTACTTCTTTATTATTGAGTGCTCTACATAGGACATTATTGAGTGATAATGTTCTAGACACACTTATGTGGCTTTATCTCCTTTACTCCTCCTAGCTACCATATCCCCATTTTACAGATGAGGAGATTGAGGCTCACAAGTGTTGCGTGTGTTTCTTCCTTAATTCATTATTATCCAGTAAAAGACCACTTTCCTCCATTGGCCACCATTCTCTTTATTTTGCTAAGTTAAAAACATCCAGTTGTCAAGTCTTTTCTCTACAGAATTTAATGAGGACTAAAGGCATGTGTCTTGTTAACCAAAATATGTCTTTGTTTTAGCAATGAAAAAGAATTGGAAATTTCCTTTATTATTTCATTCTTTGTCTTTCTAATTTTTTTATGCTTATTTATTTTTGAGAGAGGAGAGAAATTGCAAGTGCGGGGGGGCGGGGAGCAGAGAGAGAGAGACACAGAACCCAAAGCAGACTCCAGGCTCTGAGCTGTCAGCACAGAGCCCAACATTGAGCTCAAAGTCACAAGCTGTGAGATCATGACCTGAGCCACCCAGGCGCCTTTCTTTATTATATCGTTCCGACTGAGAGTTATTTTTATTTAGTAAAAAACTAATTATTTAAATGGTTTTAAAAAATTTTTTATTTGTACATTTATTCTCTGCCTTGCTCCAATGAAGATCTAAGCAACTTTCATGACTTGAGTAAAACACATGGTCCATGTAGCACAAATCAGCACCATCCACGTCCCAAAGAACCAAAGGAACCATTCCCTGCCTTTTGCACATTGGGGTTTTTCTTTCCTTTATGCTTGGACTTCATTCAACAGAAGTCCAAGTTAAATGTAAATTTCTGAATTTAAAAATATTACTTTGGTTCCTTAAATGTCCTCCAGGTCATAAAATCCTAACTCAGACGTGGGACTCCTCATTCTCTGCCGGAAAGATAAAGGCTAAGAAAGATGGAGTATGAACACCTCATTTTCACAGAGAGTAACATCGTCAGGAAGCAAGTGTGGAGAAAGTGTCCACATTCCCAAATAACAAAGTATGCAAATTAAAACAACAATGAGGTCTAATTTTGCACCTCTTAAATTAGCAATACATTTTTTTAAATGATAAGGCTAACAAGTACCGTGAAACTGATAACTCATCCATTGTTGGTAGTTGGTGTAAATTGGAAAGCAATTTGGGAGAATGAATAAAAAGGCTTAGAATGTATATATCTTTTGACCTAGTAATTTTATTCCTAGGGATTTCTATAAAAGAAGTAATCCAAAAGAAAGAAAAACTGCAATGTTTATCACTATGGTGTTTAGGAAGAAACACACACACACACACACACACACACACACACACACACACACTAGGAATAACCTAAATGCCCAATAATAGTAGAGTGGGTTATGAAGTTATTATATAGCGACTCAGTGAAATATTATGCATCTATTAAAACTATCATTAAAATGACTGGCACCATGGAGATGCTTATAATAAATATAGTAGGAAAAAATAGAATGTAAAATTATGCATGAGCTGTGATTGCAAGTAATTTTTAAATGCATGTGGACAAAGTGAATATATAAAAATGGAAATAGCTGTGTAAGGTAATAGAACAAAAAGACTTTCCCCCCACTGTTATGAATTATTACGTGGCTTTTGATATTTAACGTGTATGATTTGGGTTTCTCTAATCCTTAAAAGTCAAAGAGCCAAGTTACCCTTCTGCTTCCTCCATCGCCCAGAGGAGAAGAGGCTCCGAACATCCCAGAGGGCGTGTTGGGTGGCAGGCCCCTTGGCCGTGGGGCTGGAGGGAGCATCTGCCCGCAGCAGGTGCCACGACCCCAACACCAACCTCTGCTGGCCTCTCTCTGCAGGACATCACTGAGAATGGCTGTGCCCCCACCACGGAAGAGCAGCTGCCAAAGACTGTGCCGTCCCCACTGGTAGAGGCCAAGGACCCCAAGCTCCGAGAGGACCGGAGGCCAATCACAGTCCACTTCGGACAGGTATGTACCCTGGCCTTCAGTTTTTCAGCAGAAGCTATAGCACCACGTCAGACAGGCTTTTCATTGCAGCTCTCGTTGGCAAAATGACTCCGTGGAGTTTTGCCCATCTTTGAATGTTTATTTGGTCACAAGCGTGTTTTGAAGGTGAACTCTCAAAAATTTTAAGACAGCGTGGCTCTGCCCGTAAACTAGCACAGCTCTTGAATGAAGTCATTAAATGCACCTCCCCCACTCCAAGGCGCTTCATTTAAGGTGCCTCCGTTAGCTAAGCATCTCATTAGAACACTTTAGCATCCCGGGCCCTTCTTTGCACCTTCAAATAAAAGGCAACAAGCAAAGCCTTAAAAAAAAAATCAATTAGGAGTTCTTTATTAATGTACTTCCTGAAAATCAATATCGGGAGTGGTGCTTCTCAGAGTAAACACCCACGCTGCCGTTCTAGACACCCGAGCCTTCCGCCAACTATTTTTGATGACCTGAGCATTTGAAAAATTGTCTATTTGCTTGATTTTTCCCCCTTAAGTAAAACATTGTACTCTGTATAGAAACGGAATGTTTAAATCTATTTGCAAGCTGTGGTTATATTTTTAGTTGGGAAAGATGGTACACTCTCCCCTATTTCTATTGAATTGACTCTCCTGATGAGAAAAGTCATAATTATTTGGTTTGTGAAAAATGGCTGTCAGCAAGAGAGGACTGTGACAAGAATTCGCAAGGTTATGTATTTTTAAATCACTTGATTCTTTAGCCGTTTATCAGATGGAGCATGATTAAAATAGCGTTTTCTATTTTATCTTAAATATGATTGCTTTTTCGTCACATAGAGGATGTAGAAACGGACATTTTTAAATGCTCTGTTTTTAACAGACATTTACCAAGTACCTACTGTGTACCAGCATCGAACTATTTAGAAATGAAGAGAATTAATGACATGGTTGCTTTGGGTTATTATTGTAAGGGGAGAGTTGCTGGACACGTAAGAGTCTTCCTCTGTAATCAGTATTTTCGGATAATACGTTCATACATCTTAAACTTGGGGGGTTCACCCCTTTTTCTGGTTTTATACTTAAAAGGGACGTTATAAAAATTGAAATGTACTACAAGAAAGAGGCGTTCTTGGGGGCAGCACTCACTCGATTGAATGCTTATCTTCAGACAGTGTTTGTTGGGTTTGTACCCCTGAAGAGCTGCCTCCTCCGGGGCTCAGGCCCCGTTGGAGACATCTGCACCCCAGTTCCCTGGCGGTGTTTGCTGAAAGCACAGCCCCCGTTGTCGCCAGCGTGGCATTCTAGAGCCAGCTTCCTGCTTTCCTTTGTCCTCATTCCTGCACACACTAACCTTCCCATGAAAAGAGCCCCTCGCTGGAGTTTGAAGCCCATTACAGAGAAAGAGGGGGCGGGGGAGAGGGATTTCATGGTGTTAAACATTCCATTTTTGAAACACAAAAAAGGAGGCCCTATTTGAAATGGAGAAAAACCTTCTTTCCATTTCAGCAAGAAGTAGAGACGCTTTAATGTCATTCCCAGCTAAATGCAGAATAAGAGTGTATGTGTGCGGGTGGGGGATAAACAATTAAAAAAGCCACCCCAAACTCTGTTGAAATAAGAACTGTCTGTGCCTTCACAGGTCTGTAAACTGGAGAGGATGAAAGTGGCTTTTTCTCCCGTTTGTCACTTCCCTCACGTGGCTGCCAGCATTATGCAAGTGTACAGGAAGGCAGGGTTTTTTTTTTTAATGCATGCATGCGGATTAAGGTCAAGCCCCAAGTATCAGCCATGCAGCGGGCTCTCCCTCACAGCTGCAGCCGCAGAGCCTACCCACAGCCGCGAGATGCCTTAATTGAGACGTGCTGTCAAAGTGACAAACACATTTGCATACAGTCTACACTCTATTTATTTTCTCTGGAAAGGTCTACAGTCTGCTGTTGGTTGAACATTCTTAATCAGTTTGCTGTAAGTGAACTGCCAGCTAGCTCGCCGGTGCCGGCCGCTTCTTCATTAGGTGACAGATTAGCTACAGGGGGGATGGGCCAGGGAAAGCCGCAGACCCCTTCCTTTTAACTCTTTCTGGCTTTGCCCCTCCCCCCAGCCCCCTTGCTCGGTGTCCTTCGGTACTTCTCCCCGTTGGGTGGGCCTCCGACTGGGACTGGCGGTGTTTCTAGAGCGCCTACTACTGGCAAGCAGGGGTTTTAGGGACTTTGTCTCCTCAGAGAAAGTCTTTGGAGTTCACTTCAAAAATTTTTGCCCCACCCTCCTACCATCTGTGCTATTCTCTTACTTGCTGTTTTTCTTTAAATAGACTCAGACCTGACGTCCGTACCAGCTTTAGCCTCATCCTGAGCAGTGACGTTGACAGAATCACAGGTCTGACGTACAGTCCAGTTTTCTTCTCTAAGGCATATCAGAAAAACCTCGTGAAGTGTCCATCCCTATTATCACCTGAAGGACTCGTGTGACCCCCAACGGTATACATTCTATTTTTGGGAAACGTGTCACCTGCGCCCTAGCCCTTTGAGGAAGGGATCATTAGCCACATTTTAAGGATCCAGCACTGAAGCCCCAGGCCCCACCTAGGACAGGGCCACTGTGCCCGCACCTAGGATAGGGCCCACTCTGGCTCCCTCACAAGCAGGGATGTCAGCTGTTTGATATGTCTGTTAAAGCACATGTGTCCCAGCACAAGAATTCGTGCAGACGGTGCAGGCTAACCTCCAAAAGAGTCGGCCTTGGGTTTGCATTTCTGTGGGTCTCCCTCTTTAAGGACCTGAGCTTTCCAGCGGGGACAGAGACTGTTGAGATGGTTTTCACATTCAAGGAGCACCTCATAGCCAGCCAGGGGGGCTCAGCGGAGACACTGGACCAGGTGCCCTGGAGCCGGCAGAGGCCTTCGGCGGAGCCCCCAGCCGCAGCTGTGCCGGCGCTGCCGAGGGGGAGAGGAGGTGCTCTCCTGCCTCTCCGCCTCACCGCAGCATCCTCCTCTGAGGCTCTGACCTTCCTTCCATTTATTTATGCGTCTGTCTGTTCATCCATATCTTGAGACCTACCAGGTACAAAAATAATAATAATAAGTTCTTATGGGGCGACTTACTAGGGAGACAGACTAGCAAATGGACAGACCAACCCCAAGTGATGGGAACCGAAGTGAGGGCAGCTCAGGGCACTAGGGCCCCCAGAGGCAACCTCTTCACCCCTAGGACCGCTCCCCACAGTGCCAAGTTGGACCCTATAATTACACATGTGTTGTCAGCAAAGTGACCTCACAAGCCATTGGTTGTTTCCTAGCGCCGACGCACGCACGGCCACTCCGCAGCCCCGGTGAGCTGCGCTGGAGGTTCCAGACGAGCGCAAAGTAAATGGATCTTGAGTTGGCCCTGCATCCTTATCACGTGCGGTTTCTCTTAAAGAGTTCACAAACCTCAGATAACTTGAGATTGCCTGTTCCTACCTTGGAAAGGATTTAAGTTTAGAGAAACTTTAAATACTCCTTCTTCCCCTCCCAAGTTGGGAAGAGTTGAGAAATAAGGCCCAGGAGATAGTCAAATGAGATAAAAATGCCGGCTTTTTTACTGATAAGGCTGAAAGGAGAATACTGTTTTAGACCTGAGGCCAGATGGACTTGCTAAAGCTTCACTTCAGAATCAAAAAGACTGAGCTGCTCTGCCCAGGAGAAGGGGACAATTGCAGTTAGCGCCCAGCAGGGCCTGGGACTAGCTGCTCCGCTGGGGGGGGGGGGGGGGGGGGGGGGGGGGGGGGGGGGGGGGTGGCGCGGTGCAGGGAGCGCAGAGCATGTGCAGTTCTCTCGCACTCCCATGGAAGCACTCTGCCGCCTGGCAGGAGTGAGCAAGGAGGGGTGCAGAGAGAAGCTAAGGGTTCCCCCCCCCGCCATGCTATTCTCTCCTGGAAGGAGGAGTGGACATTTCCTCCTCTCCGTGGCTGTGGAAGGGTGAAGAAGTCACATCTTTCACTCACCCGTCAGCCAGAGCACCTTGCCTTGACCCCTTCTTTGGAGAAATCAGCAGAGGTAGCACCCCTCTGGAAACTGCTTTGCTCCCTGCATCTAATAAGGTGGACTGGCCACTAGGTGTTCTCACATCTGTGCTGGTAAGGAAGAAAGCACAATACCTGTTGTACCAGCGGGGAAACAGGCTAGGGAGACGCGTGCCTGTATTAGTAGCTAATTCACGCTGGACAGCCAATGGCAGCACCTCTGTTTCTCGACCCCCCACCCTGGCTAGGGGGACCCGACTGACTGTAGAGCCCAGTGACTGGGCTCTAGTCCCGCTTGCATGCTGGTCATGCTGTGCATCTCAGGAAGTAGGACAGGGCCCCCCCCAAAACATCATGGTAAACCCACTCCAGGGCCCTGTTCATGTTTTCCCTCCCAACTACATGATCGCCTCACTTCCAACTTGGTAGATTCCAGAAAGCACATTGCAAGGTGCCTCTGTCCTCCCACTTGAGCAGAGGCTTCTAAATCTCTTTAACATAAAAGTTTGAAAAGCTGGTTAAACCAAAGCCCACACTGAGCACTATCATGTCTTCCAGAGATCTGAGACAGAGTGGTTTGGATGCACCCCCAGGAGCGAATCTTGGAATATGGTTGCCTGCTTGTCTGTGCATATGGAGAGCTCTGGCTTGACAAGCATGAGCTGGGCCATTTAGTGCCAGTCTCGCACTAGGCTGGAAAAGCTGCCCAGCCCGTAAATGCCTCCTCAGCACCGTTGGCTCTGAGTGCCCTGAGAAATCCCTTCTGCCCCGTTGAGCTTGGGAGTCACACACGACTCCCTTCATTTTAGCCATTGCCTCCCAACCACCTCCAACAGATGTTCCCGTGTTCCCCAGACACCTCAAACCACACGCCTCCGGTCTGAACACACGCTCCCCCCCAAACTCACTCCTTGGCCCCCATCTCCACCTTAGTGAATGGCGCCACTCTCGCTCCAGAAGCCTGGGTCCACTCACCCTCTCCTCGGAGCCTCTCCCTTCCGCCGCCTGGACACTGCTCAGTCCCCCTCCTTTCCGTGGCCTCCGTCACAGCTTTGACTCGAGCTGTGTTATCACTCAGATGGACTGTTCCACCATCTTCTGACTGGCCTCTGGCCTCCAGACTTACCCCCACATGGCCTTGCAGGGCCCACCTGAGGCGTGTCCAAGTGGCCTTGTCACCTCCCTGCTCCTCCCCATCCCCGAACAGTCCCTCTTCTTCCTTGGCTTGACACATGAGGTCCTTCATGGTCTACCTGTCCGCCCTCAGAGCAGGACCCTTTTGTAAATCCTCTCCTCGGAAGAGTTAGCTGCTCCTGTCGCTATGCTACCCTAGAACTTGGCACACGTGGTGCATCTCGCACAGCCTTGTAATTATTTCTTTGATCCTCGTCCTCCCCTGTGAGAATGTGAGCCTCTGGAAAGTCGACCACAAGACCTGGCACCGAACTGGCAGGTTTTATTATTGATGTGGATTTTTAAATTGATTAATAATTGGTTGATTATTGTTTAAGTACTTGCGGTGTGTCCGGCCCGCCATTTGGTTTTATTGCAGTTGCTATGCTTATAATTCTGTTCATGTGAAGAAGAAAAATGAATATTCCATTAGTGGCCAAAAACTACTTCCAAATCACTTTCCATAAATGAGGGGTTTATTTCCAAGTAGAAACAGCTTTGTATTATAGGAATTTAGATCCTCTTATTTGGTGTTTTTATGAACTCCCAAGGTCTAGTCCTGTATGCGTTGGGAAAGGAAGGGAGGGGAAAGAGGTGGAAGAATGGGGTACCCCCTGTTCCCAGGGTGGGTTCAGCTAGGGAGGAGGGGAGCCAGGGAGAGAGCGGTCAAGGGAAGGAAAAGTCTGGCATCCCTTGAATTATATAAAGCAGAGATTTTTGTCTTTAAAGAGACTAAACTACATGACCAAATGCAAAGGAAGAACTCAACTTGGATTATGGTAGGTTTTTTTTTTTAAGCTTTAAAGACCTTCTTGGGGAAGTTGGCAGATTTGAAGATGGACTAGGATGTTGGTTGATATAATGGAATTATTGTTAATATCATGGTCTGTGGGGAGGGGGGTGGTATTTGTATTCCTAGGAGATGCACACTGAAACATGTAAGGGCAAAGTACCATGATGTCTAAAACTTGCTCTCAAGTGGCCTGGTCACAATATTACACACACGTATATATGATCCATTCACAGAGACAGAAAAAGCAAAGACAGCCCCCACCCCCCCCCAAAAATGTAACTACTGAAAAGGCAGATGCTGATCGGTTGCTGGGGGACAAGGTGGTAGAGAGCACAAAGCACAGATTTTAGCATCCAGCAGCTCTGGAATTAAATTTCAGTTGTTACTAGCTAATCTCAGTGAAATCAGTTTCCCTATCTTGGGAGTGAGATGGTAGTACCCATGTCACACTTTGCAGTAAGGATTTAGTGAGATATTGTCTGTCCAGCTGAGTGCTCCACATAGGCCCTCAGTAAATATGGGTATTTCTCCAGTGGGGAAAGCAGAGCCAGCTGTCAGTCACTCACTGACGCGGCCCCCCAGCCAGCCTGGCTGCCCAGCATGCGACCATCGTGGCTCTCAGGACCCACCTGCTCAACGGCAGCCCTCCTGCCTGTGCGCCACTGGTGACTGACCTGCATCCCCACAGCCCGTGGTAGGAAAGCCAACACCTCAACTGGGCAGGGGTTGCCTCATGGAAGACAGGGTGAGGGGCTGGCGGCATGGCCAGGAGATGGCTCCGGAAGGAGCAGATGTCACTCGTGACTAGGACAACAGGCACAAGAGGCCACGGGGCAGGTTGGAACACCAGATGGAAGGGAGCTGGCCTGCATCATTGTGGTACGGGGTCCAAAGTCGTTTTCGTGGTCTGACTCGTCAGCCATGTTTTCACAGTCCACAAAGCAGAGTCCCTGTTGTTTCTAAATCCTGGTTCCCCTTTTCCATCGCCCCTCTTTTCTGCCCTCTCAGCCGTGTCTGTGCGTGAGAAGGTGGGTGCTACTGTGGTGGTCCCCCACTCCACCCCCTCTCGCTCCAGTCTGGCTTTTGGTGCCTGCCACAGCGTGACCACGGCCTGCTCCACCTTCAGTCGTGGTGGGGTGGCTGTCCAAAGTTGTTTGGACCCATTCAATGCCATTCCAAAAGCAGCGAGGTCCCTGATTGCTGGCGGGTTTGTCAGGTCCGCCTGGCGAGGGTGGCTAGTAGGCCCGTCTTTCCACGCAGACTCACTTTTTCAGAGCCCAGGCTAGCCCAGAGACAGCTTTCCAATGGAAGGTTAACAAGGCCAGGGATTGTTCCTTTGAACACACATGTTCGATATGAGAGGGGAAACTTGCCAATCAAAGAGAGGACTCAGATTCTGGAAATTCATAACAAGTGGAAAACTCAGGAGAATTCTGATTAGGCCTTCTCAGATGCTATTCCTCTCATCACCGGCAGCTTGAGAAGGCCAGAGGGTTCAGCACTGGGAAGTGCCAGCAGCCAGGAGAAGCTCCAGCTTCAGACAGCAGTGGGCTGGCTAAGCTACAGCACCTAGTCTCCATTCAGCACAGGGGAAGAGTGGCAGGACCGGGGGCCAGAGTCAGCTCCCTCCCTGACCACACACCTTCCAGAACTGTGGAGCAATTTGCCAGTAGTTTGAGCACCTACTGTATGCTAGGCATTGGATGGTGTCAGGGCAGGCGTGGGAGAGGCGGGAGGATGAATTGATCATCTTGAGCCAGGTACCGAGTGTAGACCTGGAGAACTGTGTTCCAACCGCAAGTACGGTGCTCTGCAGCTCCCACAAGTTAGCCCACCTACTCCTGTCAGCCTGGGAGGTGGGGGTCTCAGGTACTATCTCCCCTTGCAGAGAGGAAAACGGGCCAGACATAGAGGGAGTGGAGACTTAGCCAAGGTGTACAGCTTAGAAGCAACAGTCAGGATTCAGAGCCATGTCACTATGACTAGAGCTTGGGTTTGTACCACAGCTCTGTGCGAAGAAAACGGCATCTTTGTTCTGGCGCCCCTGTATCTGCTGCTAAACCCTACCTGTTTCATGAGCTTCTCTCACTGCAGTGTCCCAGTCAGTCTGTGGCCTCCCCCAAAGCTGCCCTCCCCAGTTCTACCAGGACGTCAGCCCACCGTGCCCACACAGCCCTCTACTTCTGGGGTCACATGTTGCTCTCCTCAACTGGTCTGTGAGGCATAGGGGCATCAGCAAACATGAAGCAATGAGCTAGGCGGGCCCTTTGGCCCTCCACAATGTGGGCCCCTCCCCAGGGTTTCCCTCCCCCATCACCGACTCACCTGGTGGTCAGAGAACTTACCCAGCCTTCAGAGCTCTGCCAGAGTCACCCCCTCACAAGCTTCCCCTGAGCCTCCTGGGCTGGAAGTACCTCCTTCATCCACATCAGGCCAGTGCGTCTCCCCCTGCAAGGCTTTGCTAAGTGCCCCCCAACCTGGACAGAGTCCCGTCCTTTTCTCTTGTCCCCAGCACACAGTTTGTACTCATGCTCTCCACTGCTCTTCCTGGGTGTCTGCTCCAGGCCACATGGCATGCTGGGTGCGGGAGGAGCCCCTTGGTGACCCAGCTCCTGCCTTGTCCGCTGCCAGGAGTGTCCCTCCTCCTCTGTTCCTCTGACAAAAGCCTATCAGCCTTTCAGGGCCCACCTCAAGCACCTCTTCCCTGAGAAGCCCTCCCTGACTCCTCCAAGCAGAGCTCTTTCCCCCCCTCCACCCCCCCGGATTCACACCATCCTCATGCCTGACACTCTTTCCCGATACGGGGCCACATCCGCTTCAGCTCTGTGACCTCAGCAGCCTCACAGGGCCTGGCACAGATGACTTGTCCAGGCAGTTTGGGGGAATGACCAAGTGGTGAGTGAGTGAATACGTGAAGGGCGGCGAATCACAGGGAGAGGTGGGAGTAGCTCAGTTCGGCAGAGCAGGAGAAACCACAGACGGGTGGCTGGTATTCTCCAGGGCCTGTGCTCCCTTCTAAGCCCCCGTGTGCGGTGCCGTGTGCGAGCGACAGCCCCCCCCCCCCGCCCCCCGTCCCCGAGTCTGTGCGCGCTCGGCAGCGTGACAGCGGGGCCTCTTTGCCAGAGGACTGACCAGAGCCTAAAAACAGCATTTCTTTCAAGGTCTGAGCTAGAGCAGCTCCGAATCCAGCTCCCTGCCAGGGAGCTATTGAGCCCAGCAGGACAAGAACAGGAAATCTGATTCAGCGAGACCAGAGGAGGTATTTTCTCAGATTAGAATTCTCTGTGCCAAAGGTGGGGAGTTTATCACAGTAGGGAAGGGGAAATAGAACATAAAATATTGAAAATAAATTATTTCCCATAAGTGAGATCCTCTGGGAGAATGGACTCGGTGTCAGGGGCCACGCGGGAGTCCCCGCCCCATGGCCACAAGCGTGCTGTGCCAGGAATCGCCTGTCATGTTGTCGCCCATCAATCCCTAAGCATATCTGGGAACGCGGTAAATTATTAACCTGGCCATGCTGAGAGGGAAGGGATGACGGACTGAGCGAGCGATGGCACCATAAGGAGGGGTCGGGTGGACTGGGTTGGTTTTCATTATGACATGGACCTACTCTGTGGGATCCAGGCCTCTCATGGGCAAATCGCCTCTCTTAATCTCCTCAACAACACTTAGAAGATCGATACAGTTAGTATTCTCTCCAGAAAACCAGTGCCCAGAGAGGTTAAGCGACTTGCCCAAGGTCACACAGTAAGTGGCAGAGCAAGAATTCCACACGAGGTCTATCTAATGCTGGAGACCAGGCTCTCCCCTCACTCTGCCCCTCTCATCAAACCCTCGTCGTCATTTCCACCTGCTTCTGGAGGCATCTGGTCGGAGCCGCCGGTGGTACGGGGCCTGCTTAGACTGCAGTAGTGTGGATAGGATGGCCCTGGAGGTCAAGGTCACTTTGTTCTGTCTCTACATCACTCCTGACTAGAGCTGATGGCTGCTGCCTGGATGTGGGACCTGGCTCTCTCCTCAGAATAAACCTACAGAGTCCCAGATCCCTTTACACCGTGGAGTGAGGAGAGTACGAGGAACTGTGGCGCTGCCCTTCTGAAGGCCTGGGTGCTGGGCAGGGTGCTCAGCCGGTGCTTGCCTCGTCTCACATCATCTCACCCAGACTGATGCAGTGGCGTCTAGACTGCTCCACTCTTTAGCAGGGTCAAGGGCCTTGGTACAACGGATCCAGACCCAGAGCCCCAGCTGCCTCTCCCTTTATCTCCAGCCCCCCTGACCCTGGGGCAGCTCGGCAACAAAGGCTCCATGCCAGCCTCCTGCACATTTGATCCAGGACCGCACTGACCACGTCCCTCATTTAGGTTATTTGCCAGGTTAGTTTTGTGGCCAGTCAGCTTAGTTCCACGTCTTCTGGAATATTGCGGCGTATTTGTTTGTTGATACCGCAGGGAATTTTAAAATGTAATAAAAGTACGAAAACAGAATATGTAAAAGGGACTTCTCCCAAGGGATCATTGATTATATCCCACTTGAAATGCAAAGTGTGGTAGGGGATTAACATTGCCTGGGAGCCGCTGAAACAATTTCTGAGGTGTTGCCATCCTTCAGCCGTATGGCTCCGTGGTTACAGCTACATCCTGGTCCTCCCTGGGAGGCCCGGGGCCCAGACTCCCTCTAGGTGGATCCCTGTTGGCACTCTCTCTCTAGAGAAGACCATAAAATGGTTGCAGAGAGATTATAGGTGGGCTCTTGGCAAGATGGTGCCTCGAGGCCAGGCGGAGTAGCGCAGCAGTCAGCCGAAGGCCAGGAGACTGTCACTGCCCAGGTAGCTAACCCAGGCATTGTTCTTCCTACGGGTGGGGGAGGTGGGGTGGGAGGGAAGCTTCTGCCCCAGGGCTTCTCCCAGACACCCTCAGTTGCCCAAGCCCTGATAACCAGCTCAGAATTCTTCCTCTGCCACCCTCCAATCTTTGGGAGTAAAAATCCTGAAGCCTTGGAGTTTTTTTTGCCAGGCAGAACTCTCAGTTATTCTTTTATGTCCTCATTAATTCCTTCCTTCACTTATCCAACATATAATGAGGCATATCGGCCGCAAGCCCTGTCCAAGGCCCCAGAGTCACAGAGGAATAAGATGTGGTCCTGCCTTCATGGCACTCATGGTCTCAGCAAATCATATGGAGAGAGAAGTGCTAATGGACGTAAGTGTACTGGCTGGAGAAGGGCCCTACGATGTTTGAGGGAACCAGGGCAGGCTTCTCAGAAGAGGTAACATTTCTGCTGCATCTTAAAAGATAAGTTGTATATTGGGGCACCTGGGTGGCTCAGTCAGTTAAGCATCTGACTTCAACTCAAGTCATGATCTCAGGCTCTGTGCTGACAGCTCAGAGCCTGGAGCCTGCTTGGGATTCTGTGTCTCCCTCTCTGCCCATCTCCCACTCATGCTCCGTTTCTCTCTCTCTCAAAAATAAATAAACACTAAAAGAATTTTTTTAAAAACATAAGTTGTATATTAGGTGGAGCCGTAACAGGGCATTCCAGAGACACAGAGTGACCTATGTAAAGGACAGGAGAAGCTTACTCTTCTGAGAAGAGGAGGGCTAACGTGGGGAAGCAGGAGTCCAGGAAGCAGTTGGCAGGGCCGAGAGCCAAACTGCAGAGGTGGGCAGTGCCCAGGTCTCAGGGGAGCTTGAAACGTGTCTTGTGGGCATCAGGGGGCCGGTGAGGATTATATTGGAGGGAGTGGCATCCGGGAACATTCTGAGCCACGTGGGAAGGGGTGGAGGTGGGTGAAGCAGGGAGGCTGCTAATGAGGCCACTAACTCACAGTCAGGAGCTAGTGGGAGTCTGACCTCGGACCCCGTTTACGGGGCTGAAGGGGAGGGAAAGGGTTGAGGGAGATCCGGGAGACAGAACCTGGGGGTCTGCTGGCTGCCCTCCGCGGGAGCTACTGACATTCACCTTAGAATGACACAGGTTGGACACAGGCTGCACTCCCCTTCCTCCTGCCAACGTGCTGTAATGAGATTGGAGGCACAGCCCACGACAGCGGGAGTACCTGTTGGGGTATGCAGGCCCAGTGGACATCTCCCTCTGTACCCCAGCAGGATAAGTTCTGCCAAGGGACAGAACGGCCAGCTTGGGCCAAATAGGGTCCAGTGACCTTCACCCTCTCTGTCCCGCTTTTGCCCCAAGGCTGCCTACCAACGGCCTTCCTTTTTGCACTCTCTCTGGGGCCTGTTACCCGTAGCTTCTTCCAGCCCCTCCCCCATCCCAGGGTGTGGAGTGTTACGGCTCCTGCTCCCTGGGTTCCCAGCTCTCCGCTGTCCCAGGTCATCTCTGCCAAGGATGATGGACGGTATTATGCTACACTTTACGGGCAGCCCCTTAAAATGCAAGCCTGTGCCCATGATGGATGGAGAACATCCGGTTGTTTAGCCGACCACTTAAGGTTTGTTGCAAACCTGCAAGGACCACGCACCGGCACCTTGTTAGGCCTGTTGCGACAAGGACCCCATAAATAAAGAGCAGAGCGTGCCTTGGTGCGGCAGGGCTGGAGTATGGAAATAGAGGCACTGCATAAATAATACATATTTACAAAATAAATATATCAGGATGTTAGCATATGCAGCCGTAATCAAATCACCTAGCGTAACAACCCGAAAAGCTCCGAGGGTCGGCCACGTGATTGGCTCCCATCCATCAGCGTGTATCAGCCTTGGAGATGACCGCCAGAGGGAGGGGGTCCTCCTGCCCGCTGACCTTGAGGCCTTTGCATTGAAGCAAGTGGTGAGATTGCAGGTGGGCATCGCGGCACACAGCTCTCCTGCCACAGTTTGAAACCTGCCGCAGCCGTGTGTTCCTACAGATGTCCGAAGGTCTGCCACCAAACAGAAGGCTGATTAGCACCAAGTTGCAGGATGTAATGGGTTGTGCCTACAGGAAGATGGCTGGGGGTGGGGGGAAGGAGGGACGGATTTTCAAACCGTGCAGATCTGCCTCGGCTTAGGAAGAGAACCCAGTGGGTCGACTTTCCAGGTGATTCTTACCAGAGGCCTGTAACTTTCAGCCTTTTCACCCTGAAGGTGGGCTGGGCTTGTCAGAAAGTCAGCTTCCCGGTCTCTGCTGCCCCTTTCTGAGCCATGAACCCCACTGGGCATCTGGCTCCAGCATCTGGAGCCCGGAAGAAGCAGCCGACAGAATGGCCACTGAAGCAGGCGCCCCTCCCCTCGCTCGTCATGGCACAATGCTGGATTTCAGTATTTTAAATGAAAAATATATGCAGTTAGCTGTGCGCTGACAATGTCCTTGAGGATTTGACAGTGAGATTTTCCAGCAGTTGGTCTTCGTTAGGATCCTGGCGGTGTTTAATAAGGCAGTCGAACTGCTGGCACCTTGGGTTCCTGTTTGTTCTCCGAGGGCTCTGGGGCTGCTGCGGTAAGCACATCGACCAGAGCTGATCATTACAAGGGCGTACGCCACCATGAATAAAAATGTCACACGTTTTCCCATCTCACAGCGGTACAAAATGTCAGTCCTGTCAAACACACATTGCAGGGAGCTGTGTGCAGTCCGTACAAATTGGAGAGCCGCATATCCCCCCAGCCTTCTGATATTCTTCATTTGAAGCTGAAGAAAAACAGTTGTTAACCTATTAGCTAGGATTTTAAACTCTGCTGAGGCGGTGGAGGGGTAGACTTTGACACAGATAGAAATGTATTCCAGGGTCCAGGAATTTTAAAACCAGGTTCTCCATCCATTTGTTACGAGGGAAGAAAAAAAAAAACCCTCTGTCTCGCGAACCTGTCTTTCTTTAACAGACACACTGGGGAAATTTGGGATGTTTCACATCTAAGCATCCTATTGCATCTCACTTTTGCATTCCACTCAAAAAGTCTCCTGCTTTTTGGGATGGCCCTGGGGCTCAACCTGTTGGGCCAGGATACCTCTAGGTTGGGAGTTTTTCCTGATCAAAAGCATGCCGGAAATGCCGCCAGCTGTATGGACCCAGCGGCTGGGGTCCGGGGACAATGACTAACTAGTTGGTCTGGGTTAGTCAAATGCTGGGCAGTGGCCTCCCTGATCACTTGGTGCCCATTCCACAGTACTTGGGCAAGCAAGTACTTTGCACTTAACCGTGTACAGGCCTTGTGCCCAGAGCCGGGGATCTAAGTGTAAACTGGACGCAGTGCCACTTTTGAGAACCCCCCCCCCCCCCCCCCCCCCCCCCCCCCCCCCCCCCCCCCCCCCCCCCCCCGCCGTCATCATCAAGGAAAGGGACAGAAGAAAGAAGCCTAACCCTGAGGGCCCAGGAAGAGAGAGGTGGCTTCCAGGGAAGGGGCAGAGGCCTGAGGGATGAGAAGGACCCATCGGGTAGGCAACAGCAAGAAGGGCACACAGGACCAGCACATGACCATGAGGAGGGGGCAGGAGGGACAGGGCGCGGTCTGTGATGGGCTGGACAGAAGGGGCTGCTCGTTGCGGGGTAGGTCAAGGGGCAGGTGGGGGCAGGGCCGGCCTTGAATAGCCTGTCAGGGACGGTCTGTGGGGCTGTGCCCAGCTCCCTGGGCTGCAGGTGGGCAGTGAGGGCAGTGGAGAGAGTGTCATGCCCAGTGCGGCTCTGTGTTCAGGGGATGCCATGCAGTTCTGTCTGTACAACTGCAAAATCAGGAGAAGATTTTTATTTTAATTTGCTAGTGGCGTACTGCTTGGGGTGGACATCATTCTGGAGATGATAAATTAGCCTCGGTTTTGCTGAGCTGGCCCTGGCCCTTAAATGCACTGAGCACACCATCACCGAGTCAGGACACAGGCCTGGTGAAATGCAGGTGGCTGCAGAGATGAACGCTTCTGTGTGGTCAGAACAGACGTAGCAGAACAAAAAGCTCAAGGGATAGTGTGGGAGATCTCCCACGAGAGAGGGGAGCACACTTGGCCTTGAGGGGATAAGGTTCGGCATCTTCCTTCTGCTGTTTGTATATCGGGTCTGATGGAAGGCGTGTGGGCTTCTTTGGAGTCAAACATACATACCTGGGCTTGGATCCTGGCTCTCATACCTGTTAGCTGTGAGCTCTGGCCTGGGCAATCATCTGAGCCATGTAGCCTCAGTTTCTTCATTTGCCAAATGGGGATTTTACCTTCTCTGAGGGTTGTTGATGTCGTTAGAGACCTCACATGTACGGCTCTTAGCACAGGACCCGGTATGTAGCAAGAGTCAAAACACAGTGGCCCATGCTGATATCAAGGGGCTCTTCTCTCCCAACATCTGGAAGCCTCTCCCCATGTCCCCCCCCTCCCCGTCCTGGGAATGTCACCCAGGCACCCCTGATGGCATCCCCGATGGCTACCCTGGTATAGGGAGCAGCGAAGCACCCACCTCCTGCTTCCGTCTGGGCAGAGAATGGTACGCGTCAGCAAACCCCCCTGCCCAGCCACCAGCCGCATCTGGTGCCCGACCTCCAGCCACCAATGGGATGCCACCTATTCAGACTGAGCAGCTGCACCTGACTAAAAACAAAAGGCTCCCCTCCCCCGCCCCACTGCAGGCCCTCCTCTCTACCCCTGCCTCTGTCCCCCAAGCGGCTAGGGTCACCCGGCCCCCTCGCAGCCTTCCTCACAGCTGCCTCGCCGCTTTTGTTCAGCATGTGAACTTCCCCATCAGCCAAGCTCCTTGCACGGGAGGTAATCAGGGATCTTGACAAGGCTTCAAACCACAAATGCCACTACAAATTAACCAGCACCACTACAAAATACTACTCCTGTCAACATCAGGGAGGAATGCACCGCTCTTTGGGACCAGGCTGAGATGTCTTTCAGCTGCACAGTCACTCACTGTGGAGAAAGTGCCCAGGACCAACTTGAGAGAATGGCCACACGAGGTGACCTGTTGAGGGGACTGTCTCCTGGGCATACCCTATCCGGAGATGATGGCTTACAGACCTGGTGGCAGATGCCAAGGCTTTTCTCAGGCGACTGCCTTTGGTCCTGAATGTCCCCTCATGGATGGTGCCTAGGGACAGCAAGTCACAGGGCATGCAGAGACCTTCCTTTAGGTCCGGACAGCCAGCCCCACCGGCCTCCCAACTATATTGTGTGAGTTTCAGCAAGAGGCTTCAGTTTCTCTGTCTGTAGAACGGGAATCATGATGGAACCTCACTCCAGAGCTTTAGGACTGACTGGGATATTCAGAGTAACACTGGCCCATCCAGGGTGTTCCAAGATAAGAGCCCCCCATCCAGCCTCCCTTTCCCATGTACAAGCACCTCCTTGTCACCTGCTGTGGGCAGGTTGGAAACTTCATCCTCAGCCATGATGTAGAAAGTCCACCCTGTGCCGCATCTTGTAAGGAGCATCCCACCAAGATTATAGCTTGGAGCTAACTCTGCAGCAGGTGCTCAGGGTCAGAAGGTCCCAGGATCCCGTCTAGGGGCCCGGGGCCCTGCCCAGCGCTTTCGGCACAGAGCGAGTGCCCCAGGACCCCGGCGCCCAGCCCCTCCAGCTGTCCTGGTTGAAACGCCGATTTGATCCTCCCAACAGGCAGGACCAGCTCTCTCAAGGGTGGACGAGAGGACCACGCGTAAGGACAGGAGCTAGGAGACGGGAAGGAGCAGTGCCCGAAAGAGCTGGTCAGGCATTTCAAAGGCAACACTCCACACAAAATATAACTCTAATACTCTTTTTGGGAGGCGTATCAAACGGAGCCCTCTTTTATTTCCATATCTTGCATAATAGCAGCTTTCCAGTCCCACAGAGCAGAGGAGGCCTGCTCTCAGCCCAGAGCCTTTGTGAAGCCACAGAACGCTATGCCTTCCTCTCCCAACCAGGGCCATTTCCTGCACAGGTCAGAGAACTGATGTGGCTGCTAGCCAGGAAAATTAACCAGGTGGACTCTCCTCGTTAAACAGTGACAGAGTTTAACTGTGAATATTCTCCTTCTCCCTCTCCATTCCTGGCAGCACATCTGGTTGGGGCACTTCCCTAGGACAGAGAAATCCCAGGCATCTATCCAATCTCCCCTTGGAGACGGTGGGACAGAGTCTGATGGGGAAGGGACAGCTCCAAGCACCCTTCAGACATAGGACCCGAGACCGCCTTTGGGGCCAGCTTAGAGGCGAGCTCTCTCATGCCTCCAGCTGCCGTCAGGCACATCTACCATCTCCTGCCCTCGGAAGGGGGAAGTGCGAGGGCCCTGGCTGCCTCCCCATTCCCAGGTTTGCAGGCACAGCTTTCTGCTTTCAGCAGAGCTAGTCGGTCCCAGTGGCCCCCGGCATCTCTGTTCTTATACCTCCTTCTCCTTGCCACCAGTCTCTGATTAGGGGCTGGCCTATCTCCCCACTGACTTTGACATTTCACCTTCTGTGTGGCCTTAGGTAGCACCTGTCCCTCCACCCCCTCCCTGCACCTACTTTCCCAGCAGCCAAATGAGGATGCTGATTGTGACCTCGAAGGTGTGTTGAAGGGATAGTCCAAGGTGTGTCCTCCTTGGGAACTGAGTAAATCCTTGGCTTGCTTCCTAAACAGCCAGCCCCTCCCACTTATATCTCAGGACCCCGCCCCGGCTCACAATTAACTCCAGATAAGCTCTTTGACTCTCTTCTGAAGGCCTGTCATCCACTGCCCTATGTGACCCTGGGCAAGTCTTTGCCTCCCCTCATCTGTGAAATGGGGTAACAACCCTCATTTCCATGCAGAGGATTCCCCTGGCTAGCAAGTGAGCTGGTTAGATACCGTACCACACGGGCAGGAAGTGCTTTGGCTGGGCCTCCTGTGCAGGCTGCACTCCCCCCTCCCAACCCCCCACCAAGCACGCACGGCACCCTCTGCTCCAGGTCCATGCCGCCAGTCGAGCATTTTCCACCCACAGCCCTGTGCAGGGCACCCGCTCATCCATGCCACCCGGGTAATTAAGTTGATGTTCTAACACGGCTTCCCCTCCTGACCTTTTGGAAACAATGTGTTTTGCTGCATCAACAAATTAACTGCAAATCAGATGCTGTCCTCATAAATGTGGGTTTCATATCCAATGAGCATACTCACCTGGTCCACACGGCTGACAGATATAAATGCTAAGGGCCGGGCAGAGGCCAAAGAGTTCCCCTCTTCTCTGGGACTTCCGTGTCAATCACACTTTCGGGCTTACTCTCTCACATTTACATCTTGCAGTAGTCAGGTGGCCGGGAGCCGTGAGTTCACAACATGGAGGCCTGGGCTGGGCCCTGTGGCTTGCGGTGGGGACGGGGCGGGGGGGATGCCTGTTCTTAGAAGCCCACCCATCCTCCTCCTCCCATCCATCTTCTACACCAAGAATACCAAGGCTTTGATATGCCCCCTCCCTTACCTAAATCCCTCCAACTGGTCTCAAGACAAAAGCCACACTTCCCAGCCTGCTATTCAAGGCCCTATATTATGTGACACCCACCAGCCCATCCAAGGTTCTGACCTGCCCTGTCCTCATATTTATGCTTGCTCTAGCCACATTGGGCCACCGTGGTTCCCCTCTACCATGCACTCTAACTCCCTACCACCCCCATCCAGTAGACACGCACCCCTGTGTACCTCCACAGACCTCCACACCCCTCTCTCCCCCCTGCATTATAACCTGTTCTATCGGGTTGGGAGGCCTTGGGGAAAGGACTGTGTCTTGTTCATTAATGTGCACTGTTTGTTAAATGAATGATCAAATGGATTACATACCTCCTTTGGAAAGCACTAGAAAGAGGTGCTCAAGGAAGGAAGGGGAAGATGTGAGTCACTCTCCCATGTGCCTTTTCTCTTAGGCACAGATCTCTAACAACAGCTTCTAACTTCAGAAGGATTAGGAAAACCACATCAGAAGGGATTCCAGATGACTTTGGAAATTTGAGTTGACAAGGATAGTGCAGTGCACTAAGAATACTTGCTTGTTTTAGTTCCTGCTACTAGCTGTGTGGCCTCAACCTAGTCCCTTAACCTCTCTGGGCCTCCTGTTTCCTACCACTATAGCAGGGAAATGGTCCTCCTCTAACTTACCTCACCGGGGGATATGAGTCTCAAAGGAAATATGAGAAGCAGAAATACTTTGAAAGGAAAACACAGCATATAAGAGAGATTATTATTAAAAATCCAGTCACCTTCAACAGTGCCTTGCTGTTGACCTTTCTGGGAAGGCTTGTGAGTCCAGGAGGGGATTGGCTGGTCCTGTTCATCATCAGGATATTTCTGTTTTGTGGAAGAGTGAACTGGATTTGGATTAAATAACTCGCCCAAGTGACAGAACCAGTATTGAACTCAACTGGGAAACGGCAGAGCCGAGACATGACCCTACATCTTTCTAACCCAAAGTATATTTTCTCGGTTTTAGGCCAAATAGCCGAAGAAGTGTTTTTCTATGATAGGTCAAATGCCACCAAACCATACATTTCTTAAGGACAGGAACGGTGTCTCACACTCCTGAATCTCAGGGTCCTGGCCCCAAGTAGTTGTTCCATAGGAGGAATCCGTCTGCTTCCCTGATTGGACATGACCTTCAAGAAAACAGGTGCATGTGTTGATTATCAAAACCTCCAGCCCTGCCATCCCTCCTGCCCTAGCCCAGCTCAGGAAGTGCCAGATGAAATGCTGAATGGAACTCTTCTTAGCAAAAGATTGCCAAAGGCCCAGGCTTTTGAACTCACTCAAGAAACAGCAGTCGGTATAGCTGCATTTTGATCCAGCCAGGGAATTGGGGATCTCATGCAACGTGATTTCTGTGCAAAGGTGCCTGGACCTGGCCTTCTCAGTTCTCTGCTCCTTCTGATATAAGGCTCTTCTGGTTTTGTCTCCACCTACTCCAGTGCTAGGAACTCACTGGATGCACAGTTGAGGTCTGAGACCCACTCCTAGGACTCCCCAATACCAGCTGGGGGCCACGGAATGGGTCTCTTTACCTCTCTGCAGTCTGTTTCTTGTTCACAGATAGATATGCTCCTTATACTGGGGCCGTGGGAAGAGACAAGCATGCTGGTACTGGCCCTGGACTATGGGCTGGGGTACAGAGAAGAATGTGAGCAGGTCTCTGCCCTTAGGGGCAGGGGGTCAGGTCTGGCCAGCTCTGCAGCCTCCCTGGGCCCCGCCCACACTGCCATAGCCCCCACTTTCTTTCTTTTTTTTATGTTTATTTCTTTATTAGAGCACAGCTAATAGAAAGGGGGAGAGAGGGAGAGAGAGAGAGAACACCAAGCAGGCTGCACACTCAGCGCAGAGTCCGACGCAGGGCCCAACCCTGCCAGCTGGGAGATCGTGACCTGAGCTGAAATCAAGAGTCAGAGGTTAAACCAACTGAGCCACCCAGGCGACCCAGCCCCCATGTTCAGTTAGTCCTCGAGTCAGCTTCCCAAGCATGGGGGCCATGTTCTGCCAAATGATGTGTTGAGTTTATCCTTCTCTGGCTTCCTTCTTCACACCCTCTTCCACCCAGATCACCACCGCTCACTCTTGTGGCCTCTTCAGGGTGCTTGGCTCTCCCCAGCCGTCATCCCACCCCAGCAGACTTGGGAAGCTCTCGGAGTGGTGTGTCCACTGGTGCATGGCCCTGTGGGAAGTACCATATGCCCCAGCAGTGGGGCCCACATCACCCTTTCATTGTGTCTTTAAATCCCCCTGACTTACTCTGCTGCCTTCTAGGTTGGGTGTGCTCAAGAGTCTACTTTCTCCCCACCATATGTAAGTTCAGTTACAAAAGAACCAGCACTTCCTGGTGACAGTCAAAGGAAAAGAAGTTAAATATGAAATCTGGAGAACTAACATTTGTGGAATCTCTGCAAGTGTGGGAAACTTTAAGCCAAAGATCATTTGCTGAGCACCTATTATGTACCAGCACTCGACTAGACCCGAAGATAAACAGAGAAATTACACCCTGTGGGCTGTGAATACACGGTGGCAGGGAAGGGCAGGGGGGGACTCCTGGGAGCGGTGTGGCCTGAGCCAGGCATCCGAGGACAAATACAAAAGGAAATGAAAAGGTGCTTCAGGCAAAGGGACCAGTATTGAAGCACTGAGGGAGAACCGGAGGGTAAGCCGAGTGGGATGGAGTGGGGGGGACCGGGGAGGGATGGGGCGTGGCACCAGGGATGAGACAGCAGAGGCCTGTGGGTGGGGCCAGTGTCTGGAGGGCTTTGAACACTTCAGGTGGCATTTTCCAGGGCAGACTAACGGCTGTTATAGGGGAAGTGAGTCTGTGTTCAAATAAATTGGGAGAAATAGGACATATCAGGAAAAAAGTGAATAGGGTTTTGTCTGTTTAAGGTGGGTTTTTTATTGCAAGACTTGGCAGCCTTTGCTGTGCTCGCTGGCATTGTGAATCTCCAAAAGGAATAAGGCGGTAGGCAGCATTTCCCGGACATGTCTGGCTAGGGAACCCCCTTTTCTTCCTTCGTACAATGCATCTCCCGGGATGCACTGGGAGATGCCTTGGGAGACACTGGCCTTCCACTGAGATGATTTAAGCTGGCGAATGACACCATTGGGCGTGTTTTTTTTTTTTTTTTTTTTTAGTTCCACTCTGGAGCAAGTGTGGAGATGGATGGGGAGGGGAGAGGCTGCAGGGGGAGAGACCTGCTTACGGTGATGGTTGCTAAAGTCGGCTGGTGGCGTTGTGGGAAGATCTTGGAGAACATCGTCTCACTGAATCTTCCTAACAGCCCCCTCGGGTGGGTAATGCCACTACCTGCATTTACAGATGAGGAAAGTGAGGCACAAGTAGTTAAATCACGGGCCTGTGGAAATCCAAATGGTGGAGGTGGAGGAGGTTGGGGTTCAGTTCAAGACTGTCTGACCCCAAGGCCGCCTCCTGAGGGTTCTGCACCCCCGCCATCAGGGTGGCAATGGCTCGGTCAGAGGCAATGAGCCGCGAGGGCTACGAGCCAGAGAACTGGTCACCCAGAAGTAGAGTGGCCAAAAACAAGTGGGGGGTGGGGGGGCGTGACAATGAGAGGCCGGGTAGGGACAAGGCGGCAGCCTGCACAGTGCAGGAGGCTCCCCTCTCCCTGTCCTTTTAGTTTCCTTTGATGAGCAGTGTGAGTGAGGAGCCCCATTCCCTTTGGCCCCACACTTTTCCTGTAACATGATGGAGAAGAAATAGGGTGCAGTGGGCTACCAAGGTCATTTCCATCCCGCAGGTGGGCCTCAGCTGAGGACAGGTCTGTGAGCACGGTTTGGCCCACGATGCCGGCGAAACGGCACAGGGTCTGGAAAGCCATGGTGTATCTCTGTCCAGACGTGCCCTGGCCATGCTGTGAGGGGGCCCAATTCTCTACCGAGTACCTCTGCCAGCTGACCCCCTAGGCTACTCTGACACACCCTGTGCCGGGCATCAGGGACCCAGGGACACCCGAGATGGAGCCCCTCCTCTCCAGGAGTGGGGTACAGAGAGTGAGTTTCAAGGCAGGTCCAATATCTGAAGAATCAGTGCCACCAAGTGAAGCTCCAAAGCCCTGTCGCAGAGAGACATCACGGGAACCTCCTGTGCAAGTCACACGTACAATTCTAAAAACGTTTCAGTAACTGCATCTAAAGGGTAAAAAGGAACATGAAATTAATATTTAAGATATTTAGCCAAATAGCCAAAATATTTTCATTTCAACATAGAATCCGTATAAAAATGATTGAGATGCTTTACATATTTGCTTCTAACCGAGTACCTGAAAGCCAGTGTGTATTTTATGCTCGCAGCACATGCCGCACGCGGCCATCGGCTGCCGCAGTGGGCAGTGCAGGTGTAGACTCTGTCGGATAGTAAAGTACTTTGTGAACCACATGGGGAACTGAATGGGGAGGAGCCAACCGGAAGCTTCCCAGGGTTTGCGGAGGGTCCGTAGTCTTGGTCTAGTGTGAAGACTTCCTTTCCTTCCTCTGCCTGCCCACCTCCCACACCTGTTCGGGGCATCTATGCAGGCAGACCATTGAAAGGACGAAGTTTGACTTTCAAAATAAAAGGTCAGAGGATACAGCCAGCAAACCTGTGCTCTCTTGGTTAGAACCCAGCCAAGCATTTTGTTCAATTTTATTTGTTCATCAAACATTTATTTTGCAGATATTTCCTCTCCTCCCCCCAGAGAACAGGGATGAATCCCTCAAGGAAATGAACATTTGAAAGATAGTGCAGGGGCCGGGGGCTAGGAGGGAGACTGGGTGCAAGTCGCACACAGCAGGGAGCACCAGGCAGTGGGGGCACTGAAGGCAGCATGTGACCCACTATCTTGAATGACAAGCAGACATTTACCAGGCAGATCAGGATGGGGTGGGTCATTCGACCCTAAGGGGCAGGCAGGAAACCAGGCACGAGAGCCCAGGGCCATTTGAGGGTCTGCCCAGGTGAGCAAGGATGAAGATTGGAAGGGGCCTGTGTGGGGCACAGCAGAGCCCAGGTCTTGGAGGACTTGGTGTGCCAGCCCCCGGCCTTGTTGAGCGGTCCCCCGAAGAGTCAGGAAGGACAGCAGAGGTCTCAAGGCTGGGGTGCCACAAAGTTGTGTTACGTTTTAGAAGATCCCCACGGCCCGTGGAGAGAATGGCTGGAGGAGATGATTATGGTGATCCAGGCCCCGGAAGGGCCTGTGCAGGGCCTGGCCACCAGTTGACAAGGGAGTGAGAGGCATCGAGGACACGCCTCGGGGTCTGGCTTGGGCGACCGGATGTGTCCTGCCGTGTGCCGAGTGTGGAAATGCATCCAGCCATCTCCACATGTACTGATGTTTTAAGTTTCGCTTTAATACAGCCACAAAGACGCCGTCCCGCTCGCCCGCCGCCTCCCAAGATACAGCGCTCGAGGCCCGTGAGTAGCCTGCGGCCCTGCCTGCCGCCTAACACTGCCTGCGCCGTCCACCCGCCTCACTAAACCTCGGGGTTTTGAACTCAGCTGCCTTGCAAAACAGAACCGGGCATTGGGTTTTTCAGCTTCCCTCTCTGCGTGGCATGAACCCGAACTTGCATTTTCTGGGCTTGTCTCCTTTTCCCCCGGAGCCGGTTTGGTGACTTGCAGGCCAGAGCTGTAGGTAGCCGCGGGCCCCTGCGTGGTGTGTTTGCCGTGTGTGCGCGTCACTTGATCACATCTCCTGGGTTGACTCCTGCTTCTAACCAGGGAGCTTTAAAGCCCGGCTCCAACCGCCTCTTGCTCACAAAGGAAGCAGAAGTCTGGCAGCAGGGGTCTCGTTCCCGCCTGATCTTGGTTTGGAAATGCGTTTGATGTCCCTTTGTGAGGGCAGAGGCTACGCCCAGGGAATCTGGGATGGGGACAGGGCCTTCTTCTGTTCTAGGCCTCACATGGAGCTCCATCTTGCCCAGTGAAGTCCCCAGTCAGGGCGACAAACCCACCAACACCCTGGAATAGGGTGCGCAAAGCAGAGAAACCTGTCCGAAGTCTTTTTTTTTTTTTTTTTTAAGTTTATTTTGGGGTTGGGAGGGGAATGTAAGCAGGAGAGGGGCAGAGAGAGAGAAGAGAGCAAGAATTCCAAGCAGGCTATGCACTGCCAGTGTGGACCCCAATGCGGGGCTCGAACTCATGCACCATGAAATTATGACCTAAGCCAAAGTTGGACGCTTAACCGACTGAGCCTCACAGGTGCCCCTCCCCCGCCCGTCCAAGGTCTTTAAGGACAGATGCCTTGGAAAAGTATTGGGTGTGGGGCCCTGTTTTCCTCAGAAGCTCAGACTTGGGCTGTGTCGAGGCGTCACCACTTTTACGGGCTCCTTCAAAGTGGGAAACTTGCCAGGGCCATTTGGTGGGGCCTGTTTACCGAGAGAAGAGTTTCTGTATCTTGTTCAGACAGCCACCGCTCCTGCAGCCCAGCATGAGGTCAGACTCCCACCAAGCTGCGACCAGAGTGCCCCCCATATCCCAACCCCTGACCCCCCTTTCCAGCGCACACGGCCAGACCCCATCCTGTGACGTGTGGCGGCCGAGGGGTGCAGGTGGCCAGGCCCTCGCATGTCTGTTTTCAATCCTTGGTGCGCACGCCCAGCATCGGCTGTTCTCTGTGTGGAACTTGGCAAATTCTGTGGCCCTGTCTTCCTTCCCTTCCCTCCTGTGTGTGGGAGTTAGAGGGCAGGGGTGGAGGTTGGAGGGGACTTAGATACCGTCACCCACAGCAGTCATGAGTCTGCAGTTCTAGCCTGTGTGGAGGCCCCCTCCTGTACCCAGTCAAACCATGCTTAGCCCAAACCTAATCAGCACGGCTCTGGACGCGCTGGCTGAAGAGTTTCTGCTCACTGTCATTAGAAGGAAGGCACAAACAGCAAAAGGAAACTGCTTTGGGGGACAGGAAGCCCCTTCTGGGTTCAACCTCGTGTGACTTAGTGAGAGCCTCAGGCATCAATTAGCATGGTGGTTGTAGGGAGTAGGCAAGGCTAGGCATGGGTCCCCAGGCCGTGTGACTTGTGGGAAAGTACTGAAGCTCTGAGCCACCCCTTTCTCACTGCCTTTTTTTTTTTTTTTTTAAGTTTATTTTGAGAGAGAAAGAGCAGGGAAGGGGGCAGAGAGGGGGAGAGGGAGACAGAGAATCCCAAGCAGGCTCCACACTGTCAGCGCAGAGCCCAGTGGGGGCCTCAATCCCATGAACTATGAGACCATTGACTTGAACCAAAACCAAGAGTTGGAAGCTGAACCACTGAGCCACCCAGGGGCCCCACCTCTCTCTCCCTTTAACATCCCTCCTGTCTCTCTAACATGCCCTCATTCCACAGAGGCTCTGAGAGCGTACACATAGACTACCCTTCTGCACAGTGCCTGGCACATAGCAGTGGTTCTTACCCTTAACAGGTTTTTAAACCTTAGAACTTCCCATCTTTTAAGTGTTTGTTGTTTAGTTTTGAGAGAAAGAAAGAGAGACACAGAGTGTGAGCAGGGGAGGGGCAGAAAGAGAGAGGGAGACAGAATCTGAAGCAGGCTCCAGGTTCTGAGCTGTCAGCACAGAGCCCAAGGCGGGTCTCAAACCGGGAGATCATGCCCTGAGGTAAAATCAGACACTTAACTGGCTGAGCCACGCGGGCGCCCCTAAACCTTGGAACTTCTAAGGAACAACCTCAGTTTCTTAGTACCATTTGCCTAGGATTTTTTATAGGTCAGCAAGTCATCCTAGCTGGGCCTCACAGTAACTCTATGAAGTAGGCATCATATCCACCCATTTTAGAGGTAAGAAAACTGATGCTTAGTAACTTAACCCAAGTCCCTCAAATGCAGAGAGGGGTCACCAGACTCTAGAACCCATGGTCTTTCTAGCATACTGAACTCTCCAGGGACCCTCCATTAGCATTTCCATGGAGTCCATCTTAGTGTGAAATACTGGGGCAGAGCCTTTGATGGGGAAAAAGTAATAATTAGCAACAGCGAGCTGGGCTTTCTGTGGAATCTCTAAGGCAGTGTTGGTGCTTGGCAAAGATACAGAGGTGAAGAGAATGAACACTTATGGACTGAGCGCCTTTTCTGTGCCTAGGACTGTGCTGGGCCCTCGTGTGATTATGGTCGCATTTGTCCCCCCTCCCCCCCCACAGCCTGGAGGAGGCAGAGCCATTGCCCCAGCTGGCAGCCAAGACCACAGAGATGCTAAGAGGCCAAGCTGGCTTTGGAGCCCAGGCCTGCCTCTCTGCACGCCTCCACAAGCAACCTCTCCCCCAGCCAGACGTCCAGACGGCTGCTCTCGGAATTCCCTGTAGAGACCTAGGATCCAAGGCAGGCAGGGACCCTTGCAAAGCATGATCCGTGACAGAGTCACTCCTGTTGGGAAAACTCAGGTATTGGAGACAGCTCCTGTGGGTTCCGTGAGGTCTCACTAGCATGGGGGCTTGCACGGAGCTGGGGGGGTGGGCGCCACACCCACCGGCAACTGAGGACTTAGGAAGGCAAACGCTGCCCCAAGGAAAACTCGAGTAGCACCTGCCTGTGCAGGAGGCAAGTAGACCAGTAGCCTGGGCTCCACCCACCCTGGATTCGGTGCACTCCGGGGCAAGGTGCTGGGCAGAACCATTTCTCCTGAGCTTGGAAGCCAGAGAGCCCTGTCCTGAACTGAATCACAGGTTGGCAATTCCTGGCTGTATAACTTGAGGCAAGACATTTAATTTCTCTGAGCCTTAGTTTCGTCATCTGTAAAATAGGTTTAGCAACCCCCTGCCTGGGGAGGGTAGTGAGGTCACACTAGCACAGGGCCTGGCATGAAGTGGGCATCTCCTGCCGCCGTGAGCACCTTCTGCCAGGCAGGGTGGCTATGGGACTAAATTGGGGGTCCTGGAAGGTTTGTGCTTTCTGGGCCTGGCAGTGCCCCATGCCCCGGAGTCTGCTCACTGAGTGCACTCATGTAAGCCTTTCCAGGACGCACCACTGTACACTAGGGTTGATCCTGGGAGACACGGGGTCCCTCAAGGGCCTTAAAAAGAATGGTTTGACCGCTCTCCTGTCAGGAGCCTCTGGCCCCCCGCCAGGCTTTACCGGGTACTGAACCACGAATGTCTGGGCAGTGGTGCGGCCATTGGCCCGCAGTGGCAGGGGCATGGGGGCTAGCCATTCAGCCTTTCTGGAAGAAGCTTTGTAGCCAGGCACCTGTGGCTAGAGTTCAGATGTTACCAGAGGATTTAGATTTTCTTTTTTAAAAGGAAGAGAAAGGAAAGAGCAGAAGAAAGCCTTGCCAGTGTCTGGTGGACGAAGGGGAGTGGGCTGGGGCGTGCAAGGGAGAGGCAGGCTGTGCTCGGCCACATGTGAAGCGCTTTATAAGCTCTGTATTTATTATTTCTTGCTCACCATTAAAATCAAATGTACTCGGTGCTTTTGTATTCAATACACATTTAACCCTGCCGACTTAGATTTCTCAGGTTTTAAATCCAGTGGGGAATTGGCTGGTTTCCCAACTTTCCCCACAAGTCCCCCTTGAACAGAGCTCAAAATCCCTGTTTAGCATTTTCTCCCCTGGCGCTGCCGGGATCCCAGCACTGGCGGGGCCAGTGGCTGCGGTGTGTGCGTGTGTTTTCTTCCCCCACTCCCAGCCCCCAGCCCTGCCAAGCACCCCCCAAAGACGGATGTGATCGCTGAAATATGACGGGCCAGTCGTCAGCATCGTCTTGTGATTTGGGCGTCATTAAACCATTGTGTGTGTGTGTGTGTGTGTGTGTGTGTGTGTGTGTACACGTGCATGTCTGTGCGCCTGGTTGCAGCTCCTGCTGAACGTCTGTGGCCGTGTGTGTGCACGCAAGTGTGTGATCCGTGCATGCACCTTCAACTCTTGTGCGTGCCTCTGCGAGTGTGTATTTGTGAGGCCGAGCGCCGGTGCCTGGAGGCCTCTGTTGGTTGTCTGTGCGTGTAATTTGTGTCTGGCTTTGTCCATACCAGTCAGGTTCGTGTGACTCTGGGTGTGTCTGTAGCTGTGCAGGTGACTAACTGTCTCTGGGTCTGTTGTGCCTTCTTCTCCCTCCCCCGCCTCACCGCCTCCCTGCTCCCCTCCCCCACCCCCTCGCCCGGCTCTGTCTGTTTTATCATCCCTAATGAAGCAGTCTTCTCCATCGATCCTGCTGATTGCCAACCCATTCCTTTTGTTTGTTGGCGCTGAGCCATTCGGCGGCACTCTGACAGCTCAGCTCGTCTAATTAGCTCTGTTGTTCTTTTTCCCCATGTTTCACCACGTTGCAAGTTCAGTTGAAGTTGCCACAAACTTAATCCCCCCATTTCAGCCACAAGTTCACATTCCAAACCGGCCTTTATTGTAGCAAGGAGCAGCCGTGTGCGAGGACGGGCTGACAGGTGTTAATATCTGACCTTTCCCGAAACCCCCACCCCGGGACCTCCGGGCCAGGGCAGAACTGTTCCGTCACCCCACGCTGCACATGCACCTTTGTGCTGAAAAGTCTGGGGGAGCATTCCAGCCCCGTGAGCCCGAGGAGCAGCAGCAGGAGGGAGAGGAGTCTGGCTCTGGGCATGGAAACCAGTTCAGAGCTTGAATGGGTGGGGGGCATAGCCATCCGTTCATTTAGCAGAGGTGACCAGGTGTCTGCTTCTCAGTGGGCACGGTTCTGATGACCGCGAAAGTAGTGACGGCAACGTTATTAGGCACTTCTTAGATGCCAAGCAGCAACACTCATTTGTTCCTAAAGGTCTTGCTGAGTGACCACTGTGACGCTACGCGTGGAGCAGGATGCGAGGCAAGGGTCAGGTCCATCCTGGATGGCATCTTCTCCTTCAGAGGTGCCCTGCCCTCCTCCTCTTTTTTGTTACTGACAAGGTCACAGGGAAGCCTGACTCCTTACTGGCGCTTCCCCGCGACCCTCTCACTGGATCCTCATTCAGAGTAACCTGGTGGGGGGAGACCGCAAGTTTGGTGGGATGCACTTGGCTGTTACCGCATCTCTGATTTGCCAAACAAGGCTGAGATCAGACTGGCCACCCCACAGGAAAAACTCCGGTGAGAGCAGACATGCAGGGACCTGAGGGCTTGAGGAAACTCTGTAAAGACTCGTCTTTCATGCAGCCAACTTCTGTATTCTGTTTCCTCAGCCATTGTGCTGTGTTGCCTCCAGGTTGCTGGGGGTGGGGAGCAGGGGGCTCAGGGAAGAGGGGAGCCAGTAAACGGAGCGTGTGGGTGCTCTCCTTCCTTGTCTGAAGACCTCAGCTATTGTGGCATTTTATCTACTTTGGCCCTTCATCTGCAGAGAGAGAGCCAGCCCCCTGGATGGGGATGTCCGGGTGTTTTTATTGGCAACAAAAATCACAGATAAGACTTTCTTGGTGTAGCTCTCTCCAGTCCCTCTCTGGCACTGGAAATGCTCAGAGATGATGGGGCCAAAATTAAAGCCGTGTAATGCTGACTGGGCCAGATGAAGGTCCTTCTAAGGACACCTAGAAAGTCTTAGCCTAACTCCCATCACAGGCTCTGGTGGTAGAAGAGGTGTCTTTTTCTGAGGGCTACATCTCGTTGCTGCAGGCCATTAGGAAGCCGTGTGCTTCCCCGTCACACACCCCCATCACCGACCCTCAAGCTAGGTCCCTGTGAATGTAGGAGCCCCCCCCCCCCCTCCCCGGGATGTGTGACATCCGGGCCGAGCCCTGCTCAGAACTGCACAGACACAGCCTGGGGATCAGAAAAACGATTTTCACTGGCGCTCTGTGATGCTATCATTCGTGTTATCCGCCCCCCGCCTCCTCAGGAAAAATAAGCATCCTGGAATTCACTTGCAAAAAAGAAGGAAATAAGCACATGTACCCTAGAAATAAAGTCCGAGTGAAACCTTTTCATTGTACCAAACCAGTTTCAGCGTTCTAGAAGAAGGCGAGGGGGGACTTACCGTAAATGAGGGCCTCCGTGTTCTGGGTGCTGTGTGGACAGTGTCTGGTCGAACTCCCACGGCAGCCCCGCTAGGAGGAGGTGGAGCCGTCCCCTCCTTGTGGGTGAGGAAACCAAGCTCTTCAGAAGAGCCTTTCCCACTTAAATAGGCCACCGGCTTCTCGTCCGGGTGTCTGCTGCACGCTCAGCACCCGTTCTCATGATGAGCAGAGGCTTAGTAGCCTGTGCTATGCAAATGCCTCCACGTTTATTTTGGGGCTGCGTATCTAGATGTGCGGAATGTCCCTGTGTGGCTTTTCCCACTCACTCCTCGGGGACTTTCCCCTGTGCCCGCTGCAGGTGCGCCCTCCCCGTCCACATGTGGCGAAGAGACCAAAGAGCAACATCACAGTGGAAGGCCGGAGGACCTCTGTCTCCAGCCCTGAGCAGTGAGTACCCCACAGCTCCCATCCCCTCTGTCTGCCAGAGCCCAGCAGGCCGGGCCTTTGCAGCATCCACGCTGCAGCCCTGGCCTTTGAAAGGGTTCCTGGAGCCCTGAACAGGCGTTTCAACAAAGAGGTCAGTTGGGGAGCTGGGCTTGATCTTCCTCGTCGGCTTTTGCGAGCAGTTCTCACACCAGCGAGAGGCCCCAGAGGCCTCCCACCAGGCATTCGGGCTGGGTTTTGAGTGGTGACACCCAAAGTGTACTCAAACAGGCTCAGAAGAAGGTTCCAGGCCTTTTCTTAAAGGTATAGGGTCAGTAGGGGAGAGCTAGGAACCTAGTCAAGGAGGTGACCTATTTAACCAGGGCCACCTCCCTCCTAGGCCTGGGCTGCTCGAGGTCTCTAGAGCCTGGACTCACACCCAGGGCGGTACTCACCACCGCTCCTCAGCCGTCAACACCTTTGCTCACCTGTGCCATCGCGTTTATTTTATTAGGGCCTGGCTTTCCCACTTCCCCTCGGGCCCAGAGCGCTGCGGCAGAGGGCCTAGCTCAGAGCCCCTGCAGGACAGGTGCTGGGTGGACGAGGGGAATGACAGGTGGGCAAGCAACACCTGGAGATTGAGCTGCCCAGATGACGTGAGGCTTAAAGCTGCGCACGGCCCCAATTCCAGAACCGTCTGAAGTGTTTCCCTTTGTCCCCGGGGCCCAGAGCCAGACAGCTCAGCAGCTACACACCAGCTTCCTGCGATGCTTTGAGAAAGTACATGAAAGCATCTTGGCCTGGGGTTTGTTAGGGGAACCAAAACCGTTTTCCCGGGACCCTGAAGTCCCTTGGGCAAGGCAAGGAATGTGCCTCTTGTCCACTCTACTTTCAGAAAAGTTATCAGGAAACAAGCTAAGGGAAATGGCAGGCCCTAGCCAAACCAGGAGCCAAATGGAGGAAGAAATTCTGAAACATCCAGCTGTGGCCTAACCCAGGTTGCGGCACGCCTGAGCTCTTCCAGGATTCTGCGGTTTGCAGTCTGGCCTTCCTGGAGAGAGCCAGCCGCCCTCGGCCTGTGAGCCTTGCCCAGAAAGCAATGAAGCAATGGGAGACAGCGTGTGTGTGTGTGTGTGTGTGTGTGTGTGTGTGTGTGTGTGCGCGCGCGCGCGCGCGCATGCCCGTGCACACATTGAAGCATGCACATCTTGAGATATGCTTGTTCGTGCGAAATGTGGAAGAGAGGACTCCCGAAGTTGGTTGTAGGGACAACTTGTCCTCTGCACAATAGGACTGTGGGCATGTTAAGGAACAGTCTGGCCCCGACTAGCATGGATTGTGACTGCCCCCGTGTGGGGAGAGTGCTGCATGGCTCCCCAGGTCCTCAGACCCTGAAGATTCCTCCTTAGGGAGGGATGAAATTACTTTTCTTTAAAACTGTGTCATTAAAACGGGGCTAAACCTTTTAGACTCTGTGCTGGGATGCAGGGGCAGGGCCTGTAGATACTGAGATGCAAGCCTAGAGTCACCTTGCATGGCCTGGAAACACCCCAGAACCAGCAACACCCCATGCTTTACTGAAAACTGTTCCCCATTTTGTGACCAGGTCACCGGCACGAGGTTGGACTCCCTAATTTCGTCCATTTAGGCCATTGCTCTCCCAGCCCAGGGACGGGGGAGGCCTCTTTAGTACGTGCAAAGGCCCAGTGTGTCCTCCTGTCCTATCATCCAGTTGTTAGCAGAGCTGAGCCCGGATCACTTTTCATTCCTTTGTGCAACATGCCTTATCTTCGGTTTCTGTTCAGGAACCATTTGGGTTGAGCTGAACCAGTGGGAACACGGGAGCCAGTTCACAAATAGGTCACAAATGGCAGGTTCTCTGCGGCCATACGTGACAGTAGGTCCAGGTGATGATGAAGTCCATTCGCGGATATTATTCCAAGAGTTTCTGTTCACATTTTCCCAGGGTACTGTTCTCCCATAATGCCAGTGACATTTCTGGTGCAACCGGGGTATTTTCCCGCGTCTCTTCCCATGCTGCCTACCCCCCCCCACCCCAACCCCCCCCACCCCCATCGTGCTCCTCCACTTCCAAATGCCATGTCACAACAGCACTTGGACGTGTTTTTCTCAACTGTCATCAGCTCCAGCTGGCAAGACCAAGTTCTTGAAACACAGGAAGCATCCAGCGGAAAATATTTTAATAAAACAGACTCCTCATAAAATATTGTTCTGGGGGGGAGAAACCAGCCCCACCAATCTGTCACATTGTGTTGGGAGACACAGAAGACGAGCCGGCAGGCAGGAGCCAGGTCCTAACAGGCCTTTGTCACGGGGCGTTCCGTGCGGGGTGCGTGGGCTCGCCGCCTAGCCCTTTAATCTAGCCTGGATTTTCTGGACTCGCGCATCTTTGTCTCCGCTGGGAATATCAAAGTGCATCAGCAACTTAGAGGGTTCGGCCGGTGGCGGGAGATAGGAGATCTTTGAAGTGGAGGGAGAGGTTCTGTCCTCCTGACTTCTGCCCCAACTCTCGCTTCCAAATAGCACATTAAATAATTAACTTTGTGGACGGCAAGATGGAGCTGATGCACAATAAGACAGTCTCCACAGCCTCCCGCAGCGGCTCAGCGTCTGGAATGCATCAAGGCCCAGTAACATCTCTGCCAGCTCCCTGGCTGGCCCACCATTGGAGTCCAGGTCTTCCTTTCCAGATGATGTCCATCTGTCCATTCATGCATCCGTTCATTCAGCACATAGCTTCAAAAACCTACCAGGTGTGAGCTCTTTGGGATTTTTCAAAGAGGAGCCCTTTAAAGAGAATCCCCATGCCGATTCTTCTTGGACTTGCATTTTCCCAAAATGAAATTTTCTCCTATGTCAGATGTTCTTTCCGGATCAAAGGTGGGTGTCCCGGCCCCTTACAACCATCTGATGGCAGTTGGAAGAACGCTTCGGAAAGATTTCTGGGGAAAACCTTACCTGTTTTTCAGTTAATACCAGCTAATTAATATTCAGTGACTATTTCTTCTCCAGAAGTACTAGCTACTTCCATTATTATTCAGAGCGGGCTGGTGGAATGCCCTGAGGATTCCCCAGGGTGAGAGCCGGGGCTAGGAGGGGTCAGGCAGCGTGGGCTGTGGGTCGGAGGCCAGTGAGCAGCAAGTACAGTCAAGTGCCTCTTCTGTTCTAGGCCCTCTTCGGCGGGTATTTGTTTCTTCTTCCACCGAATGGGAACTTGGGCTCAGAAAACGCATTTGACCAGTGAGCCAGTGGGTCATCTGGTTAGCAGGTGGCAGGGCCACGACTCCACATGCTACTTGATTTCATTCTCTCCGTTACGCTCTGCCGCCCACGGGGGCCCCCTTGTCACTTCTGCGGTTCTGTGTCCTAAGATGACTTGCCCCACATGCTACCCTTCCCGTCTGGCTCCTTGATGTTGGGATCTAGAGCTGTTCGGTCGTCCTTCAGGCAAAGAAGCAGCGTCCCCTGGTGCCTGAGTGCTTCTGCCTGCGACCTTTACTGAACCATCCCTTAAGACTGTGAAAGGCAGGCAGTGGCTCTCACCTCTCACAGAGAAACTGAGGCTCAGAGAGAGATTTTCTAGTAGAACTGGCCGAAGGTCTCTGGGCCAGAAAATAGTGCAATCAGCTGTTTGATAACACAGGCTTCACCCCTTCTTCGATACGATCCGAGCTTTTTTGTTACGAACCTAAGTATGACTCTGAGTTACTCTGAGTAACGAGGACAGCGGGGGCTGAAGTGGGCACGAGGAAGTTCCCATCTCCCACCCGTTAAAGGTTATTTCAGCTGCAGTATGCATGGCTGTCAGGCCCTCCCTTATTTTCCCTTTGGCCTCCCAGGGATGGGAGAATTTCCCTTCCAGAGTGATGCTTAGAAGGAGCCGGTGGCAAACCCTCAAAGGCAGCGCTGGGCTCGGTACCACCCACCCCTCAGGATCATGCTCGCCATGCAGACAGAGGACTGACCTCTCTTTGCCAGGCCGCTCATCATTTGTTCCCCGTGGGGGGGGCCAGGCAGTGGCCAGGACAGGGTACAGGTCAGAGTCGCATACAGCCTACACCTTGCTTGGTCTTCACAACCCAAAAGGGTAGGGCTGTCTTCTGAGTGTTAATGTTCAAGAGGCTTGCAGTCAGTATAGATCAGAGACCCACCCAGTGCTGACCCAAGTGCAGAGCCTGAACTCTTTTGTCTGCACACCTTTGTCTCCCCTCCAGCGGGCGAGCCAAGCCCCTCCCCCACGGGAGACCTGACTGGCTGCAGGCTGCTTATTTGAAGTATTCAATGTACTAAGTAGGAATGGTCAGGATTCAGGCACCGAGGGCCCACCAGCTATTGCCCTGCTCACCTTGCTGGCCAGATCTTTACATCTGCTCTTTTCAAATTTTGAATTGTCTGTAAATTTTGTTTGTCTGTAAAAATAACCCAATAACCTTACAATCCAGAAGTTGGGCAGAAGAGACCAGATCATTCTGAACCTCCCTGCCTACTAGCGTTTCCACACGTTACCCTCTGGTCTTTTTCCTGTATATATCTTGGAAAGCTGCAGCGTCCTTGCGGTATTCCATCCTGTGAACTTGCCCCATGGTCTTAGCACCCCTGCTGTTCACGACTGTGGCAAGATCGCATTTTGCGTCCATGCGTCGGCCACCCCACCACGCCCCCTCCTGTTGGATCTGTCCATGGCTCTGGTGTTTGCTGACGTGAAATGCCAGAAAAAAAATGCCCATGTTCTTAAAGCTTTTCTCATCTGATATCATCATAAGGAATAGAATGATTAATAACTACCATTAGTCAAGAACTGCGGGCTAAGCACTTTATATACACCATTTCATTTAATCCTCGTGAGAAATTTGAGGGGGTTAAGGTATCATTAGCTCTATTTTATAGAAGTAGCTGAGACCCTGAGAGGTTGTCACTGTCCTGTACCCTTACCCGGTCCCAGAGGCAGATTTCTAAATTACTAAGTAACTTGGTAAAAGACTTGTACCACTTTGCACTCCCACCAAAACTCTGGACTGCCTGCAAAACTGAGTCTGGAGCCAGAGCAACATGTGGCTGCATTAGGAATCTTTTTTTTTTTTTTTTAAGGTTATTTATTTATTTAGAGAGTGTGCGTGAGTGGGGAAGGGGAAGAGAGAGAATATCCCAAGCAGGCTCTGAGCCGTTAACACAGAGCCCCATGCGGGGCTTGAGCTCACGAACCTCAAGATCATGACCTGAGCCGAAACTGAGAGTCGGATACTTAACTGACTGAGCCACCCGGGCACTCCCAGGAGTCCCTCTGACCAAGGAGAAATTCTGCAGGTTGTGCTGGCTGGGCAGATAGTCTGTGCACCAAACGGCCAGCCCCTGCTGCTGAGGAATTTGTAGAGTCTGATCTTCCAAATTGCACTGTGTGACGCCAGCACCCAACGCCCCAGAAGATTAATATAAGATCAGAAGAAGCTGCCAGAAGCATTTAGTGAGAGCTCTGCCCAAAGCCAAGGTCTCAGAACACTGCTGTTGTGTCCCTTTGGGCCAAGTGCACACATGCTCTGGCCAAAGGTCATGTGCCACTCCCCGCCATTTCCCCAAGACCTGGGCTCACTCAGCACAGCCCTCATGGTGCTGGCCTCAGATCCCAGCAGGTTAGAGGCCTGCTATCTCCTACCCAGGCCCAGAGCTGCCCCAGGGGTGTGATTGGTGAACTGTTGCCAGGGCAGTAGCCTAGGACTCTGGTGCCAAAGACAGATCTGGATCAGCATTTTGCCCACTAGCTGCCAGCCAGAGATCCTAGGCAAGACTTTTTGCTCCCTGCCTTTTTTTTTTTTTTTGAGAATGTGAGCCAAGGAGAGGGGCAGAGGGAAAGAGAGAGGGGGGAGAGAGGGAGAGAACCCCACGCAGGCTCCACACTCAGGACCCAAGACCCTGGGATCATGACCTGAGCCAAAACCAAGAGTCAGACGCTCAACCAACTGAGCCGTCCAGGCACCCCGCTCTCTTTATTTATTTATTTATTTATTTTTTAAACACAATGCCTGTTCACCTCCCAAGGAGCACGATTTGGGGAGCCGCCCACAGGAGCCACCCTGGCATGCTGAGTTGGCGGGGCACAGCGGTCTCCCCTCCTGCAGGGACTACTTGTCAACAGTCTGAAGCTTACCCTGTTGTCCTCCCCACGAGCTGCACCTCCCCTTCCCGTGCCCACAAGGCCCGTGGCATCCCTGACGCCACACTGACCTGCCCGTTGTATTCTCTTTGCATCACCCACGGGGCTCTGGGAGCTCCTCCAGGCCAAGGGCCATGTACCCTCAGCTTTAACTCTTCAACTCCCAGACGGAGCCTAGCCTAGGCCTCTGCTCAGCGACGTTTACTGAATAAATGGACAAGGGAATCACGGAAGGCGGGATGAAGCTCATAGCACCCTGGAGATGGGGAAGGGGTATCAGTTAACCACAAACGTGGAAAGAGTGCCTACTGTGTGCCAAGTGTGATTGGGGTGTGACTGTGAAGCTACCAGCACCTCTCCCGCCCACACCGGAGATCCAGAAACTGCCATCAGCCCCAGGAGCAAGTCTCCAAGGTGCCAGCTGGGCCCTGGGCCCCAGGGATAGGGACAGCTGTGTGGGCACTCACCCCCTGGCAGCCTGCCAGGGCCACTCCCTGAGTAGTCGGGAGTCCAAACACCAGAGCAGAAGGTCCCAGACCCAATTAGCAATGTGAGAGACCCCGGACCCCACTCAGGCCCCTTCCCCCTCTCCCATAGCGGGTTCTGGGCCCTGGAGACAAAGCCACATGCCAGAAGCCGGACGTGGAGCTTGAGCCCAGCCTGGAAAAGCAGGCGCTGCCGAGGAGTCGCCGGGGACATGCAGCAGCCCAGGAAAACACAGGTCCCCCTTGTCCCCAGCCACTTCTGCCTGCTGCTCGGAGGGAAGGAGCCCTCCCGGGAGCTGTCATGACAGGGAGAGTTGGTTCCAGCTGAGAACCCAAGTCTTCAGTGCCCCCCCCCCACAGCAGGCGCCCCACCCGCAAGCCCTGCTGCTTTCAGCCTCCTCTGAAAGCTTGGCCACCTCTCCTGAGCCCCTCCCTTGTCCGGGCACCTCACCCATCACCCTTTCTCAGGGCCTGTTTCAGGCCCAGCACCTCTACATGTCACGGTTAACCTGCCCCCTCCCCCCCAACTCCCTAAAAGCCTTCACGGCGCAGGTGTGTTCGCCCATTCAGCCAGTGAAGGAGCCAAGGCTCTAGCAGGTGGAATGGCCTGCCTTGGATCCACGATGTGCACCTAGGTCTACAGGGCCCCCCGGCCACGCCCACTGTCTTCTCCCTAGGCACCCTGCCCTTCGCCACTGCTCCCACGGCCCCCACAGGAGACTCAGGCAGAGAGCAGGCAGAGGCTGTCCTCGGGTGAGGGGCAGTCGTGACTCTTCTGGGTAGGAAACGTGTAGATGGTATCCCCACGCCCATCTACTCTCTACCAAAGAGCCTGAAGAATGGGAAGGTGAAGTGAAGCCCATGTCCTGTGTCTGGGCCTCTCTGCCTATGAGAAGGACTGGGAGGGGCACCTCGGGCATGGGTGTGGAGCATGTGAAATTGACACTAGGGATTTTTCACAAGAAGGAATGAATGAATGAACATGCACATTGACAGTCAAACAGATGGAATGATGACGATCAGAAAGGTAAAGGGAACAGCCAACCTGAGAGAGAGAGAGATGAGGTCAGGCCAGTAAGCCCCCCTGCTGCCTCCCCAGCCCTCACTTCACCCCCTAACCTCGCACGTCACCTCAGTCCTCCAGCGGGTTTGAGGCCCTCCTCCACCACCTGGTCCCTACCAACATGGCCAGCCTCTTTTCCTGAAACTCCCACCCTGACCTCAAGCACCTTGTGCCCACTCCTCCCAGAGACCCCTGCAGCCTCCTCCTCACTCGGGATCGGAAGGCCAGCTCCCACACCACCTCCCGAAGGAAGCCTCAACCAGGAGTCCCTGAGCCAGGCATGCCCCCACCACTGCCCTCTGTCAGGGCATGTGCCCAGTGGGGTGAGAAAACACTCCCATCTCCCAGCTACCCATCCCCACAGACCAGCTGACCTGACAGGAAGAGCACCCTCTGCTGGTGATCTTGACTCATTACAGCAGTGATTCAGTCTTCTGTTTAAAGTATTGTCACGTAGCACTGAGTGCAAAGATCCAGTGTCCAGCAGGTTCTGTATCTGTCTGCAGACAGAGACCCCTGTCTGCAGAGACCCCTCTGACTTGCTTCAGAGCTATCTTCTATTGTTTTAATCTCTTCATATGCCTGGGTTTGGTCCAGGGTTGTGTTACAGTATTGGAGAGATGGTGTGGGAATTGTGATGTGCTATAGATAGCACCCACCCGGGGACCACTAACCCTGACCAGGAAGGTCTTTGAAAGCAGGATACACCTTCTATTCATCCTTGAACACCTAGGGAAGACCCTGCACTAGATGAAAATGCCCAGAATCTGTTTGTTAACAGGTGAACGTGGCGTATGGACAGTAATTGAATATGTAACTGTGTGCTGGGCATGAGGCCAAGCCCCTTATGAATAATGTCATTCAACTTTGTGACAACGCCATCAGGAGGGCTGTGGAGCCCCCATTTTGCAGATAAGAAACTGAGGTGCCGGGAGGTAAAATGACTTTCCCAAGGTCCTCTGTCTGGCTGGGACATGGGGGGGTGGGTGTGGAAAGCCGGACAGAATGGCATCTACTGGGCAGGCAGGACCTGGCCTTGTCCTGAGGCCTGTCCCCACTCATCAGCCCAACAGGAGCCTCGTAATCAAAGGATGCCAGAGCGGCCATTTACAAAGTAAAGATCCTTTGTTGCCGGAGTGAAATGATCCCTTAAAAAATGATCACCAGCTCCCCTCGTTACCTCTGGAGACCAAGTCCTTGCTGATTTTTTTTCCCCTTCCTTATCTCAAGTACATTTAAATGTCAATTAAATTTGAAATATCTACATTTGTCAGCATTTCATTTTGGGCCAGCGTGACGTGCTGCTGATTTGTCCACGCGATGTGACACATGAAAAAAACTCTCGAGATGCAGATCTTCCTCATTAAAAAATAAGCCCATGCGATCCCGGCACGGCAGAGAGCCACAGAGCACGTCCCTGCTTCCTGACGCCGTGTCTCTGACATGGTATTTAAAAAGGAACAGCCGCGCCTGTCACCACTGTCACGCGCGCGCGCTAACCGGCGACACGTTAAACCAAACATTAGAAAGGGTTCGGGAAGTCATCTGCATGGGAACTCCGAGCCGAGATGAGGTGGGCAGAGGCGGGAGCAGCCGTGGGAGATGATGGGGCCTGAATGGTGATGGACAGCGAGCCTTTCTTTCTCGCCAAGACTCTGGCAGCCCCTCGCTGGGTAGCCAAGTTCACCACGACCTGCCTTTTCACAGACAGCTCTTTGTGTATAATCAAATCCAGGCGAGTGGTGGGTGGCAGACTGCAGGCTAGTAGCTGAATTGGGTTAATGAGGGAAGAGGCACACTTTTTTTTTTCCCTATTCTGCCTTAAGCTAATAAAAAATTTAAACCTGGACATTTTCAACGATTCATCCTTTATCTCTGACAAATATCTGACTCCGTGTTTCATAGGAGGACATGAGCAGCTGAATTTAAATCAGTGTATTTTGAAACCTCACCTTTTATTAAAAGTGGAAGGGGGAGCAGCCTACCCCTTATTGCATTGTCTCAGATCCGCAGAACTGAAGAGGCAGGATCACAAAGTGGTGCAGAGTCAAGCAGATCCGGATTCCTGGCTCCACCTACGGCTGCTGTGTGACACTGGGCAAGTGAATACCCCTCTCTGAGCCTTGGCATTTTCTGCAAAGTGAGGATGTGACAAAGGAATTAAGGAAACTTATGGCCACCATTTAGCTCGTGTCATCACCCTCATCCATGTGGCCCAAAGCCCGAAAACACTCTGATCTGACCAAACCACCTGGCAAGGGTCCTCATCACTCTTGAGAGACAAGACAGTATATTCCAGAAACACTCTGGGCCTCATGTGGAACCCACGGCCCAGCCCGCCTTGCCTTGCCTTGCCTGGAGAGCCAACTGGAGAGGGAAAGTGGCTCCCTCCTGCCCCTCTCACCCCGGACCACACCAGTGTGTGGATGCCCTGGACTTTGACAGGGGTGTGAACTACAGCAGCCTGGTTTCATGAAGCCAAGGTCCAGTCTAGCACAAAGGCTTCTTGCTCCTCGGTGACTCCAGACCTTCCTGGCATGCAGCTAGTGTGCCAAGGTGTGATCACTGCCTTCTGGTCGAAGCCAAGGAGGAGAGCATACTTGGATTGAAGGGTGTCGGAAGGGTACTCGGGATGGATTTGAGGGACACCAAGGAGCTTCATTCAGTTTGGCCTAAGGAGAGGTGTGTGTCCCATTGTATGCATCTGCCAACAGCCCGGCTGACAGGACAGTGAGGGCCCTGGCCTGGAATCCCTGCTTGTGACTCCCTGGCCAGGTCACGGGGTCATCTCTCTCTCCTTCACAGTGATGCCCCATGCTCACCTAGCACTCGGGAAGTGCCTCTACCTGGAAGTGTGGACGGATGGATGGATGGACTAATGATAGTCTCGTCCTCTGTAAAATCAGTGCAGTGAAACACCTCCCTGCTAGGCTGTTGGGAGGGGTGCAGATAATCTGTGTAAAGCCCCTGGCACAGTGGATATTATTTTAAACGTTTTTCCGAGACTCCTCCCTGCTCCTGTATACCCAACACCCGCACCCCCAAATGTGGTCCCACTCTGGGGTCTCAGCATCTCAGAGGATAGACGGGGAACCTCAGGGGACGCTTTTATACTGTAGCCCCAAGTGATGAAAGGGACAGGCGCTGTGCGGAGGCTCCAGAAAGGTGGGTGAGATGAACAGGGGCTGCTTCATCTCCCCAGCACACTGCCTTCCATTCATTCCATTGCAAACCTCCATTGCACTAACATTGTGCCCTATGTGGGGATAAAGAGAAGAACGAGGCAGGCCCCTGCCCTTGAGGAGCTTGACTTAGAAACAGAATTGCAAGAGGTTGAGCGGTATGGATAAAGTGCTAAAACACTCAGCCCAAGGGGAAGCTAGCTCCATCCAGGGAGAAAGCTCCAGCTGGGGACGCCAGGAAGACTTTCTAGAGCGCCAGTTGAGTCAAGTCTTCAAGACCGTAGTCAGTGCGGCAGACAGAACAGGTAAAGATGAGAGGGAGGTCTGTGGGGTGTGTAGGGGAGGGCAGGAGGGGGCTGCAGGGGTGGACGGGGTCAGGCGTACGGCACAGTGTCTGCCCTGCCTGCAGCTTGAGCTGGGCACTGCCTCCCTGCAGCCCTCACCCCTGCCCACCCGGCACATTCCACGAGCTCCTTAGAGTGGAGCATGATGAAGCCAGGGTGCCTGTCCACTCCCCACCCCTACTCACCTGCTCAGGAGAACCGTCAGTGCTAGATTTAAACAGTTGTGCAAATCATGCCGTGAATACCTGAGTGTTCTTGTTCTTAACACTTACTGGGTTTACTCACCACACAACCGCCTCGAAATTGCTCTTCGGCGCCGTAGATTTGCAGGTGTCTGGCAGGAAAGCGACAAGGTTGGGTTTGTGATTCAGAGCAGGATTCCAGCGGCTGTGTGGGGTGACCCTTCTGTGCCTCGTTTTATGTCCCAGTGGGTGTGGCAGGAGCCGGGTGGCCTCGTTTCTGTGAATCACATCTTCCTGCTCCAGAGTCCAGAGAACACCCCAGCTAGGCCAGTGCTCTCTCTGGCCTGGGAAGGATGAGTCCCTAATACCCAGGCAGGCAGCCCGGGCAAGGGCAAGAGCCCAGTGACCCGCCACCTCCCTGTGTGTGACCCTGGGCAAGTGGCTTCCCCTCTGGGAGCCTCCATCTCCACCTCAGTATGAGGACAAAGCTCTTGGCCTGCCTAACTTCCAGGGATGGAGGAGGGAGGGGGCTGGGCACGTGGGTGGCCGGGAGCTCCGCAGCTCTGAGCCCAGCCCTGGTGCTGCTTTTAAAAGAGTATATTCTTGGTGACAACTTCCTCAGCACCGGTGATGGCAGATCAGAGCCCAGCCTGCTTTCCTGGTCCATCAGGAATGGCTGCTGTCCGTCACGGCCCTTCTGGTGTGGCTCCCATTTGCTGTTTTGGACATGGTGCCCTTTTATGAAGCGAAACCTGGAAGGAATTGTACCCAAAAGCAGAGAAAGGAGCCAGCTCTGGCTGGGGGTGTTGGGGAGGAGACTGCCCCCTCACCCTCGGCCCTGGGCACCACTATGCTGCCTGTTCCATCCACTCCTGAACTTCACCTCTGCCCCCGCCACCAGTCTCCAAGCTTGCCCAGCCCGGTGGGCAGGCCTAAGCAGCAGCCGTGGGGCCCACATGTGACCCCAGGTCCTGTCCAGCCCAGCCCCCCCTCTCCCAGGCCCACACCTCTCCCGGGCCCTGGTCAGTGTATAATTCATAGCGGCCGCGCAGACCTTCTCGGGGCTGCGTAGTGTTTGTGTTTATAGAGGTAGAGCTCACAGGTGGCTGACAAGGGAGATGTATTTTTTATAACAATGAATATTTAATTTCCACATCACAGATGAAAAAGACTCTCTGAAGAGGCATGTGAGAGAGACTCCAGAGAGAGCCGCTAATCAGAAAAGGGCCTTCTAGCCAGTGCTCCTCCACGTGGCTCACTTTCTTCTTTAACTTTCTATTTTTATTTTTCCATGATTACTGAAGTAGATATGCACATGAAGAAAGCATAGAAGACACAGAAAAATAAAAAGAGGCAGTGGGGGTAGGGAGGAAATCGCCCCTAATCCTGCTAGGTTTTGTTAACATTTAGGTACATCCCTTTCCAGTCTTTTTTCTGTGCGTTTTCCCCTAAGTAGCTGCGAGAGAATGCAATGTGGTTACGATTTTGCATCCTGGAGTTTAGATTTTTCTTTCTTAGAAACTAATTAGAGTTGATGGGTGGGTAATAGCCAAACGTACCACAGTTCACTCCAGCAGATTCCTGTTGCTGTAAGTTGAGGATGTTCCGCGTTTTGATATCCTCAGCATGGCAGCAGTGAACGTCTTTGTGTGTCCTTCTTTGCCACGTTTAGGGTTTTCTTGACAGAATTGGGGTTGCGAGGTCATGGGTGACTGGATCCTGTGTTTAAGGCTCTCAACACCTATGGCAAACTCACGGTTTCTTTTCTGTTTGGGACCAGCTTCCTCACCTCGGGGCCCGTCGGGCCTCCAGCGCCCTCTGGACCCTTCCAGGGAGCCCCTACCCCAGGTTGGCAGAGGGAGGTGGGGGCTAGGCGCGGACGCAGACGCCCCCCTCCCACCCCGCCACACGGAGTTCCGAGGGTGCCTCCTAACTGCCTCTTCTCTCTTGTCTTCCTCTGCCCCAGCCTGGTAAAGCCCTTGCGACACTATGCGGTCTTCCTCTCCGAAGACTCCTCTGATGATGAATGCCAGCGGGAAGAGGGCCCGAGCTCTGGCTTCACCGAAAGCTTTTTCTTCTCCGCTCCCTTTGAATGGTCTCTCCTTCCTTCTTCCATTTCCCTGAGCTCCGCTTGGTGACTCACCTGGGCCGCGTGGGGGAGGGGGGCCAGTGCTGCTTGCCCTTGTGTGCAGGGGAGGGCTGTCTGGAGCCGGTGCCCCCGTGCCACCTCGCGGGTGAGTGAGCGTCCCCCGTGTGTCCCTCTCCCCAGGGTGTTCATTCTGCCAGCCCCGTGGGCTCTGTGGTGAGGAGTGAGGTGACGGGGGTGAGACGGGAGCATGAGTCTCTGTCCCTTGCCCGGGAGACTGCCCTTGACTGTCCTTGGAAGTGGTTATGGATGCCCAGGCCCTCCCTTAGCTCAGCACATCTCCGAAAACCACAGAGATGGAGGGTCCGGTTTTAACCTTAAAAGAAAAAAAAAAAAAAAAAAATGTGGATTGATAGGGAGTGTATGTATTATTGCTGGCAGATCCAAATGTTTCACCGACCTGCCTGGGTTTAGGATGATTTTTATCATTACTGTGTATCGCCTGCACCTCATACTAATTATAAATTGCAGCTTAAAAAGAAAGAAAAAAAGAAAGGTTTGTCCACAGTCCAGTCCAGTGTTAAGCTTTGGTACTTACCCCTTTTTTACCAGTTCTTACCCTCCTACCCACCAGGTCTTCCCAGCCGGGGTGGAGTAGAGGGGCAGCTTTTGTCTGTGTGAACAAAGTTGTAGCGTTTTTAATGGGAGCCTTTTAGAGAAGGGAGCCGCCCTTTGCCGAACACCCACTGGGCCGCAACCACCCTCTAGGGAGTGAGCTGTTAATGCCACCGTATGATTCTTCCCTTCCACCCTGTCCCAGTCCCTTCCCCTGGGCCAGGCCTGTGAGTTCTTCAGGGCACCTAATAAACCCACCATTTCTGCTTCTATAATCCCCTCACCCCAGGGTAACAGGTTCTGCCAGCAGCTCCCCTGTGACCGTGGGCAAGTCAGTCCCCTCCCGATGTCCTCACTTAGAAAGTGGTGGCCTGAGTCCGTGTTGCCTGAGTTCCGCATGGCACCTTCTGTACCTCAGATCTTTTTCTTTAAATGTTTTCTGTTAAAACTTCAGAAAATTAACCTTGTCCTCAGCAATAATATCTCTAATATCATAGGCCTAATATGTCAATTATTATCTCTATTGTTAGTTAAGTAAAGGTTAGAACCATCGGAATAAGACATATTCATCCACATAATCAACTCAGAATCACTTTGCGGATAAAAACGCCCTGCCTGAGTGATGGCCACGGACCCCCCCACCACAGAGGGCAGCGGGTCTCACTCTTTTTAATTAAGTGATGTCTTAATTATTTAAGTAGTGAATAACGCTCACTCCTTTAGCTATGACCTAAGAAAAGTGTAGGTCTGTGTGTGTGTGTGTGTGTGTGTGTGTGTGTGTGTGTGTGTGTCTTTGAAAAGGAACTGGCTGATGTCAGTTAACTCTACTGGACTAAAAATAAATTGCACAGGAAAGGCAAGGAAAAAAAGGAACTGGCCCATCATAAGTCCAAATAAAATGGTTTCTTTTTACTATTTCCTTCCTTAAGTGTAAAGAGCACACGGACTTTTCTCTACCCCTTTGTTGTATTCAAGCTTGGTTAAAAGTCTTTAATTCCTTGGTCAGATGGCTTAGAGTCAGTGGGCACTTTTGAGGTCTCTCCTACATGGCATCTATTGCTACCTTTTGCTCTGTGATCTAGGGTGAGGTACGTAGCCTCTCTGAATTTCAGCAAGATACTGAAGGCTGATGGAGTCCAGACTGTTTGCGGAGCCCTCTCTCTCTGCGGTCTGTTCCCTGCCCTGGTTCCTGCAAGTGTGCCTTTGGGACCAGCAGGTGGCACCCTTCCCCCACTTTACCAGAGCCATGAGCAGTTTCTGCCGGACACAGAGGAACAGTCTCTGTCCTGGCCTTCACTACAGTCAAGTCAGGGTTTATCTGGGCACCGTTGTCCATATACCCAGTGGTGCCCTGGGGGCTCAGGCTTGTAAAGAAGGAAGGTAAGAGAAACTTTTTGTCCCCTATGTCTGAGAAAAACATACAGAATGCTATTAACAGCCTCTGTGCCTGCCGTGTGCTGGGCACCATGGTAGTTAGTTCACATAACCACCGCCAGCAAGAGAGGTACAGTCTGGAATGGGGAAGAGGCTGAGGCTCAGAGAGGTTAAGAGACTTTCCCAAGGTCCCACAGCAAGTGATGGCAAGACCAGAGCTAGAACAGAGGTCAGCACAGGCTGAGGCCCAGACAGTTCTTCCTGAGGGTCCTGAGGCATGCTGGGGAGTTGCCCTGGGGAGATCTTCTCCCAGCTCAGTTCCCCCTGAGCCACAGGGAGGTGAGAGTGCAGCGGCTGGGCTCAGGAATGAGCGGGCTGCCTGTTCCCTTTCTACTCATGTCCCGTTCCTTGCGCCTCATCCGGATGGCTTGCAAGCCCACTCCCCAGTTATATGGTGGGTCCTGTGTTTCCAGAGGAACTAATTTGACTTCCTGGTGCAAATTAGAGCCAAAGCAATTTGCCCAGCATCCCACAGTGAACTGGAGAACCCAAATTCAGCCCCAGGTCTGTCAGATTGCCAGACTCCGGCACTTGCGGGGACCCCAGGCACTCCCGTGTCCCCAGGCCTCCCGGGTGCACTCTTCCTGAGGGGTGGGGGCTGCTTGCTCCTCCCGTGGAGGCCCTGAGTGAGAGGACCCAGCCTGCTCTGCCTCCTCCCAGGCCTCAGCCATATCGGACACTCAAGGAGTCAGACAGCGCAGAAGGTGAAGAGCCAGAGAGTCCAGAGCAGCGAGGCCGGGAGCCCACTGGCCCTGCCCCAGCTCCGCCTGACCGGGCCGCCAGCATCGACCTCCTGGAAGATGTCTTCAACAACCTGGGCATGGACGTCCCGCTGCAGCCACTGGGGCAGGCCAAGAGCTTGGAGGACCTTCGGACCCCCAAAGACCTGAGGGAGCAGCCAGGAACCTTTGACTATCAGGTATGATACCGGTGGGGGTGGGTACGTGCCAGGGCTGGTGCTTTCCACACATGAAGCAGACACCCCCATGTGACAATGAAGGAGACCGAGGGAGAAACAGGGACTTGGCCAGCATCCTCGGCCGATGCTCGATGCTCGGGGTCAATCTGACCACAAACCCTGCTGGGAGGGCCAGCCACCAGACCACCCTCCCAGAGATCACCGTGGAAGATGCCACACCTGAGGGAAATCTGTCCCTCACTTGCATTTGCGCATCAGACTGAGGCATACTGGTGCTCTGCTCTCCTAGGACCCCGGCCCCACCCCCAGGCAGGGCTTTGACCCCTGATCGGAGTGCGATTGCTCCCATCCCCACCAAGTCTTCTTGGAGAACCTTTGGATCAAAACTCCTGGATTCTGGAATCTTTGCCTGGGGCCTTGCAGTCCCCCACATTCCCTCCCGCTCGCAAGCAGAGGCTGCCGAGTCCCTGGGTCTGTGGAACTCAGAACACACCCCTGGGTGCAGTGATTCGAGCGCACGCCCCTCAGGGAGTCACGTTCCCCTGCTGCTGAGGATGAAGTCCAGGCCACGCGAAGGGACATGACACCCAGGTAGTGGAGCTTGTGAGTGGCAGAGCCGGGACACGGCCCTCTTCCCTGGCAGCCAGAGAAGCAGCCGTTGCCCAGGCCCCGGGCCTCACTCACCCTCAAGCTCACAGGTGATTGAAAGTGCCCACATTCTTTGAAAGATAAAATAGGCCCAGCCAGTAGATGGTCAACACATGGAGTCGTTTTCCTAAAACTGCTTGGTGACACTGATGTGAGAGGACAAGGGCTTTTTCTGGAATCCCTTTGTGCAGTGAGAAAAAAGCCTGGCTTGGAGTCTGAGAAATGAGGAAAACAGAAAAGCCTGGGCTTGGCATCTGGACAGACCTGGGCCCTCTGCTGGTGTTCTGGGCCCAGCTGCTCTGAGTCCCAGGGACCCGATCGGCCACACGCCTGGGATCAGAGCCGCCGCGCCCGCCAGGCACATGGGAGGGGCACATGGCTGTGTGCTGCCTTCCAGTCCTTCCAGGTCAGTCTCTGGTCGCTGCCTCCCCCTTTCTCTCCAACAGAGGCTGGACCTGAGCCGGAGCGACCGGAGCCGCGGGATGCCAGCGGCCTTGAAGCTCACCCACCCGTACAACAAGCTCTGGAGCCTGGGCCAGGACGACATGGCCATCCCCAGCAAGCCGCCGGCCAGCTCCCCCGAGAAGCCCTCACCCCTGCTCGGGAGCTCCCTGGCTCTGCCCCGCAGGCCGCCGCCTCAGGACAGCATCCTGAAGCCGAGTGACAAGGAGGAGGCGCCCACCCCCACTCTGGGCAGCATTACCATCCCCCGGCCCCAGGGCAGGAAGACCCCAGAGTTGGGCATCGTGCCTCCGCCCCCCACCGCCCGCCCGGCCAAACTTCAGGCTGCCAGTGCTGCCCTCGCCCTCGGAGACTTCTCAGAGAGGCTGCCAGCTGAGCAGGAAAGGCGAGCTCCCCTGAGTCCAGCCCCGTTCCCCGGGCTCCTCCCCAGCGCTGCCCCCCAAGGCGCCCCCGAACGGCTGCAGCCCCTCAGCCTGGGCCCGGGGGCTGCAGACACAAGCGGTGACGCCCTGCTGGCCCTCCTGGACCCACTTAACACAGCCTGGCCAGGCAGCACCCTTCCACCAGGACCTCCAGCCCCGAATGTAGCCACCTCACTCACTCCCCAGTTCAGCTTCCCCCCAACAGGGACCCCCACCCCATTTCCACAGCCGTCGCTCAATCCCTTTGTGCCATCCGTGCCAGCGGCTCTGCCCGCCATGTCCCTGGTCTCCACACCAGCCGGGCCTTTTGGGGCCCCGCCTCCTTCCCTGGGGCCAGCTTTCGCCCCCAGCCTCCTGCTGTCCAGCTCTGGCTTCTGTGTCCCACATAGAGCTCAGCCCAACCTGTCTGCCCTCTCCATGCCCAACCTCTTCGGCCAGATGCCCGTGGGCACCCACACCAGTCCCCTGCAGCCCCTGGGCCCCCCGATGGTCGCCCCTTCAAGGATCCGAACATTGCCCCTGGCCCGCTCAAGTGCCAGGGCCGCTGAGGCCAAGCAGGGGCTGGCTCTGAGGCCCGGAGACCCCCCTCTCCTTCCTCCCAGACCCCCACAGGGCCTGGAGCCAGCACTGCAGCCTTCGGCTCCTCGAGAGGCCAAAGACCCCTTTGAGGATTTGTTACGGAAAACCAAGCAGGATATGAGCCCGGCCCCGGCCCCAGGCTCAGTAGAGCAGCTCAGGAAGCAGTGGGAGACCTTCGAGTGAGCCGGGCCACGCGCCGAGCCGCCTGCCGCCGGGCTCCGAGGCTGGCCGGCCCTGCTCCCCTGCTCTTCTGTGTCTGCCCAGGTTCTACCGGTGGGACAGGATGGGACCCCTCTCTGCCGCCCCTCTCTCCCCTCCACACCACCCGGCTCTGAGGTCTGGCCGCTGGAGAATGGTGCCCGTTCTGGCCTGGGAATGGGCCCAGCTCCTGGGCACCCACCCCACCCTGCCACCTCCCCTCCCCCCTGCACCCTTGATTAGGTTTTGCACTAAAGAGGTCAGCTGGGCGAATGACTGTCCCAGACCAGGTCCGACCCACCATCCCCCTGGAAACCTCCCACCGGGAGCCCCGGGCCTCCACGAGGCTTCTCCTTCCCAGCTCTGTTCTCTTGCCCCAGCCACAGCCTGGCCCTGCACACCCCCGCCGGAACCAGCACAGGCGGCAGTGGTGGCCTCAGCGTGGGCTCGTCTGTACCAGACACATGTGGTTTGGAGTTCGGAGTAAGGAGCCCCCGTCCCGGGCTGGAGAGCCTGCCTACCCGGAAGGGCATTTGCAGCCTTCTCAGGCGATACCCACACTCTTTCTTTCTTTCTTGAGTCTTTACCCCAATCCCAGCCTTCAGTTGTTCCTGGCTTGGTAGGGATTTGGGGCTGAGGGATCCTGGGGAACCCTCTGGTAGCCAAACCCAGCCCCAGCCAGCCGTGCATGGGGGCTGGGAGCACCAGCAACACTGATTTGTGGAAGAAAAAATAGCAGCAGGTAAACTGAGTGCATTAGAAGGAGTTGGGCCACCGTCCTGTGCTCTTCCTCTCACACATACTCGAACGGAGCCCAGCTGCTGATTGCGTGGGACTGTGGGGGAAGGGCTGAGAAGCAGGCACCCGGAGCCCCCCTGGGAAGCCAAGCCTAATGCCACAGATGGATGCAAGAGTCCCAGCTGCTGATCAGTAACGGGCAGGGGTGCTGAGCCCTTCTCCAGGACCGGGGGAGTGGATGAACTTGGCATTTTGCAGCCTGGAGGCTGGAGAAGGGCAGGGAGCCGCCCCCGCCCACATAGCGTAGAAATTCCTGAGGCCAACGTCACCAAAGCTAAATTGAAATGTTTTGTTATTGTTTCTTTTATCTATCTTTTCCTTTCTACTTTATTGATTTGATGATTCTTAAAATTGACTAGTTTCAATAAACCAAGTTAAAATATGGCCCAACCATTTAAGAAAACAACCATCTGAGACATGCAGGAAATTGTGAGCATTTTGACCTGATTTCTCATTTCCTATTTGTGAATGGTCAGACATAGAGTCTCAGAGGTGTCTGACAGGGCCAGGGGGCTCCTGGAGGCCCCCGGAACCCCAAGGAACCTTGTCATTGTCTGAGGGACCCTGTGTGGGTCCGTGAGGCTGTGAGGGCTGGCCCTGAGTTTCTCAGCCACCGGGCGTGGAGAGCTGCTGGCGCAGCGCACGGCCCCTCCCTGAGTCGGTCACGGCCCCCTCTCTCAGTCTCCGAGTGTTCTCTGCCCACGAAGGTGGAGAGGGAGCCACGTGGTGTCCGGGCACATGAGCTTCTCAGGTGTTTCCGCACCAGTTCCCGATCCGCCCACCCGTGCTGGGCAGACCCCTGAGCCCCATCAGGGACAAAGCGTGCGATAAGGGATACTGTGGGGCCCCAGGGATGCAGAGCCCACCCTGTGGTCGGTCTCCCTGGCTGTGCTGGGGGCTGCTGGCGCGCACTCCGTGTTCTCGAGAGCATTGTTGTCTCTTCTCTGGCCGGATTGAATTTGCACCCAAGGATGAATGTTGTGTGCGTTCAATAAAATCTTGGGGAAAAGGTTGGCATTCCTGTGTCCTGAGGAAGCTCTGGCGGAAGGGGGGAGTCAGAGCAGTCGGGAGAATTTGACCCCTGGCCTGCTCCCCGGCCTGTTCCATCTGAGCCTCTGAGACCAGGCACTTCTCCCTCTCGAGGAGGGCAGAGGAGGTGGGCTAGTCACAGGCGTGCACAGGCCTGGCCAGTCCTTGGAGCAGAGCTGCAGATCAGCAATGGTGTGGAAAGTGCCCGGGCTCCAGGGAACAAGTTCAAGGGAACAGCAGGAAACTCAGCCCCACAGATCTGTCATTAGCAAGGGCAGAGCCTTAAAACCAGGCAGTACCCCTGTCGTGTTGGGTGAGATTGGGACCAAGCACCCATAGTAGGTGTTAAACACACCCAGTCACCCTTCATGTGGTCACGTCCCTGTCTCCAGGCTGCGCTTGTAAAGGACAAGAGATGACAACATAGGGCTCCCAAGAAAGTGGCATTTTTATTTATTGGGGTTCCAGGTGTCTGCAAGAACACAGGTTTGCCAAATACCTGATTTAATAAAGTAAATAACCAAGGCACCAGCTGTGGCTAAGGTGCTGCTACCAGATGTTTCCTCCCCCACCTTCCCAGGAGTCATGGTGGAGAAAGGTGGGGGAAAAGTTCCCACCTCCTATCGGATAAGGACTAAGCAAGACCCTTACCCGAGCGTTCAGGGCCCTTCCCAGCCCAGCCTCAGCTGAACCCCTCGGTCTCAGCCACCCACATGCCCCCTTACCCCTCGTCACCACGCGGTTCTCCGTCAGATTTGGTCCTGTGCCTCTAGAAGCTGGCTGAGACCCCCAAGGGGAGCCGGGTAAAGCCAACCGCCAATTTAAAAGTAGAAAGGGGTTCCCTGGCCTTGGCACTGGAGGCGCTGGCCTAGGAAACAGGGACAGAAGGGCATGTCTCCAGGTCAGGGACAGAGGGACCCCATGAAGCTGGGAGGAGGCCCGGCGGGGAGGGGGGGGGGTTGCCCCTCTGGGTTCAGTGTGATGGCTTTACCAGGGAAGGGACTGGAAGTAAAGCAGCACATTCTTCGTCTGTGTCTGTGTCTGCAGGACCAGCCCTGACACAAAGGGGCCATGCCAACATCTGCTGAGTTCAGCAAACAGCTCTGAGGGCTTCCTGCGAGTCCTGAATCCACCTCCCCCCGCCCCCCAGCCATTTAGAGAGATGACCTGTCTGTAGGTGAAGGAGTGGCCTCACCAGGCAGCTGTGACAGGGGAGTGCCGGCCCTGGAGAACCAGAGGTGATCAGCTGGGGGCGGGGGACAGAGGTTTTGCTTCTTTATCCTCTGGCCTTCTTGCAGGCCCCCAGGAAAGCCCCCCCTCCCCCAACCAACCTCCCCTCGGCCCCAGCCAGAGGGACAACCCTTCCTGAAACCTAAAGGGGTGACCCAGACAAGCCAGTACCAGACAACGCCCTGAGCTCTTTCCCCATCGTCATCCACTGATCCTCACAACAGCCCCGTGAGGTAGGCAGAGGCGGCTTTCCCCAGGCCACCAGCCACGGCAAGGTGGGAGAGTGCGGGGCGGCGCGTCCTCTGCTCCCGCAGAGCTGCCCTGGTCGTGGTCCGACCCTGTTACAGGCCAGAGACAGCTGCCTGAAGGAGCATTTGTCCTGGGAGCCAGGGGCCACTAGCTGATGGCTGCCCCCGCTCCCAATTTCCCAGTTGCCTCCAGGGTGGGGGCAGGGAGGGAGAAGATGCCAGAGCCAGAGGCCTCGGTCCTCGAGCAAAGCCTTGGCCTGGCTTCCTGGAGAACGTGTATTGCCCCTGCCCCAGGGCAGCAAAGGTTATCCTCACGGCCCAGCCGCCCCTCCGTGGGATCGCCTGCACCCACTACACGGTCCTGTGCGCACACAGCAAGGACATGGACCTGCCCACAGCCCCATCCAGAACACGCACGCAGGCGTCTGCAGATCAGCAGTCCCCAGGTACGTGCCCCCACACACCTCCGAACGCACCGCGTGCACCCACGTGTGCCCCTCCCCCGCACAGCGGTCCGCTTGCCGAGGCAAGAGCCGGCAGATCGGATGGAGCCTCGACGGCCTTGCCAGGTTCCTGTCTGCTCCCCTTGGTGCTCCCCTCGGTGCTCCCCTCTCTAGGGGCAGATGCAAGGGCTGGCGGCAGAGGTGACGCTTCCCCGGCAGATTTCCTGGGCTCTGCGGCAGCTCCGGAAGGCCAGCGAGAGGCCAGCCACTTCCCCGCAGGCTCCCGGAAGGGCCTCCGTGGGTCCTCAGGTAGAAACCATCCGGGACCTCGCAGGCGCTGGAGCCAGCAGCCACGCAGGCCTAGATGAGTCTCTCCTCGGGCGGCACCTTGAGGACACTGTCCATCTCCAGCCGGGCCCCGGCCACCTCCTGCTGGCTCGGGCTGTAGGTGCCCTCTGACTGGCGGCGCTTCCTGGCTGCCAGGATCCCTGAGAGGAGGCCCAGAAGGAGGAGCAGGAGGCAGGCGCAGGCCGCGGGCACCGCCACCTCCAGCAGCGGGAACGGCAGCGGCAACGGCAGGCCCTTCTGCAAGAGACCGAGGCCCGAGGCCTGAGACCGGGGAGGAGGAGCGTGCGAGCCTGCGCCAGGGATTTTCCGTGGTCTCATGAAGGGGGAGTGAGGACCCTCCCTGGTGCCTCTAAGGACGCGAATCTTTGCTTTATTTTGTTCACTGGTAAATACCAAGTGCCCAGAGCAAGGCCTACGTGGTAGCGCTGGGTAAGTATTGAAGGAGAAAACAGAGGCTTGGCCCAGACCCCCCACAGGACTAGCAAGCCGGCACCGGCCGTGTCCCCCAGTGCCCACGCCGTGGCCACACTACCGCCCTTCGGTCTTGAATCCCAGCTTCAGGCCCTTCCTTTAGTGGCCAGAGATGGCCCCTGCCACCAGCCTCCCACCTCGGCCTCCCTGTCCCTGCAGTAAACTCGGAGGCCACGGGGACTTGATCCCTCCCCATCCCAAAGGGTGGTCTGGTTTTTGTAGTGTCTGTGGAGACCATGCAAGTGGGAGGCCTCTCGGGCAGCAGTAAGAGAGGCTGCCCGGCCAGGTGGCCTGTGCAGGGCAGGAGGGGGGAGGGCAGGCTGACCTAGCAGATGGGGAGCTCAGAATCCACCAGGGTCTGCCCAGCTAGGGAGACAGACCAGGCTTTAAGGGGCCCAGGAACCCTCTCCATCTCCAGTCACAGACTCCCAGGATGCCACCACCAAAGATTCTACAGGCCTGGAATTAAGTGCCCCCCACCCCCCGCCTCCAAATCACCAAATTCCGGGATTCTAGAGCCCAAGGGTCTCAGACTCCCTCTGTCGCATGAAGCCTCAGCCCACTGTGACCTCTGTCCCAAGTCCCTGTCCCCAGCCCTGAATGAGAAAAGGACCCACAGCTATAGAGAAACATTCATAGCAGCCCCGAATGGGCCCTCACCAGCCTCCACCCCTGGGCACTTCTGGGAGAGCTGGAAGCCATCTCCTCCCTTGGCCCCGGGAGGAGGGACGAGACAGAGGCTGTAAAGCTCAACTTGAAAGGAAACATTCCCCAGAAGCAGAGGGGATTTGCGGGTTTATGACCGGGCCTGCCAGAAGCCTGTGGAGATCAAGGCTCCGCCCCAGGCCTCCCGGCCTGCATCTCTCCCACCGGCACCCACTGCGGGCTCACTGCCCACTGGGCCTGTGGCACCTGTCCCACCCTTCAGTGGGGAAGGGGTTCAAGCTCAAGCGGGCTGCTGGCCCCCCATCTATTGGCCCCCTCGGCTGAGCCTCCCTGGGGTCACGGCTGCCCTGGGCAGCCCAGCCTGCTCTGGCTCCGAATCCTGGGCTCTCCAGCTCGCTCTCTTCTAGAACTCTGGCACACAAACCACTGGAGAGTACAGACCTGCACATCCACCGCCTGCAATTCCAGAATTCCAAGATCCTGTGGGTCCTGAATCCTGGTCCCCAATAGGACTTGGCTGTCTCGCTGCCAGTCCCCAGAGGGAAGGTGGGCCCCCCAGGCTCTCCCCATAGTCCGGACCCCAAGACACAGGGTTGGTCCGGGAACAGTGGGCTGTATGTGCTCTCCACCCCCACCCCCAGTCACCTCACTAAAGCCCACAGCAGGACACCCACCCGCCCCTGTAGCATCACTCACCACCACTTCACAGAACTGGCCAGAGAACCTCGCGCTGCAGATACATTCATACACCCCCCCGGCTGCCCGGCAGGTGCCCCCGTTCAAGCAGGGGTTGGCTTCACAGGGGATCTGACACCTGCGAAGCAGAGACGGTGAGGCTGAGGAAGCTGCCTTGTTCCCCCACCCGCTTTAGCTTCTCGACACCCCCCCACCCATCCACCGATGCACCCACCAATGCATGTCCATCCACTGTCCCCATGGACTGTCCCTGCCACGTGACTGAAGCAATCTGGGACCTCCATCACCATCCCCCTCTTCCCCCGCATTCATGACTGAGGATGACTTGCCCCATCAGAAGCACAGGGCGGCTGCCCGGGGACCCTGACTCCCTCTCTCTGGGGAGCCTGCACCTGTACAGTCTCCCTGGGCAGATCCGAGGCAGGCAGGCTGAGGATGAGGCTCAAAGAAACACCACCAGGCAAGGACTTCCCCAGTGGCCAGCACAACAGAGGACGCCTCGGAAAGCCCAGGGGGAAAGCACTCAAGTGGCAGAGGTAGGCTGTCTAGCACTGCGATCACAGCAAGGGCCGGGAAGGTGAGCAAGGAGCCACACCCCACGTTGCCTGCCCCGGCTGGAGGGGACCCGGGGGCCCACCCTGCCCAGCCCCCAGACCCACCTCTGGCCACCAAAGCCCTCCTGGCAGCTGCAGTTGGCTGCCCGGGGCCCACCTTCACAGGGGCCACCATCGAGGCAGGTGGAGTTCGAGCTGCACGCCTCTGGCAGGACAGGCAATCTGGGGAGAAAGCACAGTGTCTACACTGGGGGAGGCTCGCAGGGAGCCTGGCCCAGGCCCCAGCACCTGAAGCTACCCCACAGGCCACCGGAGCCTCTGTGTTCTCAGCTGGTGGAGTTCGCGGCCCACCTGCATAGACCTAGCAGCGTCTGCGGTGGAAGGGATGGGGCACAGGGAGGTCCCTCCAATGCTCCAGCCCCGCCCCCAACAAGGTGTACAACATTAGGACCCTTCACGGGAACCTCTCCCCACACTCAGGGTCCTTTGAGAAGCCGATGAAACGTCAGGACTCTCCTTGGAACAAAAGCCATGTTCCTAAACATAAAATTTGAGCCTGGTATTTCAGGGGGAAGTCAGACCAGACAACCCTCCCTAAGCTCGCTTCCAAACGAGGTGGGGGCAGTCGAAACCAGACTGACAGGGGGAGGCATCAAAGCGTCCAACCATCTCATTCTGCCCCTGTCATCCTCAGGGGACTAATGGAGATGAGCGTCAGTGGCGGGCGGCTGGGCAAACCTAGCTCTATGTTCCCCCAGCACCCCCAGACAAGAGCGTTATTTATCTCAAATCCAAACTTTTCTGGGTCTTAGCTGGCAACTCCAGGGGACTGCTGTTCCCATTTCACAGATTAGGGCACAGAGGCTCAGAGATGGGAAGTGGCTGGCCCACGGAACCAGACCATTGGCCCCGGGACCTTCGGTGCGTCACCACCACCCCTGGGGGCCGCACCCCACCTCCGCCCCTGCCCGGGCAACCCACGGGGCCCCTCCAGGCCCGGGCCACGCCCCATCGTCCACACCTGCAGCGCGGGCCCACAAAGCCAGGCGGGCAGCGGCACTCGAAGCGGCCGTCAGGGCGTGAGTGGCAGCGGCCGCGAGCACAGGGCGCCGAGAGACACGGGTCGGCGCGGGCCTCGCAGCGCGGGCCCTCCCAGCCCGGGCCGCAGGCGCAGGCGAAGGCGTCGAAGAGGTCTCGGCAGCCGCCGCCGTGCAGGCAGGGTGAGGGGTGACACACGCGTGCTCCGTGGCAGCCGAGACGTGGGGCTGGCGCCCCGGGCCAGGCCGAGAAGTGCTCCCGGGAGCCGGGGGCCGCGCCGGGCCGCGGGGACGCCAGGGGCAGCGGGAGGCCGCCCACGGCCACGCGCCCCAGGCAGCCGGTGAAGTTCTCGGCCAGCTGGACGAGCGCGGCGCCCGGACCGCGCAGGAAGCCCAGGTCGCCGGCCAGGCCGCGCAGCGCCACGGGCGTCGCCGCACCGTCCAGCCACAGCAGCCAGCGCGACGCGGCGGCCTCCGGGCGCTCCATGGCCAGGCGCACGCGGTGCCAGGCGCCATCCGCCACGCGCGGCCCCGACGCCGGCAGCGCCGCTCCGGGCAGGTCGCGGCCGCTGCGCACGCCGGCTTCCAGCGAGCCGTTGCGCACGGCCAGCCACACGGTGTGCGCGCCCGCGGCGGCGCGCAGCAGCCCGGCCTCGGGGTCGCGCGTGCGGAAGGCCAGCGAGAGGCCGCTGAGCGAGCGCCCGGCCGACGCGTTGTGCCCGCTGAAAGCAGCCGTGGGGCCCTCGCGGAACGTGGCTTCGGCCACACCTGCGGGGAGAGGGAGCGTCGGGGAATGGCCCAGCGGGCCCCACCCCGGCCCAAGCACCTGGGTGAGACACCTGCCGCCCCCATCGCCCCGGCCCATCTCAAGGGGTCACACACACCCGCCTATCACCGAATTCTAGGAACCACCACCACCATCCCCACGCTGTGGCCTCCACCCACTCGTAATTACGTACCTCAGAGAACCAGCTCCAGGCGGTGCTGGGGACACCTGCCCCCACCCTACCCCGCCCCCCCCCCCCCCAGGTCACAGACCAGGCAACAATAATGCCCTGAAAAGCCTGCCCCCTTCCCTCCTCAGTGGACTGGCTCGGTCTCATCACTGAGGCTCGCTATTCACTGCAGTCATCTTTTTTTTTTTTAATGCAGATTTTTAAATGCTGATCATGCATTTTAATAAAATGAGGTCATCTCTTTAAAATGCTGATCATGTCCTTCTCCTGCTTAAAACGGTCCCATGGTTCCCCACTGCCCTTGGGAACAAGTCCTGAGCTGCCCGGCCTAGCTTTCAAGGCCCCTCCTGGCAACAGCTCCACCCCAACACCTGTAACTGTGTTTTACTTGTTCTTATAAACCCCCAGGGCCTTTGTAAGTGCTGTTGCCCTTCCCTGTGTCCAGTCAGCCTTACTTGCCCTTGGAAACCTGGTGAGTGGGGTCTTCCTCCAGAAAACCTGTCCCTCTGCATGCAGTGGCCTAACCACACTGGGCAGGGGCTGTTGGCATCCTGGTGCGCTCTGTGCCCTCAGGGTAAGAGCGGCTCAACTCAGCTTGGGTGTCCAGAATCCAGCCTGTGGGCCGCCCACCGCACACACTTACAGACAAAGCCATCAGGGACCTCCTCACAGGTGGCAGGCGGGAGGCAGGGCTGACCAGGACACCACAGCCGCTGGGCACACGTTGGCCCCGTGAAGTTGACAGGGCAGGTGCAGTGGAAGTCATTCCAGGTGACAAGGCACATTCCCCCATTGAGACAGGGGTCAGGCTGCAGAAGAATCAGGGCAGGGATTGGCTCAGGCCTGGGGGCTCTCATCTCCCCACCATGATCCCTACAGACACATTAACTCCTCACCAACAATTAGAGAGGAAGTCGCTATTGTCCCCATTTTACAGATCAAGAAACTGAGGCTCGGAGAAGCCACCTGCCTGAGTCATCCAGCCAGTAAATAGAGGAGCCAGAGGTGAAACTCCAGCTATTCCAATTCCAAGGCTGGTGCTTTGTTTGTGGACCCAGGGGTGTCCCTGTCCCTCCTATAGAAAGGCTCAGCTAGCCCTCTGCCTGGGTCAGGGTGCCTGTCTCAGACCAAGAGGGAGGTATGGGGACCCCCAGAGGGCTGGGCTGGAGAGAGTAATGTGAATCCAGCTCTCGCTCTCCAGCAGCGGGAACCCGGGTACAGTGCTTCACCTCCTGCCACTGTGCTCGCGGGCGAGAGGGTGTGCTAACCCCAGCGATGCACGGGAGACCCTCGAGAAAGGGACCCACCGCTTTCCCAGGGAACTCACACTGCATGTGTCCTCGGAGACGCAGCCCATGGTGAGGTTCCGGGACCGACCGCTGCCCAGCTCACCGGGTTGGCTCGAGTTCCCCAGCAGCGGCGGAAAGAACAGGAGGCGGAGGTCATTGAGTCGCAGGTCCTGGAGGCAGCCTCGGAAGGGCCCACCCCAGGGCCGGGCGTCCGCAGGGAGGAGCCTCCCACCCACGTGCACCTCCTGCCCCAAGCCCTGCAGCTGGTCAGGCCCGAAGCTGAGCGTCACCAGGTGGCGGAGCCCATCATCCCAGCGCCCGGGGAGCTCCAGAGTGGGACCGCCCGGCACCTCGGCCTGGATCTGGCCCTCGCTCAGGAATACTGTTAGCCCAGCTACTGAGTCATTGGCAAGTTGGAGCAGCAGGCCAGCAGGCTCCCGAGTCCGGAGGAGGAAGGACACGGTGAGGTTGGGGCCTGGCAGCTGGTGGAGAAAGAAGGAGGCAGAGCTCAGGGTGCCCCCCAAGCCAAAGGTGGCAGCAGGAACCTCTGCGGGGAGAGAGGGTGTCAGGTGTGAGGACCGTGGCCAAGGGGACAGCAGACTCTCTCCCGGGGACCCCAGGCTTATTCCTCACCGTCAGCACACGTAGGACCGCTATAGGGCCGGGGGCAGTTGCAGTGGAAGTGAGTCCACATGTCCACGCAGGCCCCTCCGTGGGCACAAGGCGGAGGCTGACACTGTTCACGGCGCTCGCAGCCCAGGAGAACATTCTTGCCGAGATCCTCGGGCAGCAGGAGGTGCCCGTCCACATGTACATCCTGGAGGCAGCCTTCAAAGGCGGCGCCACCCAGTCGGGTGGAGCAGAACCCGGCAGGCATCGGAGCTGCGGAAGCCACCACGGGAGCCGGGGCCACAGGACTGGAGGCCACACACAGCCGGGCAGGGCAGTCCTCGTGCCAGAGCCGCAGCTCCAGGACCCCCGGGCGGAGCGAAACCTCCACTGGGTGCCAGTGGCCATCATTTAGGGCCAGATGCGGCGGCCCCAGGGACAGCACGGTGGCATTGCCATGGCTCCAGAGTGTGGCCTGCAGCGTGCCCCCTGCCAGTGCCAGCTCCAAGCTGTCCCGAGCGTCAGTGCGCATGGCCAAGGCACCGGCAGGCAGTGTGGTGCGAAACCTCAGTGCCAGACCCAGGGGACCTCCAGCGGGCACCGACGCCTGCACTGGGCTCCCGGCCACCACAGAGAAGGTGGTGTTCTGGCCACAAAATGGCCCGTGGGTACCAGGTGGGCAGCGGCAGGCGTAGCTGTGGAGCCCAGACTTGAAGATGGGGATGCAGGAGGCAGCGGGTGGGCAAGTGTGGCCCTGGCAGCCGGTGAGCCGCACAGAGCAGTTGTGCCCGCCCCAGGGCTCCGGGCACCAGCAGGTGTAGCCCGCCACGGTGTTGTCACAGGTCCCGCCGTGGAGGCAGGGCTCTGACAGGCATTCGTCCACATCTTCCTGACACGTCAGACCTTCAGGAGAGACCAGGCCAAGGTTCAGCACTCAAGGCAAGAACCACGATCTTGGTGCAGAACTTACATGCCTCTTGGGACAGGGATCTCAGCACCTATCAACCAAATCAATTCCCAATTCCCAAAGGATTTCTCACGGTCCCCTGAAGTCCCTGGAGGCTGGACTCCAAGATGCCCCTTCCTTCACCACGCCTGGTGGGTCTCCACCCCCTGTGGATCCAACCCCCTAAATGCTCTCTGGTCTCCCCCTTTCCCCTCCTCCACCTCTCCTCCTCAGCCGCTCTGAGGACCACAGTCTAGTGTCCTCTACTTTGCCTGCCTTCAGCCACCTCTACCATCCATCTCCACCAGCAGCCAAAGGTCTATTTCTAAGCATGGCCTGGCCAGATTCCCCTGCTGCTTAAGGTGCACTCACTCACCTTGGCATTCCACATCCCCCAGGGGCTGGGGACAGTCCTCCAGCCTCAGTCCTGTTCCCTACAAACCTCGAACTGCCTGTTTCTCCAGGCATTTCCTGGAAAACATTTCTCTGGGGACTTTGCTCATACTGCCCTGGAATGTCTCCGCCTCCTCCTCACTGACTCTGCCTTTCGAACTCCTACTCATCCTGCAAAGCCCAAAGAGGGATTTTTCTGATTCCCAAGCTATTGTGTCCCCCCCAACTCCTTGCCCACCCCCAGACACAGCTCCCCAGACTGAAAGTATCTCTTTACTCAGCTGGGATTTCCCCCAGGGACCTGAATGTGTCCTTGGTGCCTGGCAAAGGGTCTGACACAGCTTTAGTGGACAGAGTGCCAGAATGGAGGAGGAAGCAGGGGTGGGCGTATGCATCCAGTCTTCATCCCCTGGTCCCTCTGCCCCCAGGGCCCCACGCCGAAGGGGCCACATCACCCTCCCCTCCAAGAGCTTCTGGTCCCAGCTTGGGTCAAGAGACCATGCCCAACCCCAGCTCAGCCAGAGGCTCCATAAAACAACCAAGGCCGGCCCTTGCCCCATATCCTAGCTGGAGGAGGCCAGGCCCAAAGAAGCCACCAGGATTTGAATCCTGGCCCCCGTCAGCCCACAGACACCACAGCCTCCTCCTGGGGGCAGCCAGCCACACCTCACCCTGCCCAAGGCCCTGCATACCTGCCAGGAGCCTCAGGCCCCCCAGGAAGGTCCACAGAGCCCGCGGCCCCATTGCATTTTCCCACGGACGGCCTAGCGTGGCGGGTGGGTGCAGAGCCCGGGGAGCAGAGCTCCCCGCCCAGCCAGCCGCCTCCTTCAGAACCGGCTCAGGAATGCCAGGCACTGGCCTCCCCCAGGCCAGCACGACCAAAAGGGAGGATGGGGGTGGACAGTGGCAAGCAGCACAGCCCAACAGCCAGGGCTCCCCCATCCCGTCCCTGACCTCAGACCTGACCTCCCTGTCACCCGCCCGCTGAGCTCAGCTTGGGGAGGAGCTGGGCTTTGGCTGACGCTGTGAACCTCAGGGAACGACACCCTCTCTCTCCAGCATCCATCACTTCGTGCGTAAGAGCCCTGCCTCGCGGGGGCGTGCCGAGGGCAGAACGAAATGCACAGACGTGCTCTTCAGAGGTGGCATGTGCCGCTGTGGGCCTGGGGTGTCCCTGGAACCTGCGAGCCATGGCTCCCAGGCAGGGCTCAGGGAATCTTGGCCCATGAGGGACAGAAGATGGGCTTTCAGGGCACCCGGGGGTGTCGGCCACCCCGGGGCTGGGGGACACAGTCCAGCATCTCTGGGCAGCTGGGGTGGGAGGGACGGTGATCACCACCTCCTTCCCCAGGGCAGTGCCCAGGAAATCTGCCAGGGAGAGGAGGCAGTGTGCCCAGGCAGGAATGCGGGCGGGTGTGGGGGAAGCGTCACAGGCATTCCAGAGGGGGCAGGGACACTCAGAGAGCGTGAGGAGTTCTTCAGGTTCACTGGTGTCTGCGCAAGCATATCTGTGTGTCTACGCATCTGCAGTACCCAAGGCAGGGAGAGGCTTTCTGCAGCCCAACTCCTGCCCAGTAGGCAGCAGCTCCCCAGAGGGCGGGCTGGGATGCCCCCCTTTACCTCTTCTTTCCTGGCCAAACTGCCGCCCTCTCCCTTTAGGCCCATCGGCTTCGGCTGGGCTCTTGGATGCCAGGTGTCTAGGGCTCTCTCTGCCCATCACTGCACACATTCTCCTGGACAGCCTCGGCCACCATGGCTCCAGCTGCCACGGTTGTACTACTGGCCTCCAGCCTCTGGCTTTTCCCAGGCCCCAGACCCAGGACCACCAACCCCCACCCGGGCTCCTCCCCATGGGTGCTCCACAGGGAGCACAGGCAAGGCTCAGAACGGACAAGGCTCACCCAACGTCTCCCAGGGCAGAAGCAGCCAGCATCCCTGATGCCTCCCACACACACAGCTGGACTAACCCCTAGGGCCTGCAGACTGTCCCTCCTGAGAGCTAGTTTCCACCACTTTCACCTCTAAAGCCCGGTCCCGGCTCTGCCCCTCTTAGCTGTCACCTGGACCCCCACACCCCCCTCCTTCCTGATCTCCTCGTCCCCGTCAGTCCAGCCTCCACACATCAGCCAGAAGAGGAAACTTCTCACCCCAGGCCCAACAACTCTGACCTCGCTCTGCCCCAGAGCCCAGCCCACCCCCCAGGCACCTGTGTAGCCATCCGGACAGTGGCACTGGAAGCCATTGGGCAGGTCCTGGCAGCGGCCTCCATTGAGGCACGGCCATGAGGCACACTCGTCCACGTCCACGTCGCATTCGTCCCCTGCAAGAAGGCCAGCTGTGGTTCCCACCAGACCGGCGTTGGAAGGGCCCATTTTAGAGCTCTGAAGACCGAGGCGCGGTGAGAAATGCTGACTCGGGCAGGTGGCACGCTGCGCGACAGGGTTAGACCTGCATCCGGACACCGGGGGACCTGCCTCCCTGGAAGGGTGTAGGGGGACTCACCCTCAAAGCCCGGAGGGCAGCGGCACAGGAAACCCTCAGCGTGGCGGAAGCTGAAGGTGCCGGGGAAGGCGGCCTGGACGCCTCCGTAGAGGGCTGGGTCGGAGCGCTGCAAGCACTGCCCCCCGTGCTGGCAGGGGCCGGACGCACACTCGTCTTCGTCCACCTCGCACCGCTGGCCACTGTAGCCTGAAGGCGCGCGCGCGCACAGCCGGTCACGCGGGGTCACCGGGCAGCACCCCGCCACCGCTGCCAGGCCAACCCGGGCCCAGGCTGGGACGACAGCTCAGAATCCGCGCACCAGTGGTGAGGGAGGAATGCAACGAGGAGGGCAGGGATGACCAGGCGGCCCTCAGCAGGGTCCTGTTACTATTCTTAGGAGGACTGCGGAGCGCTTTGCACCTGCCGAGGCCCCACCCTTCCCTTCCTCGCAACAATGCGAGGAGCAGGCGCTGTGATGAGCCCTAACTGGCAGATTACTGCAAACCTTACGTTCAGAGAGGCCGCAGTCACCTGCACACCCTCCGAGGGCACGCGAGCACGGACACGCGGCGGCTGCGCGCGGCGCCCGGGAACCGCAGCGTGCGCGCGCACGCACCTGGCCAGCAGAGGCAGCGGAAGGTCCCGAGGCCCTCGAGGCAGGACGCGTTGTTGGCGCAGGGAGCCGACGCGCACTCCAGCACCTCCTGCTCGCAGCGCGCGCCCTCGTAGCCCGTGGCCGCGCAGTCGCACCGGAAGCTGCAGCGGGGAGCGAGGCCCGGGCTGAGCACTCCGCGGCCTGCGGCCCGCCTGCCTCCGCCGCCTTCGCGCTCCCCGCCGCCCACGCCGCCGCCGCTCACCCGTTAACCAGGTCGTGGCACCGGCCCCCGTGCGCGCACGGCCGGCTCTGGCAGTCGTCCAGGTCCAGCTGGCAGCCGGCGCCCCCGTAGCCCGGCGCGCACACGCAGCGGTAGGAGCCCACGCCGTCCAGGCACGAGCCCCCGTGCAGGCAGGGCGCCGAGGCACACTCGTCCACCTCCGTCTCGCACGTCACCCCTGCACAGGCCGGAGACACAGACACACAGACAGATGGACTCCCAGAGGGAGGTGGAGAGAGGCCCCGGCAGACCGCCCTGAAACCAGCTCCAGACAGTTGCAAGGAGCGGAAGCTTGAGGATCCAGGGAGAAGCCGTTGATCCGTTCATCTAGAGCAGGTATTTCTTGAGCCAGCAGTGGCGATGGGGTACAAACCCGACAGACGTCCCTGTCTCCTGGGCTCACAGCAGTCTAGCCGGGGAGACGGCAGTTAGGTCAGTGTTACATAGATGAGAACTCATTTTTTTTTCTAATTTTTTTTTAATGTTTTATTTATTTCTAGGAGAGAGAGAGAGAGAGACAGCATGAGCAGGGGAGGGTCAGAGAGAGAGGGAGTCACAGATTCTGAAACAGGCTCCAGGCTCCGAGCCGGCAGTCAGCACAGAGCCCGACGCGGGGCTCGAACCCACGAACCGCGAGATCATGACCTAAGCGAAAGTCGGACGCTTAACCGACTAAGCCACCCAGGCGCCCCGAGAACTCATTTTTAATTGTGATAAGCTCAGCAATGGGAGCGTGCTGGGTCCCAAAAAAGCAAGAGCCAAGGCTTTGGCCTTGGGAATTGGGAGTCAAGGGAAGGCTTCTTGGAAGAAGAGCCTTTTGCAAGATGAGTGACACTCACTAGATTGGGATGGGGCTGTGCGGGCAGTTGGATTCCAGGCTCCGGAACCGGTCAGGAGTAGCTTGAGGCAGGGGCATGATGCCCTCAGAAAGGGAAGCATGGAGGGGAAGGAGCAAAGGAAAGAGAGGAGATGAGGCAGGGGTGAGGAGATCGGGGCATTGGGAGCTCCAGTCTGGGCTTATCCTAAAAGTCAGAAGCAGCTGAACCACCCGGTTCTATGGATGCTATAGAAGGCTCACTCTGCTGCCTCTGAAGCGAGTATAGAGAGGCCTCCCTCGGGGAGGGACATGCCCCTGCAAGAAATGCGGGAGTGACCAGCTCCTCCTGCCTCCCCCTGCACCGTCTTGCTTCAGTACCGAGTCCAGAGTCCTGGGAACCCCCTCGGACAGTCAGCCGGCCCTCCAGGGTGTGTGGAGGTGGAGGGAGATGGAAAATCTCCGGGTTCGGGGATGTCCTGCCTGAGTGCATCGGGGAGCCCGCACGTCATGGTAGACTCTGGAGGCCCTGTCCCTGTCCCCTAAGTGGCCTTGGTCCTGGGGGCCAGGGGCCCAGCTGGTCCCAGCTGGAAACTTCCCCCCTTCCCAGCTCAGTGAGCACAAAGCTTGGCCCCTCCTTCCTGTGACCCCTCACTCCTCCCGCCCCAGCCCTACTCCCACCCACCCTGTGCCAGGAGGAGCCAGGCCCTGGCCGCCTGGAATCCCAGCCCCCCGCCCCCCCCCCCCCCACCCCGGTCTGGCTTGGAACGGAAAGAGGAGGAGAGAAATGAGTCACAGCAAACTCTGCCCATGCTCACATCCACAGCTCAGCCAGAAAGTGCTCCCCCAAAGCGCCCAAGCACCGTACGGCTGGCACACACCCACCTGCGAACACACCTACGTTTCCCACAAATACGTCCAGGGAGCCCAGACAGCCCGCAGACACTGGCAGACACACGGGCCCTTGGCGTGACCTCCCTCACACACACACGACTCACACTCCAGACACCAAGGCTCTCAAGTGGTGAGAAAGACCCAGGGGACCCATTTCCAAAGTGCCAAGATCCATCTCCCATGGAGCCCAGCCCCTGCAGCCTGTACCCCTTGCTCTGAGGTGACCTGAAACTACCTTCTGCCCTCAGAGCACAGTTGTCTGAATTCAGGGCTGAAATAGAACCAGAAGCGTCTATACTGCAGGCTCCCCACCGCTGTAGACCCAGCCTCTTCCAGACCTGTGCCTGGCTGCCCCCTCCCTCCTGCCTTCTAGGCAGTCCCTCCAGGAGGTCCCTGCCTGAGAGCGAGGACGGGCCTGGGACAGGGCCCTGCTCTGGAGGGGAGAACCCGCGTGTCCCAGTGCCTGTCACTTGCCTGTGCATTATCCCCCCACTATAGACAGCAGGGATCCCCGTGGGTGCGTCCCCATCACAGTTTGAACAAGACCAACAGAGTCTCCCTGCTGGAGCTTAGGGGCCTCCCAGAGGGGAGGAGGGTCCACATTACAACCTGCAGCTTACCAGGAGTAAAGACTCTAGAACCCTGTGATGAGCCAGACGTCTACACTGCAGCCTGACACAGGTCTGGAGTGAGTAGATGCTAGAAAGACTGTCTAGACTTGTCCTTATTAAATCCAAACCAGGCGTACCTGCATTCCGGTCCCACCAGAGATGCCGGGGAGGGGGGGGTCTCCACCCCCCACCCCGCGCCAAACTGAACTCTAGAAGGGACCGAAATAACATTTGTCCAGTGTCTGTTAAGTGTCAGGCCCCCTACGCATCACACGTTCATACTCCGAGTCAGAGCTGCCAGGCCAGCCCGAGAGGCATCAATTCTGTGGCAAGACTCAGAGCAGAATAGTCTGGAGTTTCCAGGGCAGCTGGGGGTGTCTCTGAGCTAAAGTCAGAGCTGAATTCAGGCGCCACTGCCGGGATGGACATTGCATGCCTCCTCCCAGGGCGGCCGAGGCCCGTACCTGCATAGCCGAGGGGGCAGTGGCACTCATAGCGATCAGCCAGGTTGCGGCAGGTGGCCCCGTGGTGGCAGGGCCGGGATGCACACTCGTCGATGTCCAGCTCACAGCGTGGGCCCTGGAACCCAGGCACGCAGTAGCAGCGGAAGCCATTGGGATCAGGACCCTGGGGCACGCACAGAGCGCCGTGGTGGCATGGCTGGCTGGCACAGCCCTGGGGCTCCGTGGGCTCACAGGTGTAGCCGCCATTCTCCGTAGCCTGGCACTCGGCCCCTGGGGCGCACGGGTCTGAGGCACAGACACTTGGGGTCTCCGATGGCACCACCGTTCCTGCAAAGAGAGAAAGTTGGCTGGGCGGGGTGAGCCGGGGCGTCCCCCTCCCACAACTGGGGCGCACCCCAGACCCGGAGCCAGAGAGCAGCATGGGTCTGTCCGTTTTCAGGAGGATAGAGGGAGGCCCGGGGCACCCACCCTCTGCCGCTGGGAGCTTTGCGCTCCGCTGTCTCACCCCCTCCCTGCGGTGGCCCTTTGGGGCAGGCACTGTCGTGCCCATTTTACAAGAAAGCAAATTGAGACTCAAGAGAAAGCAAAGACTCTTGCCGCTTGCCTCACGGCAAGTCAGCACTGGGACAGCCTTCAAGCCTGTCACATCTTTCAGCCCCACGAGGGGAGGGGGTCTGCTCTGGGTCTCCCCTTCTGTAGCTGCTCCGTTTCCCCCCTGGGGGTGTGTTTTCCCGCTGTCCCCTCCACCTCTCTTGCTAGGGTCTGACAGCTCCATCCCTGTGTGAAACCAGAGATGGAGGACTTCAAAGGCAGGGACTGAGCTGGGCCCCCTCCCTGTCCCTTCTCCCTGCCATCTTCTCTCTCCTCGGCCTAGAAACCTCTCAGGGGATCGCTGGCCCTCACTGCATCCCCCCCCAGGCAATCGCCTGACCGCCGGCCTGGCCAGGGTCACAGGGTACAGGACAGGTATGGAGACCTGCTGACAGACCCCTGGCCCAGGCCACTGTGCTGCCTCCACTGTGTCAGAGGGTCACCTGCTGATCTTGAAGCCAAGCTACTGAGAGAGCCCACCCCCCACCCCCCCACCTTCCTGAGAGCCTGTAGTGCTGGATTAAGAGTTTAGGCTTTGACATGATTTCACTCACATGTGGAATTTAAGAGACAAAACAGATGAACGTGTGGAAAGGTGGGGGCGGAGAGAGGGAAACAAACCATAAGAGACTTAATGATAGAGAACACGCTGAAGGTTGATGGAGGGAGGTGGGCGATGGGGGGGCAGATGGGGGATGGGTACTAAGGAGGGCACTTGTTGGGATGAGCACTGGGTGTTGTATGTAAGTGACAAATCACTGAATTCTACTCCTGAAGCCAATATAGCACTGTCTAATTTACATAAAAATTTGGAAGAAAAAATAAAAAGAACTTAGGCTTTGAAGTAAAACTGCCCTGGGTTTAGATCCCTGCTCGGTTACTAGCTCGAAGGCCTTGAGCGAGTTGTTTCTCCTACTGAGCCTCTGTCTCCAGTCAGAGAAGGGATGCTAATAGGACAGGCCTGCAGAGTGTGGGAGGATTCAAGCCTCAGGTATGCAGTTGCGGGCTTGTGGGAGCTCAGTGAGTGATGGGGGAGAAGAACCACCCGAGAGCCGGAGGCACCCCCCCCCCCCGCAACCTGGGGCTCTGAGAGGCGCCCCTCCCCTGCCCACGGTGTCATGCAGACACTAACCAGGCCTGGAACAGCTTCAGGCCCTCCGCCTCCCTTCCCCCACCTTGGTGAAGACCCCCCCCACCCCCCAGATAAGGCTCAGGAGCCTCTCCAGGGCTGTCATCCACATTCCACCAGGCAGGGCTGTCCACTGGCCGACCCCCACCCTTCCCGCCAGGGCCCAGCAGGATGGGGACAGGGATATGGAGATGTGGACCGTGGCGCCAGGGAGAGAACCTGGCTGTCAGCCCCACCCCCAAGTGCCCAAAGCACCTGGTACAGCTCAACCTGGGCTCACTCATGCCCTGAGCGGGGCCCTAGCGCCCTCCCAGGGCTAGGCGCGTTGCAGGGGGCAAGCCAACATAACCCCATAGGACTCCAGCACCCACAGGCAGTGGTCCCCTGCCCCCCTCCCAAGCCTAGTCACGAGTAGGTGAGGGCAGGGGAGTCTGCACCTCTCTGAGGGGCTTCTGGGAAGCTCCTCTTTCTTTCCCCACCCCAGCCACTGGGGCTGATCATGACCTTTAGGGCTAGATTATCCGATAGGGGTGTGAAGATGCCCGGATGGGGGTGGGAGTGAATCAAGCTCCTTTAGGAAAGGACACAAGTTTGGGCATCAGACAGGCCTGGGTTCGAAGAGTGCCGTCTCATGGGGTGTTGTGAGGAGCCATTGAGGTGATGTGCACGCAGCGGTGGTACCCAGTGGGCCCCCGTGAGGGGCTGTTGGCCATTCTGATGAGGCTCCCTCAACCCAGCACAGCCCAGGACCGGGGGACAGTGACCTTAGGGCCCACTCTGAGGGGCCCTGGCTGCCAGGTCCTGCACCAGCAGCCCCTTCTAATGCCAACAAGACGCTGCTCCTGGTCTGTGTGACCGAAGGGACCCCCACCCTGATCCAGGGCTTTGCCCTCCCCCCCATTCAGAGCCTTCCATTTCAGAGCAGATGGGACCAGGCTGGGGAGACAATGCATGAGGAAATGGGGCGGGTGCTGCATCACCATGGAGCAGGTGGCCCATGACCCCAGGAGACAGTCCAGCCACAGAGGAGGAAGGAGCCCCTCCAGTGAGAGCCGGTGGAGAGGGAGGCACTGCCTGTCCCAAAAGGCGCACAGTAGCACCGAAAGCCTGCCTGTGAGGGACAGCCCTCTCTTGTGCATTCCCAATCCGTCGTAATTAGCATCCACCTTAGGAGACAGATGGTGCCGTGGTTCCTGTCCTTCAGCTAAGGAGCGTGAGCCCCAGAGATGAAGTGACCTCACCGTCCCACAGCCCAGGAGGGGCTGGAATCCAAGCCCGGGTCTCGCTACTCCAGACCCTCCGGCCTGAATTAAGAATCCAGATTTCTGACCCCTGCTCCAGACCTAGCTGTTGGGCCCGGGGCCTGAGAATCTGCATTGCAGCAGGCTCCCTGGGAATCCTCTGCACGTTGCGGCACTGCCCTCAGGTCCTCTGTGTTGCAGGAGGGAGACCAGAAGGCCAGGCTAGCCCTGGGCGAAGGCCAGGCTAGCCCTGGGTGGCGAGGCACAGAGGTGAGGGCAGTGGGGCAAAGGGGGGCCGTCCCTGAGCCAGGCTGGGGGGTGTGGCCTGTCGCCAGGGCAACGAGGGGCCTGTGCTTATCTTTACAAATCCTTCCTGACCTCTCAGACTGCCTGGGACGACCCGGCAGGGGAGGGATTAACTGACACACGCCCCTCCCCTTGGACCTGCGGCCCCGTCTGGGGAAGGCCCAGATCGCGCCGCTGAAGGGAATTCTCTCCCCAGAGAGGACGATTATAGTAATGTAACAGCCATCATTTACTGAGCTCAGACTATGTGCTCCAGGCCGTTCTGCACCTCTTGCATCTATTATTCCATTATTACATTTGATTCAAACCAGGAAAGGTGGGTGCCGTTGAGAAAACTTCTGTTCCTAACTCGGAGAGGTTATAAACTTGCCACACACCTCCCCTCAACAAGCTAAGAAGCAGATTACCATCTCCAGACTTGTGAAAGGTCTGCATCTCCCAAAGCCTGTGAAATTCCCACTCTGCAAACTCTAAGTCGGCAGCCGTGTTAGTGCATTCCAGCCCGGCCTGACCCAGGCGCTGGGTAAAGGCTCTAAGGGTTGCGGCAAGCGTGGAGTTTCCAGCATCAGCCTGGTCAGCGCGAGCCAGTCCTTCCCTCTTTATCCAGAACCCGGCTATTAGCAGCCCCACGGCGCTTCCGGCCTCACTCAGTGCATAGTAACTCCTACTTTACCTGCGCTTATAACAGGCCTAGTGATCACGGCCAACAGCTGATGAGAAGTTGTTGGATGGATGGGTGGATTTTGAGAGGCTTCTTGACTTGACAATGCAAGAAGGAGGATATTTTTTTTTAATTTTTTTTTTGAAAACTTTAATACTTTTTTAAAAAATGTTTATTTTTGAGAGAGGGTGCGGTCACGTGGGGGGGAGGCAGAGAGAGACAGGGAGAGAGAGGATCTGAAGCAGGCTCTGCTCACAGCACAGAGCTGACGCGGGGCTTGAACTCATGAACCGTGATATCATGACCTGAGCCGAAGTCAGACGCTTAACCGACTGAGCCATCCAGGCGCCCCAAGAAAGAGGCTATTTCTAAGAAGTGGCCCAAGAGTTTGTAAGATGTGGGAGCTTCTGACACAGGGGCAAGAACTGTCCGTCTAATATTGCGAGGCCCCAGGGACAGGCCTGAACAACAGCAGTGCGGTACATGCAGATACTGCCTCGTGGCTGTCAGGAGAGGGATAAGTTACTCTAACAAGACAGAAGGGTTTGGAACACTGTTTTACAAAAATGTGTACCTCTCAAGGCTAGAAAGGGGCGGGGGGTAAATATTTATACTTTTGGTAACAGTTACGGAAACGTTGGCTGCCAGGACTCGCCCCTGCCCCCGTGCCTGGCACTGGCCTATCCCAGCGTTTCCAGGCTTTGGTCTCAGAGCCCTGGGGCCATGGGGATACTGCCCCGCGTGAGGGTGAGACAGACTCGGTGGGTTCTGCCACCCAAACAGGCCACTGTTAGCCAATAGTGGTCTTCCATCTAAAATGCCCCCTGAAACTGGGGCTTCCGTGCCAAACCTGCATTAGAGAAGCCCTGTGTTTTCTCATCAGAACCTTGTGATGGCCTCCGAGTTACAGGATTTGCTCTCTTTCCGCAGAAGCACGGAGAAGGGGGTGACTTTGCACAGACTAGTCCCTAAGCCAGCTGTGAAATGCAGGCCCTCCAACACACCAGCTCTGTGACTCTGGGCACATTCCTGACCCTCTCTGGGCCTCATTTCCTCCTCTGTAAACTTGGGGGTATTAGAGCCGACCTCACAGGGCTATGGTGAGATTCAAAGTCCATCCTGTGGCCCGCCTGGCTGGCTCGGTCGGTAGAGCATGCGACTCTTGATCTCAGGGTGTAAGTTCGAGCCCTACAGTGGGTGTAGAGATTACTGAAAAATAATGAGTAAGTAAATAAATAAATAAGCAAATACAGTCTTTAATAACAAAACCAAAAAGAACAAAGCCCATCGTGTTAGTTCATTAGCACAGCATTTTCCTGGTGGTGGTCAGTGGTGGTATTTATTCACTGACCTGGACGGGAGGCTGTCTATCCAGCCAATCGTGGATTCACACGTGTGTGGCTCTCCGTCCTCCCTGCCTCTGTCCCACAGCCCTCCCCCTCCCCCCTTCCCTCCCGTTGGAGGAGGGGCCAGACTGGGGGGCTGGACTGCTGCCCCTTTGTGAGCGGGGCTCCCTGGGTGTGGGGAGGGATGTGAGAGCCAGCGCGCCCCATTGTACTCCAAGATGCTTCATCCTCTCCACAGCAACCAGCCAGGCTTTTGTGGCAGAGTGGGCCCAGATTGGAGGGGCTCAGCTCCAGGCCTGGTGGGCAAGAGCAGCATAGCTAGGCGCCCAGGGCTTCCAGAAACCCCCATCCCCTCTGGGATGGAGACTCCTTCTCAAGTGGCACAATCCCCAAGGCGCTCAGGCCTTGGGTGTGGGTATCCAGAAACACTCATGCCCGCGGTGCCCTCACCCCAGCTTTTGGGGATTCCCAGGGAGGAGGCTCCCTGCAGAGAAATCACAGTGGGAAAGGCTGCCCCTGGGCACCCCAGCAGGGCTGCGCAGAGGTGAGCATGTACATCAGGGTCCATTTTTTCTATAGCATCCATCTACTTTGTGTTGACTCTGCCTCAAGGTTCACGTGAATGTACACTTCAGTATGAATGCATGTTTCAACATACGCACACTGGTGTGTGTGGGCATGTATTGTGTCCATGTAGGGGTGGGGGGGTCTGCATGTGCCTGTGGACACCTGTTCACATGGTGCTGTGTGCTCTGTGCAGCCACACCAGTGTGCAGGTGTGGGATATGCGTATGTGTGCATCCACGTGTGTGATGTGTGTCTCCGTGTGTATGTGTCCGCAGGTAGCTGTGTGCCCTTCTGTCATTCTTCTGTGTGCACGCACATATGTGAGTGTATACACTCACCAGGGACAGATCAGGATTTCCTGCCTCTCGTGTAGAGAGCAGAAGCCAGGCCCTCACCTCCTCTCATGAGCCCAGATTTGCCTCAGGGGCCCAGCTCGTAAGCCCCCATCCCCGCCTGAGCCTCAGTGTCCTCCACTACAAAATGGGGTCCTCATCCTCCCCCAGGGCCCCTGCCGAGAGGAGGAGACGAGAGGAGGCCCCATGAACGGGGAGGAAGCACCCAGGGGCCTGGGGAGGCTTGACCTCCCCCCCCCCCATTCTGAGGGGTGAGTCCCTTCACCACCACCACCACCCAGCCTCCTCCCCGCCATCACTGTGACGCCCAGGCCACCCGCCCCGGTTGGCTCCCCCTCCCTCCTCCAGCAGTGGAGGCGGGGTCAGGGGACTTCCCAGGCCTGGCCTGTAGCTATAGTGACCAAGACAAAGCGTCCCCCAGACCCCCCAGGAAGACATCCAGGCCGCACACACGTGAATCCACTTGGACAAAAGCAAAACCGTTTGGCAAATGGGGTCTGGCTTCAGGAAGCCCTTTCAGCTTGGCGTGGGAGTGCCAGAGAGGGGGCCGCGGGGGGTACACATGCTCCTGAGTGCCTGGCCACCCCCCAGGGGCCCCAGAGCACCCCCGGCCCCCCAGTGCAGGCGAGGCTAACACACAAATGGAGGGGATGCAGGCAGAAGCCTGGCTTCCCAGGTCTTCTCCCTCTTCACTGCGATCCACCGGGCTGGGGTCCACTGCCCCCACCCCATGTCCCCATGTCCCCATGTCGAGAGCTAAGACACAGTTCAACCTACTTGACAACTTATGTCCCACAACTTGTGCTAGGACACAGCACACCACACCCAGAAAGCCTTAGACCACGGCTCACCCGGGACAGCTTACAACTTTAACACACCCACAGCCCACACCCCACAGCCCAGCACATGCTCACAGCAGACCCTGGGGTGAGGCTCACACTACCCGCAACTCCGCACACCCAGGCCTCACAGCCCAGGCCTTCCTAGTCCCAACAGCCCTCCCAGGCCACACAGCCCCTCTCAGGATCCCTCAACCCCCCCACCCCCCGCCACGCTACACAGCAACCCCCAAGTCGCAGGACGCACTCTCCTCCGCACACGTTCTGGTGGCCCGCTGCAGCGCACCCCTCTGCACCCACATCTTGGCCTGCACCCAGCCCTGCGGTCAGGCCTGGCACCCACACAGAGAGCCCCAGGGCCTGGGGTGTCTGCTTTGGGAGACAGACCCTCCCCCAGTCCCTCACCCCTCAAGGCTTGTGCCCCAACTCACCACCCAGGAGGGCGAGGGCAGGAGTCAAGAGCAGCAGCAGCATCAGGAGCAGGAGAGGGGCCAGGGGCCCCAGGGCCGGGGTCCCAGCCCCGGCCAGCGCCATGGCAGCACGCTCAGCTCACGGCTGTGGGAACAGGCGGCCCGGCTGTCTCCACACCCCCCTCTCCCTCCAACCAGCACTAATGCCATGGACAGAGGCCCGGCCCCTCCCTCCCTCTCCTCCCGCCTCCTCCCCCACCCCAGGCCCTCCCAGGCTGCTCCACTGGGGACAGACCGGAGAGGAGGGGTCTGACCCACCCCATCTCTCCAAGCTCCAGGGCTCCAGACAGTCCTCAGGGGCTGCTGCAGTCGGATCTGATCTCCATGCCGCCCCCCCCACACCCCCTCCTCCCATCTCTCAGGCCCGGCTGCCTCAGCCTCTAGGGGAGAGGAGGGTTTCTGTTCTCCCCAGATGATGCCAGCTACTCCCAAGTCCTAGGTTACCCCACCCTGATGGACACCCCCCCCCCCAGCAATCTCCTCTCAGCCTGGGCCTCCCTCCCCAGCCTAGGTCTGAGCATCCAGGAGCCTCTCAGACCTCCCCTCTGCTCAGAAGCCCCAGACCCCGCCCCAGCTTGTTCCCTCTCAGGGCTCCCCACCTGAACAAGGCCCCCGCCACCCTGCAGCCCCCTTCTTCTCCCCACACTCATCCACCAGCTTCTGGGGGCTCTTCCTTCTCACTGTCTCTTAATCCCATCCCTCCCCATCACTCCCTGAAGCCCCACGCTGCCCCCACGCACCCCTCCTTCCATGGCCCTCATGGTGAGGCCCCTGGCCCCCTCCCTTACCAACCAAACCGAACCTTTTCCATTCCTCCCCTTTGGCCTAAATCTTTGTCTCTGCTGTTTGCAACTCTGGAAACCTCACTGCAATCCAAGGCAGCCCATTCTACTGAATGGCTGCTGTAACTAAGAAAACCTTCCCTCTCCCCCGCTAGGAAGTCCTTCTTGTTGTCTAACCTTACCATCTCCTGCTGCATGTGATGTTTGCTTGCTGCAGGCTAGAGAAGGGAATGTTGTTTGCATGGAGAAGAGGGGTTCTTTGGGGGACCAGGATCCAGGAATCCAAGCCATCTCTAAGGCACCACAACATCAAAAAGCAGCCATTCTTTCCTCCCCTGCGCTCAGCTCCAGGGAAAGAAGAAACTCTTGCTGAAAGGACTTTCTGAACCCGCCACTGGCCTCTGCCAATGCACCCCATTTGACTCAATTCAATGACCATGGACTCAGTACACCCTGAGACCTTGTGCTGGGCTCTGGGCTGGGTCCTGACACCCAGAGGGCACAGTCTGGAGAGGCAGACATGTGCCGTGATGGAGGGAGCTCAACCTGTGCTCCAGGTCCACGGAACAGCAGGGAGAAGAGTAGCGGGCATCACACAGCACGTGGGCAGCCTATGGCCACGCTGGGCCTCCAGCCCTGGCAAAGTACTCAGAGAGGGAACCAAAGGCCTTGGGTGGACCCTTCATCCACATCCTGCCCCAGCCCCACCTTGGAGTCTTGTTCCCTCTGGGGTGGGAGGTGCTCCTTTGTTTCTGGGACCCTGGTCACTCCGAAACCACCTTGATTTAATTCCCTGCCTCTCACAGATACCAGGAGCTCCCACCACCACCAAGCCCCTCTTAGCTCTGCGGGAAAGCACAGGCCCCCCAGCTAAATAGATCCCAGTTTGCACCCAGCTCCACCACTGATTAGCAGAGTGACCTCAGCGCGTGACTTCCTTCGCTGGGCCTCAGTTTCCTAATCTGTGAAATGGAAATAAGTTCCCACCTTGTAAAGCTCTTTAATGAACTGCAGTGGCAGAGCAAATGCCTGTTTATTCTGTGTCTCAGAGGTTCCTAAGAGATCCAGGCAGCCCGGGGAGGGGGCAGACGGGAGGACGGCAAGGCTCCCGCAGCCCCCTGGGACTCTGGATACACAGACACAAACATCCACACTTTTACAATGAGCCCTGAGGTCAGGGCGCCAGTCCAAACTCCCGTTGCCACCGCAGCCCGCGTCCTGCAGCCGCTGTGCACCACCTTGTGGCCAGACCCGGAACTGCCCTCTGAGGTCTGGAGGGCCCGGGTGTGGGAGGGAGGGATGCAGAAACCGAACAGCCCAGGGGGGGGAGCCCCCATGTGGGCGAGAAGGAGGAGGCCGGGGAGCCAAGACGCGGCAGGCAGGCGACTCCCTGTCAGGGTCTGGAGGAGAGACAGTGAGAGTGGGCCAGCTCCTCTACAGAGACAGTCCCTTAGGAGAGTCGTTTCCCCATCCTCCGGACCTGGGGTGGGTGTGAGCTCTCCGCCAGTGAGTCTCAACCATTTCAGTGCCCCCTGGACAGGTATCTTGTGTCATCCTTTACTCCCTTGAAACGAAATGGCATATGTTTGTATATAATTCCCCAAGGAGAACCATCCTAGTGCCCTAACTGAAACATCAGAAGGAGCCATTATAAGCTAGTGGTGAAATGCACAGATGCTGGTTCAAATCCTGGCTTCTACCCTTTCCACCGTGACCTTGGGTAAGTCGCTTCACCTCTCCGTGCAAGTCACTTCGCCTCTCTGTGCCTTAGTTAGCCCTCCAGTAAAAAAGAGAGATATTTTTTTCTTCTATGCAGCACTTTGTATTATGAGGATTAAATGAGTAATTATTCATGAAGCACTTAGAACAGTGCCTGGCACATGTTAAGAGCTAAGGTGAGTTTTGGTTAAACTAATAAGGAAAGTAATTTAAGAGGAGGTGTATTTCAAGTTGTAAGTACTTGTATCAACTCTACCAGAAGACATGATCAAGTAATGAGACACTTGTGCCTATACATAGAGCCCCGCTGAATGTGACAGCCACAAATGTGGACTGTTAAGAAGAATGTCAAGTTGGCAACTCAAATACCATAAGTAGTATTGACATTAAGTACATAATTTTCCAGAATAGTGACAACTCTGGGTAAGGTTCTGAATAGGATAAAGAGCAGTCTTCCTTCAATTTACATGGAACATGTATTTCTGGCAATTTCAGTGTATGATGAAATTCAGAACAAAATGCTCTGTATTTATGTGCAAGACTTGGGCTCTTGCTCAGACACAAGCAGGTGTTTTTCCCTGTACTTAGATGTTCGGTAGAACATTCCAAAGTCAAAGGGCAAATGGGACATTCTTCATGGTGTGGAATGTTCTGCATGTCACAGGGTGACCAGAACCCCGGGCCCCGCCCACTAAATGCCAGTGGTGGCCCCCAGTCATCGTGAAGGCAGACAGCACCCCCAAAATGCCCCCTAGGAGTTCAACACACCTGCCCCCACCCCCCTGGGTTCTACACCAACTGCCAGAAGGACTTTGTCAAATCCCAAATTGTGTCTCCTGCTTGTTGAGACAAGCAGTTACCCTCAGGCCAAGTTCAAATTCCTGAGCCTGATGCCCAAAGTCCTCATGATTCAGCTCCCTGCTTACCTTCCCTCACATGCGGATCCATGTCAGCAGCCCCCTCTCCCCTCCCCCCTACACTCAGCAGCTCCATGCTCCCAACTGAACACACACACACACACGCACACACACCAAGTTGGCTTTTTGCTGGCAAGTGTTTGCTCCGGGGTCTGCTCCCCCTCCACCTGGTTAAATGCTGTGCTGAAGCCTTGCTAGTACTTTAAGACCTGGTTCTATCACCCCTTCCTCAGAGCAGCCTCAGTCACCCCCAGGCTTGGTTGGGGCCTCTCCTATGCCCCCACAGATCTCTGGGCTTCCCCGGAAGACCACTGACCATACCCTGTTTTAGCTGCCAGTCCAGTCTTAGGGCGTCTGCACCATCATCCGAAAGCAGAACACATAGCAGGTGAGAGCCATTCAGTCCTTGGCCGTCAGGAGCTCACATCTAGTGGAAGGACAGACACATGGACAATGCTGGGAGACACTTGCTCATGCTCAGAGCCTGGCAGGAGCCCCAAGGACAGAGAGGCCAGCTGCCAGAGGGCAGTACCCCAGAGGAGGTGGAGCCTTGGGTGTTAATAGCGTTCCCACTAGAGAGGAGGCAGGAGGCTTCCCCAGCCGGAGACTCAGTGGGGGCAAAGGTCAGGGGTGAGAGAGGGCATGGTGCCACTGTGCCCCCAGGGACTGCAGGCAGGCGAGTATGGTCTGGGGTCAGGAGCCGAGGGGCTGTGATCAGAGGTGAGGCTGGTGCTTCAGCAGAGGACAGTTCATGCAGAGCTTGGAAGGTGCCAAGGAGTTTGGGCTTTGTCCTTGGGGGCACTGGGGAGCCATGGAAGGGGTTGAAGCACGGGAATGAAACGATCGGTTTGCATGTGGCAGAGCTCCCTCTGGGAGGAGTATGGAAGATGCACTGCAGGAGGGCGACAGTAGAAGTAATCCGGGGAAAGGTCACAAAGCCTAATTAGGACAGGGACGAGGGTGGAGAGAAGGAAGGGCATTTGTGTGGCAGAAACAACAGAGCTTCGCGTCTGCTGGGGCTGAGAAAGAGAGAAGGCCAGGGTGTACCGCAACACCCCCGCTTGGTGAACCCTGCAATGATCAGGCTGGAGATGGGAGCAGTCAGGATGGCTTGGGGAGGGTGGTCCCCGAAAACAGTCCGCCCCAGCCTACAGGATTGGCCGCAGGCCCCTCTGGAGTCACTAGGGGGAGCTCCAGGATAGGCCAGGCTCCCCTCTCCAACCAGCTGCCAGCCTCCACCCCCTCCCCAGGGGATAGGACACCACACTGCTCAGATGTGGGCTTTGGGGTTCCGCCAGGGCCTGGCCCAAGTGCAGCTGCGCACAGACTTGCGCCACCCCATCCTCCAGCCACTGGGTTTGCCGGAGGGGAAGGGCACTTCTTGAGCTGGTTGGGGGGGGGGGGGGCAGAGGTTGGGGAGTGTGGCAAGCAACAGTGACAGCCTGTCCTGCCTTGCCTTACCTTGTGCCTCACCCTCTACTCCCACGGGGTAAGGGAGCAACCCATTCAAGGTCACGCCACTGTCAGAGGCAACACCAATGCCAGCCCAAACTGCTGTCCCCAGCTGGGGTGGAAATGAACCAGAGCCCCCCAAGTCAGAGGGGCTCTTGAACTGGGACAGTGCAAGTGGACCTTGGCAAGACCCCTTGACTCTCCCCTCAAGAACCTGGGGTGGGGGGAAGTTACCTTGAGCCACCTCCTGCATCACCTGGGGTCCCCCCAGGCACTGGGAAGATAGTGTTCCAGGCACAGAGGGCATTCGTTCATAGGCAAAGGCCTGGAGGCAGGGAGAGGCTGGCAGGGTCCAGGAGTGGGGCAGAGGGCAGGCTGGCTGGAGTGCAGACAGCAAGGAGGTGACCCAGAGGCTGCTGGGAGAATGGGGGCACCATTAGGGAGTCCAGATGCAGCCTGAGAGCAAGGGGGGCTTCAGCAGGCCTCCTGCAAGGCGGTGCCAGGAGAGTCAATGCCAAGATGGCCTGGCATCGGCAAAGGATCATTCCAGCTGCAGAGAAGGGAGCGGCAGAGCAGTCTTCAGAAACGTGCTTGGCCTCTCTCCTTGAATCTAAATGGTACAATCTCTTAAAGTTTTATGAAAACAAAAAATGAATAACGAATGGAGACACTGAAAGAGGAAACCCATTTCCTTTTAAATCTGATGGAAAGAGCACATCCAACCCCAAAATAATACCAGCAGGATTTTAATAATCTGTAACAAAACACACAATACCAGCAGGATGCACTCCAAGCTGCCTCCTCGGCTGAACCAAGAACCTCGAATCTGAAGTCCATTTTGACAACATAGCTCTCATTGCCCACACGGAGAAACTGAGGCTCGGGTCGGGGCGGGGACTAACCCAAGGTTGTATGGCAAAGTTGGAACTGGAACAGAGACTCCTGACTCTCAACTGGGTCCCCTCTGTCTGTACACGGCTGTTTGTCTACACACATTGCATGCACGCACACACACACGCACACACCACACCACACCACACACGCACACACCACACCACACCACACCATACCACATAGGAGATGCTTTCCAAACTCATATATGCAGGGACACCTGGGTGGCTCAGTGGGTTAAGTGTCCGACTTCAGCTCAGGTCATGATCTTGTGGTCTGTGAGTTCGAGCCCCATGTTGGGCTCTGTGCTGACAGCTTAGAGCCTGGAGCCTGCTTCAGATTCTGTGTCTCGTTCTCTCTCTGCCTCTACTCGACTTATGCTGTCTCTGTCTCAAAAATAAATAAACATTAAAATTTTAGAAACTCATATACGCAAATATCTGCATACATATGAGTTCCGCAGACTCACAGATTTGCTCGCAAAGAAGTGTACGGACATCCACACAGTGCCCCCCAGAAAACCCAAACTCAAATATCTTCACATCCACACACAAAGGGGCTCATGCAACTCACCTATCTGATCACTCCAAATTTGCATCCTCAAATATATCCAGGTACCTACACAGGGCACACACATGCCTACAGATAGACACGAGATGCCTAAACATCCCTCAGGGGGCACCTGGGTGGCTCGCTGTTGAGCGTCTGACTCTTGATTTCAGCTCAGGTCGTGATCCGAGGGTCGTGGGATCCAGCCCTGCATCAGGCTCCACCCACCTAAGACTCTCTCTCTCTCTCTGTCTCTCCTTCTGCCCCACTTCCCTGCTTGCACGTGCTCTTTTCTAAAATAAGAAATTAAAAACCCACCACATGCCTCAGCACACATCTACAAACAAAGCACTCACACACCAACAGACACTGAGACTCCTGAAACTTTCACAGACACACTCACGCGTACAGCCTACAACTCAGCCCCGTGAGACCCACAGGCCAACACTCTGAGCTAAACAGCCATATTCTCCTGCTCACCCTGCAGGCCGTGCTAGCACTGGGGTCGGCGTGGAGTGTCCCGGAGACCCTGCCACCGCGCTACAAGGGCCAGTAAGAGGCCAAGGACACCACGCGCCATGGAAGAGCCAGTGGTGACTCGTAGCAAGTGCGCAGGCAGCTCGGTCCCACACTCTCCCCACCCAACAGCAGTAAGTGGGTGCGTGTTCATGTGTGTGTTCATGTGTGTGTCTTGGGGCAGGGTGGGGGCAAAGTAAAGTAACCCATGTGGGTTTAGGATTCCTTCCTTCCTTCTTTTCTTCATCTGACACTTAATTAACATTTTCTGAATCAGGCAAAACAAAGACAAATAAACAAAGCCTCTGCCCCCAGGGAGTGCAGCCTAGGAGTGAGCAGGCACACCCAGAGCTGTGCTGTTGTGTTACACGTTGTGACAATGTCTATGAGGCCTAAGAGAGACCTGGGTTGCTTGCATCTGGGGCCATGGGCCACTGAGCAATTCACATTCTTATCTGAGCCTCAGCTTCCTCATCTGAGAAATAGGGACCACACTCTCCCTGACCACCTGCTGGGTTTGAGGTTAGAATCAAATTCGGTGATGGATGTGGCAGTGCTTTGGGGGGAATGGGAAAGTTATAGTAAACTAAGAGACATGTATTAGGCACCAGCTATGTGCCACACCTATGGTATAGGAATGTGGATAGGTTCATGGGCCCTGGAGTCAGAGAAACCCAGCTCTAATCTCAAACTGTGTGAGCTTGAGCAGGTTCCTTAACCTCTCTGAGCTTCTACTTTCTCATCCGCAATTGAGGTGTGATAATACTCACATCATATGAATGCAGTGGGATAGCGCACCTAAAGGCGCAGGGCCTGCCATGCAATAAGTCAGTTCCTATTATTATTTATAAGCTTTCTTTTATTTGTTCACCAAACACTTGCTGAGTATGCACCAGGCATGATTCTAAGGGCTTTCCAAATTCTGACTCATTTAATCCTTCTAACAACTCTATTATCCCTGTTTTACACCTGATGAAACTGAAGCACAGAGAGGTCCCGGTCACTTATTTGAGGTCACACAGCTGCTAGGAGGCAGAGCTGGAATTGGAACCCAGGTCCATCGGCGTCTCTAGACCCATCTATAAGATATGCATTTCCCTCTTAGGGTTCAAAGTCCTCCCCTCTCCCCAGCAGCAACCCCTATTAAATAAATCATCCAGCAACGGTTTCTAATTCCCAGACTTGGTTGCAAATGAATTATTCACATTGTAGGGCCGGCTGGGCCTCATTACCCAAGAAGGGCTCCCCGCCCGCAAGATGCTACTCCCTCCCCTGGGCACGGGTCCTGGTGGGCCAGCCAGAGGCTGCCAGCATTGGCGGGTGCCCGCGGCGCTGCTCCGGGAACTAGGGGGAGGGGCTCGCCTCTTCCCATTCACTGCCTTTGCTTTCTAATAAGCTCACGGCCTGGCATTGTTAAGAGAACATAAGCTCTGGCCTCAGCCAGTTCTGGGTTCCAGTCCTGGCTCTGCCCTGAGCAGCTGTGTGACCTCAGCTAGGTGGCCTACCCTCTCTGAGCCTCGGAGAGGCTGACCGGCCCCACCCCACTCCACACTTTCCCTTCTTCCTCCATGTGTGGGCTGAGGCTTGTGCCGGCCAGCCAGGCCCTGTGCGGGAAGCTGGGGACAGAGGGCCTGTCCTGTGGGGGGGTTTCGTCTCCATGTCTCCTCTTCCACTCCCAGTATCCAGCTGAAAGCCAGGTCTGAGCCAGAGCCCTGGGGCTGGTTGTCCGGGATACTGGGTGCTCCAGAGCCCCCCTCCAGGGCCAATTACACACCCAAGCTGCTCAGATCACTGACCACTTATAGCTCACTAGGTTATGCCTGCTGCTGAGGGCCGCAGGGACCAGTGCCTGACCCTTGCCTCAACTAGGACAGGGGTCTCCACAGGGGCCTTGGCTGCAACCTCACTGTGGGTCAGCGTCTCCCTCTGCCCAGTTCTGCCTCCCTCCTTCCTCCCATGGCATCTCTCAGGGGCATGTGCCCACAAACCTGCCTGTATCCCTCCAGCGCCAGGGGAGGTTCCAGGAACCCCACAGTACGTACTCGTGACAGACGGGGCCCAATCTCAGCCTCAGATGGGACCCAGTCCAGCTCTCCAGTACTCAAGCCTGCTTATGGGCTGAGCCTACATTCTGCCGCCGTCCGAGCTCTGATCCTCGCCCCACACCGAGCCCAGTTCTTCTGTGGAAAGCCGAAGATTACTGAAGGCGGAAGTCAGGGATAATAAGTGAGGTAGAAGGGGATTGGAGTCTGGTGTAGACTGAGAACAGGACCAGAGCAAACCTCCCTGGAGGAGATGAACCGACAGCCCAGTCAGCCAGGAGGTCGGGGCCACAGAATCTCACTTCACAGAGATGACTTTTCCAGAGACAACTGAACAGGATCTTTATGGAAAAACCAAATCTGAACCAAGAATGATAAGAAGAGTCATAATAGCTGCCATTTCTCAAGCAAGGAATGTGTCCTGGGCACCGTGCCGTGGGGTCTACTTCATAGTCTTACTGCCTCCTCAGGACAGCCACGTGGGATTCCATCATCACCCATTTTACAGACGAGGAAGCTGAGGCTCAGAGAGCTGAAATGACTTGCCTTGTGCCTCAGACATGGCAGAGCCAGCATTCAGACCCTGGGTCATTCTGTGCTGCTGTGAGATTGAGGCTCAAGCAGAGACTGGTCTCCCAAAGGACCGTAAGGGGCTTCCAGGCCCCATGGTCATCGAAACGAGCTGTTCACCAAGTCCCTACGAATGCCCACTGCAGCAGAGGCATCAAGAAAGCGTGGTGGGCAATCCATGAGGCCATCTAAGTGTGACCTGGTCCCAGCTTCATGCAGGCCACCGTTCCTCGGGACCCTCCACTTCCTATTTTTTGATTCCTACGGCCGTGCACACATCCAGCCCCCCGCACTTCCATGCACTCATCCATCCACAGCTGTGCAGGGAGCATCGTCTGTGGCCCCAGCCTGGCCTGGGTGCTAGGGACAGGCAGGCACAGCCCACCCCTGTGAAGCATGCAGGCTGGCAGAGGAGCCACATGTTAAACAAACAGCCCACGAAGCCCGAATGCATCCCCATTGTGCTAAGTGCTGGGGAGAGGCAGCCCCGGATGTTGTGAGTGGGTGTAACAAGGACCCGCTCTCTTGGGAGTGTTCTCTGGGCCCCAGGGAGCTAGTGGGCAGGAAACCTGCTGAGACGGGCCCCATGGGCTTGGCCTCAGGGGACAGAAGCTGTGAGAAAAGGGTGAATAATGCCCCCAGCGGAGCCAACTGGCGTGGTGAGGCTGCAGCCAGCCCGCCTGGCCTGCCCAGCAGGTGGGCGGGAAGTGAGTAGGGAGGGGAGTGGGGGGTGGGGGTCTTTCGAAAATCTCCCTTGTGAGCCATCCCAGCTGGAGCCTGAAGCCTCTGAGAACTGTATCAGAGCTTCAGGAAACACAAGAGAAGTTATTTCAGGAGAAGGGAACAGCATGTGCATGCGTGTGGAGGTGGGGATAGTAGACAGACTCAGGAAGGTAGAGCAAGGTGAGATAAGAGACGAGAAACCACGTCAGGGATCTCATGAGCACCCTGAAGCCTCTCAGCCGCCCCCCCCCCCCCCAGGAGCAGTAGTTACTGTTGAAAGCTGACCGCGTCCCCCAAGAGGGTCGAGTGTAGCCCCATTTCACCCTCGCTAGATCCAGTAAGATTGTTACTGCTGGATCCCATTTTACAGACAGAGAAACCAAAGCCAGGAGAGGTTAAACGTGTCACCCAAGAGAGTTAGCAAGTAAAAGGTCAGGACTCAATCCCAGCCCACGATCTTTTTTTCTTTATTATTTAATTTAAACCCAGCCCATATTCTGAACACTCCCACAGTGTGCTCAGCAAACAGGAGGAAATCCGGACACACGATAGGCAGCGCCCATGCTCGCTCCCCTGTGTCTATCCCTCCCACTAAACTGAGAGTTTATTTACCTCTGTCGCCACACGGCACTAGGCCCACAACCGGTGCTTAGAAGACATCGTGGATAAATAACCATCCTAAATGCTCACCATGTGCCACATCACCACAGCCCTCCGAGGTCGGTACTATTATGTCTCCCATTTCACAGGCGGGGAAACTGAGACTCAGCTACTAAGTGGTAAGGCCGTGATTCACTAAGCAGCAAGTAGGTAAATCAGCAAACTCATGGATAAGCGTGAGTAACGACCGGTGAGTGGATGAGAACAAAGATACGCAAATAAGTAGGGAGTTGAAGGAGGGACAGAGGGAGCGAAGGTGAGCTGTAGGTCTCCGTGGAGTGAGGAGAGGGGAAGCCCATGACGCCTGACCCACCTCTGGCTCCCAGGAAAAGGACTTTTTCTTTTTTTCTTTTTTTTTTTTTAATTTTTTTTAATTTATTTCTAGGAGAGAGAGAGAGACAGCGTGAGCAGGGGAGGGTCAGAGAGAGAGGGAGTCACAGACTGAAACAGGCTCCAGGCTCTGAGCTGGCAGTCAGCACAGAGCCCGACGCGGGGCTCGAACCCACGAACCGCGAGATCATGACCTAAGCGAAAGTCGGACGCTTAACCGACTAAGCCACCCAGGCGCCCCGAAAAGGACTTTTTCTGCTCCTAGGATGGCTTGGGCTCTTGACAGGCTGTTGCCTAGCAACAGTGCTAGCCCTGCCCCCTTTGGCCAGAGCTGGGGCACAAGCAGCCAGCCCCCCAAGGGAATGGGGAAAACCCTGGGCTCTCAGGCTTGGGGGGAGAAGGCCAGGGCCAGAGAGGTGGGTCTGGCCAGGCTCCAAGGCTGAGAGAAGCATCCCAAGACCTACCGGGGGAAGGCTGGCTGGCTGGCACTGGGGTGTGCAGGTGCCCGTAGCTGCCCAGAGCAGTGACCTTGGGGCCCTGAGTCCAAAGCCCTGGACTGGAGAAGATCTTGCATGAGTCCCTTCCTTTCCTGAGTCCATCTCCTCCTGTGTAGAACGGGGGCATGGTGCCCGCTTGTCAGGGGGACGGCGTGGGAACAGAGCGGGGCCACGGGAGGCTTCGCGCAGGGAGTGTGCAGGCCACTTCTAGAGGAGAAGGATCTGGGGCGAAGACCTCTCAGTCCCCTCCAGGAGCGGATAGCGTGCCCTGTGTGGGAGCACCTCCCTGAGGAGGCGGGCCAGTGGGACCTCACTCAGTGGGGGGTGGCGGGGGAGAAGTGGCAGAGGAAGCAAACATCCTTTCAAAGGATGGCCCAGAGGCCAGAGACGGGTGCCCACCCAGTAACGGCGACTCTTTGCCCACGGCCAGGCACCATCCTGTTTCGTCCTTTCTGCGGCTCCAGAGTTCAGAGGCTGTGCCCCGGGCTCAGAGGAGACCACAGGTTGGCTCAGAAAGGTTGAGGGACTTGCTCCAGCTGATGTGTGGCAGAGTGAAGTCCAGCTCCCTTTCCCCTGCTCAGATGGGTGCAGCCACGAGCAAGTGGCAAAATAATGCCACCGAGGAGTCTTCAGGGGCCCCTCCCGGCACCGCGAGGGAGTCGGGACTTTGTGCCGAGGGCACTGGGGAGCCACCGATGGTTCCTGAGCTGGGAGGGAAATGACCCAGGCTGGGTCCTCAGGTCCCTAGGTGCTGTCCGGGGCCATCTGTCCCCACCTCCCACACCTGCCACCCTCTGAGTCCACCCACCCCCGCCGCTTCTCAACCGCACCGAGAAACCATGTGTGACGGAGGAGAATGTAAAAATATATGTGCAACTGAACAACAACGTGCTGACAGAACACAGCTATAAATACTCTGACGGGTGCAGCGCCATTCCTCGGATCCTGCTTCCTGCTGCCTGAGGAGCGGGGGCGCAGGGTTTGACAGGTGGGGTGGGAACTCGAAGGGAGAGGAAAGGGGACAACCACCTGTGGCCCTCCTCGGTGCCAGAAGCTTTACAAGTAGTACGTCTCCGATCCTTCCTCCAAACCCAAAAATCCCCTCAGAGAGTCACTCCTGTCATCTCCAGGTCACAGGTGAGGAAACTCAGATTCGGAGAGGGGGGTCATCGGGTCACGGTCACACAGCGAGGAGGCAGTGGAGCTGGGATTCCCCCAGCAAGCCCTGCCACGGGCCAGCCGTCCAAAGAAGAGCAAGCAGGCTTCAGGCTCTGCTTCCCTCACTCCCTGTCCGGGGCCAGAGAGCTTTAGGCTTCCCGGCACCGCCCCCTGCCTCCATGCCTTCTGTGGCTCCCCAGTGCCCTCCAGATAAAGACCAAACTCATCGGGGCCCTTAAGATCCTGTGTTCTGGCCTCTGACCATCCCCGGACCCACCCCCCGCCAGGGCCTGATCTCCGTGCCACAGAGATCTTCTGTCGGGTCCTCTTCAGGGCCAAGTGCTCTCAGCCTCTGTACCTCCCGTTCCCTTTTCCTCTGCTGTCCCTCTGCTGTCCCTCTCTCGTTACTCTACCTACACTGGGGCTTCAGCTCAAGTGCCACCTCCGCCCGACCTCCCACCACGGCTCAGGCCCTCCCGCACTTCCCTGTGAGTCCTGAAGCCCAGTTGGGACCCCGTGCCCCATTATGGGTGGTGGCCACAGCTAGGAGGGGCAGGGGCAGGGCTGACTGCAGGCGGCATGGCCACAGGGCGGGTGCCCCCAGGTGGAGGTGCCAGTTCACGTAAACGCCCCTCTCAGATGCACGGGCAGGGCCAGGCAATGACCGCACGAGGTGAGGGCGCCTTTGATCTGTCAGAGACAATCTGGGTGGCGTGAGACAGAACTGGGGGGGGAGCTGGCCTCTGGGCTCCGAGGGAAGCAGGAAAGGAAATGGAGGAGGAAGAGAGGCGACGGGGGCTCCTGGGGCCCCTGCAGAGGGCAATGGACACCCACCGAGACGATTCGGGAGTAAGCTGGCCCCATCTCTCGGACCCTCACCGTGTCTGGACCAGCCTCCCGCACGTGGCTGGCGTGGGGCCCAAAGGTAAGGCCGCCAGCGAGTTACCTGTTCCTCTTCAGACCTTCCCGACGGACCAGCGCTGGCCCTACAAGTAAAGTATGAGCCCCCTACGGCATTTTTACTTTGCATTTTCTAGCAGCCACTTTAAAAAAATAAGCAGCTGAAGTTAATTTTAATGTTTTATTTTTTTAATGTTTATTTCTGAGAGAGAGAGAGCTTGAGCAGCGGAGCGGCAAGGACAGAGGGGGACAGAAGATCCAAAGAGGGCTCTGTGCTGACAGCCGTGAGCCCGGTGAGGGGCTAGAACTCCCAAACCGGGAGATCATGACCTGAGCCCAAGTCAGACGATTAGCCAACTGAGCCACCCAGGCGCCCCAAATTTTAAAGTTTTATTTAACCCAGTATACTCCAATATCATTTCATGTGATCCAGATTTTAAAAATCGTTGAGATTTTTAAAACTTCTTTTCTTACTAAGTGTTCAAAGTCTAGTGTGTCGAATATGCTTACGACACATCTCAGGTTGGACTAGAGGCATTTCACGTGCTCAGCGGCTACATGCGACTACTGTACTGGGCAGCACTGCTCTAGCCTGTGCCCTGATGAGAGGCAGGACCACGACTGTATCCACCACGAGTATCTCCAGGCTCTGGCATGTAACGTATACTCAGGAAATGTTTGTTGAACGACTTGCTGACTGACTAGGTAAATGGAAGAATGAATGAACGAATGATCTGAGACCTTGTTAGGTCAGAAGCCAGATTCCCAGCAGAAAGAGCCTAGAAATAAATTCTAGTCCCACTTTGCCTCCAAGCCTTTGCATGACCATAAGTGAGTCCCTCCCCTCTCTGGGCCTCAGTTTCCCCATCTGTACAATGGGTTGTGGGTTGGACTGCATGATTTTTTTCCTCTGCCTTTCACTAGAGGTCCTCATGGGGAGCCTGCTGTCTTCTCTGCAGCTCCCTTCCCTGAGTCAGGCCCCCGGGGAGGTTCCCTGCCCCATTCCCCCAACCACCCCACTCTCCCTCCTGTGTGTGAGACAGGGTGTCAGGGAAGGCCTCCAGGTGACCTGTGCAGAACAGAGCCAGGCCCCAGTGTGATCTGTGCAGAATAGAGCCAGGCCCCAGTGGACTCCTGCCAAAACTGGCCACAGCACAGGGAACGAGGCTACTATGTACCTCGGGCTTGGCCCTCCTCCTTGGTCGCCTCCAGATCTCATGTTTGTTCAGAGCTAGGAAGAGAGCAGGGCAGCGCTTCTCCCTTCGATTCTGTAGAGAAGGAAAAGGGAGGCCAAGAGATGTGCCCGGTCCTGTCCGAGGTCACACAGTGAACAGGGCAGAAGTGGGCCTCTGTTTTCCCCATCTGAAAAACCGGCACAAAACCTGCCTTCCTCCCATCGAACGTCAATGCCTCACACCCCGCCTCTGCTCCCTACAGCCCTGCGATACTCTATCTGGAACCCCTTATTTGTAAATGGGGATGATATCACCCAATTGCTTTGCCACTGCAACGCGTCGGCACAGGTAAAGTGCTTCGCGAGTGACAGACAGTATTATCAGCCTTCACTGAGGAGCTGTTCTGCAGTTCAGATGAGGCGAGGCGTGTGACTGGGGTTTACAAACTGTAAAGCCCTCTCTTGAGAGGCAGGCACTTTTTGGCTGCAAAGGAAGTTGCAAACCGTACTAAGCATGGTGACTTGCAAAGTGTTTTGTAAACGTTGCCGCATTAACGAGGCTGTTGCAGATTAGCTTTTCATAATCTGAAAGGCACTTCAAATTCATAAATCGCTTTGGAGACCTTAGAGCTCTTCATAAGGGCTCTCTAGACTGTTGAGTGCACGTCTGAAACCAGTGGCCTTGCAAAGCCATGGGCCAGAATCAGGGTGGGAACGGGTAGAGGAAGAAACTAGAACCAGAGAATCAAAACAGCAGTCCATCTGCCCTCTGCTCTCGGCACGTCACCGCCCATGCCAGCCGGTGCGGATCCCTGCGACGCTGCTCTGAGGCCAGGGGAGGCCTCGCTGTTTTGCTGACTGAGCCAAACTGGATGACTTACACAGGAATTAGCCCCTTCTTCCCTGTGCTTGTGTTTTTTCTTTTTCTACCACAAAGGCAATGAACCTGACACCACTTAAAGATTTCCCTGTGGGCTGGGAAGGTGGTGAGCTCCTGGGCTGCCCAGTGACCTTGCTTTGAGGCCCAGACTTGGGCCTGCTCTAAAGACCCAGCCCAGACTGCCTGCTACCCCCAGGTCGACAAGCAGGCATTCCAGGGCTGGGGGGCACGTGGAGGCCACTGCCTTTAAACGACTGGGGGGAGGTGGTGCAAAGGCCCCGAGTTCTTGGGTTCCAATCCCAGCTCTGCAACTTTCTCACCTATGACCTTGGGCAAGTTCCCCTACTCTGAGCTGGGAGTCCCTCAGCTGTAATGTAGACTGATAATACTTTTTTTTTTTTTAAATTTTTAACGTTTTTTCATTTTTGAGAGAGAGAGTGCAAGCAGGGGTGGGGCAGAGAGAGAGAGAGGGAGACACAGAGTCTGAAGCAGGCTCCAGGCTCTGTCAGCACAGAGCCCAATACAGGGCTTGAACTCAAGAAATGCGAGATCATGACCTGAGCTGAAGTCAGGCGCTGAAGTGACTGGGCCACCCAGGAGCCCCTGATACTGCTCATTTGTGTGCATGCTTTGGGTGGCCTGGTGTGCATGCAGATCTGTCCCTTCTGCCATCCAGAGGACTGTGGGCTCTCCAATAGGGGAGAAATAGAAGGTGAGGCAGCTTTTACAGCTTTGGGCTTAGGAGCATGGGATTTCAAGTCATAACAACCTGGATTCAAATCTTGGCTCTGTGACACACAGCTTCGTGTCTTCAGGCAAGTCACATCAGCCCTCTGAGCCTTCATTTCCTCAGCTACAAAATGGGTATAATAATAGTTGCTTCCTTGCAAAAGGTCCCCTAAGAACTGCTCCATCAGTGGTAACTGTGATCTGCCACTCCCTAAACCATTTAGGGAGCCCCATCGTGCTTCCTAAGGCCATGCAATTCCCCTTCCTGTGCCTCCTCACATTTGCCATTACTTCATAAGAAGCCTGCCTTACCATGTGACCCAGATGACAGCTAGCTAGGGCCCTGGGCCCTCTGCATTCAGCAAGAGCCATCTGCCCCTGCAGTTTCTGCAGAAACTTTTTGTCCCCCCTCACAGCCCATCTCCTTGTGGCCCCTGGGCTGCATGATGTTGACCCCAGAGTGGAAACTCGCCTGAGCGCCTCACACACACCATGCGCAAGCAGTGCGCCCTTTGCCGTAGATGTGACAAAGGAGGGTCTCCCGGAATCTGCTGCAGAGCCATCTCCCGGAGCTCACCCCGGGCTCTCTCCACCTGCTGGCGTCTGCCTCTCTCCCTCCTGCCCTGCCTTCTCTTCCTCTCCTCCCTTTTCAGAAGCAAGACATCGACACTTTGCCTCCTGCCTCCTACCTCATTTTTCTGCACCAAGCCTGGCTCTTCCAGGATTGTGGTGAGTGCCAGTTTGCTTCATCTAGTTGCGTCCGTGGGTCTGTGTGACCTGTCAGGGCTGGTCCCGTGTCCCTGCTCACTGCTGTATCCCCAGCCCCCAGCAGGCGTCTGGTAAATATGTGGCAAGTAGAAATGAGTGGGACAGGGTCTACCGAGGCAGGGAACAAGCGAGGCTGCCTCCTGTGGCCATCGGGGGCCTCCTGCCCTTGGAGGTCAGTTCTGCAGCGAAGGGACCAATTCAGGAAGAGGCTGAAGCTGACATGTCTGTCTCAGGCCCCAGAAACAACGCAGTGCTAACACATTCTTGGCTCCTTCGGGGGCCATGGGAACATTAACAATTGGGGGTCCTTCCTTAGGGTCTCACACATCTGCCTGTCCCGAGGGGTACAAAGGGCAACAAAGAAACAGGTCAGTGGCTCCCAGGACGGGCTGCCCATCAGACTCCCCTGTAAAGTATTTAACTACCAGAGCCACCCGGACCCCACACCTCCTCCCCAGGATCCGATTCAAATGCCTGATGCGGGCGTGATGATTGATTTATTAGAAGTCCAAGGTGATTCCAAATACATCCCTGAGACAGAGAAAAGAACTGTCTTTTGGTTTTCATTTTTGAACTAATCTGTCTGTAGTGCCTGTGGGGTATGTGCCTGGCCAGATGGTAGAGAGGAAGGGAGGTGGGCTTTGCAGGCATTGGGGACCTGGGTTTGCATCCCCGTCCTACGAGGTCCCAGCTCTGTGGCCTTGGGTAAGTCACTTCACCTGTGTGCATGTCAGTCTCCTCTGTCAATTGACAGTCAGAATTCCTACTGCACAGGTTGGCTGGGATCAATCGCCTGGCCCGGGTCCAGCCGAGAGCCGGTGCACCGGCTCTAGCTTCGGGGTGGGAGGGGAGCTCGCCTGGGGCCCCAGACCTGGCCCGGTACCTGCCGGGAAGAACACTGGCCTGGGAGAATGTCCTAGTTCTGACCCATCGTGATAGGTGACCTTGGCCAAGTCACTCCCATCTCTGAGCCTCAGTGACCCCATTCAGCTCTGACCCAGGAGACAGTTAAGGGCTGACATTTAAGGGGGTGAATAGATTTGTTTCAGCCAATTCTCTGGGGCAGGTCACTCAACCTCTCCGAGCCTCAGTTTCCTCATCTGTAAACAGAGACCCAGCAGTGCGCACATCTCATTGCAGCTCTGTTTGGTGACGTCATGTTGCTAGCTTGAAATGGGCCGCAGTGGGAAGATTGACACCAAGCAAATGGACAACCACTACAAATCAGGATTTCCCCTGCCTCCCCTTCCATCCCCACTCTGTCCCTGGCCATCAGTTCACCGGCACACCAGCTACTAGGACTCTGACAAATAAACTTTCACCATGGTGATTGGGAGATTCAGAGAACTATTGCCTGTTAAGCAATTAGCATAGCACCTGGGACTTAGCACAGCACCTGGGCACTAATATGTGCTAGTTAAACACACTTAAAATGTGTCAGCCATCACTTCGTTTCTGGCCTGATATAGAGTGATCACATCTGCGATCTCCAATAGCTTCAACAACCCTAGGAAATTTCTAGAAGAGGCAATTCAGGCTCAGACAGGCACGCTGACTTCAAATGCAATTAAATTTTTGCAGGCCTACTCTGTGCTGAGTTTATTTTTATACATCCATCTCAGTTCAGCCTCACAATGCCCATTTCCTCACTACGGTTGAAAGGCCCAAATGGGGAAGCGACCGGCCCAAGGTCCCACGTTGAGCACAGGGGCCTGTAGCTGTCTCGAACCTGCGTGCATGGGTCTCCACTTCTGCCCAGCTGCCTCCGAACCACATCCAGCTGCGTTGTCTTCTGAATCAGGGCAAGCTTTGCTGATATGATCTCTCTGGCCCTTTCCAGCTCTGACATCAACGGTATTTAAATCAGCACATGAATATTTCACAAGCATCCCCGGTGAAAATAACCCCCTGCCTGGTTATGTCAGGCTGAGGCCCCAGTCGCAGGCCGGGCGCTTCAGCTATTTGCGAGGCCTGCAATTCTGCGAGGCCGCCCGGCAGCAGCCAAGGAATCGATAGCCTTTAAATAAGTAATTAGAAGAGCTGAAGCCGTCGGCACAGCCAGGAGTGAGCAGAGGAATATAAACGCATAACTCTCCCAGGCTCGCTGTGGAGGGCTGGGCTCTGTTTCTTGGTCAAGACGTGTAGCGGGGCCTGGGGTAGGGCGAGAGGCGGGGAAAGCGCAGGGAAAAGGAAGATGAGGCATTTGTTGGGCCTGCCCCATGCGGCAGGTGTGCTCTCCTCATTGCCATATCCAGTGTTCTCCTAAAGACGTTAAGGCTCAGAGAGGGGAAGTCAGTTGCCCAGGGCCACACAGCCAGGAAATGGCAGAGGCTGCAGGCCTGTCTGACTTGAGCACAGGATTTCTCTCAGCTTTGGCACTATTGACATCTTTCTGGCCAGGTAATTCTTTGGTTTGGGGGTGGGGGGCCCTCCTGTGCATTATAGGATGTCTTAGCCCTGGCTTCTACCCTTAGATGCTGGTAGAATGTCCTCCTCACTTGTGACACTCAAAAACGTCTCTGGACATTGCCAGATGTCCTCTGGGGGGGGGGGACGAAATCCCCCCCCAAGTGGAGAGCCCCTGCTTTAGAGTCTGTGTTTACTAGGCTATTCCTCTCCTCTGCTGCCGGTGGCTTTTAGGACAAGGATCAAAATCTTTCTCCCAACCTAGAGAGGCTGTTCTGGAACCAAAGCCAGGCCAGGTGAGAGCACACCAGCTGTGTGACCTTGGGCTGGTTCTCAACCTCTCTGTGCCCCTGTTTCCCTACCTGTAAAATGAGCCCCCACCGCCACAAAAGGTGATCATAAGGTTTAAATGAGTTAGCAAATCAAAGCATTCAGAGCAGTGCCTGGCACATAAAGTGTGAGCCATCATGACAGTCCAAGGGCCTGCGTGACCATGTCCCAGCCCAAGACTGTTACTTCTCCCCATCAGAAAGGGGGGAAGGACCCCAGCTCCTGCTCAAAGGCTCCATGACAGCTTCTGCTGTTCCTCCTCTTCCTGCTGTGCTCCCCTCCTGCCAGCCCTGGAGATGCCGGAGGAAACAGCAACAAGGACCGCCATATAGTCCCATGGGATCATGAGGCACTGAGAACACAAACTGCCCCTTCCTCTCTCTGCAGCGCTGGAGGAGCGTAGAGAGGTGTGTGCAGCTGCCGCACCTGATTTACAAAACCATCCGATTAAAATACAATTCCTTTTATTATCCAGGAAGCTATAAAATCCAGGTAAACAAACACATTTTGTCACCGGAGTTGGTCAGCACATTTTATTGGTCTGTATTGCGTGTGCTTTCATTACACTGACGTCTGTTAGAAACATGGTTCCAGAATGCGGTCTTCCTTTGGGTGCTTGGGAAGAAATATACCCGGAAAGGCATTCCAGGGCATCCTTACAGGAACAGCCCCCAGCGCAGGAACATATGCAGGCGCGGCTTAAATCTTCCCTTTCTCCAGAAGGAAAGGTCCCTAGACATGACCTGGTCCGGTCTTCTCCAAGTGGAGGCACCTGAGGCCCAGCACAGTACAGTGTTTTGTCCAAGATCATAGAGCAACTTGGTTCAGCAACCGTTGTCTGAGTGTATTAGTGAGCCCCCGCTGCTGTAATCCATAGGCCCCCAATCCCAGCGGCACAGGGGAGCACCTGCTCGCACAGCAGGTGTTCTGGCTGATAGATGAGCCTTCCACATGGTGTCATGGACTCAGGCTCCTTCCTTGTGGCTGCACCCTCCCTTAGGGCCTCAGAATCATCTGCTTTCAGCTGGATGGGGGAAGAATTCAGAGGATTGCAGGTTTTCACAGATTTTTACAGGTTTTTTTAATTAAAAAATTTTTAATGTTTATTTTTGAGAGAGAGCATGAGTGGGAGACGGGCAGAGAGAGAGGGAGACACAGAATCTGAAGCAGGCTCCAGGCTCTCAGCTGTCAGCACAGAGCCCAACGCAGGGCTCGAACTCATACTGCAAGCTCGTGACCTGGGCCGAAGTCGGATACTCAACTGACCGAGCCACCAGGTGCCCCAAGGACTTTGAATCTTTACAGTGACACAGGCACGGGGCCAGTCGGACTTCAAAGGCCACTGCAGCAACATGGCATCCAGTGATGTGTGATACGTCATCTTCATGGCCCACGGTGGCAGCAGGAGCCACAGGGACCAGTTGGCAGGTGGCACCTTGGCTGGGCCTTAACTCTCTGGGTTCCTGTTAAGCCTGTTTCTCCAGTTCCCTTACATGCACCACATGACACTTTTCCAGACAATTCCTTTAGGTTAACCAGAGTCAGTCTTTACTAACAGCAGCCGAGAACCCTTCTTATGTAGCCCGGGCTGCAGCCAGGCCACCAACCCATGCCCTCCAGGATTTCCTTCCTGCCAACTTCACCCAGGGCCATCCCACACACACACACACACACACACACACACACACACACACACACACCTGCAGGACTAACAGCTTCCACCCACAAGGGACAAGCCAAGGCTCCTGGCTCTTTCCTCCAGGAGATTCTGAGCAAATCTCTAATTAACCTGCCTGTTCACACTCCTTCGACATCCAAAGTTCTCCAGAGGACTGTGGGCAGAACCAACATAATTGGTTTTCTTTGCGATTCTGTGTATTTTATGCATTTAAAACTGCTATTCTGAGAAGTGGTCCATCATCTTCACACGATGCTAAAGGGGTGTGGGGCACCAGAAACATGAGGGTCCTCTGGACTGCTGGTAACCAGATTCTCTCCTCCATGACACGAGCCCCCTTTGCTTTATGAGACCCCTTACGGGTTGGAGGACCACCCTGTCCTCCCCGTGCCATTCCTTCTGGAAAGAGATCCCTCTTTCCTTCTGGGGCCAGCTCCACTCCCCACCCTAGAGGTAGGTGGTCCCAGCAGAGGCCGACATGTTGTCATGTAGCCTCACTCTCCAGCTTCAGCTGACTGGTTAGGGAGGGCTGGGCTCTAGACCCAAGCCAGGCCATGCAGGTCCCTCTCTGGAGTTTTTCTTTTTCCTTTCCTTTTTCTTTCTTTTTCTTTCCTTTCCTTTCTTTTGAGAGAGAAAAGACATGAGCAGGGGAGACAGGCAGAGGGGGAGAGAGAGAAAGAGAGAGAGAGAGAGAGAGAGAATCCCAAGTAGGGAGCCCAACGCGTGGCTTGATCCCATGACCCAGGGATCACGAACTAAACTGAAATCAAGAGTGGGACGTTCAACTGACAGAGCCACCCAAGCGCCCCTTTCCAGTTGCTTTTCTAAACTGGAGCTTGGGGTCACCAGTTATACTTTTCCCTATGGGGACTCAGAGCTGAGAGCTGTGGAGTTTCCCACAATGTAAGGGAAGCCAATTGAATAGGAGAGAGAGGCTGAAGAAAGAGAGACAGAGATAGAGAAACAGAGAAGAAAGGAAGAAAGGGAAGGGGGGATGTGGGGAGGGGAGGAGAAAGGGAAGGAGAGGGAGCTGGCTGCATCCTGGCCCATGGTTTAGTTGTGACCCTGCTGGTTTGATATGCATTTTGGTCTGGTTATTCATTGCTTCCTTAAGTTCCCCATTTTTGGCCTCAGCTAGTTGGAAAGGTAGTTTGTCACTGTCTGTCTTATGCTCACTAATTCCCCAGGGTCTGCACAGAGACTGGCACATAGTAGGTGTGCAGTCAGCACCTGTGAATGAAGGAATGAATGAATGGACAAGGTACAGAGGAGAGGGTGATCAGGTCTATGGGGGCAGATGTCAGGAATCGCACGGGGTAGGAGGTGATATTCAAAGTGGGATTTAAGCAGGGCACTTGTGGGGATGAGCACTGGGTGTTATGTGGAAACCAATTTGACAATAAACTATTTGTAAAAGAAAAAACAACGACAACAAAAAAAAAACAAAGTGGGATTTAACGGGTGAATAGTAGTTTTCTGGATGACAGTGTGGAAGAGGCTGGAAAAGACAGCAGGGACTAGGTTGAAAAAGGCTTAATTACCAGACTAAAACTTAGGATTTTTAATGCTCTTTTAATTTTGAGAGAGAGTGTGAGTGGGAAGAGGCAGAGAGAGAAGGGAATGTAGGATCCAAAGCAGGCTCTGTGCTGACAACAGCGAGCCCGGTGTGGGGCTCAAACTCATGAACCAAAACATAAGAATGTGACCTGAGCCCAACTCAGATACTCGATCGACTGAGCCACCCAGTCGCCCCAGGGTTTTTTTTTTTTTTTAATTTTATTTAAATCCAAGTTAGTTAACATATAGTGCAATAGTGGTTTCAGGAGTAGAATTTAATGATTAAAAATTAAGATTTTTTAGGGGCACCTGGGTGGCTCAGTCAGTCAAAGTTAAGTGTCTGCCTTCAGCTCAGGTCATGATCTCACAGGTCCATGGGTTTGAGCCCCACACTGGGCTCTGTGCTGGCAGCATGGAGCCTGCTTGGCATTCTCTGTTCCTACTCTCTCCGCCCCTTCCCCGCTGGTGCTCTCTGTCTCTCTCAAAAAATAAACATTAAAAAAAGGGTTTTTTTTAAAATTAGGATTTTTACAAGTAGTGGCTTATCTAGGTCTAAATCCTAAGTGTTCCTGATGATGCCTGAGCTGCATCCATGTAAGTGAATGTGCGGTGCTCTTAGGCGCTCCTCGCACCCCTGCTTCTGGAGACCCTGCCAATGGGAAAATCAGGTTCTCTTCCCATCCCACCCAGAACCCCTCCCCCAGACTGCCCCCACAGAGGTCCCTGCTAAGCCTTCTTGCAGCTCCATCCAGCAGGCCTTGACCTTCACCGACTTCTGGGCAGCCTTCCACATTCTGACCTTGACCTCCATGGCTTCTCCCCTGCAGCTCCTTCTCTGTCCCTCTCAGGGTCTCTTCTTCCTGGGCCCACAGCCATTCCTTGAATATCAGTGGCCCTCAGTGCCTGTACTGCTTCCTTCCCTCGCTCTGCACCCACCCTGGACTGCCCCTTCCTCTCCACGTTGTCAGGAACCACTCCAAGCTGCACGTTCCCATCGGCTCCAGACCCAATTATCCAGAGACTGGACCTTCTCCTCCAGGCTCTACCATGGGCACTCTGGACTCAAACACATCCCCAAGTCAGACTCATCATCTTCCCCTCCTGCCCACTGTTTGCACCCTCCTTCTGAGGTACACACCACCTTCTGTTCTCCCAGCCTGTGAGGAGACGGGAGGAGACAGGCTTGGAGGAGGGCTGGACTGAGCACACGGAGGGTCTGCCTGACTTCGGTCACGCTGCTTAATTAGGACTCAGGATAGGGCAGTATTTCCCACCTCTGACCCCCAGGCCTCCGGGGGCCCGGCCAGTAAACGTTGACCAGATCGATTTCCAGCGTGTTGGGAAGTCAGCGGTCAGCTGCTGACCACACTGTCAATTATTCAGGCTCCCTGGGATTCCACCAAGAGCAATGGTTTAACTAAAGCATGACTCCATTGTCCTCACACCCCCAAGTTTCCCTCAGAGGCCTGGGCAGGGTGAGGGGGGCAGCCAGGCAGACGTCTGACCCAGCCCCCGCTCCCACTCTCCAACCCGTGTGTCCGTCCAGGACTGGAGAGCGTCTTCGTCTTCCAGTATCTTGGAGGGTGGGGGAGGGGCTGAGGCCTTGAAGGCATAGCTGGGACCAGTGGCTGGAAGTTACCTGAGGCAGGTCCCTGCGGGTGTAAGCTAGTGGGCAGCAGACCACCATCCAGAGACACAGATACCAGGCAGAGAGACCGAGTGGTCGAGGAGAAATAGCGATCATTTTAAGTGTGCTTTAAATTTGCAAACTTTTCATGACATACGTCATCATGTAGCCTCAAGCCTTTTTTTGGAAACAGGTGATACAAACATAAAAACATGTTCATTTGATAGTTGCTTATTGAACAGGCCAGGCACTTTGCTAGGTGCTGTGGGATGAGATAAGAATATCAATTTGGCCCTGCCCTTGAGTAATACTAGCACTAACGCCAATAGTAAAAGGAACTACGATGCGTCAGGGAAAGTTCTAAACACTCGACACGCTTCAAGGCACACTACCCTCATAACAACCCAGTGAGGTGGCTGCTGGAACTGTCTCCATTTTCTAGGCAAGGCGAGATTTTACAGGCAAGGCACAGAGAGGTACAAAACGCTCCCAAGGTCACACAGCCTCGGCAAATGATGGAGCTGGAATTTGAGCCCAGTTGCCTGATTTCGAGCCCCTGCTTTCAGCCTCTCTGATCAAAGTTGTGTGAGGGGCTTTGGCTGAGGTTAGGTAGACGATCACATATGTAATAATCTAACGGAGCTGGGCGGAGAGATCAGAATGAATCTATCCAGGTTGTGGGGAGGAGGTGAGGAGTCAGAGGAGGCTTTCTAGAAGTGTCCTGGAAGCCAAGAACTTCTGGAAGAAGAGCAGGACGGGGAAGAGTGTAGGGAAGGAACGCTGCAGCGGGTGGCACTGCCAGCTGGAAGACCCCGCAGTTCCAGGACCCTGGGAGGACCCCCTCTGGGCACGGGTGAAGGGGAGCAGGCAGACGGGGTGATGGCTGTGCCTCAGCCTCCCCCTCGCTCTGCCCACTTCCTCTCTGTCTGCCAGCTGTATTTTTAGATCTCTTACTTTCCGATGGCTGGTGGGCTGGCAGTATCTGGGCCTTCCTCAGGACTTTTATAGTCTCCTACCGCGGCTGTCTCCATCACAGCACCCCTCCCCCCACCTCCACCCCCGGAAGACCTGAGCTGCAGGGCTGATTGGAAGATTCACTGATACAGTTAGTAACCGGTCCCCTGGGCTCAAGGGACCCACACTCAATCACCAGTTGACACTGGCCACCTCTTTCCCTTCTGTCTGCTTTCTCTCTTTCTTCCTGCCAGCTCAATTCCACTCTGGTCCATGGTCCCGATCTGGGCCAGACACTGGGCTGCTGGGTGGCCGACAAGACAAACCTAAAACAGACCTGAGTGCCTTAAGCATCACATGTGCTAGAGGCAGGGTGAGTGTACACAATTCATATCCCAAACTGGGATGTGCATGAAAGCAAAGGGGCGCTGTTGACAATTCTGTTGGGAACAAAGTGTCAGCCCGAGCAAACTAAGATGTGAGGTCACCGCACTTCAATAAAAGGATGGAAAAGTGAGGAGAGACTTGACAAATGCAGGGACAGGTACAAGGGAGTCGTGGCCAGGGTAATGGCACTTGCAAAGAAGAGGCAAGTTTGGGGATAAGGGGAGAGTTTATGCATAACCCGGTGGCTGGACCATGGAGAAGGGGTGGGAGGAGAGCCCAGGGCAGACTCCTGGTGGGAAAAGGCAGACAGTTTGGTACAGAGAGAATAGATTGGCAAGTTCTGCCACCCTTGGGCCCGTGGCAGGCGTCACTGATTGATCATCACACTCTCCTTCCCATGGATTCGACCTGCCAGCCCTCAACACAGTGCTGGGGCCAGTCATTTCCAGTTGTCAAGCTGGGCACCAGAGGAAACCTATTTGCCACCAGGGGCTCAGCAATGGGTACAGTGTGTGCTTAGCTGGAGGAGAGGCTGGAGTTCAAATTGAGAGAGATCCAGAATGCAGGGCCAGGGAGCTGGAATCTTCTCCAGGTGTTCAGGGAGTCGTGTTAGGGGGAGGGATGTACCAAAGACAAACATTTCGGGAGTCTTGGGAAGGTTGCTGCGTGGCAGGGAAACCAGTGAGGGGGTGCCGATGTCCAGGTGAGAGAGGAAGACCTCCCCCCTCCCCTGAACTGGGAGCAGAGAAGGGAGTCTCATGACTGGGCAGATGCTGTGGGCATTGAGGATGCCTCCCAGGCTTCTGGGGGCCTGACCTGGAGTCTGGGAGCACATGTCTCCCAAGAAGGTGTGTCAGCACGGTGGGGGGTTCTGATGGTCACCAAACAGTGCAAGATCTCCGAGGAGGGGGCCACCCTGGCGCTCTGCACGCCCCCAGGGTGTGGGTGGGGCACACCGGTGCGGCGGGTGTTACCAGAGAGCACCAGCGCCTGGAGAAATTGGCCTTTTGGGGGAATGGACAATCACAAAGGTCTCACCCCTGCCTCCTGGGGAACCTAACGACCCTACCCTCATCTCTGAGCAATGGGAGCCCGAGGGAGCTGCTTATACAGTTTGAGGCTGACTTCCACAAAGGGAAACTGACCCTTCACTCCCTGGTTGGATGTCCTCTCCGTCATGGGCTGCCACCTGCCTCAGGGCCACCAGAGTGGGAATGTGGACACACGGCCAGGGTAAGGCCCCTTGGCGTCTGGTTCTGGAGAGGAACGGGGACTGAGCTGAGCAGTCTGTGGAGGGGCCAAAGGGAGTGGAGGCTGCAGGCTCCCTGGTGTCCTCTCAGCAGGGTGTTGGGGGGTGTGCAATGTGGCTGCCAAGCCAGCTGACAGGCGCAGCTTAGTCTAGAGAGGGACGACCTAGCAGAGGGCCCAGGAATTGGGTCCCTGGTTAGTGGGATCTTTGGGGGCCTCCTCCCACTATCACCAGACCCACAGGCCTTGAGCTAAGTCCACCACAGCCCTGACTCCCGACAAGGGAACCACAGCCTGGCCAGATGTCACTAGAGGTGAGCCAAAGAGGGTGTGTGGGCATGCGCGTGCGTGTGTGACAGAGGGGCCACCCTGCCCTCTCCAGCCCTCCCCAAAGTGCATGTACTCCTGTATGTGCACATGCGCGTGCGCGCGTGCGCACACACACACACACACACACACACAATTTGAGCCCCTAAGACTCCCAGCTTAGCTTACCTTGTGGAGGAAGAAGGAAGTTTTGGGTCAAATTTGAGCCTGAAATTTTAAAGTGACCAGGTGGTGTTTTCTTTTCTAAGTAGACTCCACACCCAACATGGGGCCTGAACTCATGATCCTGAGATCAAGAGTTGCCTGCTCTACCAACTGAGCCACCCCTAAAACGACCAGGCGTTAAACAGGATGAGACTTCTTCTTTTTTTTTTTTTTAAGTTTATTTTGAGGTTGGGGGGATAGAGAGAATCTGTCAGTGCAGAGACTGATCCGGGGCTCAAACGCCCAAACTGTGAGATTACGACTTGAACCGAAGTCACATGCTTCACCGACTGAGCCACCCAGGCGCCCCTGAGACTTCTTTTATAACCAAAAGGTCTAAAAGCTAGAAACTGGACCAAAGTGCTATCAAAGGTGCATGTCTCCCAACTGGTAGGAGGGTTCACAGTTATTAGAAAAATAATTGTAACCTAATGAGCTGAAAGTCTTTAACAGGCTGTTTACAAAGGGAACCCTAAAAGGGGATTGGATTCGAAGGGAAAGATGATTAGAAGTATGGACAGACTAAGGGGTCGTTGAATGAACTAGGCAGAGGGGCCCCGATAGGGTCAGATACCTGCCTCTGCACTTGCCCCTCTCTACAAGGTCTGGGGGAGCCGTATTTACAGGAAATGTGGGGTCACTGTGTTACTGGTCGGGCTTCTGCTCCCAGCCTGACTCCAAGCCCTCCCTAGGTCGGCTTCCTCCAAAGCCAGACCCAAATCCCAGGATCCCTTCACATTCAGTGGGCCCAGCGGGAGGGGGCCCTGGCAGGGGGGTCATGCAAATGACCTTGCATGGGGAAAGGCACCAGCAGAAGAAAGCCTCTGGCCCCCACTCAGCCCACCACTTCTACAGCATGGCCGGGAAGCTAGCAGAGGCGGAGCACAAGCTCGATGCAGAAGGAAGGGGAGAACCAGCACGAGGCATCGGGGTCCTCCTGGCACCCACCTGCTGGTAAACATGGCTCAGTCCAGGGATCTGACTCCCGAGTTCTAGCTCTCTCTTTGCGGGTGGAGGTGGGGTAAGAGAAGCAATGAGGGGAAGGAAGGAGCTCCCAACCCCTCTTGGGCTGTAGAGAGGGGTTCAGCCTGGGCCTCTGAATTTAGGAGGCCTGTGGTATATCCAGGGGTGAAGGATAAGAGGTCGGGGGCCCTCAGGAGAGAGCGAGGGTAGAAATCTGGGAGTCATCAGGGGAGAGGGGGATGCCTCAAGCCTCGGCAAACGCAGAGAGGAGGAGAAGAGGCAGCGAGGAGGGAGCCTGGGGGGAGCCAGCTTCTGGAAGCCGGGGGAAGAGCTGCAGGAACTCGCCCAGGAGGCTGCAGCTGCCAGATCCTGGCCACCCTCCGGGCCAGACCCCCTCCGGCAGCTGCCAAGACGCATCTCTGCTACTCTGAGAAACCTAATGGCCTGCGTCTGCCCAGGTGGGAGGCGGGACCAGTTCACCTCCCGGCTTCCTGCCTCCCCTCCTCCAGCCCGGCTACTGCCCTGGCCGCTCCTCAGCGCCGCCCAGTGCTGCCCTCCCCCTCGGGCCCCGCGTTCCAGACTTTCTCCTCATCAGTTTACCAGCCTGGTCTCGTTCCCTCTCCAGAGCCTCTCGCCAAGTTCTGCCTGGCTCCCTGCCCCTCTCCTCTCCTCTCCTTAGAGCAGGAGCCAGTTGGGGCCCCACAGACCCGGGGACCCCTCCCACCAACTAGCAGTCTCCCCCTTCCAAGCTCGTCTGTCTTCACACCCAGTTCTGACAAGAGGGTTTATGCTCCACGTCTGAGACCGAGCCCCCGGGACGGGTCTCTGTCCCATGTTTGTCACATATGCCCAGCCCGGGCCCCACAAACTGGAGTCAGGACCTTCGAACCCCAGCCCCAGGCTGCAGCCAGGGGATGCAGGTGGGAGCTGATATTCTCAGGATTTAGGGCCTCTCTGAGCCTCAGGCGGCCATCTATAGGCAACCCGTTTGTCAGACGGGGCCCCCAGTCCCGTATGATTTCAAAAATACCAGTTCAGATCCATATTCCACAGCCTGTGGAAATGCAAAAATATCTTTAATATCCTTTGGAGAGTTCTGGAATGGTTTGTTTTTTCACACTCCCATCTGCATCTGAGCTGTGGCTTCTGGTAAATTCGTTTAGTGTTTGGATTGGGCCGCTGACCCAGGGCTGCTGTTTCAGTTTTCAACAGCTCTGGCTGAGACAGGGAATGCAGCGGGCTACCTTCCGCTATTTCTACCAGAAACCCACGGAGGAAGGTATCTGTGTGTAAGGCAGGCAGGCACAGGGAGATTTAGAGAAGTTGGGTGGATGGTTTCAAGTGCTACAATTAAATCAACTTCAAATGGAAAGTTGGACATCCTGTTCTTAAAAGTTCTCAGGTCACTGGAGCCCTGGGAAGTTTCATGAGCCCCTTGACCTCACTCAGTTCCCCAGCCTTTATCTGCCTTGTCTGTGTGGCTCTTCCTTGAAAAGCAAAATAGTGCAGTGGTTCGATGCAAGGGCCTGTCTCTGTAAGCTTGGCTCTGCATCTTATCAGCTGTGTGATCATAGGAGAATTACTTAGCCTCTCTGAACCTCAAGCTTATCTTTTACGAGAATCATAAAAGTTGAAGATAATAGGATTTGTGGTGAGAATTTCATAAAGCAATTCATGGGAAGCCCTTAGCACAGTGTTAGCTCAATGATGTTAGTCATTACTACTATTATTATTTTTAAAAATATTTATTTATTTTTGAGAGAGAGAGGAAGAGGAAGAACACAAGTGGGGGAAGGGCAGAGAGAGAGAGGGAGATAGAATCTGAAGCAGGCTCCAGGCTCTGAGCTGTCAGCACAGAGTCTGACATGGAGCTTGAACCCATGAACTGTGATATCATGACCTAAGCCAAAGTCAGGAGCTTAACGGACTGAGCCACCCAGGTGCCCCTATTATTATTTTTTAAGCTTACTTATTTTGCAAGAGAGATAAAGAGCCCACAGAGGAGAGGCAAAGAGAGAGGAAGATAGAATCCCAAGGAGGCCCTGCATTGTCAACATAGAGCCCCATGCAGGGCTCGACCCATAAACCATGAGCTCATGATCTGAGCAGAAACCAAGAGTCAGATGCTCACCCAACTGAGCCATCCAGGCGTCTCTTTTACTACTATTGTTATTAACCCCTCCAAATTCTCTTCTTACTCTCTCTCTCTTTTTAATGTCTTATTTATTTTTGAGAGAGAGATAGAGACAGCATGAGCAGGGAAGAGTCAGAGAGAGAGGGAGACAAAGAATCCAAAGACAGGCTCCAGGCTCTGAGCTAGCTGTCAGCACAGAGCCTGACACGGGGCTCGGACCCATGAACCGTGAGATCATGACTTGAGCCGAAGTCAGACACTTAACCAATTGGGCCACCCAGGCACCCATGTTCTTACTCTCCTATGCAGAACAATTCAACCTTTTTGGGCATTATCCCAAATACTGCACATCTGTACCTATGTAAGCCCAGGAAGGGCTGAGGCACAGAAAGTCTTATTCTTTGAACAGGACTGACCCTTCTTTGAAAGGGGCTCAGCTGAGGCTGTGAGTGGGCCTAACAGTGACCCCACTTTGGTAAATACTAACAAATGTATGCCCTTGTTTCCTCTTTCTCTGTGCCCCCCCACCCCCCCGCTCCCATTTGGCTGAAAGTATATAGCCATGACCAGCAGTGGCAGATCCTGGGCCTCATGGGAATTAGCTCGGTTTTCCTGAATTATTGGGAAAGAGGTGCTCTTTTTAAGGGGTTTCCACACAGCCTGGAGTTGCTGGTACCATTTTTTCTACTTCATGGGAAATCCTAAGAATGAAGCCAACATACACATAAAGACAGTTTCAGGGTGATGTCATTTGAGGTCCTATAATCTACCACTCCTAGATTCAGCTCTTGAGTTTTCCAATCATGTAAGCCCAGAAATCCCCCTTTTCTTGTTTAAGCTGGTTTGATTTGAGCTTCTGTCATGTAAAATGGGATGAATCTTGTATCTTGAATTTCAACAAATGGGGATATTATAAAGCAAGAGGGGGATAGCATGGAATCCACTGAAGGAAGTATAACCAGAAGTCACAGGAATGGAAAGGCTCTTCTGATTCCATTTCTCTCTTTCTCAGGCCAGCACGCACAATCTCCCATTTCTGCTTTTTCTCTGCATTTCTGCTTCTTGTTTTTTAGCTCTGCTGAGCTGTGTTTTTGCTGGTTCATCCAGGTAAAGGTCCCAGGGTTGATGTTCATTGGCCCAGATCGGGTCATGTGACCACCCTGAACCATTCATTGTGATTGGTCAAGCAGTGAGCAATTACCTGTGGATCTGGGGATTAGGGTCAGGTCCACCTAAACCAAACAGACAAAGAGGATAAAGAATGGTTTAAAAAAAAACCAAAGCACTGTTTTCAGAACAATGGGGAATGAATGCCACATATGCACACACACACACACCACCTCTAACATGGAGTTAAGTGAATCTCTGTTTTACTAAGCATCCAAGCCCTGACTAAGCTCAGGGCCAGCCCCTTGTCCCAGAGGAACACCTCTAATGGAAACTTCCACCTATGACAACAGCTTCTGGAAATCTGGTTTTGCTTGGGCTTTTTTAATCTCTTTTCAAATCTTACCACATGCTAGAGGGGAGCTGGTTCTGACTCTGGCCCCTGCACGGGGCTCTGGCATGCATCATTTGAGTTTTAAATGCCCATCACATGGAATCATGATGGGGATATGGGGACCTCCAAAGGAAGATGCCAGGGAGTGAGGAAGGGATCACTGAAGAAGGATCCTCTGAGCAAGGCCATCAAGGATAGGCAGCAAGAAATCAGGGCTAGAATCAAGAAGACGAATGATCACAAGTGTAAGTGAGGGTGCAGAGACCTTGGAGCCCTCATTCATTGCTGATGGGAATGCAAAATGGTACAGCCACTTTGGAAAATAACCTGGCAGGTTCTCAAAAAGTTGAACACAGAACCACTGTATGACCCAGCTCCACTCCTAGCCATACACCAAGGAGAAATGAAGACTCACGTCCACACAAAACCTTGTACATGAATCTTCATAGCAGCATTAGTCATAATTGCCCAGAGTAAAGACAACCCAAATGTCCATCAGCTGGTGAATGGGTAAATAAATAAAAAAATAAAATGTGGTGCATCCATACAATAGAATATGACTCCACCATGAGAGAAGATAAAGTACTGGTACCTAATATCACATGGTTGAAACTTGGAAGTCTTTTTTTTCCTTCTTTCTTTTGGCAGATCTTTTCTTTTATATTTTGAAGCTAGAAGGATTCTTAGGGGTTGGCAAACTGTGATCCATAGGCCACATTGGCCTGCTTCCTATTTAGGAATAGGATACATTTAGGTTTTTTAAAAAATTGATTTATTTTTTAAATTCCAGTATAGTTAACATACAGTGTTACGTTCGTTTCAGGTGTACAATATAGTGATTTACCAATTCTATACACTATTCAGTGCTCATCACAGTAATTGTACTCTTAAACGCATTCACCTATTTCATCCATTCCCCCAACCCACCTCCCCTCTGGTAACATTCAGTTCTTTATAGTTAAGAATCTGTGGGGCATTTTTTTCTCTTTTGTCCTTTGTTTGTTTTGTTTCTTAAGTTCCACGTATGAGTGAGATCATATGGTATTTGTCTTTCTCTGACTGATTTATTTCATTTAGCATTATACCTTCTAGATCCATCCATGTTCTGCAAATAGCAAGATTTCATTTTTTATGGCTGAGTACTATTTCATTATATATATATATATATATATATATATAATATACACTACACTTTATTCATCTATCAATGGATACGGGTTGGTTCCATATTTTGGCTATTGTAAACAATGCTGCGATAAACATAGGGGTGCATGTATCTTTTCAAATTAGTGTTTTTGTATTCTTTGGGTAAATCCCCAGTAGTGAAATTACTGGATCATAAAGTAATTCTATTTTTAATTTTTTTGAGGACCTTCCATACTGTTTTCCACAGTGGCTGCACAAGTTTGCGTTCCCACCAACAGTGCACAGAGTTCCTTTATCTCCACATCCTCGCCAACACTTGTTGTTTCTTGTGTTTTTGATTTTAGCCATTCTGATGGGTGTGAAGGTGATAGCTTATTGTGGTTTGGATTTGCACTTCCCTGATGATGAGTGATGCTGAGCATCTCTTCTTGTGTCTGTGGGCCAGAACCTTGAAAATCTTCTTAAATGAAAGAAGCCAATCATAAAACATCACATATTATGAGATTCCACTTGAATGAAATGTCCAGCATAGGCAAATGCAGAGACAGAATGTAGAGGAGGGGTCACCTACAGCTGGGAGGGGCTGGGGGTATTTGGGGAAAAAGTGACACTAATGGAGATGGGGGGATGTTGAAAACTGATTGTTGGGAAAACACAAAAAACATTGAATTCTACACTTTATTATTTTTTACTTTTTTATGTTTATTCAGTTTTGAGAGACAGAAAGAGACAGAGTGTGAGCAGGGATGGGGCAGAGAGAGAGGAAGACACAGAATCCAAAGCAGGCCCCAGGGTCCGAGATGTCAGCACAGAGCCTGATGCAGGGCTTGAACTCCTGAACCACGAGATTGTGACCTGACCCAAAGGCAGACGTTAACCACTGAGCCACCCAGGTGCCCCTCAATGGTACACTTAAGAAATTTTTTTAATGTTTTATTTATTTCTGAGAGAGAGAGAGAGAGAGGGACAGTGTGAGCAGAGGAGGGTCAGAGAGAGAGGGTGACACACAATCTGAAACAGGCTCCAGGCTCTGAGCTAGCTGTCAGCACAGAGCCTAACATGGGGCTCGAACCCACGAATCATGAAGTCATGACCTGAGCCGAAGTCGGAAACTTAACCGACTGAGCCACCCAGGCGCCCCTCAATTGTACACTTTAAATGAGTGAATTGTATGATGTGTGAATTATGTCTCAGTAAAGCTATTACCAATATTACCTGTATTATATATTAGGAGGTATTATATGTTAGGAGGTATTATATCTCAGTAAAGCTATTACCTGTATTATATTATCAATATTTCCTGTATTATATATTAGGAGGTAGGAGAAGAGGAGCTTATGGCACATATCAGCCTGGGAACTCTGGGACACCAGGGCCAAAGGTCTGATAAGTTGGTCCCCTCCCCACCCTTCATTCCTTGGATGCAAAAGCAAGTGAAAGGAATTTGGGGCCTGAGAGTCCAGCTCTGGGGCCTAAAGGAAAGATGCTCCAATGATAAAAGGGGAGAGAGGAAAGGCTGTCTCTGAGGACCTGAGGTGGGTGGGAAACTCCATAAGGAAGCAGAGCACCAAGACTAGACACCAGCAGGGGTCATCGATTCAAATGCTGGGGAGAGAGCTGGAGGCACAACACAGCTTCTGACACGTGCCAGCGTCCCTGGCGCGAAGAACCTGTTAATTGGTATCATTAGTGGTGTCTACTTGGCTCTCAACAGCCCGCTCCACTGTTGCCCACTCTCTAGCCACAGAGGTGGGCTCCTGGCAGCCATGTTTGTGCTACGGGGCCTTCGGCTATAGCACATTGTCCCTGTGTGGACATCTGACCCAAGCTGAATCAGTCATGGTCCCTTCTCTGGAATTTGGGATCGTGACAGAGGAAGAGGATCTCTCTCCCAAAGTCTAGAATATGTGAACTAGGGGGCTTTAAGACAGCCACACCTCCTTCCCTAAAGTCCCTGTGGGCAGGGCTGAAAAGACTAGCAAGCTGATTCCCTAGCCCATTGGAATGTTCTAAGTTCCCAGCGGAAGTAGCTCTAAAGTAAAAGCACCTGGGAACCATTTGGGAGCCTGAAGGAGATCTGTGAGTCCTGAGCTGCGAGAGCTGCAGTGGGAAAGTGGGAAAGCAGGTAAGGAGGGTTCTGGATGCACAGCACGAATGGGAGAAGGTGGGGAGAGTCTGGGTGTCCTAGCAACTTCCCCAGAGAGGGTTTGGGACTCAAAGACCATGGCCATTGGTAACCACGGCTCTTGGCCAACAAGTTCCAGGGAAGGAAAACTTCCACAAATAGTGACCTAATGGCCTTGTTAATGTTATCAATAATTAATATTTTGTGCCAGTACAGCCCATTATACTTTTCTAAAGCATATCCACCTCCACAACCTCATTTGCTCCTTTCTCTACCTGTACTGGAGAGAGATGTATTATGCTCTGAGAGTTCCCACACTCACCTCCCCTTCTAGAATAAGGCTACCTGTGTGACCCATCCCTTGCACACTGGATTAAGGTTTGCGCCTGACATAAAGGTAACCCTTCCATGGTGGGCCAGCAGTTTTGGATGTGGCACAGCAAGAGATCAGTCGCCAGCACAGATAACAGTGACCAGGGAGCCAACACAACCTCTCTCTTGGGGTTTGACAGTGAGCCTCCAGAGAGAGGCAATGCTCTGTTTTTCCAAGGGCAGAAGCCAAGAGACACAGAGGAGGCAATGAATAGAAGCCAAGAATAATTAAGAAGTGAGGATGGTAGCCAGGAGACGAGATGAAGGTACAGGAGAGATGGTCATGGGCAGGGGAAGGAATACGATGGCCGAGGTGGAGGAGCCAATGGAAGGGCCCTAAACAGAGAGCAGTTTTGGCAGATGGCACCCTAGCCTGGACGCTAGAACAACAGTGGACCCTGAAGCACATTCAGGATTTTGTCACCACGAAACACAGTCAGGTGGCTTCAATTCCTGTCTTCCTTATTGTCGCAGGTATTCTCAATGGAAACCCTAAACAGTAACCACCTGAGTTATCTCTACTCCTTAAGGCAGCCGTACACCGCCATTTAATCCCCAGCCCCGCCAGGCGGAGGTGATTTCTGGCCAGTGTCAGCACATCTCAGCAAGAGCCTTCCTCTTGTCTGCTTTTGAACCTTCTCCTCCCCAAAGGGGTCCCTGGCGGGGCCGGGGGGAGGGGGGAGGCAGACTACAGGAAGGACCCTGCTGTGATATGGTGACATCAGTCAGGATGTCACCTGCCTTCAGCCTGGATAGTTCAGGGATATATCTCATTAGAGATGACCAACCCCTTGATTAATAGCTGACCAAATTGGATCAAGACGTGATAAAGAAGCCTTTCCTTTTGTCCTCCCTCCTCCCTCCCTTTCTCTCCCTCCCTCTGTTTCCTCAAGCAAACTTGAGTCTCAAATGAGTCACTTGCTGTCTCAAGCACCCAGCAGAGTCTGACTGGTGTCTGTCCCAATTCTAAATTCAGTCTGGCCCAATTTGGGTCAGGTGACCACCTCTGGTCCAATCAACTACAGCTAAGGGAACAGGGTTATGTAGCCGCTGCGGCTTCTCAAGGGGAAAAGGGAGCACCATGCAGACTAAGACCTAAAATGTGTGCAGCAAACAGAACTGAGATCAGGGGATAGGAATTAATATTTTTAAAAATTAACATATTGAGTGCTTCAGAAACAGTACATACAATTTTAAATTGATTTCAATCCTCACACCTCTGTGAGATAAGCATTAATAACATGATTTTGCAAATGAGGGAAGCTAGACTTGGGAAGTCAAGGCACTTGCTCAAGACAAGGGGTCTAGGAAGGGGTGCAGCTGGTTGAGAATCCAGGACCATCGACCTTCAAGGATTATGTCCTTTCCTCTAGCACACTGCCCGCCATGGACTTGAAATGGTGTTTCTCTCCTTGCTTTGCTAAAGGCTCAAACTCCACGAACTCCGCTTTATGAAAGGGCCTTTGAAGCTTTCTAGGTCACGTTCATCAACATATAGATGAAGAAGTAGAATACAGAGAGGGTTAGTGACTAGCCCATGATCACACAGGAATTCAAAGAAAGGGGACAAGCACTCAGATCTCCCAAGTCCCAGGCTGGGGCTCTCCCCTGGATAGCATGCTAACTTGGAGGTGTCCTGAGAGCCTATTTCTTGGCTACTTTTCTCCCTACAGAGCTAAGAGGTGAGGGTACCCCATGCTGCTTCCTTTTCTATATCTCTCATTCTGTTACTTCTCTAGTTCCTCTGTTCTCTTGAGTGTAACATTGGTCCCTCTCACCTGAAGTCTCCCTAGAAGCAGAGGAATTTGGCTCCACAACTGGTCCCTTTACTCTGCCTTTGGGACTCTCTCTCTCCAAGTAGACTGAAAATGTCTTCTTTGACATTCCCTAAATTCCTAACATGACCCAAATATCCAGGAAGTGCCCCATAAGGGCTGAGATAAGTGTTAGATAAGATCATTGGAATATGTGTCCCTCTGTGGCCACTGCATCCATTCACCCTCTGTCCATCCATCCATCTGCCCACTCATCTTTTATCAAGCCTTGGATCCAGGCAGACTGGGCTAAGGAGGAGAGCTCTGGGGTGTCATGCTTATTCACCCCTCCATGTCTTTTTTTTAAGTTTATTTATTTATTTTGAGAAAGAGTGAGCTAGTGGGGCAGGGGCAGGGGGAGAGAGAGAGAGAGAGAGAGAGAGAGAATGAATCCCAAGCAGGCTCCACACTGTCAGCAGCAGAGAGCCCAAAACAGGGCTTGAACTCATGAACTGCAAGACCATGAGCTGAAATCCAGAATTGGATGATTAACCGACTGAGCCACCCAGGCACCCCGCGCCTCTGTGTCTTTATGCATGCTGTTCCTTCTGCATGGAATGCCCTTCCCATCTTCCACTATCTGACATTCATTCTCCAGCCATGGCCATAGCCTCATCTCTACTGAAGAGCCTTTCCCAAAGCCCACACTTGACTACGACCTCTTCTGTGTCCCCAAACACCTTTTACACTTATGAAAGGAACACTTTTACATTTTTGAAAGGAACAGCTTTAATATGATATAATTCATATAGCACAAAATTCACCCTCTTGAAGCATACAGTTCAGTGGTACATTCAGAACTGTGCAACAATCACCACTGTTTAATTTCAGAATATTTTCAGCACCCCCAAAGGAACCCTGTACCTATAGTAGTCCCTCACCATTCTCCCTCAATTCCTCCAGCCCCTGGCAATCATGAATCGACTTTCTGTCTCTATAGATTTGCTTATTCTGGAGACTTCATAGAAATGGAATCAAACAATATGTAGCCTTTTGTGACTGGCTTCTTTCGCTTTGCACATTTTTAAGGTTCATGTTGTCACATGTATCAGGACACTTAAGGGTTGTGACCACCTGGGGCCCCATTTGGTTGCTTTGGCCTTTTTTGGTCCTAGGATGAGTTGAGTGAAAAAGAGATCCGTAGATGTAGAGTCCTAGCACTTCTCTGATTTAGATCCAAAGTGGCCATCCTAGAAGGATTATTGAAATCAAAATGCAAGAACAGAACTTCTCCATTCCAACTGTTCATAATCCTTCCCCTCCAAAATTCAGTCCCCCCTCCCTCCCCCAAACCATAAAAAGTATCTAATGACAGGCAATATCTATCAGCTTTACACTGTATCTTTGTCCTGAACTCATAGTTGTTCATCCTGACACGTCTTCCTATCTCAACAGCTCTTGGCACCTTGAGACCCTCTACTCACGAATATGAAAGAATCCAGACTTTATAGACATCTCTCTCTCTCTGGTACAAACACTGTCCTCTGAGTCCTTCCCCCATGACCATCACCAATAGATGAGGCAAATACCAAAATCACTTATATCCTGGATATCAACCAGTAGGGAAAAGGAGGCAAAACCCTAAGACACAGGGATTGTAGGTTGTCATTGGCAAGACTGTGTCATGAATAAGGTAGTGTAAGAGTCCTAGAAAAGAACAGGTGAAATTATTAGCTAAAGTAGCTTTGATTTCAGGCCATGGGAACTCAGCACACTCTCCTTCTACTAAGACCCACCCCCCCACAGATGAAAGGATTTATATTTATGCCAGTCACCCTACCCAACCCCTGAGCTCCCTGTGGTAGGCAGAATAATAGGCTCTAAAGATGTTAATGTCCTAATTCTGGAACCAGTGAACATATTAGGTTACACAGCAGAAGAGAATTAAGGTAGTACATGGAATTAAGTTTGCTAATCAACTGATTTTATGATAGGGATATTATCTTGGATTATCTGGGTGCACCCAATGGGACCACAAGGGTCCTTCCTTATAACTGAACAAAGGAGGCGAAAGAGAAGGTAAAGTGAAACATGGGAGAAAGATTCAAGCAGCCATTGCTGGCTTTAAAGATGGAGGAAGGGGCCAGAGGCAGAGGAATACAGGCAACTTCTAGAGGATGGAGAAAATGGGAAAGTGGATTTTCCCCCGGAGCCTCCAGAAAGAATGCAGCCCTGCTGATGTCTTTATTTTAGCCCAGTTCCATCCAGTGGGGACTCTGCCCTCCAGAACTATAAGATAATACATTTGCATTGTTTTAAGCCACAAAGTTTTGTTAACTTGTTACAGCAGCAATAGGAAACTAAAGCAGATCATGGTACCTGGAAGTGGGTGCCGGATCGTACCTAATTCATCTCAGAAGCACAGGGAGACACTGCATACCAATTAAGCATTTGAATTCTGCCTCAGATAATCCAGGATTTGTATTCGAATGTTGGCGTGCTGTGTGCCCTTGAGCAATGACTTGTCCTTTCTGTAGAATTTCCTCATCAGTAAAATGGGAATAATTATACTTCCTCATGAGATTGCTGTAAAAGTTAACAAAGAGCATATGTGTAAGTGCTTAGCGTGGTGCCAGCCCCATAGTGAGCACTGAATACATAAATGTTACCCAATGTTATTTTTATCAGCATTCATCATTAACTGTTTTTTGGGACAACCCAAATCAGAGATAACTCCTCCTTCCCTTGTTGTATCTAAAAGGACAGTACCCAAAGGGTACTTGGGCTCAATGTGGGTTGGACTTGGTGATTAAGAGCATTAGTTCCTAAGAGCCAAGGGCTCCAGATAACAGGCATGTTCTTCATACAGGTGGCCTTACATGGTTCTAGATGTTTGCCTATTTTGGAGTAGGGCAATCACAGTGGTACAAAGAGACAAAGCTGTCTCCATGGATAGAAAGTAAGGGATGGAGCCAGCAGAAGAATGTGAGTTACTAGGTGGAAACAAAGTATGAGGTCTACGGACAAAGATGTGGTGAACGATGGGCAACTGGGAAGCTGGGTGGACTCTTGAACCCAGAATTTACACTAGACTCAACAATTAATATTAAGTGCTGCCCTCACTAGGATGGCTACAACAAAGACTGAAAATACCAAGTGTCGACGAGAATGTGGAGAAATTAGGACCCTCCCCCACTGCTGGTGGGAATGTAAAATGCTACAACCACTCTTGAAGTTTGGCATTTCCTCAGATAGTTAAATACACCATTACCACATGACTCAGCATTTCCGTTACTAGGTATATACCCATGTCCACATGTATGTCTACCCAAAAGCTTGTACATAAATAACTCACAGAAGCATTTTTATAATCACCCCAAAGCAGAAACAACCCAAATGTCCATTAAATGAGGAATGGATAAATAAAATGTGACCTACCCACATAATGGAATGTTAGCTAGCAATAAGAAAATAAATTATTGATGCCTGCGCTAGAACATGGATGAACCTTGAAAACATTATGCTAAAGAAGCCGGATCTGAAAGACCGCATGTTGTACGATTCTCTTTCTATGAAATTTCCAGAATAGGCAAATCCCTATAGACAGAAAGTAGATCCGTGTTACCAGGGACTAGAGAAGCGAGGTATGGGGAGGGAATCCTGATGGGTGCAGGGTTTTTAGGGGGTGATGAAAATGTTTTGAAAATAGTTAAGAGTGAGAGTTGCACAACTCTGAAGAGATCACTGAATTGTACACTTTAAAGGGGTGAATTTCAGGGCATCTGGGTGGCTCAGTCGGTTGGGCATCCAGCTCTTGGTTTTGACTCAGGTCATGATCTGAGGGTTTGTGCCCCACATCCGGCTCTGTGTGGGCAGTGCAGAGCCCTCTTGGGATTCTCTTTCTCTCTCCCCCTCTCTCTGCCCCTCCGCACTTGCATGGTCTGTGTCTCTCTCAAAATAAATAAGCTTTAAGATTTTTAATAAAAGATAAAGGAGTGAATTTCATGGTATGTGAATTACAATCCCAAAAAAGCAGGGGTTAAGCAAATTAAGTAGTACCAGTCTTTGAGTGCCTACAGTGTGCCACCAAGTGAGCCGAGTGTATGCCTGAGTTTGTTACCAGGCTGTGGGGACAGGGCTAATCTGCTTGGTGAGCCTGAGAGCCTGAGCTGGTATGAATTCCTGGAGGAGGATGAGGAGGAAAGGGGGCAAGTGGCCTAACTTGGCTGACAGGTTCTCCAAGATCTCTGGGTTCTCTCACCCAAGGGGGTGATGTTGAAATCAGGGGAGTCAGCTGGCCTGAAACACGCAGTCACCTGGAGGCAAATCAGATCACCTAAGTCAGAGAGAGAGTCTGAAAGCGTCTCCCTCTGTGGCTGCCTTCTGTCAGGTGCTCAAGAACAGGGAGCCTGGCCATCTCTCACTATATGACCTTCTGTAGCCCACAGGAAACCTTCAAGACTAAGCAGGAGAGTGACATGCCCAGTTTGTGAAAAATGGTATGAGAAGAGGCGAAAGGAGAGCCAGACAGACGAAGGAGGAGGCTGGAGGCATCATCAGGAAATGAGGCAAGTGGGAGAGCTCACACTTCAGTAGGGAGATGGGCAATGTGTCAGAGTTCTCCAGAGAAACAGAACCAACAGAATCTATCTACACTGATATTTATATCTATATCTGTATCTATATATCTATATCAAGAGATTTATTCTAAGGAATTAGCTCATGCAGTTATGGAGGCTAAGAAGTGGTTCCTAAGCTGGAATCGTAGGAAAGCCAATGATCTAATTCCAGCCTGAGTCCAAAGACCTGAAAACCAAGGCAGCCCACAGTGCATCTTCCAGATTGAGGGTAGGAAGAATCCAATGTCCCAGCTCAATAGTCAGGAAGGTAAAGTGTCCCCTTCATCGGTACTTTTGTTCTACGTAGCTCCTTAATGATGACAGGAGGGCCACCCACCTTAGGGAGAGCAATCTGCCTTACTAAGTCTGTGGAGTCAAATGTTAATCTTATCCACAATCACTGTCACAGCCACAGCCACTATAATGTTTGACCAAATGTCTAGCCACCTCTGAGCCCAGTTCAAGTTGACACACAAAATCTACCACCACAGGCAATAAGCAAGTAAGCAATACACTTACAATATTTGTTCAGGTAGCAGTAATAAGAGAAAAAATGAAGCAGGATGAGGGACTAGAGAAGGGTGGGGACAGAATGACAGGCATGGAGTGTCAAAAACAAATATTTGTGGCATGAATGGCTGAATCTTGTTCTTCTATAAACGCAACTTATTTCTTTCCTTCCCAAATTACTTTGCCTCGCGTCAGGTTGTAGTTGTGGCGAATGCTATTGTTGCTGGGGACAAGGTATTTTGTTTCTTTCTTTATTTTTTTTTAAAGAATCAGCAGCTTGGTGCGCCTGGATGGCTCAATTGGTTAAGCGTCCAACCTCGCTCAGGTCATGATCTCACGGTTCGTGGGTTTGAGCCCTACGTTGGGTTCTGTGCTGGCAACTCAGAGCCTGGAGCCTGTTTCAGATTCTGTGTCTCCCTCTCTCTCTGCCCCTTACCTGCTCATGCTCTGTCTCTGTTTCAAAAATAAGAACTATTAAAAATTTTTTAAAAAAGAATCAGCAGCTTGAAAGATACCATGTTCACACATCCTTTAGGAATGTTACATTTGATACGGCCACTGGACACACTTGACTTCTTTATTTATGATTTCTGGCACTTTTCCTCTGAGGCCGCTCAGAATAGCTTCTGATCCTGCTCACTCACAGAAACGGTGAAATCAAATCTTCCTGCACTAACCCCATTGTAAGTGACTTTGCTTACGCAAGCCTCCCCCGCCCTCATTGAGTAACTGGATGGTCAGAGCAGATCTCAAATGCGGCTCTCTACACATAGCTATCCTTGATTTGCGTGCTATTCTTCTGGCAAAGTGCATTTGTTTCCAGAAATCTCATTGCAATCAATAGAAGTTGTGTGCCTACTACTGAAGGCCAAGTTTGGACCACTTGCTCTTCACTGATCTCTTTATACCCCCTTAAATGTTTTTTGGTCTATCCCTCGGTGATATATATTTTTTTATGTTTATGTATTTATTTTTGAGAGAGAGAGAGCACAAACAGGGGAGGGACACACACACACACAGAATCCGAAGCAGGCTTCAGGCTCTGAGCTGTCCGTGCAGAGCCTGATGTGAGTCTCGAACCCACGAGCTGTGAGATCATGACCTGAGCTGAAGTCAGACCCTTAACCAACAGTCACCCAGTGCTGCTGTAGTATGATGCATTTATGTATGAATATCTTTGCACAAGTGTGAGTGTATGGAGCCTAATATAGTTGAAAGAACTCAGAATTCGAACTCAAACAGATCAAGGTTAAAGGCGCAGTACTTCCATGTTTTCTGGCTAGTTACTTTGGGCAAGTCACCTCATGGGGCCTGTTTCCATACCTGCAAAACAGAAATATAAGCAGATAGCCAAGAGAAACGAAAATCTATGTCCACACAGAAACTTGTACATGACTGTTCATAGCAGCATTTCTCATAATGGGAAATGAAACCCACGTGTCCCTCAACTAATGAAGATAAAGAAAATGTGGTATATTCATATGATAGAATCCATACAATAGGCTATTATTTGGTCATAAACAGGAAAGAAGGTACTGCTACCAACTATAACATGGGTGAACCTCGAAACATGCTAAGTGAAGGAGGCCAGTCACAAAAGACCATGGGTGTTAGCTTGTCAGGGCTGCGGTAACGAAGTACCACAAAATGGGTGGCTTAATAACAGAAATGCACTGTGTCACAGTTATGGAGGCTGGAAGTCCAAGATCAAGGAATCAGCAACATTGATTTCTTCTCAGAGCCCCACGGGAGAACCTGTCGGATGCCCTCACCTAGCTTCCGGTGGTTTGCTGGCAATCTTTGGTGTTCCTTGACTTGGAGAATTGCCCTTACCCCTTCCCTCATCTTCACATAGCATTCCCCACGATGTCCAAAGCTCCCCTTTTTATTAGGACATCAGCCATGTTGGCTTAAGGCCTACACTAATGATCTCATCCATCTAATTGCATCTGCAACAATCCTATTTCCAAAAAAGGTTACATCCTAAGGTAATGGGGGCTGTGACTTCAACAGAAATTTCGAGGGGACACAGTTCAACCCATACCACCACATATTATAGGATTCAATTTATATGAAATGTCTAAAATAGGTAAATCCATAGAGACAGAAAGTAGATTAGTGGTTTCCAGGGACTGGGGAAAAGAAGGAATTTGGAATGACTGCTAATGGGTTCAAGGTTAATTTTCAAAAATGTTCTGTAATTAGATAGTGGTGATGTTTGCAGAAGTCTGTGAATATACTGGAAACCAATGGATTGTATACTTCACATAGATGAGCTATCTGATATGCAAATCCTATCTCAAAAAAGTCATTTTTAAAAATAAAAGTGTAGGGGCACCTGGGTGGCTCAGTCAATTAAGCATCTGACTTTGGCTCAGGTCATGATCTCACGGTTCATGGGTTCGAGCCCTGCGTTGGGCTCTGTGCTGACTGCCAGCTCAGAGCCTAGAGCCTGTTTCAGATTCTGTGTCTCCCTCTCTCTCTGACCCTCCCCTGCTCACGCTCTCTCTCTCTCTCTCTCTCTCTCAGAAATAAATAAAAATCATTAAAATAAATAAAAGTGTAATGCTGGCTACTCTTCTGCCATATTAGGGTTATGCAGATCCCGTGATATAATAGAAATTGAGTGGGTTTGGAAAACTCTGTGAAGACAAAAAACAGTTGCAACTTTTGGTGGTTTTTTTTTTAATGCCTTTTAAAAAAATGTTTATTTTTGAGAGGGAAGAAGTGCAAGCAGGGAAGGTGCGGGGGGGGGGGGAGGGGACAGAGGATCTGAAGCGGGCTCTGTGCTGACAGCAGAGAGCCCCACGTGGGGCCTGAACCCATGAACCTTGAGATCATAACCTGAGCTGAAGGCAGATGCTTAACTAACTCAGCTACCCAGGCATCCCAGTTTTTTTAGTTTATTTATTTATTTATTTTGAGAGAGAGAGAGAGAGAACATGTACATGCCTGGGTAAGGGGCAGAGAGAGGGAGAGAGACAGAAAATCCCAAGAAGGCTCTGAACTGTCAGCACGGAGCCCAATGCTAGGCTCAAACTAGTGAACCGTGAGATCATGACACTGCAGTCAGACACTTAACCAGCTGAGCCACCCAGCCGCCCCTTGGTGTTTAATTTTTTAACACCTTTGGTTTTTGTTATGTGCATTCCACCCTAGCTACATGCTGAATTCCCTATTGATTCCAAACCTATCTAATGTAATAAAGAGAATTCTAGCATTCCTTAAAAGCTAACTTTGTTGCTCAAAGTCTCCCTCATAGTACTTAGAAAAATGTCTTCTCTAAACCTGCCCTGTGATTCCTATGAAATGTTCATCCCTTCTGAACAGATGTCTCTTTTACCAATGACTTTACCTCGGTGCAATCCCGGAAAGTACCTTCAAGCCTTTGCATGTTAAGAATGGACTTGTCCCTGGATCTGTGTTTTTGCCCTTGTTGGATCACAGCTAGTTCTTTCCCCAGGGGCCAAATAAAATTTCACAAAACAGTCAGGATTTCAGTAGCTAACAGAATCATTTCTTGTCCTCTGAGATGCCTTTGTGCATCTCTGCCCATCCCTAATCCCCAGGGGAACATGCATAGAACTTTAGGGATGCCTGAGTTTGTGGCCAGTCCTGCCTTTGGCCACAGGACCAATGGGTATCTTCCTCTTACACGTGACCTTGTCTAGGCATGTCATGCCTGCCGTAGGGTGAACTGTCTGAGTTGCGGGTCTCTGGTAGGCTGTCTCCTGTGCGCTGGGGTGAGGGGTCTCTGGGCATGACTGCTTATGGATCAGTAGATTGTAGGTAACCAGTCCAGTGTCAAATCCCTCTTGGCAAAACCCACTCTACAATCCCTTCAATGCCCTCTTCTTCTATCTACCTGCTAGACTTTATGCCTTGGGGCCCAATTGTACTTGGACCCCATCTTCATTCTCCAATTCCTTGCTGTGTGTCTTTTGCCTGGGTTCCTTGACCTCTTTGGGCCTCAGTATCTTTAACGGTGAAAGGGGGCAAGGATCCTTTTCTTCTAAGGCTGAGATGAGAAAGCACTGAGATTTTTTTAGTATGGACGGGAGCCCTACTTCATGTTGGTACTCTGTCTCCCCTCCCCTCCCCCCAGCTCTCAAGGAAAGCCTGATCCCCCAGGTCCATCTTGACTGAGAACTAGAGACAGTGGAAAGAGTGTGGCCTTCAGGGTCAGATACACCTAATTTCAGGTCCCGGCGTTGGTTGTGACCTTGGGCAGACCCATTTAACCCAGGCTTTCCCATGTCATGGAGTCGGGATGAGGTGAGGAGCACATGGGAAGGAAGACATGAGAAGCCTGGAGGGGGCTGTGTTGCCACTGCCCTCTGACCTGCCACCCTCACAGGCTGACCCTGGCTTCTCCTCAGGGGACCCCACACTCTGATCTCCTGTAATGCACTCATCTACGACATGGGGAGGTTCCCAGGCTCTAGACCCCTCTCTGCAGCCCTGTGTGTTTTCCCCACTCACTACCCTCCCAGCAGACCTTTCCTTGGCCTAAGACAGCTTCCAGGAGCCCTGGGCCAACTGCCAGTCTCCAGTCCTGGCCTCGCTCCTGGTGGGTGTGGAGCGCCCGAGGGACCGGGAGGGGCCCCTCAGTCATTCCTCACTCTGTCCCTAGAGTTGTGGGGCCTTGGGCAAGTTCCTCAAGGCCTCTGTGCTTCAGATGCCTCCTCAGTAAGTTGGTGGTGGTAACAGCACCTCCCTCTGGGTAGGTGGCTGTGTAGACTAAGTCAGTCTTTCTAAGGGAAGAATTTAGATCAGAGTCTGGCACACAATAAGCACTCAGTAACTGTTTGATATCATTGTTGCTTACATTCAATGATTCACCCACTGCTATGTACCAGGGACGCAGATGAACCAGCTGAGACCCTGCCCTCACGGAGTTCTCAGTCCAAACGGGCGGCCGGGCAGGCAGGACCACGGGCCGTTACTCTACATGGCGATAACACAGGGTCAGTGCCAGGGGACCTGGTGGGAGAGAGGCATGGACACCTCAGGGGTGGGTCAGAAGAAGCCTCCTGGAGAGAGACCATCCAGCTGGGCTGTGAAGGAGGTGTCATAGCTCACCGGCTGGTGGAGAAAGGCCCAGAAGAGGGCAGTTCAGGGGTGGGAAGAGCCCAGGCAGAGGCGTAGAGGCTAGGAGATGAAGACTGACAAGCTTAGCAGACCCTGTGGCTGTCCCATCCATCCCCTCCCACTGATCTGGAGCCTGCCTGGGGGCCCTGCTGCAGACAGCCATGACTCTGGGAGCACCCCACAGGTGCCCAGAAGTAAACATTTGGGGGAAGCGCCCTCACCCAAGACAAATGGAAGATGGCAGGTAAATACCCCAGTGTCCCTCGGAGTGGAGCACCTCTATGCCATGGTTCACCCCATTTCCCAGAAGTCTCCGGGGAGATGGGGCCTCAGGCACTCAGGATGATACCTGCTCATGGGAGAATGCTCCGTGGGTGCTTACCACCGAAATGTTTCATTTGGACCCCAACTGTTTTCTCAGGGTCTGCTTGCTGGGGAACCCCACCTAATACATCAAGTTGTGTAAGAGCTGATCAGACAGGTTAATTGTCCAGAATCCTGTTATCCACTGTTCCGGTGACTTGGTTAGTTCTTGCAGCATTTACTGAGTATTCGGTCCGTAGCCAGCATTGGGCTAGACATGGAGGGTGACTCGAAGTGGAGAAAATAGTCCCTCAAGGAACTATTTGAGAAGGGAAGATATATCTGAAAAGGAGAAAATACCAAAAAAATGGGAAAGGCAGAGTTCATTTAGGGAAGAGCAAGAGGTGATATCCCAGAGCAAGGTGGGAATGGAAGCAGAAAAGACATGGAGGGCTGGGCCAGCACATGGACACAGAATCCTGGGAAGGCGTTGTATGGAGGGGTCTCCGAACTCTAGGAAATGGGGCATCGTGGAAGGGTTTTGAGCAGTGGAGGGACGGAGCAAGCTGTGTGTTAGAAGGATGCCTTGGGATCCAAGGCGGGATGATGGAGTGGGGAGGCTGGAGTCAGGGAGGCCCAGGAGGAGACTGTGGGAGTAGTTTCAGCTGGATCTCTGTGGTTCGGATCCCTGATGAGCTGACCCAGGCTCCTGGGGCCTCCTCCCAAAAACTCAGGAGGGCCGTCTTTTTATAAAAGTACGGAAAGCGTCCTGCCTTCCCACCCTTCCTTTCAGACTGGCTTCCTTCTTGGCCTCCAAACCTGTTCCCATTCGTCCTACCTTCTCCCATTGTCTCTGGTTTCAGAATGTTTGCTTTGGCTCCCACCGTCTCCCATCTGCTCTCTCCTGCGGTTAGTGGTAGATGCTCAGCAAAAAAAAACAACAAAAAAACAACAACCCTCCTTCCTGCAAGCTGGCCCGGACTCATGGGGCAAGGATTGTCTTCTTTCTACTTTAAGTAAACGGAATTGGAGCAACCTTGGCCTTGGAAGACAGACTTTGTCTTCTAACGACTGTCCTCCAAAACCACAAATGCATTTTGTCTCGATTTGGGGTAGTTCTTGCCTCTGCCTCAGCAACCTCAGAGTGAGTGTGAAGTAGCATCTGGCAGCCTTCAGATTTCACAGCGGATGCTGTGCTTTTGTGAAAAGTCGATTTCTCTGCAAACCAGCCGAGGGCAAAGATAGCACCAGGCTCTGTCCATTCAGTAAATGTCTGTGATCCAGGCCTTGAGCTGGGAGTCATTGGATAAGACCTCTGCTCCCAGTGCCCCCGTGGACAGTGAGACTGGTCATATGAAAAGGTACAAATTATTGGGGCGCCTGGGTGGCTTAGTCGGTTGAGCGTCCGACTTTCGCTTAGGTCATGATCTCGCGGTTCGTGGGTTCGAGCCCCGCGTCGGGCTCTGTGCTGACTGCCAGCTCAGAGCCTGGAGCCTGTTTCAGTCTGTGACTCCCTCTCTCTCTGACCCTCCCCTGCTCATGCTGTCTCTCTCTCTCTGCCAGAAATAAATTAAAAAAAAAAAAAAAAAGAAAAGGTACAAATTACCATGTGTGGGCTTTCAGAGGTGGTGCGTGCATTCTCCAGTGAGCTTGCACGTGCATAGCACCATAGCTGTACAACCTTTGGCAAGTTATTGAACTTCTCTCTGCTTCATTTCCCTTGTCTACAGGATAGGGATAATAAGAGAGTTCTTCCCTATCTTCTTCTTGTAAGGATTAAATAAAGTAATATAGGAAGAGCTTAATGCACAGTTTGGAGGAATAGACACCAAGTAAATGCTAGCTATTCTCTCTTTTTTTTTTTAATTCTCATATCAGAAAGTTCTCCCTTTTAAAGTGTACAATTTAGGGGTGCTCAGTTGGTTAATCATCCAACTTTGATTAAGGTCATGATCTCACAGTTCTGAGTTCGAGCCCTACATCAGGCTCTGTGCTGATAGCTCAGAGCATGGAGCCTGCTTCAGATTCTGTGTCTCCCTCTCTCTCTGTCCCCTCCAGCTCACGCTCTGTGTCTCTCTCAAAAATAAACATTTAAATAAGTAAATAAATAAAAATAAAGGGTACAGTTTTGTGGTTTTCAGTATATTCACAAGGTTGTGCACCCATCACCACTATTTCTGGAACATTTTCATGATCCCAAAAGAAACTCTTCTGCGCCTATTAGCAGTCACTCTCTCCAACTTCCCCTGCTCCAGGCAATCTACTGATCTACTTTTTGTCTCTATGGATTTGCCAATTCTGGACATTTCATAGGAATGTAATGATACAGGGATGCCTGAGTGGCTCTGTCAGTTGAGCATCCAACTCTTAATTTCCATCCAGGTCATGATCTCACAGTTTGTGAGTTCGAGCCCCACATGAGGCTCTGGGCTGACAGTGTGGCCTGCTTGGGATTCTCTCTCTATCCATCTCTCTCTGTCGCTCTCCTGCTCTCTGTCTCTCAAAATAAATAAACAAACAGGAAAAAATGTAATCATACATATATGTGTGGCCTTTTATGCCTGGTTTCTTTGGAGTAGCATCAAGTTTTCAGGTTCAACCATGTTGTAGCATGGATGTAGTACTTGATTCCTTTTTTTTTTTTTAAGTTTTTTTTTTTTAATGTTTTAGAGAGAACGACAAGACAGAGCATGAGCAGGGGAGGGGCAGAGAGAGAGGGAGACACAGAACCTGAAGCACCCTCCAGGCTCTGAGCTGTCAGCCAGAGCCTGACATGGAGCTTGAACTCACGAGCCTTGAGATCATGACCTGAGCCTAAATCAGATGCTTAACCAACTGAGCCACCCAGGTGCCCTGACTCTTTTATTTTGATTTTTTTTTAAAGTTTATTTTTTTTTAATGTTTTTTAGTGTTTTTTATTTATTTCGAGGAGAGAGAGAGACAGCGTGAGCAGGGGAGGGTCAGAGAGAGAGGCAGACACAGACTCCGAAATAGGCTCCAGGCTCTGAGCTGGCAGTCAGCACAGAGCCCGACGCAGGGCTCGAACCCACGAACCGTGAGATCATGACCTAAGCGAAAGTCGGATGCTTAACCGACTAAGCCACACAGGCACCCCCCAAAAAAGTTTATTTATTTTGAGAGAGAAAGAGAGATGCAGGAGGGACAGAGAGAGAGGGAGAGAGAATCTCAAGCAGGTTCTGCACCATCAGCATAGAGCCTGATGTAGGGCTCGAACTCATCAACCGTGAGACCATGACCTGAGCTGAAACCAAGAGTTGGACGCTTAACCCACTGAGCCACCCATGCACCCCTTGATTCTTTTTTAAGGCTGAATCATGTTCTACAATTGTAAGGATATTTTGTTCATTCATTCATCAGCTGAGGGACATTTGGGTTATTTCCACTTTGGGGCTATTCTGAGTATACTGTCATGAACATTCGGGCACACGTTTTTGGGTGAGCATATGTTTTCATTTCTTTGGGTAGATACCTAGGAGTGCAGTTGCTGGGTCACACGGGAACTCTGTGTTTCACTTTTGGAGGAACCGCCAGACTGTTTTCCAAAGCGACTGCACCAGCTATTCTTGACTGTGGTTCTCCAAACACTTTCCCACACACATCAGTGCACAGCCCCAAGCACCAGGAGGGAACGCAATACACCCAAGTCCCAGGGAAAATTATTGGCACAGCCAGGACCTGAGCCAAGAACTTTGGGGCCCAGATTCATCATGTCACCTGAGGCACCCAGGATCAGTCGCCTGGGTTTTATATTGTGCCCCAGTTGGATGAGAAGTGGTATGAGGCACTGCGTCTGCTCGTGGAAGCTCACTTTCAAGCAGGTTCTCAGTGATAGCCCTAGCTTTTTTGACCCCCTCCCCAGACACAAGAAGGCCCTGAGCCCCCCACCTCCACCCTTCTCAGCAGACCCAGCCCCACCTGGCTCCTGAGTCCAAAGCCAAGGGGAACGGTGGCAGGTATGATCTAGGAATAGCTGTGCTGTGCCAGACAGGTGGGTGGTGTTTCTGGATGGAAGGGAGCTCTGGGAAGTTCCTTTTCCCAGCTTTCACTTCTACTGCCTTGATCAGAGGCCAGCCCTGGATCTCTGCCTTCCTTGTGGGCCCTTGCCCCATTCCTTACCTACACCAGAGTCTCCTCTTTTGTGACCCTCCCGTCCGTCCAGCTCACCCACACCAGCATCTGCTCACAGCTGAGTTGCCAGGCCTCTGTGATGCTCTGCTGAAATGACCTTGAACTATGGCTTGACCTGGCCCAAACTCTGTTTTCTCATCTCTCACACCTATTCCATAGGGTGGTGTAGGAGCAGCATAGGGTACTGGTGAAGGGGATGTAGTTGACACTGAAACAAGGGCTTTTAGACACCCAAATACCGGCTGGGTAAGCAGCCAGATCTATTTAAAGGACCAGGGACTAAGCAGTTGCTTTGGAGATGACTTACGCTTCCTAAGCTGATGAGCCACCTCCCAACATGTTTGGTAGCATTGCACGACACTTGTATCCCATGCAAGTGGGGCAGAAAGCCAAGTGTGAGCTGGGGAGCCCAGAAGCCTGCTGAGATCATGGCAGGCTTCCTGGAGGAGCAGGCCTTGCAGGATGGGCAGGGCTTGCAGGGAGTAGAGATGGCAGGGATCTGCGAGGGAGAGAGGCACAAAGGCAGGACCACAAAAGTTGTTTCAGGGGTAAAGAGCAAGGAGATGAATCTCCTCTTTAAAGTGTAATACAGGGCCACCTGGGTGGTCCCGTTGGTTAAGCGTCCAACACTTGATTTCGGCTCAGGTCATGATCTCATGGTTCATGGGACTGAGTCCTAGATCAGGGCTCTGCTCTTACACCCTGGAGCTTGCTTGGAATTCTCTCTCCCCCGCTCTCTCTGTCCCTTACCCCCCCTTCCTCCCTCCTCTCTCTCTCTCCCTAAATAAGTAAACACTTAAAAAATAAAATTTAAGAGGTGCCTGGGTGGCTTAGTCGGTTAGGCGTCCGAATTTCACTTAGGTCATGATCTCACGGTTCGTGGGTTCGAGCCCCGCGTCGGGCTCTGTGCTGACAGAGCCTGGAGCCTGTTTCAGTCTGTGACTCCCTCTCTCTCTGACCCTCCTCTGCTCATGTTGTCTCTCTCTCTCCTAGAAACAAATAAAAAACATTTTTAAGAAAACTAAAAAAAAAAAAAAATTTAATACAATTTGTCTTATTCAAAGTAATACATTTTGGTTGTAAGACATTGAGCAGGGAGGGGGATTGTAAAAATACAATTAGGAAAAGGAGGTAATCTTGGGTACCCTCACTCCCCAGAGGTAACTAGTACTAACACTTTGGTGTGGTTTCTTCCTCCTCTATTTCTGTGCATATACACATCATGTATGTTCTTCTTTTTTAAAAAAGCAAAAATGGCCACATGTACTACATACTGTTTGTGACCTACTTTTAAAAACGCATCATAAACTGCATTTCCTGTCATCAAATATTCTTCGCCACTATTTAATGACTTTATAGTATTCTCTCATATGAATGGCACATAATTTATTTAAGTAATTTTCTATTCTTGGATATTTAAGTGGTTTCCAATTTTTCAATATCATACTCATCTTCTAAATGAACATCTTTGTGGCTGAAACTCCGTGCACATCCTTAATTATGTCCTTGGGATAAGTTTCTAGTAAAGGAAGTGTGAGGATAAAGGGATGCAGACTTTAAAGAATGTTAATACATATTGTCAAGCCCCCTGGAAGACTTGCACTTATTTATATTCCTACTAGCAGAGCATAGGGCGCCTGTTCTAGTGTTTCCACTAACATGGGGTGCAATTTTTGTCTTTGTGAATTTTATAAATTCAAAACCAGAACTCATAAACCCAAGTTTCCTGAGATGGTGATAATAATGGTATCTCTCACGGATTTGTGGCGGCAATCAAAACACATAGTGCGTATTGTAGGCTTTAAACACACACACACACAATTTACAGTTGTTAGTGATTATTCTAACTCGATCATCCCTGGAATGAGGAGGCCCCATGAGTCAAGGTTGAAAAGACAGTTGGAAGCCAGCTTTGCAAAGGGCTTTGTTTATCTTCCTTTGAACTATAAAATTAATACATGCTTGTTAAAGTTGAAACAACCCACGGCTTTGACTGTTAAAAGTGAAAGCACTCCTTCACCTCCCCATGGTTCTTCCCCAAGAGATTAGATGTGTCACCTGCTAGATCTTCTCCCCTACCTTTACAGACTGTGGGTGTGTGCACACTCGTGGATGTAATTTATTGTTGCTGTTTTGTAGAATGGAATCCTGTATAGGATTTTGCTGCCATCTCATAACAAAAGACCTACCTTTTTTTTTTTTTTAACATTTTTTTTCTCAAGTTTTTGTCTTTTTAAAAAAAAATTTTGCGGCGCCTGGGTGGCTTAGTCGGTTAAGCGTCCAACTTTCGCTTAGGTCATGATCTCGCGGTTCGTGGGTTCGAGCCCCGCGTCGGGCTCTGTGCTGACTGCCAGCTCAGAGCCTGGAGCCTATTTCAGAGTCTGTATCTCCCTCTCTCTCTGACCCTCCCCTGCTCACACTGTCTCTCTCTCTCTCCTAGAAATAAATAAATAAATAAATATTTAAAAACTGGAAAAAAATTTTTTTTAATTTATTTTTGAGAGAGAGAGACAGCATGAGCAGGGGAGGGTCAGAAAGAGAGAGGGAGACACAGAATCCGAAGACAGGCTTCAGGCTCTGAGCTGTCAGCATAGAGCCTGATGCGGGGCTCGAGCCCACGAACCATGAGATCATGACCTGAGCCGAAGTCAGCACTTAACCGACCGAGCCACCCAGGCACCTCTTACCTTATTCTTTTGAACATCGGCTTGGATGCTAGGACAAGATAAAGCATAATTTTTAAAAAATGTTAATGTTATATTCATTTTTGAGAGACAGACAGAGACAGAGTACAGGCATGGGAGGGGCAGAGAGAGAGGGAGACACAGAATCCAAAGCAGGCTCCAGGCATTTGACATGGGGCTCAAATTCACAAACGGTGAGATCATGACCTGAGCTGAAGTCAGATGTTTAACCGACTGAGCCACTCGGGTGCCCAAGCATAATTTTTTTTAATGTCTAAAAATGTTTATTTTTGAGAGAGAGAGAGCGAGCAGGGGAGGGACAGACCCAGAATCTGAAGCAGGCTCCAGGCTCTTGAGCTGTCAGCACAGAGCCTGACACGGGGCTTGAACCCACAAACTGCAAGATCATGACCTGAGCTTAACTCGCTGTGCCACCCACAGACCCCTGGGTAAATCATCATTTGCTTAATCTTCCCCTAAACAACACAGTAACAACCCCTCCTCAGAAACAGACCCTGATGCACTTGAGCTGGTATTTTTACAGCGTGGGCTCCTCACAGTACAATATGAGGTCAGAGTGGTTAGACATTGTCACGCTGTCCAATTGCTCTCTGAAGAGATTGTACCAATTAATTTATTCTTCCCCCAACTCTCCAGGAGTGTGTGGAGGGCTGGGGGTGCCAGACTCAGGGGAATTAGTGCAGGCCTTCTGTGGCTTGGTCTGGGTTAGAAACAGCACCTTGCTCCCCCATAACTCTCTTAACTCTAAAAGTTCTGAGAGCGTCCAGAAGCAGGCCAAGATCTGTCTCCAACACAAGCTTCTTGCTGTTCTCCGCTGCGAAGCAAACCACAAAGGAATCTTTTTCTTGTTAATTAACTGGGGTTTTTATTAAACACCTTAGCAGCTAGCCAACTGCTCTGACCCAGCTGTTCCTAGGAGACGTTTTTGATGAGAAGTTTTGTGTTTTAATTTATACATCTTCAGTGACGGTTTTCATGTCCATGTGTGTGCTCTATAATCAAATATTAAATTATCTGAGAGACCTTAGTATGAAGCCCTTAGTCTCTGCCAGGCACTAGTCTGGGCACGGGAGAGGTACACATGAGCACAAAGTTCCCGCCTGTATGGACGCCGAGTGCAGTGGAGGAAGAAGGAGCGACAAGGTATAAACCTTTGCATTATGGAAACAAAGCTCTCACTCTCTGGGGAATCAGGAATGTGGACACTGTCTGGATCTCAAAGGCCCAGGCGGCCTTTGTCAGTTGAAGAAGGGAGAGGGATTCCAGACAGGGGGAACGGTATGGGTAATGCATCTGAATGGGAAACAGCAAGTTGGAGTCTGGTGTGGCTAAGAGATTTGTTGTGGGGTCAAGGAGGTGAGGTCTGGGGGATATGCAAGGAGAGGAGGCTGGAAAGGAAGGTTGAGGCAAACCCATGAAGACCCTCAAACGTCAGGCTAAGGAGCTTGGCCTTTATCCTCTAGGTGAGAGTCACTGAAGGCCCCTATGGCCAGTGGCAGAGGAAGATACGGAGCATAGAGGACGTACTTCCACCACCTCAACACCACCAGCTGGATTGGAGAAGTAAGACACATGATCAGTTCTTTTCTGTCTTGTTTCTTTGTTTAATTTTTTTTTTATTGTGAGAAGTGTACTTTTTTAAAAATTTTGTTTAATGTTTTATTTATTTTTGAGAGAGAGAGAGAGAGAGAGACAGCGTGAGCAGGGGAGGGTCAGAGAGAGAGGGAGATACAGAACCCAAAGACAGGCTCCAGGCTCTGAGCTAGCTGTCAGCACAGAGTCCGGCGGAGGGCTCAAACCCACACACCGCGAGATCATGACCTGAGCTGAAGTCGGATGCTTAACCGACTGAGCCACCCAGGTGCCCCAGAAGTGTACTTTTCAATCCCCACCCCCTATCTCATCCATCCCTCCACCCCATTCCCTCTGGGAACCACCAGTTTCTTCTCTAGAGTTAAGGGTCTGTTTCTTGGTTTATGTCTCTCTCTCTCTTTTCCCCTTTGCTCATTTGTTAATTTCTTATATTCCACATATGAGTGAAATCATATGGCATTTGTCTTTCTCTGACTGGCTGACTTACTTTGCCTAGTGTTATACCCTCTAGCTCCATCCCTATTGCCATAAATGACAAGATTTCATTCTTTTTTACAGGTAAGTAATATTCCACCATACATATATATGTACCACATCTTCTTTATCCATTCATCTGTTGACGGACATGTGGGCCGCTTCCATAATTTGGCTATTGTAAATAATAACTGCAATGAGCATAAGGGTGCATGTATCCCTTTGAATTAGTGTTTTTGTACTTTTGGGTAAATATCTAATAATGCAATTACTGGACAGTAAGGTAGTTCTATTTTTAATTTTTTGAGGAACTTCTATACTGTTTTCCACCGTGGCTATACCAGTTTGCATTCTCACCAACAGTGCACAAGGGTTCCTCTTTCTTCACATCCTTACCAACACTTGTTGTGCCTTGTGTTTTTTATTTTAGCCATTCTGATAAGTGTGAGGTAATATCTCATTGTAGTTTTGATTTGCATTTCCCTGATGATGAGCGATGCTGAACATCTTTTCATGTGTCTTTTGGCCATCTGTATGTCTTCTTTGGAGAAATGGTCTTTTGCCCATTTTTTAATTAAATTTAATTGAAGGATTTGTTTTTTGGGTGCTAAGTTGTATCAGTTCTTCATATATATATATTTCTTTATATATTAGTATATATATATTTTGGGTGCTAAGTTGTATCAGTTCTTTATATATTTTTCTTTATATATTAATATATATATATTTTGGGTGCTAAGTTGTATCAGTTCTTAATATATATATATTTCTTTATATATTAATAAATATTAAGTCTTTATTGGGGTCATTTGCAAATATCTTCTCCCATTCCATAGGTTGCCTTTTAGCTTTGTTGTTTGTTTCCTTCACTGTGCAGAAGCTTTTTATTTTTATGTAGTCGCAACAGTTTACTTTTGCTTTTATTTCCCTTGCCTCAGGAGACATATCTTGGAAAATGTTGCTATGACCAATGTCAGAGAAATTACTTCCTGTGCTCTCATCACGGATTTTTATGGTTTCAGGTCTCACCTTTAGGTCTTTTATCCATTTTTGAGCTTATTTTTGTGTATGGGTAAGAAAGTGGTCCAGTTTCAATCTTTTGCAAGTGGCTGTCCAATTTTCCCAACACTATTTGTTGAAGAGACTTGTCTTTTTACGATTGTATATTCATTCCTCCTTTGTCAAAGATTAATTGACCGTGTAATTGTAGGTTCATTTCTGGGTTTTCTAGCCTATTCCATTGATCTATGTGTCTATTTTTATGTTGGCACCACACTATTTTGATTACTACCGCTTTGCAATATGACTGAAAATCTAGAATTGTGATACCTCCAGCTTTGTTTTTCTTTTTCAAGATTGACTTAGCCATTTGGGGTCATCTGTGGTTCCATACACATTTTAGGATGGTTTGTTCTAGTTCTGTGAAAAATGTTGTAGGAATTTGATAGGGATTGCATTATATCTGTAGATTGCTTTGGGTAATACAGACATTTTATAACAATATTTGTTCTTCCAACCCATATGGAATGTCTTTCCATTGCTTTGTGTTGCCTTGAATTTCTTTAGTCAGTGTTTTATAGTTTACAGAGTACAGCATACTTTCACCTCTTTAGTTTATTTCTAGATATTTTATTGGTTTGGGTGCAATTGTAAGTGGGGGATTATTTTCTTGATTTCACTTTCTGCTGCTTCATTATTTGTGTATAAATGCAACAGATTTCCTCACATTGATTTTATATCCTGCAACTTTACTGAATTCTTTTATCAGTTCTAGTTGCTTTTGTGTGTGTGTGTGTGTGTGTGTGTGTGTGTGTGTGTGTAGTCTTTAAGGTTTTCTATATATAATATCATGTCATCTGCAAATGGTGAAAATGTCACTTCTTCCTTACCAACTTGGATGCCTTTTATTTCTTCATGTTGTCTTTTTGCTGTGGCTAGCTTTTCCAGTACTGTGTTGAATAAAAGTGGTGAGAGTGGCCATCCCTATCTTGTTTCTCTCAGTCTTATTTCTAATCAAAGAATGAGACAGAAATTAACAATGAGACACCTTATTTCACCTAGAATTTCAAAACCCAGTTTGGCAAGTGTCAGTAAACAGGCACTTTTTAAATATGGTAATGGCAAGGTGCATTGGAACAGAGTTTAACATTATGTATGGCAAACCTTTAAATAATTCTTGGCATCTTTTTATCTAAACATTTTGCCTCCAGGAATTTATGCTAAAGATAATAAGGAATTAAAAAAAAACACTTGAGGATAAAGATGTTTATTGTCCTTTTATTTATGAAAGCAAAAAAGTAGAAGGAAGTATATGTCTGAATTAGGGCAGTTATTAAGTTAATTATGGTCAAACCGTATTTTTGCACATATTAAATCCAGTTTTTAAAATAATGCTTAATAACATAGGAAAATTACTGTTCTACAATACATTCAAAAGCAGTATATAATGCTATACAGAACATGATCCTATTTTGGTTTTCTAAATATGTGATTTGTTTGTAACAAATCCACAATACAGTTAACTGTGGCTATCTGACTAAATTTTATTTTCTTCCCTATATGTATTATTCTCTAAATTGCCTGCAGTGAGGATGTAGTGTTTTAATAATTAGGAAAAGTAGTGAAATTCTTTTTTGTGTTAAAAAAGGCAGAGGAAATCCATGAAAATGGAAATGATACAACTAATAAACATGAAAAACGCTCAACCTTGCTAATTATTAAACATGCAGATTAAAGCAGTATTGTGAACCTATGTTTTAATGGACTGACTTTAGAAGAAAAGTCTGCTAGCATGCAGTATGTATGGGTGATGGTGTGAAGAGAAGCATTTGTATACTACAGATTTGGGTATAATTTGGTTCTGGCTTCTTGAAGACCAATTTCCTTCAAAATCCTTCAAAATGTGTAATTTCTCTATAAAGTTGGTTATTTATTTACTTATTTATATTTATTTATTTATTTTAAGAGAGATAGAGGGAACGAGCAGGTGAGGTGCAGAGAGAGAGAATTTAGGTTCTAACAGGCTCTGCACTGTCAGTGGATCATGACCTGAGCCAAAATCAGGAGTTGGATGCTTAACTGACTGAGCCACCCAGGCGCACCTATAAAGCTGACTTAAAAAAAATGTTTTTTAATGTTTATTTATTTTTGAGAGAGAGAGACAAACAGAGCGTGAGCAAGAGAGGGTCAGAGAGAGAGGGAGACACAGAATCCGGACAGAGCCTGATGTCATGATCTGAGCCCAAGTCAGACACTCAATCAACAGAGCCACCCAGGTGCCCCTAATTTTAAAGATGTGTAGGGATGCCTGTGGCTCAGTTTGTTAAGTGTCCGACTTCAGCTCAGGGCATGATCTTGAAGTTCATGAGTTTGAGCTCCCCATTGGGCTTTGCCCTGCTGGAGTGGAGCCTACTTGGGATTTTCTGTCTCCCTCTCTCTCTTTCTTCCTATCTTTCTCTCTTGCCCTGTCTCTCAAAATGGATGAATAAACTTTAAAAGAAAAAAGAGGGTCACCTGGGTGGTTCAGTCAGTTAAGTGTCTAACTTGGGCTCAAGTCATGACCTCATAGTTGCGGGTTCGAGCCTCACGTTGGGCTCTGTCTGTGCTAACAGCTCAGAGCCTGAAGCTCTTCTGTCTCCCTCTCTCTCTCTGCCCCTCCCCCACTCATGCTCTGTCTGTCTGTCTCTCTCTCTCTCAGAAATAAACATTTAAAAAAATTATAAAAGAAAAAATTGTATTGTAATTGTATTCCTCAGATATCTTAAAGACATAATTAAGGAATTGTGTACAAGTATATGAGCAGGAAAGCCTATTACAGCATTAAAAAAAAAATACTAGTAAAGAGTTGTTTAAAATAATGTTATAGACTATGAATGTGGACATGTGTATTATATATTTAAAAATTATTAAATATAGATAAAAACCTGCCCTTGGTGTCATCCCTTTAAAAACAATTTTTTAGGGGCAAAAAAACAAATTTTAGATAGCTCAGTTGGTTAAGCATCTGACTCTTGATTTCGGTTCAGGTCGTGATTTCATGGTTTGTAGAATCAAGCCTCCATGTCAAGCTCCATGCTCACAACACAGAGCCTGGTTGGGGTTCTTTCTCTCCCACTCTCTCTGCCCCTCCCCCACCTCTCAAAATAAAGAAACTTAAAAAAAGTTATATATATGATATACAAATGTATATAAATATATATTTCTGTATTATATATATTATATTTATAGATATATGTTGTATATATAAAGGGTCTGGAAGAGGTAGAATATACACCTAAATGCTAATATTGGTCATATCTGAATAGGTGGGGATTATGGCTATTTAAAAATATCTTCAAAATAATAATTTTCAAAACAAGTGCAAAAAATCTTTACAGATTTCGAAATAGATTAATGTATATTAAAACCCACCAGTTAACTGGCATCCTGAAAGGTCAAAGCTAAGAGTGAGTGCTACCATGGGCTCTGTGAGGTTGGCCTCCAGAAATAGGCTACAGAAGCAGGAACGTGCTCCCCGGAGAAGCAAGAAGCCTGCTCGTTTGGTCCATGGAAGAAACGCTTCCGGTTTGCCTTTTCCTGGGGACCAGCCTGACCTATAGTAGGACAGGAGGCTGGAGAAGCCTCGACCCTAAGGGTGGGACCCGGGGCAGGCTGGCTGTCATCTGACTCCTGGAACTGCTCCTGCCCCCTTTTGTCAGACCTCCTTACCCCCCAACACTGCGTTCCAGCAATTTGGATTTTCATTCTCTCACCTGGAACTTCCTTAGCTGGAGGGGTCCCTTCTCCCTGAAATGTTTTCCTTTCCCACTCCTCTGTCACCTGGGCAACTTCTACTTCATGTTTCATCTTTTTTTTTTTTTTAACGTTTATTTATTTGAAAGAGACAGAGAGTGAGCAGGGGAGGGGCAGAGAGAGAAGGAGAGAGAGAATCCCAAGCAGGCTCCACGCTGTCAGCACAGAGCCCCACACGGCGCTTGAACCCAAGAACTGTGAGATCATGACCTGAGCTGAAATCAAGAGTCAGACACTTAACTGACTGAGCCACCCAGGCACCCCTCAAGTTTTATCCCTTTTTTTTTTTTTTAATTTTTTAATGTCTATTTATTTTTGAGAGAGAGAGAGACAGGGAGTGAG